>NC_063213.1:88617244-89268653 GCF_020740725.1 Corvus hawaiiensis | reverse complement strand
GAAAAATGGGAAACATTGGACGAGAATGTCATAGGAAGGGTTGTACAGGATGATGTGGAAAGAGGAAAAAGAAGGCCTAGAAGTGACATATATGCAAATTATGGCCTATTATTGTAGCTCATGAATTGATCTATGTTGAATAATGAACAAAAAGTGTTAACCTTACCCAAATTTTAGGTAAGCTGTCTTTGTAGAATGTATGGCTAAGAAGCAGAAATTTGTGCTGTTCCCAATGATGGACAGGTTGTGGGATTCTGTTTCTTCAGTTGCTCTTCCAATCATAAGCCAAGGACTAAGGACTGCTTGTCATATAATGTCACCACATAGGGTCTGCTCAACTGTTGACTTCACTCTGCTCACAAGAGTTAAACAAAGCTGATATGGAGCAAGGCACAGAGAGTTTCTTTGTGAACCTGCCCTAAATCCTGTGTTTCCATTCCCAGTGAAACTGGGCTCGTTCATGCACTTGAAATAAGTTCAATACCAAGGAGAGTTCCTTTTTTGCCCCAACCCTCAGCTGCCCAAAGTCTGCAGGCCACTCCGCTGAGCCTTGAAAGCAGCAGAGATCCTACAGGCACACTGATGTGGCTGTGATATGTGCCATCCACCGAGGCTGAGGAATGCACTTCTCTCCACGTGAAGTTTTTTAAAGGTGAAATGCTTAGTGTAGATAAGTAAAATAAATAGTAGCTGTGGTTATCTCAGTCACACACTGTGTGGAGAATTGCTTGTGATGGTGTCTCATCACTCCACCACTCAGTTTCACCATGCTTTTTAAGACAACCTTGTTTGTAAAAAGCTAAAAATACTTCTCCTTTAATCTAGTTTTTTTTTGTCTACAGTGTAATGTAATCCATGGGTGACTGTATTAGCTTTGACATGAAAAATTCGGGGCTGCAATGCCTTCCTCAAGAAAGAGGATAATGTAGGCATTTGTCACTGTGAAGGTACTAACATACTCACATGGTTTTGATTTAAAATGGTGATATTTCAAACACCTCATGTTTTTGAAACAGAAGAGAACCAGTGTGGGAAGGAAGCTGCCCTTCATGAAGAATTGGATGCTTTGTAGGAAAAACTCCTTTCTTTAGCGGCTTCAGTGCTAACAGCTAAAATTTAGACATGTGCAACCTAATTATTTATCCTGGGGGTTAGGGCTTAGTGACATGCTTATGATTTGAAGAAAAACAGTAGAGAGGAAAAGAAGCCCATTTTGTTGAGCCATCCCATAATAAAGATGTGCTAAAAATTCAAGTTTATTTTCTTACCAGCTGCATGTAGACTGTATTGCCCTTTCAAATTGGAAAGTTGAGTCATTAAACATCACCTTGTTCCATTTTTCTTTTTTACCCCATTGTTTTGGTTTATCTCACTTGTAACTGTTATGTGTTGTTTTCACTGCTTTTCCATTTCTCTGCATCCCTTCTATTCTATAGATTTTGTCTCTACTCCTGAAGTGCTCCTCATAAAACTGGAAGTTCAGCATGGACTTATTCAGGTTACTCATTCAACTTGTATTCCTCTACAACTTCTTGCCCATTTCCCCCCAGCATGTCATGATAAAGACAACAGCTCTATGGCAAAGGCATGTTAGTCGGTTTCCTTCTGTCCCAGTCCTATACCCTACCCCTGACCTCCTCTGTACACCAGTCCTGCTCCTCCCTGACTATTTCAGTGCTCCCTTTCAGGCTGATCCTTGTGGGGATCTAACACCCAGTGACACAGCTTCCTCTGACTGTGGGACAGGGCAGTTCATCTGCTTTCAAGGAGCAGAGATCCCTGCCTCCTCTCCCCACCTGGGCTTTGCCTTCCTGGGATGCTGTTAGTGTCATGTCCTTCCCACTGTGGTGGTTGCAGCACACAGTGCCTGCCCTCTTTGGAAGGGAGTTTTAGAGGTCAAAACCACTATGGTTTTCGTGCCTCTGCAGCTCACCAGAGGCAAAGCTCAGCTAACCTCACTCTGCCAAGGACCTGTGCCAGAGAGCACCTGGGAAGGGCTGGAGTGGGGATTCCCTCTTCTTGTAATCTCACCTTTGATAAGAAGTGTCTTTGGTTGAGACTAGACTTTGCCTAGTGAGATAGGGACTGTAAATAACAGCACTCATTGGTGATTTTCCTTGACACACTCGGGTGTGAGGGCTGCCTGGAAGACCAGCACAGAGGCAGCTTTACTCAGGCTGTTAGTGCCCAGCAGCAGGGAGACTCAGATTTCTCTAGGACATGCTCCTGTTATGTTTTAGCAAAGTTGTGTTTGGCACTCATGTTGGGGTTTTTTTCAAGAAAAGTGTAAAAAAATACATTGGTGTATTTTCCTGTGAAGTGCTTCTACCCTGCACAGAACTGAATGTCTTCCTTTCACTAGGATGTACCTGGTAACCCCTCCTAGTCAGGGTGTTGTAATGTCAGTGTGGAATGGGAGAAAACAGCAGTAATGTTTTAGTTTAGTCAGAGGACTCTACAAGCTGCTGCCACTGCATGGTCCTACCCTCAACCTGCCTCATTCTGAGTGCTCCTGGGGTCACACTCCTGGAGCTTGTACCCAGCCTTATGTCTTTCTGCTCCCTGCATCCATATTATTCTCGAACAGGAGCAGTATATTCTCTCCAGGCACCTTGTCTTTGTGTGCTGTCTTACCTCTCTTCTCCTACAATAACTTCAGATCTTCCCACACTCTCCTCCTCCTCTGTGCTATTTATCTACATCCGTCGATACTCGTGTCCCCTGCTGCATTGTTCCTCTTTATGTTATAATTAGGATGTCCAGCACAGCTTTAGTTCATTTAATTTAATAATATTTTATCTTATTCTTCATTCCTCTTTCTCAGAACTTCACTTCTTGCTGTATTAAGTTAGTTCTTCTTGTTGGTTATTCAACTGTTAACAAAATGAGATACAATGACCATCTATCAAGATCCATTTTCCATTTACCCATGAAAGTCTTATGATCGCTTTTGATTAAAATATGAATGGGCCTGAATGGATCTAAGGAATAATTAAAATGAAAGAAAACTCACCTCAAGGCTTGTTTAAAACTTCATCTGATTCCAAATCTGTAGTTCTGTAACTTCAGCCAAAGTCTACATTCTGTGCTCTCTTATAATACACAATCTCTGGTATTAGGAATTCACAGGCCATTTTTCTTACATTACCTGTAGTGCTAGCATAAAGCTGAACTCTGTAAGCCTCAATTTACTTCCCTAAAACTGAAAATTAGTCATCTGTAAGCAGTAAATCGTGCTGATTACAGTGATCACTAAACCAGCTGCATCCTCATTTTATGTGCTCTGTTTTAGGACTGGAAATGGTTGAATCAACTTCATTTCTGCTACGTGTTCTCGCTCTCTGTCTCTCTGCCTTTTTTCCTTCTAACTCACATTTGTTTTGAAGTGAAAATGAAGCATCACAGATTACCTATAAAATACAGCTACTAAATATAAGGTACAGCTCTTAGAGAAACAACAGCCTGGCTGAACACAGGCTGTTTCTCCTCTCTGTTAGGGTATCCAAACCAAAGAGATTCATTATAACTCCTTGACTAAAAGGTTTGTATCGTCCTCCTTGTGCTCATTTTACTTCCCATTATTCCCCCCCTCCCCTCCCCCAAGCAATACAATCCATCCATTGCATCCTGGGCAGATCATCATGTTTTAAGGATGACTTCTCTACCATACTTAGTGACAGGTGGAGTCATTTCCTTGCATCTCTTATTCCTCCACATCTGAGAGGTGGAGGAATAAGAGAGATTGGACTGAGGGCTCCAAACTGCAGGGGTTTCTCTTTTATGTCAGACATCGTAAATATGTGGCACGCTCACTGACTCCCAACATTAGTGCCAGCATTGATTCCCTTTGGAAATTTCATATTAAATTGCTTTTCAAAGGCATAATGGAGAGCTGGTAACTGCTTCTGAAAGGGCAAGGTTTCTTTTTTCTGCCTGCTCTGCCCTGTAGCATCCATTTGTAATACCATTACAAATTCCCTTCCTCTAAACTCTGAACAAGAAGAAGCCAGACGTGTTTAACACATCCTTCCTTCTTTTGCTCTCAATTTTCAGACCAAAAATATATCTTCTCCCTTATTTAAACTGCAGCTGCAAGTGCATATCAGATCACTGGAACCAAGGGACCCATGATTCCAGTATTCCCATGTCCCCATGTGCTTCTGGCTGTCAAAGCTGCTAAGCATGAATGATACCGATCTGTCCAGGTTTGCAGGTAAAGTTTGCCTCTGGCTTTCTTCACTTGAGACTCTGCAAACCCTCTCTCTCTGCTTCAAGAGCTGTGCTGTGAGGAGTCTGATTTCTATTATCTACTCAAAAGGAAATAATTTTTTTCTTTCCTACACAGCTTTATGTAGAATAGTTCCTCAAAAATCACATTCCCCTCTAAGTATTTTTCCCTGTATTATAACTAGCTATTAATTGATTGTTCCCTACAAATCAGCTGACTGTGATGACAGAAACACTGGGTAATAGGGAGTGTGTGCTGCTGATCACTGGCAATTGTGGCACCTTTTCTGTCTCTGTAGGTTCATGGAGGTTGTCTCTGTCTCCCCGGTGCATCTGGCTGATAATATTTATCAGGTGGCTTGTGGATATACTTGACAGGTAATGCCTGAGCTCATAGGTCTGGATGCTACAACTCATTCCCAAAGAACCTGACCACTGTAGGCTATAGAGAAACTTTTGTTAGGAGGTGCTGCAGTCTGGGAGTAGGAGAAAGACTTGGGAACTGTAAAATGAAGGATTGGATGTCTGAGCCCTGCTCTGATGTTTGTGGCACAAATCTGACCAGACACAGACATGAAGCACAGGTCTCTCTCACTCGACTCCCACAGCACAAGAGGCACAGAGAGGGTATCTGCATGGAGGGAGGACAGAGGGTTGGCCCAAAGCTTGCCACAGGAGCCATTCTGCCCTTGCTCTGCTCCAGCATGCAGGCAAGGTGTGTGCAGGCAGCTCAGATGCATCCATGCCAGAGGTCACTGCCGGTCCTGGCAGTGTGTGGCACCTTCTCCTGCAGGAGTGCTGCAGGGAGCAGCGCTGCAGCTGGCCTGGCAGGCAGCCCTCGCCCTGCTCTGCAGGAGCAGGACAGCTTTCCAGCAGCTGGCTGGCTGAGCTGATGTCTGTCCCAGCTTCTATCCCTCTATCACTGACCTCATCACGGTGCAGGGGAGGGAAGAGTGAATTGGAGGTACCAGCTCTGCTGTCGGGGAATGTAATTCCCTGGTTCTTTCTGTACTTATCAGGGTACAGATTATTTCTGCCTGCAGCTTTAATGAAGAAACCATGTCAAGAGACAGCAGTAGCAAACCCAATCTAACATCATCACCTTGCAGGTATGAGCTAAACCAGCTGTGCTGCCATGCCACTAAGCAGGGTCCATTCAGAATGAATGCAGTGTGACTGAGCAGCAAATTCACCATTTAAAGTGAAAATCAACACTTCCCGGCAGTGAGGTAGATCATTAAACATTTTGTTGCATGAGCCAGCATCACTTTTCTAAAAAAAGTGTCAGGGTGTTCAGCCAATTGAGCAATTCAGTTGGCTTAACTTTCATGACCGCTTTCTAATTTGGTCTTAATGAAGATATAATTAAGAGGTAATGTCAGTAGAGCAGAACATTGTCACAATAATGGTCTCCTGCTGCTGCATAAATGGTAAATGCAGTAAATACAGAAAGGGAGCCAGGATGTTTATCTTCAAAGCAGGAGGCATTGATCCTGGGACATTCTTCTGTTTTGATACATTTATTTCCATTTTGTCAGAAAAATGAGGGGCAGCAGATTTAACCCCTTTTGGCCTGCAGCCACTAACTGGCTGGAGTAGGAGGACAACTTTCAAGGTGGCTCTGCTGCAGATGGGACGTGCTGCTGCTAAGGGTGGCTCATGGGTTAGACTTACAATTCCTCACTTTAACCTGATTGTCCTGTGGTATTCGTGCTGCCATAGGGAATGCAACAATTGAGAGCCTCAGTCAGCCAGCACTGCGGAATAACTTGGCCATTACAGTGCTGTTTATGAAAGAAAACCACCTTTAGAAACCAGTCTTCTTATTTTTTGACTGGCTGGAGCTTATGATCTTTGTCTTTTCTGGTGAATAACGTCTGCCTTCCAGCATTGCAATAGCAGAAATAAGGATTTTATGTTCTAGCCATACCATTCACCTCCACTGCAATTCAGGCTGCAAAACTATTTCCATTCTGAACTTCAGTTCCCATTTTTCTTTTAAGTTTTTGCACAACTTCTTTGGGGAGAAATTCTCTTCCAAGGCATTTAAGCCAAGTAATAGCTTTAACAGTTTTTGCACTATGAAGGCTGACAAGATATACTATCTCCTAAAGCTAAGACTGTTTTTTCAAGCAGAAAACTGCATGAAATAACTGCAAATGAGACTTATGCTAAAATATGGATAAATCTTGGAATTTAAAACTTCCTGTGAAATTAGTACTTGCTGAAGATCACTGCCTTTGTTCTGTCTGAAATATTTGGTGTTTTGAATTTGCAAACTAACGACAATTTTAGAGCATGTGGAGTAAATCTTAAATCTTCCAGGACACTTGAGAAATACCTCTTATATAGTGTTCTTCATTGATAACTCTCAAAGCATTTCATGCTGATCAGAATAAGGGCTAACCAGATATGGGTTCATTAAAAAAAATCCAGGGTTTTTCTGTTCTGAAGTAGGAGCAAATCCAGCCTTTCAAAAATGCTAATAAAAACCAGGAGACTGTTAGCACACCATATGTTAAGCACATCCAAGCTGAGGGGGATTTGCCTTCAAGCCCAGAGTAGGTCTTGCATTTAAATGTGCCCTAACTACTGTGTTGCTTGCAGTCATTTTGCTCCTGTGGTGGGAGATGTTCACACTGAGAGGGAGGAGCCAGGCTCCATGGGTTTGTGACTGAGCAGTTGGCTGGAAAGATATAAACAGCACTTCCAAATCCCCCTCTTGGTCCATGCAGGCTTGGTTTGGGCCTGCCATCTTCTGCAAGAGGATGTGCTGCCCCTTCATCTGTTCCACTGATGTGGTGGAGGTCAGAAGCTCTTCACCTATTTCTCCTTTGTGAATTACAACTTGTACCAACTCCCTGTCGCCTTACATGGAGCACTAAGAAGCTGTTTTCCGTTTACTCCTCCACAGCTGAGGCGGAACACTCTCTCTGATGAAATGGGACATCTCCCCCCAAACCAGAGAAACTTCCCTGCCACATGGAAATTGTCAGGACAGATATATTCCTAGGAAAGACTTGTTTTGTCACATCACAGTTTTACAGCCAGAAAAATTATTTTACTGACCTGCCAACCCCCAAGTCAGCATTGTAGCATCATCTTCTCTGGGAGGAAAGACAAGATATCATAAGCATGAAACCTGTGCCAGAGCTGGCTTTAAGACATAAGCTTCCAGTGTTCTGCACATTCAGCACATTGCCTTAGACTTGGCTGTGGAGAACAATTGCAGTACTAACAGCAGTGAGTGTTTTCAGATCCAATGCTGTGAGTCTGGATGACTACATGAATTTAAGTATCAGGAGGCTGCAATTACTACAGGGTAACCCAGTCAAAATTTGGTTAGCATTGTGTGGAGTAATTTTGTGTCTCTACAGGATGTGGCCAAATCACATGCAGGAGTTGTGTTTAGATAAAGTAATACTTTTGTAGGCAAAGCAAATATTAGAAAGTGAGAGGGATCCAGCGTAACGGGATCACTTTGTCCTGAGCCTGCTCCTGCTGAGGCTTGGGAGAGGGTCAGCTTCCCCACACTGAGCCACTCCTACACCAGCTCAGTTTAAATCTCCTGGGGACAGCAAGAAGCTATTGTCCAGCTGGAAGAATCTAATGCGCCACCTATCTTCTTCCAAGAAAATGGCTTTTACAGCTTACCTATGGTGTCAGGAGCTGAAGGAAATAAGGTAGGACTTCCCTAAGCTTTCATGCCTTTTATGATGTTTGTACTCCTTGGTGAGGAAGTCACCTTCTTCCCAAAACATTGCCTCTGGCAGCACTCCAGAGGGCACAGGGAGCCAATGCTCTGGGACACCTGTTCAGAAGGACATGTGCATCCTTGCCCAGCTGAGAGAGGAGGGTGGTGGATCCAAAGGGAGAAATCTCTGCCTGAAGCACAGTGCAACCAGCAGGAGGAAGACTGTGGCTGTAATGCAAAGGGCACCTGAGGCTCCTCTCCCACTTTTAGTCAGGCCCGAGCAGAGAGGTGACCATGGCATACTGGTGGCAGGCAGGGGACAGCTGCAATGCCCTGGTGCTGTGTGCCCCCCAAGAGATCCAGCAGCTCAGAGAGGTGAGGAGCCAGCCAGAGCGGCTGCCTGGGCTGTCCTCAGCCACCTGGGAAAACCTTGAGGCTGTAGCAGGGACAGCAGGGACTCCCTGAAGAGCAAGGAGTAAGATCTGCCTATCCCTAAACCACTGTGGCTTAAGAATATGCTCTCTGCATCCCTACACCACCAAAGGGCTGTCACCAAAATAGGTTCACATGGCTGGCTGCAGGAAATAAATCTGGGGAGACAAGAGCAAGGAGCACCTTGAATAAGAACTCTCAGGATTTCCCCTCAACCTGTGGGAGCATTTCACTTTCCAGTAAGCAGCACTATAAATTTCACCTAGTGGTAGAAGTAAAGATGTTTTATGGTTGTCCAGATTGAGCTATGATTGACTTAAAGTCTAACAAATCATTCCTTTAACGTCTAACAAATCAATCTCCTCCCACCGTCCCGTTAACCACGCTACACAGGGTGCCAGCTTTTCCTTTAAGATAACGGGGGAGGGAAGGAACAGCAGTCACCAGCACCTAATGAATGAATGAATTTTGAGCCATCCAATAATTTCCCTCTGCTTGGCTATAAGAACAGGAGGAAAAAAAGCAGAGCAGAAATCCTCTGGCGAGAAGCAGTCTGAGCTCCTGAGCACCACATCACACCTGTGCTGTCAGGAGCAGACAATCCCTGGGAAGCTCTGAAGCAGCTGCTTCCTCAGTAAGGTGTGGGGTGCTGAGGGAAGGATGAGGAGTCAGCGGGAACCTCGCCACAAAGGCTTTTTGTTGAAAGATGCTACACAGCACTGCACATTGTGGTGGAGGGGACAAGGTGGAGTATTTTCAGTGGGAGATGGTGCATTTGTACAAATCAGAATGCATGCTATTTTCTCTGTTGGAATATTGTCCTTGTCCTTTATTACATTAAAGGGGAACATCTTTGTCTCATGGTGATTTGGGTGCAATATGACATTGCCTAATGTAAAGGGGGACTGTAATATCAAGGAGACAACCGTGAAATAACACATTACACACTGAATTGAACAGCAGGCTCATTTACATTCCTTTAATTTGGAAATATGAACATTCAGAAAATCTCTTCTCCACTTGCATTCCCTTATTTGGGAAACATGTAAATTACATTTATGATAATTTAGTATTTAACCGGTACAAGCATTGCGAATTCCAGAAGCAAACATTTTAAAATAGGCAGGAGCTGTGCCAGCCTCCTTTGGAAATGCGTGTGGTAAAAGCCACCTCTGCGGATGACTTTGAACACAGCATCTCCAGCTTCTGGACCTGCACTTGCAAACGCTTGGAAAGCAGATGGGACAGCGATGGTGAGGCTTGCTGGGCTGGACCTTTTGCCCCAATCATAGTCTAGCCTTATCACATATGGCAGATGGATTTAATTAATAAAGCTCTTCTGTTGTGTGTGGAAGCATTTTTTTACAGCCCGTGAGATCTCAGAATTGCAAATGAAAATGACAGCAGAGGAGCTTTTAGATCAGCCGTGCTCAGATGATGCTGAGAGGCCTCTTCTACGGCAATCCCTCTGCTACATTTTCCAGTCTCGCCTTGGAAACCTTCTACCAATAGTGACTCATGTTCAGCTGCTCATCAGCCAGCTTATTCTATTGCGTGCCTAATAGCCCTTATTACGAAGTCATTTCTCTTGTATCTAAATGGGATTGTTCCACTTCTAATTCGAGACCCTTCTACCACCTCTGCTGCAGGGAAGGTCCATCCTGACAGCACACAAATACAAGCACTTGTCCCAGGACTACCTGGGGCTCCCTCCTGCCCTGTGCTTTCTTTCACACCTCCCACCTGCAGTTCCC
This sequence comes from Corvus hawaiiensis, assembly GCF_020740725.1. Classification (NCBI taxonomy): domain Eukaryota; kingdom Metazoa; phylum Chordata; class Aves; order Passeriformes; family Corvidae; genus Corvus; species Corvus hawaiiensis. The sequence continues at coordinate 89,258,546 of NC_063213.1, read as the reverse complement.
TTCACCATTCCTGCTTCCCATTCTTAGGTACTCTGTCACTTTTCACTGACCTTTCTCAAAGTGAGGCTTAAAAACTTGCGCTGTGCTTCAGCCTTACCCAGACTGCATAATGCTGCACCCATCAGTCCCTTTTTGTCACATGGCAGATTTCTCTTTTTACTGGCTGGGACAGTGATTGCTTCCCTCACAATGGCAACTCTTTTCATTACCTGCTATAACCCCAAGGTATTTTCCTATATTAATGTTTTCTAAATATTTGTGTTGATTATTGTTATTTCTCTCCAGGTGCAACACTGTCACATTCATCAGTATTAAGTAAATTTTATTTTGTTGAGATCTTCCCATGGCTCAGAATATGCCAGGTAATTCTGCAGTAGGGATTTGCTATCCCTTTTCACCTATTCATTCCATATTTTATTGCTTTCAGTGCTAGTAAGGTTAAATACAGCATTGCCTCTTTTAAATCAAACGACCTGAGTACAGAGGGGAATAAAAATATTTGGATAAATAATTGGAAGCTGAAATAGGATTTTTTAAAAAACAAGAAAATACACTCTTTTCTCATAAAAGATAACCATTGGGTTTTAAATTTTTTCCCCTTGCCCAAACCTGAATAAAAAGGTAGAAGATGAAGAACAACAAAAAAACCACAAACCCCTAATACTTTCTTTAAAAAAAAAATGTTGAAAATGTTAGCCAGACCTAAACTTTTATGTTAACATTTTCACTTGAGCTATGCATCCATTGGGAGCAAAGATGTTCTGAGTAATTCTGACAGAGGCTGTGAGAAGGCAATACATGCTTTTTTTCCTGCCTGTTTCACAGAAGGGACAGCACAGAAATCATTGCTCTGAATAACAGTTTGTCCCCTTTCAGGAGAGCTCTGGAATGTTTGCCTTTGCAGTTAATCAGGAGCCATGGCTCAATGGGCTCCATGTGTCTTTGCTGTGTGGAGCAGGGTCTGAAGCAAGAACATGCTGCAGAACCTCAGCCAACAGCAGTCCCTTGAGCAAAACTTTATTCAAACAAACAAAGAAGATCACCATAACAAAAAAAAAAACAAAGCCACCCAAAATGTCTGAAACCCAGAAGTGTTCACATACTCATTTCTTGACATTGTCCATAGCCTTTTATATATTCATGAGCAATTTCCTACAGAAACTTGCATAGATCAAGGAGAAAGGACAAGTTGGAGGGAATCTCATGTATAATAAGAAAGGCACAGCTAAACAGAAGTGTAGTTAATGACAAAATACATCTTTTCCCAGAGACCCAAGTCAATGGACTGAGCTCAGATGAGCAAATGAGAGTCTCACCCCCTTTCCTCAGGAATATACACTTTACAAATCAGCTCTTATGCACTGTGCACTGAAGCCCTGTCAGAACAAGTACCTGCTATTGCATGAAGGCGTAAGAAGTTCTGGGCATGTGTTGTCCATGAGGGGCTGCTGGTGCTTCTGAAAATGGCATCATGTTATGTCTGCTGTTTGGCACTAAAATAACCCTGATTCTTTTAATGGTGAAACAAGGAGAGCACCATCTGACATGGCCTGTGAATGGCTGACTCCCAGATGTCATTACCTGCTTGTGGCCAATGCTTTAAAGTTTCATCAACCTTCTTAGTAAATCTCCCTTGTACCTGTGTTGCTTATTCCCATCAGGTCTGAGGAACACTGGTTTAGGTTATCCCTAAAGCAAAGAAGGGTACAGGAGGGGTGCCCAATCAGAATTCCTTGATTACCTAGATTTGCTCTGACAGATTCATTTTCAGTAATTGTGCCTGCACACCTGATTTAGGGCTCCTCAGCAGACAGCAGTGGAAGCTGATTTCTTTGAAGGTAAATACCCAGCAGCCAAGACTGTAACAGACATTACAGATGGGACCCGTAATTCTCTTAACTCTGTCTCAAAACCCCTCTTTTCTATACATTTCACCTCAATATTCTCCTGGGCAATCACTAGCCCTGCTAAATTTGTGGTTCTCATTTAATTCCCTGACATGTTCTTTTTTAAGGCTTTATTTTCAGCTATTGAAGTACAAGAAGTTGCCTGGAGCCTTGCTTTCCAGAAAAGCAACAACAGACTTCACTCTTGGTAACTAAAATGGAATGATTTCCATCTTGGTGTGAACATCTCTGAGGGTTTTCTGAGCCCACCTGCACTTTTCCACAATGGTCTGTGTTTCCAATGGCTGCAAATCTTTTCCTGCTCTGCCAGTGGAGGGCACAGCACCCAGACCAAGCCCTGTCCATAAAGTAACTTACTTCGAGACTAATGTCTTGGAATTAGGAAAAGTGAACACATCCCCTCCCCTAGGGTTTCTTAATTTATCTTATATCAGGAGCTCCCCTGGGCAGGGGCATCAAGCTGCAGGGAGCCAGGGTCAGGGACAGCCCTAGCAGGAGTCACCCAGCAGACAGCAGTGCATCCCCTTTGGAAAGGGGCCCATGGTCATTCAGGCTGTGGTCACACAGTCATGGTCACATGGCCGTGACATCGCTCGGGTTGAGAGGCAAGTGCTGCCTATGGCGCCTCGCTGAGGCAGAATGGAGATGCACATAAAGGTGCCATGCACAGGTAGTCGTTCTTTTCATGGATTGCATCAGAAATGTTACTGAAATCACTACAAATTATGTCTGCTGTGTAATCTTTCTTCCTTTACCTAGTCTATAATTACAGGACCTACAAACAAAAAAACCCCCACCAAACTGTATTGGATTTTTCTGTCATGATCTGTGCTTAGGGTTTGGCAGGATTCAATTTTAATTTCAACTTCAGTGATAACACTCTATTAGCTGTGTTTTTTATTTACGGTTACACACTGCCCATTTATACAGATGCAAATATTTTTCTACTTGTATTCAGGAAAGTGCTACTATCATTGGTTGAAAGAAAAGCAGCTTCTCTCTTTTGAGTAGCTGCGGTGATTTCAAAGAGATGGGGTCTACAAATTCATCTACCATCAAAAATTTAGCCCTAATCTATACAGAAAAGAAATGACAAATACATTACAAAACCCTTCCTGACAGAGCCTGTTCATGCTCTATTTTCTAAGAATATTGCACAAGGTGATAACATGAATCACAAATAACATTCAACATGAGTTTGAGCAAGCTAAAAAATGCTCTTTTTTCTTTGGAGGAGGTAGAAATAAATTTTGTTATTAAAAACAGAGATGAGCTGAGAAAAAAAAATATTGTTTTAAGTATTTTGTGCATTTAGATAACCCAAGAAGATCCCATATGGAATATGAGCAAGTGTTAACAGAAAGATCATTAATCAAGTACTACGCCTACTGGAAACAAATCCCACAACAGCTTAGGGAAAAAGCAGACAAAAAGTTATCCTGTGGTTAGATAAGTAAATGGATGTCAGTGTGGGAGCATGAAGGCAGAGAGGAAGCAGCATGAGACTGTGAGAAGCTAAGGGTTAGGCATTTCATCATCTGACTCTCCAGTACCCCAGGAGTCCTGTACCAATCAACTGATATCCAACCAGTGGAAAAAGTTTCCTGAAGAGGCTGCTTGCTAGAGAGCGTGACAGTGCCCTCCAGGAGGAAACCTCTGCTTTATCCAGGAGAATTGATCCCCAAGACTGCAGTGTGACCTGTGTGGGCACACACATGAGATTTCCTCTGACTCCAGTCAAGATGAAGGAAGGCTGTGGGATGGTGGGCACATCGTCTGCATTGTCCCACCCAGAGTGGCTGCCTCCTATCCAAGGTATCCAGGCAGGAAGCTCCTCCCCACCTTCTTCCCCCCAAGGGGCAGGGCAAGTCCAAAGCAGTGTTGCTGGGATTTCCAGTGGCTGCTCAGTAATGCTGAAAGCTGAGAAACATTATGCCAAAATTTTCATGCACAAAGGGAAAGGCTTAATTTTGAAAGAATTCATCATGGCGTGGAATAATTGGTCCCTACACACAGGAAAGATGGGAGTTCTTGATTCAGGGCTGCAGAGTGGGGGAATGGGAGATGACTGCTACCATCTTGATGCTGGTATTTTTTGCTGAGTGATTTGACAGAGCAAACCAAAACAAGCCAAGGCTGTAACTGTTTTCTCTCCTCACCTTAATAATCCTTAGAGCTTTGAAGAAATTACCACTAAGCATTTTGCACAAAGTATTTGTGGAACAGACCTTAAGAATTGTTGTTAGTAAGAAAATAACAGATATTAATGAGCATCTTCCCCCAGCTAGTGTACCAGTGGAGAATTTGCGAGTCCTAATGTGCACTAAATTTGAAAAGTAAGATTTTAATTCCATCCTGAAGGGTATTTAAATCTGAAAGAAAATGATCAGCTAACTAACTAGGGAATCTGAAAAACAATTGTCAGAGCTGAAACGTCCTTACTTCCCCCCACAAAAGCAACCAAGTCCATCAGTCTCAAAGTTTTTATTCAATACTGCACTGCCAGGAAATGTTTTCAAATTCAGATGAAGGGAACAAAAATAATAAGAATTCTAAATATATCATTAAAAGCTTTATGTAGCAAATAACACAGACGTTAGGTCACCAGGACCTTAGAGTCCTTGACTGATGCCAGAGATGTGGCCGTGCAGCAGTACGAGAGAGAGGAGTGCCCCAGGACTTGTGTAACAAGATGTTCTATTTTTCCACGTGCAATGAACAGCTCTATACAAAGTCAGAGGAGAAAGCAATGCTCCAAAGCCTCCTCACTTTACAGGTTGGGCAGAGATGCTTTTGTGATGAAGTTTAGTTCTTGATAGGTCCAAATTCGTAGCATTTTTTGGTCTACCCTGAAATTTGATGCAGGTCACAGAGGGAGGGAGGCTGAAGTTGTGGACTGAGGGAAGCAGACAGGATGCACCAGTTTCCGGAGATGGCTCTCCTGATAACAGGTGCTCTTTTAGCTATGTATGCACACATGAATAAGTACAGATGTGTGTGAAGACTGGGGGAAGCAAACCATGGCTTCTGAACAAGCTCAGTCTCTCAGCACATACTCTGCTGTGTCTTGACACCAGTTCACCTTTGATGACACAATACTGGCAGCAAACCTCAGGAAGCATCTGTTTGCCTTGGTAGGTAAATGAGTAGCAGCTGGGAAAAAACAGAGTTCATGTGGGGACAGAGGCATTGAAGGGCTTTCTCAGCTATTGATTTTTGCATGTTCTCAAGGGAGCACAATAGGGAAACAGATTTTGTGTCAGGCCTGGTTACCCAGAAATTTCTATATTTTGCCATCCAGCCCAATTTACAGATTGATTGAACCTGGTTAACACTGCTTAATAACCATCACAAATTATCATTGAAGCAAATTATTAAATGCTTTAGAAAAATCTGTTCTAAATCCTTGCTAAAGGATTTGTGTATCTTAAGTTGCTACACAAAACATTTCGTGTGAATCACAGAGTATCCTTAGCTGGAAAGGACCCCCTAGGATTATCAAATCCAACTCCTGGCCCTGCACAGGACATCCCAAGAATAACACCATGTGCTCAAGAGCATCATCCAAACGCTTCTTGAACTCTGTCAGGCTGGTGCTGTGACCACTCCCCTGGGGAGCCTGTACCAGTGCCCAACCACCCTCTGGGTGAAGAACCTTCCTGATATCCAACCTAAACCTCCCCTGACACAGCTTCAGGCCATTCCCTCGGGTCCTGTCACTGGTCAGCACAGAGAAAAGATCAGTGCCTGCCCCTCCTGTTCACCTCACAAGGAAGTTGTAACTGCAATGAGGTCTCCCCTCAGTCTTCCCCAGGCTGAACAGACCAAGTGACCTCAACCTCTCCTCATTCAGCTTCCCCTCCCGGCCCTTTACCATCTTCACTGCCCTCCTTTGGATGCTCTCTAATACTTTAATGTCTTTCTCATATTGTGGCACCCAAAACCGCACACAGAATTCAGTGTGAGGCTGCCTCGGTGCAGAGCAGAGCGGGACAATCCCCTCCCTTGCCCGGCTGCTGATGCTGTGCCTGATGCCCCCCGGACACACTTGGCCCTCCTGGCTGCCAGGGCACTGCTGACTCATGGTCAGCTTTCCACTGACCAGGACTCCCAGGTCCCTTTCCATGGCACTGGTACCAGTCTGTATGTTCATCTGGGGTTGCTCCATCCCAGGTGCAGAATCCAGCACTGACTTTTGTTGAACTTCATACAGATGGTGATTGCCCAGCTCTCTGATATGTTGAGGTCTCTCTGCAGGGCCTCCCTGCCTCTGAGGTACTCAACAGCTCCTCTCAATTTACTTTCATCAGCAAACATGTTTGTTATGCCTCCAAGTCCTGTATCCAAGTTTATGGAGATGTTGAAGAGACATGTTGAAGAGAATACTGAGCTCTATCACAGGAGAAAACCAGTGGTGACTATCAGCTGGGATGGCAATTGCCCACCCACAAGGCCCAGCTATCCCTTTCGACAGGTGGGTATTGCATATCAACAGGGTGTTGGGGTTGTTCTTGTCCAGTTTCCCACTCTGCCCTCTGCACAGACAGACCTCAGGCATCCTGAGCAATTCAGGTACTGGGTGGACAGAGGACACAGATCACAGCATCTCTTCCCCCGTACCCCACAGGCTTTTTTGCTCCTGTCCAACCTCATCCTGCTCATAAAGGCATTGCAGTTACTATAATTTTGCAAGAACACCCAAGATATTAAGATGTAGTTCCAACTCCCTGGATTCCTTGGATTCCTTATATCTGTCCTTGCACCACGTGTGTGCTCACTCCCCTGCTGATACTTCTGAACCAAAGGTCCCCTCAAAATACTTCATACGGAGGTGGGGTGTGCAGGATGGCATCTAGTAGCCATTTGCACACAACTCTTTGAGAAATATCTGCACCAAGGGCCAACTCAAAACACAGCTCTGCCTTTCCATGCATCCCTCTCCCTCAGCTGCTCACTCAGCTCTAATCATTAGGACCCAATTGCTTCAGCAAAGGTGAATGCATTGACAGGGTCTTTTGCATCCTGTTCATGAATCCTTGTTCCTGTCACACGATAACCATAACTACTGCTTTTCTAGACCTTTGGCTGATGGTCTCAGCAGAAGAAAAAAATAAAAAGAACCAGCAGGAAAGGGAGGGTGCAAAATCAGACATCTTGGAAATAAAAACAACCTCTTGCCTCTTGCTATTAAAGTTGCTCCCTTTAGGTCAGAGCCCATATGCACGCACATGTGCACACATTGCTTCCTCTACTCCACAGTGCCTGGGGTAGTTTGTCTAGTTTTAAATTGGCCAAAGTAGATGAAGGGTGGCAGAAGGTTATTTTTAATCTGTTAATGTGTTATGGGAGACTGTTGCAGCAAGGAACTGTAGAAGATGGGGGAAGGCAGAGGGAAAATGTGAAATAAGTTTGTTTGAACTAAGGGAGCACATGATGTGAGAATTTCAAAGCTGCTTGTACCAGACTTTCATACTAGCAAAAAAAGAACATATTTTTCCCCCTTTTCTTACTCCCTGAGAGGACATGTCCCTATGTAGAACATGGGAGTCTTTGCTTGACTGAGTCTGTGGTAAAGGGATAAAGGACCACCTCACAACTGGACTTTTCCAGAAAGCTCCTGGCTGGTTACATAGCTCAGCATAACAAGAAACGTCACCACTAATACACCCAGGAGCTCTGGATTTTGCACCACACTGTTAGCCTGCCTGACCCTGGGAGATGGTGGGACCTGACCAGACAGGCAATCAAAGGACATCCTTTTCCCTCAGGAGCTGTCAGGTCCCTGCTATTCCCACTCCTTCCCCTATGAAATATCAATTTATTCCTGCTTCTCATGCTTATTCTGTGTTTTTCTCCCTTTTTTCCTTCACTTTATATAAGAGAATTCTTAGCAATTTCAGACAGGTCCAGCTGTGGTTAATTTGTCATGGAGAAAATAATATCAAATGGAGCAGTGCTGAGGAAACAAACAGCCCAGTGCAAAGCCTGCCCCTAATTGATTGATGAAAAGAAAATTAGGGTTGCCTCCAGAAACAATTTCCATAGCAATGGGAATAGAAAGGAAGCTGTGCTGCAGATTGTGGGTGACCTGCTGTGGCTCTTTGGCCTCTGAATTGTGCCGGCCAGTGTGCCTGGAGCTCCCACCCACAGCCAGTGTGCATGCACCAGGCTAGCATGGGACCACACTGCCACTGATGGACCCCCAGGGCATGGCACAGCACAGGCTGTGTCCGTGGCCAAGCCCAGTCTGGGGGCTGTGAGCACAATGCCATACTGAGAGATGGAATTGAGCTGCCTCCTCCCACTCGGCTCCTCCTCAAAAGAAACAGATGCCATGTTTTGTGGGCTTTTCTCTTCCCTTTGTATTTCTTTCAGGAAAGAAAAGATTCTGCCTCAGCTTGAGTACTGATTGCTACCACTTCAAAAGGACTGACTTTCTTTTATTTTCCCTGTAACAAAATCATCCAGGAGACTTCCTAGCAGGAGTTTTTCCCCTTCAGAAAAAGTTCTGCATGTGCCCATGGCAACTGGGGCACAGTGGCAATTATTGGGACCATGTTCTTCATTTTTGATGGTTAAGGTGGCTTGCATTAAAATTGACTAATGATATGGGGGATATCTTTTATTTGCTTAACTGGAGATATCTTAAGGAAGGCCCAGTTTCAGGGAAGGAAGTTCACTGCAGGAGTCTCGGGGTGGGGAAACACAGTCGCCCACATTGCCAGCTGCTTTTGAAAACCTTGGTCATGCAAGATTGTGTGTGCCTTTTGTTTGTCAGGCAGGCCACAAAAAGCAAAATCAAGTTCCTGGCAGCTAAATCATGAACAAATGTTACTCTTAATTTGGTGTAGTGCAAAATTAACAGTTTGCAAATTTTAATAGACCTTGGAGAAAAAACAGCTCAAAGAGAAAAACAAAAAACCAACCCTAATTCTGGACTTGGAGCTTTAAAAAAGAAATTAATCCATTTTCATAGTTGTCCATTGGGCACACCTCTCGCAAGTCTTACATTTACCCATGCATAATTCCTGCTCTGTAATGGCTCAGTCTGAGGGGAATTCGGCACCTAGATAGGAGGAGCCATTTCTCACAGCACAGGTGCTGCCACTGGCTTCACTTCTGTGTTTTAAAGCCATGTCCCCTTCAAAGCCAGAATGCACACTGCTGCATTTGGCAACGTTTTGATTGCTGGTTATGACCATGACAGCATCAGAAGAAAGGCAAGGCCAATGTGATTTTCCCTGTGCTGCCTTTGTAGGGCTCACCTTTTTCAACAGCCATTCCTGAAATAAATGGAAAGGCTGTCACTAAACAGCCTCTCTCCTAATAAGCATCTCTTCGTTATTGTCATCAGTGCCTGCAGTCTGGAGAACATGTAGGAGAAACTGTCTGAAAGGAAACAACCTGAAGACAGAGAGAGAAACAAAGCTCTTTCCCAACATAAACGATTCTACATTTCTACTATTCTATGATTCTATGACATATAATGCACCAAGTGACCTGAAGATGGATTTCTCTCGAAGCAACATGACATATTCTTATCTGTCTGAATTTATAGAAATAAATTTTACTGCACTGCTTTTTGGGCAGACAAAAGTTAGCAGGCTCAGAGGGGCATCCATATTTCAGTAATTTGTAAAAATTTTAAAAGTCATTGTATCAAAGACATGACTTAAGGTGCAACAGAGGGAAAAGGAGCAAGTGGAAACAGGCCAGTGCTGAGAATGAAGTTGTGCATTGGCAAAAATTTCTACTATTTTGCTAAATACCCTTTCAATAGCATTGTCTTTCTGAGGAAAACTGGAGGTTTCTATCAAAAAGCTATTGAAGTAATGTTATGTTTGGAGCCTTTTCTGATATTTAGCTTTCTAGTCTTGTAATTAAAATTTAGGAAGAACATGCTCTGTTGTTGTTGCTGTTGTCAATTTTTAGTAAGAAATCTCTCCTTCCCTACCTTCACTAGGGAATGAAAAGCTTGCACTTGATGCAGAGCTAGAGCAAAAGACAAACAAGGAGAATGACAAAATTAGACAAGTCAAAGCACCATGATTTTTTTTCTTCTTCTTCTACTCTTTGGTACTTTCTCTTCTTAGTTTTTTGTTACTTTTTTTCTACTTGTCAGGACTCTTGTTTTAGACTATCAGCTTTTTCCACAGGGATTGCTATTGAGTTTTCACACAGGTTAGCATGTTGTGGTCTTGACTGGCAAAGGGTTAAGGGTTACAGCATATGCCAGTCACTGCAGACAGACAGCTAGGTGGAAAGGTCATCTGAACAGCCCTTTGCTATAGTAAACACTAGAGGAACCCAAACAAGAAGGTTGAAGTATTTAATTAAAAAAAAAAAAAAAAAAGAAGAGAGTAGAGCCCTTGTTCTTAGGTGAACAACCAGCAGAAAACCATCACAACCAGAGCACTCCTGCTGTTTGAGCATTTGTCAGTCCCTGGAGACTGTTGTTGCTGAAGGCTGGTAGTTTTGCTATGTGCTGTGTTTAGCTCCAGCTTACAGTCTTACATGCCATCAGCCCCAAGGCAAGACTACATATTTGCTAGCTGTACTTGAACCATCCTCCTCAGCTTAAACTTAAGCACTTGCTTTATGACCTCACTAGGTCTGAGTTGGCAAGGCCCTGGTGCTTGTTCACATGTATTTACAGGGGAAGCTTGATGCTCAGAAGGAAGTGGCAGGAAACAATTGTTTCTGGAGAAAACAATCAGGACCGATAGGGTAAGGACAGACATGGCATTGTCAGCAAGAGACGGGAGCTGATACCACTAGGGTGGTGTTTTAAATATACTCTTACATGGTTTATTTGCAAAGAACGAACATAATGCTCCTAGAGATGAAGAACTCCACCTGCTCTAGAGATGTAGCTATAGCAACCTCCACATGATTACATTGCTAATCTGCAGGTGTTGAAGAGGCATAGATAGATGCTGTTGAGTAATTCAGCTTCAAATAGACACTTTGATCTGCATAACAGCTTGCATTCATGTCCCAAATATGGATCATTTCCAGTTCTGCAATTCTTCCTTATAAAAGCAACATTCCTATCCTTTCTTTTGTAAGAGAAGTCTTAAAACTTGCCCATGTTATCTAACGAGATAATCAGCTCCCTTACTTTAGGGTGGGGCAGGAGCAAGGGGAAAAGAAACCTTTTCACTGCCTAAAATGCCCAAATTTTTTGTTGCATGTTTTGTCTGAGTGACTCTCCAATGGGAACAAAACTGAACAAAAGACAAAACTTGTTCTACTTTCCTGTATACAAGATGAGCTGATGAATTGATTCCATCTTTGCATTAAAGACAGTCTACTCCACTGCAGACTCTGGCAGCAGTGTCTGAACATGTACCAGATCAGGTCATGCTTCATTAGCAGCCATAACACTGTTAAGAACATCAAGCTAAAGTCTGTCCTGCTTTACTCTCCACAAGGTGCCACTGAACTTGGTGGGTTGCCTGGGATGGAAGTCAAGGCAGAATATGGCTCACCATCAAACAGCTCCAAAGGAACCTGGACCTTTGATAGGCAAAATCTGCAATTCACTGATTCAATAAAAGAAAGGAATTAAAGAGCTGCAAGAGAAAAATGACCCTTCATTGTATTCCCCACCAATCTGCCAGAGCACTCCTTTGAAAGGCTAGTTCAGCCACACGCCCATCATTTCATGAAAGCTGGTTAAGGGCATTTGATGAAGCCTCTAAAGTCTATATCACATGTCCCTTTCCTTCTTTTCCTTTTTTATTTTTTTGTCAACTGAACATCCCACAGCCCAGTTGTTGCCCTCACTTCCTGAAGCACCTACCCTGCTCTGCTTCCTGCCCCCATTTCATTTTTGGCTTCACAGGTTTCTGCACAATCACCTTATTTATTTACCTGAATGACTCTTCTGTGTTAAAGAACAAATTAAAACAGAAAAGCCATTTGAGATTCACTGGTCAATGTTGAAATCTTGCCTTTCATATGAAGACCATGCATGTGACAGTGGACCATGGCACAAGACCTGACTCTTCTGTCCATGGGAGCCTTTCTCATCTCTTGCCTAGGACACAGATCTTTCCGAAAATTGTTGATAAATTCAGACTCTCTTCATTCCTTCCCACAGCTCCCACTGCCTTTCTTCTGCCTTTACTCCTGCCTCACTGACTCCCTGTCCCTATCTCTGTGTCCTGCACTTTGTTACAGCCCCGGCCCTCTGGCATCCGCTGCCCTGGCCACCTGGGCCAGCAGGAGCCTGCCACCAGGAGCCACCAGGCTCCTCCACCTTCCACTCTGGAAGATGTTTCAGACTCTGTCCCTGGCTCCTGCGGCTTTTCCTCAGTGCCACCCATCACTGTGTGACCCTGGCAGTGGGGGTTACTCACCCCTTGCAGGGTTAGGGGACAGCCGGAGAGGGGAATCACAGACTCCATCTTGGATGGAAGGAAGCTGCACATTGGCTTTTGTTGTGCTGGTCCTGGGTCTCCTGCACGCTCAAGCCTTGTGCACTGAAGAGATTGGTCCTGCCTGGTTATGCTCTAGGAACCACAATTCCACCTCCGGGGGCCAGGCTGAAATCACAAACTCCCTCTCAGTATGGCCATGTTAATTATACGCCTCTCTTCTCACTACTTATTAATTAAATTTTCCATTAATTTCTCCAATACTCTGCCTGATATTGATATCAAGTAAACTGGGCTATATTTACCTACATGGTTTCGTTTATCTCTGAATTTTTACACAGTATTGACACTGAACTATGAGAATGTCCTCATTATTAAAAATATTAATATTAAAAAATTTACATAAGCTAAAAATACCCTTCATTGACTCTTGTGGGCCATTTTTGTGGACCTTCCAACTTAAAAAATGGGTTAGCCCTAGTGAAAATTGTTCAATATCTTTCTTAATTAGTAATATGTCAGAAAATACATTATTCCAAATAGCAGAAATAATTGTTGAACAGTTTGGGGGTTTTCTTCATTGTTATTAATGACTGGGCTGTCTTAGCTAGTAATGAGTCTATGGCATTGATAGTTTTTCTGCTGTTATTTATATATTTTCAAGAAAATCCTTCTTCTTCAACAAAGTCTGACCAGCCATGAAGTTTTTTCCTGATGTCTTTAGTATCCTTTATCAATTTTCTACACCTCATAAACTATTATTTATATGGATTTTTATCACCTCCCCCTTTTTGCCATATGTTGCATATTGCTTTTTAATTCATTATTCCTGCCTTCATTCTTCTGATGAAAGAGAATGTGCTTTTCACCAATATTATTCCGCTCCTTTACTGTGAAGTAATGGCTTTTTGGCCATTTAATATGTGCTTCTACCTAACAATTTTTTACACTCAGTTTCACTTGTAACTTTTCCAGTTTAGGAAACTAGTATCTTTAACTATTGAAGATGTGTGACATTTGGAGTTACACAGCTCGCCAGGGCAGTGATGGCAGCCTGTTCTTCCTGCTTTGGCACAGTTTTCCTTGCTGAAGGAGGACACCAATCTGCACCAGGACTGGGGCTGCAAAGGACCTCCCCTCTCTGAACGACACTATTTTGGTTTCATAGGTGTGTGCAATTTACAAAGCCATTCCCTGACACAGAGGCAGAGCAGGTTTGCTGCCTCTGATGTGCTGTTCCCACCCTCCCCAAACCAGCAGTGGTGGGGAATGTGCCACCTTCCCTCTTACAGCCTGCGCCCTGCCCAGGCAGGCTTTACCCAGCACTTTCAACATTGCCATCATACAGAGCTTCCCACCTCCTGAAAGGTGATTTCAGGGGGCCACTTATATTGGATTTCTTCCCATCAGGGATTACTTTCATTTCCTCTTGCTTGTTTCCCAAACTTTTCTTATTTGTCTATAAATGCATGGAAAACAAGGACTCTGATGCCAGAGAAGATGGGAAGCATCTCTGGTCAAATAGGAACCCCTGACCCACAGAGACCCATGGGAATGGGAAGCTTGGAGGGAGAAAGAGGCTGGCTCAGAGGCCAGGACAGGGCTGAACTGAACACTCCTTTTTGATCCTCCACCTCGACTGCGAGACTTATCTTTCCTGCCGAATTGCTTTTGAGTTGTATTGCTCCCAGATGTGCAGAAGTGTTTTTAGTGAGCCCAAATAGCCTCTTAGTTATCTAGCTGAGAGGGAAATGTCATATATTGCTGGAGGAAAATCTTAATTTTCTCTCTGTATGTGCATGCTAGTCCATAGCAGAAATAGTTCCATCTACAAAAACATTATTTTGGGAATCAAAATCAGCACTTTTTTTTGTTTGAATGTGCTATTTTTCACTTTGCTTGGCACTTCAAGAGCAAGGTCATGTGGCAAATCATTACACGAGCAATGTTTATCTCTGTTTGAAGAATTCTGTCAAGAATTGCTTTGAAAAATGTTTGGGTAGTGCCTTTTTTTTACTTGTCAACAGCTCCATTATTCAAAGCCAATTTATGCAAAATCATTTGTTGCACAGGTATTTTCATTTTAATTGTAGAAAGAAGCCTGGGGGGGAGGGGGAGGGGAAGGAAAAATGCCAATATTTTTGAAGCAGGAATAGTCTTTTTTAAAATTTTAATGTTACACTGTGTCACGTGTACACCCATGGATTCTATCGGAAATTCAGGGAAATGTTGTTTAGAGATCACTTGGGCAGGGCCTGATTGGTGAAGCTGAGGCAGCATCAACCCAGGTCAGTCCAGCCTGTGCACTCACACACACCACAAGCACAAGCACACATCTCTGTCTCTGTGTGCATGCACATACACACCAAATGACAACTTTTATTGGCCTTCACTATTTTTAGTAGTCTTTAAAGCCTTACACAGGTTGCCGTATCTTAGCAGACAGCTTTTAACACCAGCTGTTTTGAGTCTGCTAAGTGTTTTATCTAGCAGATTAGATTACACACCCTAGGGAAGAGAGCCATTTAACCACGTTGTGCAGCAGGTAAAGTGCTTTGGGGTCTGTGTTGTGTCATTAAGACCAATATGAGGGAGCAGCAAGATTTATCTTAATCTTGCTGATTGCCTCAATTAACACGGTCCCTGTAGTGTCCTCCTTGATATCTAATCCCCACAGTTTCTTGTTCTGTGTCTTGCTTTGACACTGTTATCAGATCATTACTAAGGGTATAAAAGTACATATTAAGTCAGCGAGGATGTGGTAGTTATTTAGAGAAGTCACGTACTTAATTAGTATGGAAATCAAGCAATGGACTACTAAGTCTTTCACATAAGGCAAGAAATGAACTAGATACGGGACCTAAAAATAAAATTTTTTAAATAAATAAATAAATAAATAAATAAAAGGAAAAATATACATGAAAGAAGGGTAATTATAAGCAGAATTCAAAAGCTATGCCATTCATAACAACCTTTCTACTCCTGGCAATCACTTTCATCATTTGGAAATAACTCGTACACAGCAACATGAGCAAGCAACAAAAAAAGAGGGGGTTTGTCCTCCCACATCTCACACATCCAAGATGTAGTGAAATTCTCTCTTACACTCATGGGACTTTTCCTTATTCCTGAGGGTAGCCTCTACTTCCAGAGCAGCCCTGAGTGCTTTTCTCAGTCATGCAAAGACAAATAAACAAGAAGATTCAGATCTAGCAAACTTGATGGAATGATAATCTATATCTTTGCAGCCAATTCTGCAGATGATGCCTAGCATAAAGATTGCTGTGTTAAAGAAAAAAAAAGCCAACAACAACCCTAGCTGAGAATAAAAGTCAGTTTGGGAGGCTGACAACCTTGAACTGGCAATGAGTGCTGCTACCAGAAGCAATCACATGGCTGAAATTGCTTTCTGCTCTCTGATGTGCCATCTGATGCTCTGGACGGCTTTCAACAAGTGTCCCAGGGCCAGGATGCTGCGGTGAGTGTGTACAACCATCACAGCGAGAGCACCTGCAGGCCCTTCCCCAGGGCAGCAGGGAGGCAGGCAGCACTCCTGCTCCCTGTGGGCACCCTGTACTGAAACCTCATCTTGAGGATTATGTTCCCATCAGTATGAACTCTCTTTCCTCTGAAGGCTCAAAATGAGACCCCCCACTTAAGAGATTTTCCTTCTTTTTCCTTTTATCCCCATGCCATCTTACCCACAGTGTGCAATACATGGGCCCATGTTTTGGAGAAGAATGGTGGAGAGTGAAACGTTCATTTCATACCCTGCATATTTAATCATGTCAATCCCTAAATATTTTATCTGGATCAATCTTTTATATCAGTTCAGCACTCACTGGCTCACTGGGCAACTGCCACAAAAGAGCGCAGCAGAGGCTCTGATGGTGAACAACTGCTGCAAAGACTTTTTCCTCCCTTCTCTCCTCTGCCAAAATTTTAAGCAACCTACACCTGTTTCTGAGCCAGAAAACCCGCTCTGTCTTTTGTATTGCCTTTCCTAAGCGACTTCCTGACTGCATGTTACAGAGAGATGCCAGGGCAGGACCAAAAAGAAATATTTCTGGAAGAGCAACAGATCTCTGCTAGTGTAAGAATATCCCATCCTTGCTGCTCACAATGCAAACAATACTTCATTTGCATTTCTGTGGTTTAAATGTAAATGGTCTAAGATAAGTCATTGTCAGACTCCTGTAAATATTGATGACTGCTCCGGGACCTGGTTTGTAACCATTTCTTTCTCTTCTGTCACAGTCTGAGTATGACATATTAGCAGAGATGTGGATGGAGCTTCTGGGGGGGAAAAGAATAGTTTTGCTTAGTGGGTGACAGCAAAAGAAAAGTAGGAACTTAGGGAGGAAAATTTGCAGATGAATAATGAATTGAGCCAGGTTGGAGACTGGTGAATGTTAATTAGAAATCTGACATATCATCGGCCTCCCGCCTTAGTGCTCGCTGCGCTCAAAGGGACGCTCAGTACCAGCCGCACGCCCTTGTGTTCCCCTCCTCTTGGGGACTGTAATGCCTGTGAGGGAGCCTGTTGTGGGACCAGGTGACATGCAGCACCCAGGCTGGGGACAACACTACTGCTTTTCTCATGCAGATGAAAGGACAGAAGAAAGTGCCAGCAAAAATGATGGGAAAAGTTGACTCAGTGGCCACCCCACCTCCCTCCAGAGAATATCAGCAGGTCTGATGAATTGTATTCAATTTGTCTATTGTGAATAGATCCTGACACTTATTCCTTCTGCTTTTATTTTTTTTTCCTAATGACAGTTTCATATTCTTATCTGAGATGTCTTGGTGAAGTGCCTGAAGTTACAAAGGAGGGAGAGAGAACATCAATCTGCATCTGCTCTCTCCTGCAGAGAGTTGTCATCAGTCATCTTGTCTGGACTAGCAGGTGAGAGATAGTATGACCCAAAGGGCAGCCCTGGAACAAGGAGGCAGGTGAGGTTCTCCCAGACTGTGCTATGAGAAGGTCACATCCTTGGGCCTCAGTTTCTCCAACTCTAAAATGAGAAAAACACTTATTGTTCCAATTTATTTCATGTCTTAAAGGAAAAGTACTCAGTAAGTGCTATGGTTTATTATTCTAATGTGACTGTAAAATCATGATGTCTTTATTGCAAAATGATCTTTAAAACATGAAGCATTAGGATGGTGACTGAAATCATTAGTATCAGATTGTTCTGCTTTTGCCCTGTCACATTGATACTTCAAAGTAAAATTGTCCTGTGGGCGTTTGTAAGATTTTATGAGGATAACTTGTCTTTTCAAACCTTGTTCAGGAGGGCAAAAAAGCCTCCAGATGTTTTCTTAATGAAAAAGGACTAAGGTTTCTGTCTGCTTAATTCTGAAGCTGTCCTTTAATATTTAAATTACAAACCCACTAACAATCAATGTGATGAACAATCAACAGGATGAAAATGAGTCTCCAGTTGTTCAGAAGTGGTGCAGGAAAATGTCCCCATACCTTGGTCCCATCCAAGGCTGTTGAGCTCACTGAGACATTGAAGGGGGGAATGCCGTGGTTCCCTATCCCTCCCTCCCTCTGCCAGCGGAAAGGGAGTGAAGGTGTCTCTGCTCTCTGGTGTGAGTGTCTGCCAGCAGGGGCCACGTTTCTCTGCTCCTTTGGGATGCCTGACACTGAGCACAGGGAAGCCACCCCCATGCCACAGCTCTCTTGGGTATAACCACTGCAGAAATACAGTACAAACGAGATGGCACCACGCACTGTGCAGCTGCTGGGCTTGTAAAGTGTCTGGCTCTCCAGAACTGCCCTATTTTCTCTGTCTCACAGGCTGTATTACCACCAGGTTGAGCAGGGCGTGGCTCCTTCTCCTGCCCCTCCATCCTCTTTCAGGCTGGACTGCATTGCAAAATTATGTTTCCTCTTCTGACAGAAAGTCCAAAGCCATTTCAGCTGTCTCGGTGAGTGCACTCTGCTATGTGGGGACACACCAGGAACAGCTTTTTTCCATCAACAGCTCCACTGGAGCAACTTTCTCACTCTCCTTCAACTCGTCGTTCCTGGATCTTTCTTTTCCTTGCATACACATTTTGCAGATCGTGAACATGCTTGTGGTTGCCTGTGGTTGCCCTATTTTGACCCAACCCAGTGCCAGGAGGGAAGTTTTCTTCCCTTTTTTTTTTCCCAGCCTAGCTATTTAGCAAAAACTGCTACTGGCAAATGTGTTTATTTGCTTTTTCACTCCTTTTTTTCCCTGCCAGTTCTCCCAAATGACCTTGGGATTTGCTAGGCAGTTTCCAAACAACTTTGATCAAATGAAAGTGGCTTCAAATGCTACAAATATAACAATGAATTAAATATATCTGGAGTTTTTCCCTCGCACAGAACAGTTCTTTCTTGCCCATGTGATTCAACAACTTTTTCCCAGCATTGTGTACTTGGAATGGTCCTGAGCTTCACTCTTACATCTTGTCCAGGAACTGACGGATGGGTGCTGGTCAGCACAGGCCAGACTGGGGTAAGGGGTCACAACTATTGTGTGCTGCATACATGACAGTGTGTCCATAGCTACATCTTAGTTTTCTCACATGGATGTATCCAGTGAGTATGCCTGAAAATCAAACAGAGATGAAAGCCAGATAGCAGAGAGCCAGGAATCTACACCAAGTCATCTCCTGACACTGGAGAGCCTGGACACAGGACAACCTCACAACAAACTTGATTTCATCAGCTCAGGAATGAGTTGGTAGTGATTGTGAACGGAGATGCTCCAGGTCTGTGTGGATGGCCTGAGCCAGGGTCATTTGCTTGTACAGCACTGCCCATGATTGCTTCAGAAAATGTGTGGGAAAATGCTGTTCCCAGGTCCTCACATCAAAAGTTTAACAAGGTCACTGGTTGTGTGCCAGGCAAAGGAGCCACCTCAACTGTCCCCTCTATCACATGGTCTTGGGACTGAGCCCTAGATGGTGTGATAGAGGTCACAGAATGTGCTTTTCACAAGCAATGATGCAGCTAGTCCTGATTTAAATGGAAAGAGCCTCTAATGGGCTGTAATCCCACCACCATCTGAAGTGGGAAGTATTTGTGGCCCCCAAAGAAGTGCAACCCAAAGGGACTGAAAAAGGCTGGCAGAGGGTTTTGAAGTGTCTGAAATATATAGAGGACATCCCACAGGCAAAGCTGGTGACCACAGCAAGTCACCAGGTACTGGGCAGGAAGAGACAAGTGCTTCTGCCTTTAACTCTTCCTCAGGAATCCACAAGTTCATGTCTGGCTCTACAATTAGATTTTCAAAGTCCACATGAGCGATTTCAGGTTTTGAGGAGCTGCTTTCCGCAGGGTTTCAGGGAACCCCCTGTTTTGCATAGGTCTGCGATATACAGCAACATCTCTAAATTTAATGTCACAAGTGAAGTCCAGTGAAGGAGACACCAATACTGCGGCTCTGAAGCATCTATTGAGTATGACTAATGCCTAGTTTTATGACAAACAAGTCCATTAGCATTTAAATTGATTCTTAGATATTTTTGTAGAAATTCACAGCAGTATAAGCCTTAAATCCAGGACTGGTAATATTGTGATTTTTATGTCTAATTTTAGATTTAGTTTTTAGTCTGATAAATTGCAATTATAAGGCCACGAAATTTCAGAAAGCTGCTTTAAAATGCACAGATTTGTGTTTTGCCTTTAATGAGTAAAAGAAAAAAGAAAAAAGGAAGTAAGCATTATCCCATGTCCCTACGCAAAACTGATGCCAAATCCTGATATTCTCGAAAATAAACCCCTCATACATTCTAGTTACACAGCAATAGTCTTTGCCTGTCTCAGCTGTGTACTTCAGACCTTTAGTTTCCCTGATAAATTTCTCCACCCACTCTGGAAGCATTAAAAAAATGTTTCATATGGGTACAAAAAGGCAAAACTCAGCATAAGCCAAACCTGTGTGGCTTTTCAGTGACCTTTGTGATTGGGAGTATGTTTTCGCCACATTTATTTGATCCTGGTAGTTAATATCACCCCATGTAAATCCTTAAGAGTTTTGTTATTTTGAGAGGTGGGATTTCTCCAGATGTGGTTTCCATGGCTGAGAACTCTGCTGACACTTACGTCGGTCACGACTGAAATGTGAGAATCTTCAGAGACCAACAAGTTAACGAACGGACACTTAGCAATATGGCTCCTCTGCTTGAATCCATATTTAATTAGCCTAAGGAAGACATAAAGGCTGCTTTTTCAGGTGTGAGTTGCTACAAGACCCTAGGGGAAAAGAAAGAAACTATTTAAGGGAAGGAAGCTCTTGTGCTATTATAGCCACAGAAGGCTGACTTCACTCAGTCCTGCCCTGTTGACAAGTCCTGATAATGTTGTACATGAAATACCCCTTCTCAGGCTTCTTCAGGAGTTCTAATGTCGAAACCATCCTAGATGATGAAGTATCACAACACTGGCAATCCCACATCTTCAGTATTGCATTAAAAATGGGGAAAAAAAAGCTTGAAAAATATCCTGGTTGACTATTACTGAACACATCTGGTTTTGGTGTGAAAAAGGCTAAGCCAAGCTCTACATGTTTCTTATCCATGTAACAAGCATTGCTGCAGGGAATTTAAGGGTAGAGAGAAATTACTGTCACAGAATTTTATTTTACTGAGCTAAATCCTCAATACAAAGTGTATGTTTCTCTTTACCAATAAAAGGTTGACTAAGAAGTGAATGTCAACAGTTCAGCAGAGTGCATTTCAGTAAGTGCTAAATTCACTGCCTTGCCAAGAACATGCATCTGTTGATTAAAACATCGGGCCACTTACACTGTGTTTGATACTGTATCAAATGGGACACTGCACAGCCGAGACACGCACATTCCCTCTCCCACACTCCTTTTACAAAACATACTGTACTTGTGAAAATCACAGTTAAAAACCCCAGAAAGTTATGTGAAGAACCAAGGTTAAATCAAAAACTTACAATCAATTCATCTTGATGTGATTTAAACTTACCCAGGTGTTCCAGGCCATTCAATGTAATCCATAACTCTGAACCTTTGAAAAGGAGCTGATCCAAATGGGACTGTGAACTGTGCATCTTTGACTACCTACATAATTTATTATAAAGTATAATCCATTTATTTCCATGAACCTAATCCAAACTCCAAGACAGTCAACAGAAACCTCAACACTGACTTTAAAACCAAAGCCTATCGCATTACCCAAAAAAAAGAAAAAAAGCCAAACAAAACAAAAACAATCAAATGAATGATGGATTGTTCTGTCTCCACAGAGCATAAAGTGGCTTCAGTTTTAATGCTCACACTTCGACTTTACCTCCCAAATCTGTCTGGTTTGTGCATGTTGTGGAATGTCATATTTATTAAACCATTTTTCATAGGTGTGCCAGGGCAATAATGTAAAAAGAAAACCAAGTGTAGGTTTGTGCATAACTGACACCACAATTCTGGTTCTGTGCTCAGGGCTTCATGCAGACAGGTGCAGGGAGCAAGACAAGTGTTCCCTGATTTTAACCAGGGTTAGATTAGGCCCTTCACTTTGAGTATGCTTTTGTCAAACAGTTCCTAGAATCAGACAGCTGAGTTCTTTCAGTGCTAACATTTCCCTCATCCAGAGATGTCTGACGCTGGCTGAACAATGCTTCCCTCACAACCCCGTGAGAGGGCTGGGAAACAACTAAATGTGTCAGAAGGAAAACTTGTGGGGGTGCTTGCACACCCCAAACTAAGATGAAGCAGTCCCCTTGCTAAATGTAGCCAGAGTGATTTGACCATAAAAGAGCTGCTACTATCTACCTAAATGGTCTTGCTAGTATCTCTTTCTTTCAGTGACTACATCCTTTTATATCTTATATAGCTGGTGAACCAAACGCATAAACCTTTTCTCCTGATAGCCCATTAGGTATGCTTTTGAGGTACAACCTCAGTAATTACTTCCTTCCAATGTAATTGTATTTTAATAACACATTTAAGGCCAAATTCCTTCCTCATCCATCCCAACTAGAACTCTCTGAAACCTTATTAATTTTAATTAAGTGGGAGTTGATGCAAAATTTCCAAGTGCTCAATTTTGCATTAAAAGTTTCAAATTCATTTAAATGTGGATTTAATTTCCACAAGCACTTCAGTTGGTAGTGTGCTCCCTCGTTTAGTCTCTCAGAGCAATAACATGAAATATATGAAACATAAAGTCCTTTCCAGAAGATGATATTAGGACATAGCTCACCTTTAAATATTTCCTCATTTGCTGCAGCTACCTGAGGGATGTTTGCTACAGGCTCTAACAGGACTTCTCTCTTATTATCATCAGTAGCAGTGCTACTCCAAAGGGATGAACTGCAGCTGGAGATAAACTGTCCCTTTCTGAGAGGTGGGACAGAGCTTATGTCATCAGCCAGTGCAGTAGACACAGAAAGACAGCCTGGAAATGAAGCAGGCAAACTGCCAGAAGGGACTTGGCTGTGAAAGAGAGTGAGAAAACACCGAAGTAAAACTTTTCACTCTCACTGAGCAAAAAGGACAAGAAGTAACTCGTGAGAGTTACTTATTATTTTCAAATAACACTTGGAACAATTGAACCATCAAGAAAGTTATTTGAAAACTTGGCCTGAACAGAATAAGACTCTAGAGGGACTCAGTAATTGTGCTCAAAATCGAAAATAAAAATATGGGGCAATTGAGCCTTATGTTTCAGATGTAAGATCTCTGACACTATGCATATATTTGGAGACATTATGGAGCCCATAATTAAAAACAAGAGCTGCTTGTGAGATTCCAGAGTGCAAGTGAAATTATTGAGAGAAACAGATCCAGCCCTTGAGAGATCAGCCAGCATCACAAAGAGGTCACTGCTGAGTGCTCAGACAAGTATGACACATGTCACTGGGCCCCCAAAGCTCTCAGGTGAGGAGAGGGTAGTGCCCAGCAATGCCTCTGGAATACAGCGAGCTGGGCATGCTGCAGAGAGCACCACACAGAAGGGCTGTTTGCGAAACCTTTACAGCCCAGCAGGGAGGCTCTGGCAATCACTGTAACTTACTGCCCACAGTGGGCACTGAGGGATGTGCCTGTGCTGACTCCCAGCATTTCTCTTAAGCATCCACCCAGTAGCTCCAGCAAAGGTCTGGCATTGTTTATACAACATACGTTGAACATGTGGGAGACAGGCTTGCCTGAGCAGAGCCATGGAGCATATCCTCTGGCCAAGCATGGCTGCCCACAGCAAACACTGTCAGACAGGGAAAACAGTGAGCTGGCAGGGACATAGCCCAGCCAAATCCCTGGGAGGAAAAAAAATCAAACAGCCTGGATGGGTCTGTTTGCTTTCAATAACAGGAATGTGTACAGCCACCCCAGCTCATTGCCCAGCTCCACAGAGACCAGCTTCCTCAGAGCAGCTTTCTAGGCTTTTGGGAGCCCTAAGTGCAAAGGGGGTGAGGTTACAGGCTTTGATGTGGAGCAAAACAGTGGTGAAATGTGATTTGAGTTTGAATAATGGAAGAAAAACTCTGCCTAAGAGAAATTCCTGGGAGAGGAGTTAAAAAAAGCAGGAGACAGAGCTGGATGTGAGTAAAACAGAAGACATTACAGTCATGCTGGACATGATGTGTTGCATAGAACAGGTCAGAAGCTTGGTGTGAGTTTCAGGGCTACATCTGTAATCGCCAGTTGTGCACACAGTCCCATGACACAGAAGAAAGTGGGAACATAGAGATGTGTGTCTGACCCTTCGTAGCCTCTCCACTTTCCATTTAAATGCAGAGAGAATGTGACACTCCCTGGCCCAGAGGGTTAGGGCAGCCTCTTACCAGCCTCTGCACCAGCTTCACATGAATCCTCAATGTCAAAATCACTAGGATTGTCATTTCTAAAGCATGATGGACAGATACGGGGTGCCGAAGCCTGAGAGATTAGAGATTGAACTCAGAGAAATCCCTGGAGATGTTGGCTGTAAGTGGTGTCATTTACTGTTATAACCCATGGCATTGGCCAGATGTTACAAACCCTGCAGTGTGAAAGAGACCCAGCACCTGACACCGCTCTCAAGCCCAGGAGGAGCTTACAAAGGCATTCAGCTTGGAAGGTCTTAGACAGACAGGAGACTCTGCTAGTCGAGACCTCCTATCTGAGACTGTACAGCACTTACCACACCAGATCACCACAGCCTCAAAAAATCATCTCTTTTCCTCAGGAAGGGGCAGCCAGTTGCAGTCACACCAGGAGAGAACAGCACCAGATGCTAGTGCCAGGGCAAAGCCAAAACTGAAAGATCTCCCAATGTGAAACAGCAGAGCTGTAGATGAGTCAGGAGAGAACTGGAGGTCAAAACAGTGCAAGGTGACTCAGGGGCTCTCCTGACAGCAGACTGTGAACAGGTAAAAAGGTGCATTTAATTACTGCTTGTTTCACGTAAATGTTTGCTGTTTGTGTGTGTTGTTTGGGCAATGAAGGTATAAAGAAAGGCAGGATGCTCTGGCACAAGACAACTGGACTTGTCCCTGTTATACATCTTACCTACCAACACTGCTGAAAGCTGGTCCCTGGCAGGCACTCTGCCTGATGGCTGAGAAGCATGGCTACAGCATCATCTGCAGCTGTAATACCTCTGAGAAGGGCTTTTTTCCAATAAGGAACTTGCTTCATTTTTACAAGCAATGAAGGGCTTTTTGGCTCTTGTTCAGCATGTGTTACCTGATATGAAAGGCATTCCCAGCAGCCAGGAGAGTCAGGCAGTGAGGAACTGGTCTGTGTACTGAGCTGAACTTACTTTCTCATTTTTCCAAGTCTTGGCAGACAGGTAAATTTTTTAAAGGTACTTGTTTCTAAATACAACATGTAACTTGTTTTGCTGCAGTATATCCATCTAGTGTGCTGTGCTTGTGGGTACAAAGTTACCAGTACCAGTTAACGGGACTGAGAATTAAAAAGGAAATACATGTTTTTCTGTCAGAGACAGAATGGTTGAAGTTAAAAGATTTCAAGGTATTCTGCAGTTTTGAAGGTCCCTGTTCTTTGTCTGCTTAAATAAAAAGAAGTGGAGCTAAATGATACATTTCTACATAATTGAAAATGCACAAACACAGGGAGAGAGACAAAAAGAGAAAAAGCTAACTGGAAGCAGTTTCCCAATATGTGCAAGTTACTTGATCTTGGCCAACAGAGCCTAGAGTTTCAAGCCATTTAGGCACTCTGGAAAATTTGCTCTGGATATGAAACACATTTACTGGGCAGCTGCAGTGCTGGTCAATCCTGTGCTGCAGCCAGCCCTGGGGAAAGAGAGGCCTCTTGGTGGCTGCAGCCAGCACTCTGGGCAGCTTCCCGTCCTCCTCTCCTGCCAACAGTAAATAAAAGCACAATGAAATAAGAGCAGCTAATGCTAACGCCCAAAAGCTGATGTTGGAACAAGGAGCGTGAGACCAGAGACACGCAAGTAGCCTCTCCTCTCTGCTGCAAAGTACTTGCAGCTCAGACACATCCCGAGCCAGGCTGATTTTCTGTGTATTCAGTAGTTCCCAGAGGGCTTTCCCTTCCATGAATTCATTCAGCCTTCTCTCAGGCTGCACTACTGATCAATGTTTTCTACACAGGCAGCCACACCGAGGAAAAGGAGAATCAATACTCACTTTGGTCATGGCCTCTCCAGTCCTCAGCCATTCCCTCATGTGTCCTTGTGTTAACAACCACATGGAAGGGATAGGAACAAGATCAACAGCTGCCAGCAGGGCCCTGTGCCATAGAAATTTCCAAATAATGTTTTTTCTCTGTCTCTTAGGGACACAGAATGCAGCTGACACTCCTGTCCTGTTATTACACCTTTGTCTGTGTATACAATGCATCTGGCAAAAACACATTGAAGTAAATGTAAAAAAAAAAGTTAAAAATAAAATCTTATAAACGAAACCAAAAAACAAACTCAAACTGAAAACTGTGTTGCTGGAGTTTTGTTTCATGCACATATGTGTATGTTAGCATTTAGTAATATGCCAAAATATCAGATGTGACTTAAGCCTTCTACGATTTTTTGTTAGTTTTTTCCTCTGCAAAATAAAATTCTCCATGCAGGAAGCATGGCATGAAAGAACTAAGAATTGTGATGATGAGATGGTCAGTATTATTGACATTTTTCCTTTCATATTTTAATTTGACAGAACTAGGTAAACACCTTTCCCAAAAGAATGAACCCAAATTTAATTCAGCTGAGTTACTGAGTGAAAGAATGAATTATTTTCTTAATTTCCCTTAGGAAAGAAAGGTCTCTGCATTACCATACATGCCATCAAATTAAAATGGTGTGAAGAACTACAAGTTAGTCAGCAATGAAATGTTGTGGAGTAAATGGGAGGCAAACATTTAAAATCCTCCTCTGAGCAGCCAAGAAGAAAATTCCTTCATGATACATGTAGGTGACATAATCCTGGGACAGCCTTTCTGTAGGAGTGGGCCTTCTTTGCATGTTCCCCAGGAGAAATCTGGACATCGTTTGCCAAAATGGCTGTAGATTTATGTCTCTGTTTTCTTAGAAATATGAATCTTTGTCTATTCATTGATTTTCAGTCTAGAATTGGACATTACAATCATGTCACACATCAGTCCTTATAGGCTTGCCACAGACTTTCAAGCTCTTTCCTTAAGTTCCTATTTTCTAGCTGAATTGAAGCATGTCTTCTGCAATTAAAAAAAAGGGAAAAGGTAAAAATCAAGCATTGATTTAAAGACATCAGGTGTTAGAAAACTGTCAGACAGAATCCAATTCCTGGTCTGAGTTGTCTCGTGGTTTTTCTCATGTGGTTCATCAGTCCCTGGGCATCTGTGAACTCTCTAATGCGATCATGAAATGTGATTGAGGAAATGAAGTTCTTGTTCTCTACATAGCAATTGACCTGTGTAAAATGTCCTTGAAAACCTATATTTCCATTGAAAGAAGTTGAGGAATCTATAAATTTAAAAAATTACTTACCTAGTACCTAAAAGTGCCAGGAATAGACCCTTCAGAGAACAGTGCAAGCAGTTTCATATTCTGCAATTATAAAGCAATGTGTCAGAAGGGGATATTGTTCCTACCCCAACCTTTCATGAAGCATGTTTATGCCCTGGAACACAAGTTTACGTCACTTACTTTTTGAGACAACTTTTATTACTTGCTGTAAATCAGGGTGACTTATTGGAAAATGCTAGATTAGTGGTCAGTTTTCTAAACTCCAGCACAGTATCTGACATCCCTTTCTTCAGCATTATCCTTCAATAAACTACTAATTCCAGGCCATAGTCATGTATAATAAATCATGTAAAATATTACATAAATATATGGTATCATAGATACAACAAAGTTTCTCTATGGCAAAAGAAGTCAATATTTGCCCAATTCTCGTACTGATATCCCAGCCTTACCTGATGAGTCAAAGATGGGATGTGTCATGCTAGAAGCTGCCTCCACAGGCACTGGGAAGAAGAGGCTGAGTTGTGACACAGTTTCAAATCCACCTTGGTGGAACTGTTATCAGACACCTGTGTGGAGACCTGAACAACTCCTCCTTTGTCTGAGGTCCTGTCACTTTTGGTTTTGATCCCTGTACTGGCATGGTTTCACTGCTGGGTGCTGGAAACCTCATCCTCCTCCTCATGTCCTTAGTCCTGATGACATTATTAGGCATGCTGGTGAGGCCCAGGCCCAGCCTTTGGGAGGGAAACAAAAATTAGAAGTGAAATAGATTTCGAAGTACGAAGCACTTTTCCCATGTTGAAGAGTCATAACAGTTCCAAAATGAGAAGGCATATTTTTAGTGATTAGCTGCAGTTAATCCTAAGAATGCTTTAGGCTTTGTAATAAGTCAAACACGATATCCTCTCCTCCATGGAGAAGTGAGACCTGGGGTTTCAGAGTGGAAGAACAAAAGGATTACAAATGAGGTATTTGCAATTATTCCTCCACAGCGGCGATACACGCTACATAATATTTCCCCCTAAAACAGAAATCTGACTTGAATAAAAGGCAGGAAATGACATTAGGAGAAAGAAGTCATATCTACAAACTGCATGTAAATCAGAAGTTCATTAGGGGAGTATGCAGAGAAGCTTTTGGAATGTAATTTTACTACCAACTAGTTTCCACAAGAATGAAGTAAGGCTTTCAAAAGCATCATTGCTCTAAGTAATTCAAATTACCTACTCTACCTGATACTATCTCTTCCCACAGAGATTACAAAGCACTTAAATTTTTACCTACTTTGTTACAGAAGTCCCCAAGAAAGATTTCAATCAATTTGCAAAGCATAGCTGTGAGGAGAAAAGATACCAGAAGTTTTCAAAATGACCTCCAGCACATCTAGAGTTAAAATCTTCTTACAAGTATTGTCTCTGTGTCATAAAGTTCTTTGTTCAGAAATTTACCACTGGGTCACAGAAAAAAAAAAAACATTCTGGGCCGAAACTTAGTCTAAAAGTGCTCAGCTAAGAAACAACAGTTCCTGAAGCTTTGTCCCCTTCTTTTTTCTAGCACTGAAATAGAAAAAGTTCCTATGTGTTCTACTGTTTCCAAGCATAAATGTACTCCTATTACTCAGAAAAATACTTTCATTTTAGAATGAAAAGGTGCGGGCTTATAGCTGAGATTGCTGACGATGTTTGAAGCGTCAGGTGAGCTCTGCCACGCTGGTGGCCATGGATGCCTCAGCCGTCATTCAGAGGCATGCACAGTCTCCTAGGACATCTCCCATTTCGTAGCAGTCCAAAGCCTTGCTTTTGTTTAGGCAAACCTCCCTCTGGCAGCCGCAGGGGTGTTACAGCACAGGTCATTAGGGAAGGTATCACGCGGTTTCCGTCCCTCCCCATAGCAAGCGAGACCCACACTTTGCAGTGTGGCCACGTACTCTGTAGGGACACAACAGCCCTGGGACATCTTATCCCTCTCCCCACCCGGAGCAGAACTTAGGAGTGTGGCTGTGTTTTATTCTGGCTTGCCACGGAGCCACACCAGACTCAGCTGCTTGCAGCGTTCTCCAGCAAGGCCACTCCTCAGGGGAGCTGGAAGGGTTATGGATTGGGGCAGGTGAGACCTGGCCTGGCTTCGATCAAAACCATTTCTAGCAAGGGTTTTGTACTGGCATACAAGGGGTTCACTACGTTCTGCTTGGTGTGCTGAAGTTCGAGCAACTCCAAACAAAACAAAGGAAAAAGATTTTTTTTAAAAGAAGATACAGAGGAGGAATACTGTGGAATAAAAAGGCCAAAGAATGAAACTTCCCATAAGCTCCCTTACAAGGGCTACTGCCTGCTGTGCTTTGAAACCCATAGGTGAAAATCCAGGCATTCTGTGAACCAGGAGAGCTCTGCCTTCAGCTTTGGTGTACCTAGGCTTCCAGGTAAGGTCACTACTTTGCTGTCTTTACAGGTCCTGCAGTTTGACATGCCTGCAAAGTTCCTGCGGGTCACAGGAGCTGCATGAGGAACACATGCCATCCTGAACAGAGCAGGAGGGAAGGGGCAGCAGAGAAGCTGCCAGAAAATGGTCTAGTGGAAGGTGTCTCACCCATGGAACCAGATGATGTTCCTGGGTGTTGGAACCAGATAAGGTCCCTTCCAACCCCAGCCATTCTACCATTCTATAAAAAGGCACCACTGTGGTGAAATGTCTGTATTATTGTGGCTGCTTCCTGTCCTAGCTGCACCTTGCTGCCTGCGTGAATACACAGCTAAATCGAGACTAACTATGCAACTGACCAACAGCAGAGCAGCAGAAAAGGTGATGTAATCACCGTCTCCTGGTGGCTCACGGTCATCTGAGAGAGAAACTTGCTCACCAGCTTCTCTGGGCCTGGTGCACGACAGAGTCTCTCTACCCAAAACATGGCCTCAAGAAAGACCTGGAGCTTCTGAAAATGGCTGTGTTGTATTAATAACTGAGGCAATCGCAGAACTAGAGCGACAAATACACAAATGCCTTAAGATACGGCATCCAAAAAAAAAGAAAAAGAAAGCCAAACATTGCCTCTTGCATTTACTCCAGCATGCTATATTTGGTATGGATGTTTCTGTAGGAGAGCTGCACTCTGACAAGTCCTCACGTAGAAGCAGCAAACTGCCAGGGAGTTTAAGGCAGCTTTTATTTAGACCCACGCTTTGTTATGATACCAAGTTTAGCCTCAGCCATGCTGCTTACTGAAATCCCAGTGCCTGTGGCTGCTCACAAGCCAAGGGTCCACATTTCTTTGGGTTTACTGATTTCACAGCATCACTGCCCATGCAAAACTCTGCTCCTGTTAATCCAAATTTTCAGCTGTAGGTCAGATGTCTGGCAATGGAGAGAGAGGGTGGTGGCAAAGACAGCATGCAATGTACACTGATGGGGACAGGAACATTGTGTAGCTGTCAGCACAAAGAAAGGGAGGCTCATCTTGCAGCAGCGATATTTGGGACAGAAGGTTGGAAGATCAATTTAACTCCTTTGATGTGTCATATCTTGCTGGTAAAGGTTTAAATGCTGTTTCTGTCTGCCACATTGATTTTCATTATCATGGGTCCTCTTCCTGAGGTGAAGAATTTCTCTTAGAGAAACTTTCTAAACTCTTTTAGCTTGTGGTGATGTTATGTTTTAAATTACAATGCAAATACCTGCACACATATATGCACCAGCTCGTATTATTTGTAGGAAATCTGTGTATGGTACTGTGTAATTTTAGTTTTCCATGACAGCAGCATTTAAATTATGGATTTTCTTCAAAGAAAAGAAAAAAGAAAAAAAATCATAGCTCATCCAAATTTCAAGAACAACACCCTGTCCCATTTGCTTCTCTTCCATTAATCTGGAGGTTGGGAGGCATTGTGACGCAAGGCCTTTGAATCTGCCTCCTCAGAAACCCTGACAGCTCAGAACATTGTATGTTCTCCGTTATTGTTCCAAAATATCAGCTTGCACACTCCAAAACTATTTAAGAAATACTGATTTAATCATATGCTCCCCCACATTTTTGCAACTGCCATCTTTTACTGTGAGTGTTAATATGCTGAGTGGGACAATGGTGATGTTTTGCTGCTCTAAAGAAAAATTTTTCCTCATAAATTCCAGGAATGGCTTCTTTCTGCTGTTTTAGCTATTTCATGTAACAAATAATCTTTGCAATAGGAGAATTTGGCTCATCATGCAGATTTGTGTTCTTTATAAGTGGAAAATAATAGCAGACAGTCTTCCCCCTGTGTCAGTGCTTTTATTCCAGTCAAGGTTGATAAAATACTTCTTGAAGAGAAACACACAAATCAGCTTGTGCCAGAAACCTGATGACAATCAGGTTTGGGGGTGACATTCTGGTGTAGTGCAGTCCCTTCCCTGTGGCACTTGAGATTTGGCTGGTGGGGCTTGATAGGAGACCAATGAAAGTTCTTAAGGCTGAGATGAAAACCATGCAAGGTGTTACTTACTGGTGGAAGAGCGGTTTGGAGGAGCCTGAGTGTTTCCAGAATAGTATAGTTTCTCTAACATAGCTACAAGCAACACATCAAGCTCCAAAGAGATTCTTTTTTTAGGCTTGGATCTGAGGAGGTGGAGGGGGGGAACAAGCAGTGGAAGGCTGACAATGACAAGCAGGCACTCATTTGAAGGAAAGTAATACATCTACTAAACTCTTAAAGACTTGCAGCATAAAGTCTTGGCAATCCCATCACTTTCCCCAAATATAAAAATGTCAGGATTTTGATGTCGTTACAAAAAAAAGAAACAGCACAATGCTTATGACTACAACATGGCATTTTTGCAGCATTATAATAATAATAATAAATACAACCCAATCTGGAAATAAATGAAATAAGTGCAGGATAAATAAATAAATGAAATTGTCACAGGATTTATGGCCCTGGGCTGCATTTTTGAAGGGATTATTTGGGTGTTTATGTTTTTCACTGCTCCTTGAAGAGTTCAACTTCCTGAGCAGTCTGGTGAATGCAGTTCAGCATGCCTCAGCTCCTCCATGGAAAGAAAGGAAAGATCTTGTGGTTAGACTCAGACATTTAGTTTTCTTGGGCAATAGGTACTTCCTTACCCTCTAGACAGCTTTCTTCTCTGGCTTACAGCTCTGTGTTTCCCTGCTGTCTTGGTCATGTGCAGAAAATACAATCCAATTACTTCTTCCATGTGGAGAAGATGCAGAGAGTCAGCAATGATAGATAGATCCCTGCAGGGCAGAAAGACTCATCCTCTGAAAAATAATGAACCCTGTAGCAAAATAAAAAGAAAAAGAAAAAAAAAAAGCTTTGAAAAACACAGCTTACAACTAAGGACCGCACAGCCCTGAGTGAACTGAAGTTGAAAGTTCATGTACTTTTGAATCATTGCTCGAGGCTCTCTTTAGAGTCAAAGGGATCTCAGTTCATACACTGGTTGTACATTTAGTCCTGCTTTAGTGGCTGCAATCAAGTCAAAAGTTTTTACTGTTTGGGAGGGTTTTGAGTGAAAGCTGATACCGCGTGTGGCGCGAGAGAATTTTCTTCAATTCCACAGACCTGAAATAATCAGTACCACAGTGTGAGATCCACTTCATTCAGATGCAGTGTAGGCCGAAACTCCTTTCCTAGTCGTGGATATTCTTCACAGAGGTGAGAGCCTGGACATTTCTGAAGCAAACACTGGCATTATCAATCACAGCAGCACCTGAGCAAGTGATCTGATTTTAAAAGTGATGAAATGGAAACGGTTGGTGCTTTTTCACCTCTGAACATCAGACACTGAGTTCACAGCTTTCTCTGGATGGAGGCATTTTATATTAGCCACCGTTTTGCAATTTTTTCTCTCTTCCTATGTGTTATGAATGTGGGTGCAAAAACCTGGGTACCATTATTGTTTGCAATAAGAAACACTGAATATCCACTCATCACTGCTTCACCATGATCACATTAATTATAAACACAGGTAATGGGCTGTCTTTGATGTCATTGCATTCATTATTATGATTTCTTCGCCCACTGTGGAAATCAGGATATTTGAGAATGTTCTTAATGGAAGCAGTTCCATTTGGATATGTATAAAATTGTTGATCTTGCAAAACAATGTCTGACTATAGGTTTTTGAACTCCCTCCTCCCCAAACCACATTTTGTGAGTTATGGGTCTGTGAAATAAAAACATCATTCATCATGTGGCAGAGCACAGCTTGGAAAACCTTCCCAATGATTTTTGCCCAACTTGCAGATGTGGTGATGTTCACTTTGTCTGCTTACCCAGAAGCCTGAACAGATACTATAAATTCAAGCACCTTCTCCACATTGCACATGCGCTGGCGTAATTCATGAGCAGCAGCACATGCTGTGCCCTCAGGAAAGCCTGGGCTGGGTGATGGCAGCCTTGCCCCCACAGAGGATCATCTGCATCTGCACATGGTTTTAGAGAAACCAGAAGGTGCCAGAAGAATAAGACTCTGAGACTGTAGCCACCTCTTCCCAGGTGACCTGCACATCATGGTTTTTTTCTGGAGAAGTTGTTAAATGCATTTGAAGTACACACAGGGATATTTTTCATCCAGTTTAAGCCATGGAGGGGAAGTTTTGTGGGCTACAGAATAGGTGAGTGCAGTTTCAAAAACCTCTACCCTCTTTTCGTAGTCTGATACCTAATGGTAGTGAGTTTATTAGTCTTTCCATAAGGCTCATAAGCAATAGCTTATTAGGCATAAGCATCTGTTTCCACCCATGGTGGACAAACTGAATTGCCTCCAAGACTGCTGACCCTCCCCTCTTAAAAGTCATTGGCAGCAGCTGAGCAGGAACAGGCTATGGTGTGGGGTTTGTGGAAAGAGAAACCTGCCACACGCACATCCTCGCCCAGACAAGCTGCATTGCATAGATCTCATTTCTTTAGGAATTCAGATGCTAAAAATATTATATTTTTGCCCTCTTTATTCTATGCATTTCATTCAGCTGTGCTTCAATCACTCTCTGCCAGCCTTTCTTGCTCTTGTGAGGCTGCAGAAGTCATAAATATGGCAGGTCCCTTTGAGCGTTAATGCTGGATGCTGTCCATGACTGCTGAGCTGCAACATGTGAGCCAGAGATACCACAAAGAGAGAGTTTATGTTCCTTCCCTATTACATATTTTAGTGTGTAAATCCACAGGGAAGAAGAAATTTATACCCAAGTGAGTGGTCATGGGGAAAGTAATCTCCATATAAAGCAGTGGCAGATACCTCTTTCTGTCTGGGACTCCTTCTATTGGGAAGTTTCCCACCAGGCTGAATGAAACCTTCAACCACTGGTGTTCTTTTTTTGTGCCTCAGTTAAGGACAGGGGGGTCACTGACATTGTTTATCCATTATTCATTTAGCACTGCCTCTGGGAAGCAACTTAATGTCATGTATTTTTCACTTATGTGAATTGCAATAAACTGGTTTCTTCTTCAAGCCTGCCTTCACTGGGAAAATTTTCTAAGTTGTTTTACAGCCAGCATAGCTTAAACTGTTTGGAGGCTGTAGCAAGGACCTGGTTATAGACAGCGTGAGTGATCGGTTTTTACCAATGTGGCTTTAGACTATGGCACTAGCTGCACTTACTAAAACATGAACTATTAAGGCTACATAACCCAGAAATACTTTGGCTTTGTTGAAATACACAGTATCTGTCTCTCTTGGACTGAAAAGGCTTCTATCCCACAAATTGCTCATTCTCCCTTGAAAGGACTGGCTTTCAGTAGGAGATTTGAGTTTTTCTTGCTTTGCACCCCTAGCCTTCTTTAAAGCAGGGTATTTTAAGTCAATATATCACTAACAAGCCCAGATGAGATTTCAGGCAGCCTTTACTGCCCGAATGAAAATTACATGAAGTACTGCATTTTGAGGCAGTGATATGTGTGCAGTCAGGAGGAGGTAGATTCTGATCTGGCCGGGTGAAATGCTCCCAGTTAAATCCCTGTAGTGGGTTCAGTTTGTAAACCAGGCAGAAACACCAATTAGAGTGTAGTGGTTTGGTCCAAAATACTCATTACTTACTTATTTACATTCTGTGAGATAAGAATTAGGAGAAAGCAAAGCAGGCAAAAAACTTAAAAGAATATAAAGAAGTTTATTAACAGACCTAAAAGAAAGGAAAAAAAAATCAGACCAAACCTTCAGAACACTTCTCCTCCTCCCACCTTTCTCTCTTCTCCCACCATGTAACAAGACAACCCTTGAGATTTTTCAGTCAGTTTACCACCTCTTTAGTAACCTTTTTCAGTTCACTTAGGGAGAGGAGTCTCTCTTGCTCATGCTATGGAGACATCTCCACATGAAACAGTTCTCTCATGGCTTCAGTATCACAGCGAGACAGCTGCCCGGGTTGGTTCTCTGCTCACATGTGAGAGTCCCTTCCCCCGACTTACAGCTTTCCCCACAACTGCTTTCAAGGGTCCAATCTTGAGCTAATGGGGTAGCATTTTAAGGATGAGCTGTTCAGAAACAAAGGTCCTCTTCACCCATCTCTGGGAGCATCTTCATCTCTAGGACTATCTCTGGGAGCATCTTCGTCTCTAGGAACAGAGGTCTTCTCCTTCTGATTTGGAGCAAGAGTCCTCATCACTTCCATCTCTCCCTGTTCAAACTTCTCATCAAATTACAGCTGTTTCAGCATTTGCTTATTCCAGCACAGGTGCTTTTGCTCACAAGTACAATTTGAACGCTCCACCCCCCATGCTTTCATGAAATTACAATGGGTACTCTGATATATCACAGTTTATCACCACCACAGCTTTACAACAGAATTTCAGCTTTAAGCATCTCCTCTTTCTCCTGCCTCAGGGTTTCAGCTCTTCCTTCTTTACTTAATGTCTGCAGGCTTCATCTGCTCTGGAGGAAACTTACAGCACTAAAGAAAGGGTTAATCTCACCTGGGCCCCGCAGCTGGAATTCCCTTATCGCTGTTGGTCCCATGATCTTTGCCAGGCAGTGGGGCAGCAGTCTCAGACGAGCCCCAGCCACACCAGGGGCTGCCTGCACAGAGCAGGGCTGTGGGGGGAGGGGAGGGGCCGCAGATGGAACAGGGCCGTGCCACAGCTGACTCGGCCGCACGGGCCCCCCCCCCAGTTACCTGTCCCAAGGCTGGAAGCAAGAGAGCTTTCACGGGGTCTGTTCATTCTTAAATGTGGACCACAGAGGCGTGTCAAGCTCCTTAAGTGGCTTAAAAAGTTGCCAATATTCAAACTAGCCAGTTGATAGGTTCTGTCAGGTCATAGCTGTAAGCACCTCTTTGCAAGGGAATCACTTCCATAGCTATGCTAACCCATGACAATCCCATCATGTGCTAGCCTCTGTGCAACCAACACACTTGTGCACTAATAAAACCAAGGGGCTGGAAAGAGGAAAAACTTCTGTCTGGGTCTAATAGGAAGGATGTGAATAAACCACAGCTGAAAACATGGTGCAGAAAAGTGTGGTGGATACCCAAGAGACAGAGATGGTGGATCCTTTATTGAAGGGAGGCAGCTAAGGAGAAAGAGGAGGTGCTAGACAGAAGGGAACACCCATGTCTGTCCTCAAGACCTCCTGGTCTTGACATGAGCAGTATATGGGTCATTGGATGTGGTGCATTAAAAATTGTCCTGTAGGCGCAAAGATACATTTCCCGAAGAAGTGAAATTTGCTGAATTTCAGCTGGAGTCAGATGCACATGCTTCACTCCTTTAGACAGTCTCCAAAGATAGTAGAAGAACATTAGGTTGTTAAAGCATGAGCACAAGTCCTTGTGTGAAAACACTTCCCTCGGCATGGGAGGAATTTCTACCTCAGGATAAGGCATGGCCGGGTAAGGGGAGCGGAGACCATGCCCAGGGGGCCACGATCAATCAGATGTGCTCAGCCTGTTCTGGGAGCACCAGAAGACCCTGCTTTTCCTGCAGCTCCCGTATCCCCTCCATACTGGGCTTCTGGCATGAGGAGGCAGGGCCTGTGTTTGCAATGTGCCAGGAATGAGGACACAGGGAAGAGGAGAAGGAAGGCAGGGAAAACTAGGTGGTTGTCAGCCTTTACCAAGCCATTTTCCTCCTGAGAAGTGATCCAGGGCTCCCTGTGAAATCAGAAAGCATGTGGTCATGTGAAGAGGTACTAGGACCATCCCAAAGGAGGGAGAGAGCCTCCTCCAAAGAAGAAATCATCTGTATTTCCCTTTGGTGCTCCCATATCTTCTCAGATGGACTATGCTCTCTTCTCAGGCTACCCCTGGAGTGGGTTTGGCTTCCAGGGTTCCCACAGCTTTGGAGGACAGTAAAAGGCAACTGGAACTGTTCTCTGACCTCTGCAAAGGGGCTGCTTGGTCACTTTTTCCTACACCTTTTCTTTCTAGGGCCAGTCATAAACAACATTCAGTAGTCTGTTGGCAAGGCTGCAAACCCAGGTTTAATTCAGCTCATGAGGACCTCTCCATGCACTGAGAGGAACCAGCTTGTTCACACCTCCACGTCCTTTACCTGACCAGGAGAATGCCCGATTCCCAAGCTGGAATTTCTGCCTATCCAAGTGGCCCAGCACAGGACCCTGACCTGTCTGCTGTGGAACATCCCTGGAAGGAAGTTCCTGTCTCTCTTCTCTGCTCCCCTGTCCCACAGCCAAAGCAGCCTCACACCTCAGGGTCAAAGCGTGGTACTCAAAGTCAGGGTGCCATTCACAGTTCTCCCTTGAGCTCTGCACTGAGTGCAAAGGATGCCTGAGGGTACATGTCACCTTTCCATCATCCCAGAATTAGTTTCTGTGCAAAACAGTTTTGTACTTGCAGACACTTGAGGGTGTCATCTCCCTCCTTTGCCTTGCCTCCCAGAAGCTAAGATTCTCACATAAAATTCAAATGAAGATGGTTTTGGTGGGATACTCAGTAAAAAAGCATGCTGAATGGTGAGACAACATATCCTTTCTGTCTCTGAGAAACAACTGTATGTGGTCCTTAGTGCTAGACTGCCCAGATTGTCTGCTATCTAATGAACCCCCTATCTTGCCTCTACCAAACATTTGACTATAATCAAGGCTTTACACATTTGCTTTAGTCTATTCCTACTCCAGCCGACAAGTGTGCCGAGAACTGCCTTACTAGTTCTCTTGAGGCATTCCTGGTGGCTCTCCAAGTTGCCAAATCATCCTCCATGTAGATACTCTCAGATCTTGTGGCTTAAGCACAACTTCCATGCCCTCCCTCAGTTGAATTGAGGGATGGGGAACAGGGGGTTACTCTGACAGCCGTGACAAAGGCAGCAGGCCCCTCTCATCCTTGTACAGCCAGTGCTCAGCTTCAGGTTTGCAGTGAGTTCAGCTCACCCTATGCAGTCATGAAGCTTATGGGCAGCACAATACAGATCATGAACTGTCAGAAAACTTCCCTACATTTTCTCCATGGCAGACAGATGTGTAGGTGGGTTTTTTTTGGTCTCAGAAGCCTGCAGCTTGATGATTCACCAGCACAAGCTTTGATGACTCCTACCCTCCAGTGCTGTTTCCTGCTCTACAGTTACACTGGCTGGTTGTGGTGCCCAGCTGGTAGGATGAGGGGAAACCTGCAAGTAGAGGGTGTGCGAGCCAAAGGACACTTGCAGTGAACAGAGAAGGCTGTGGCTGCTGTGTATACTGCATGTTAGACAGCATACTCCTGTGGCACACAGAAATATGGGAGTGTGAAACCCTTTTGAGGCTCTGAAGCTGCTTTCAGTTTCTTCCCATCCTGGCCACAGGGATTGTAGTTCCAGGTGAAATCAAAGATCAAGTTTTTTCCCAGCATCTGGATGGTGTTGCCTCAGCCTCCTGCTGTGTCCTAACTGGAGGTACAACTCCAGCCATGACCCTGTGAGAAGGGGGTTGTAGGTGATCCTGCTCTGCCACAGGCAGGCATCCATACAGCCAAAGCAGGGGATGGCAGCACCAGTGTTAGCCTCCTCAAAAAAGGGCAGGTCCTCCCCAGAGGGAAAGTAGGCTGCAATGAGCCATGAGCGGGCATTTGAAGCACCCACATTATATCCACATAATAATCATGGATAACATAACATCAGCTGTGGACTGCTGAAGAACAAACAGCAACATTCCTTCCCACAAATGCAAGGTTAATACTTTTTGTCCAATTTATTGGCTATGCTTAATTTACATTCTTTTTCATTTGGATGTGAAAATACTCACATAAGTGTGAATTGCAAACTCCATTTAAATATCTGCATTTATTTTCATTCTTCCCCTTTCAGCGAAATTTTTGGAGGCAGACAAACTTCTGATGGACAGTTTGCATACACATCTGTGGGGTTTTCACAATCTGTTATAAATATAAATTATTTCATAGCCCGATCTTGCCTTAATTGTTTACATACCAACTGGGGACAGATAATGTGTAGCCCAGGATTTATTTAGCAACTTAAACTAAAATGTTACTGCGTGGTTGGTAGACATAACATTACATTGTAAGGGGTTTTTTTTCCCCCTTGCCCTATAATATTTTACTTTGATTAAAGCTGTACTGAGGTAAAATTGCACATCTCACGCAAAAAGCAATTTACCTCGGCTCTTATTGAAGTTAACCGTACTTACTTGTCCTAGCATAATGTATTTTTCTAGCTGCATTCTAACTGCAGTACTTTATCATATGAACCAAGCTAGATTTAATCAAATTCAGTTTGTGTTGTGAATTTTAAGACATTTGTTCAATTAGTTGGAATAAAAGCAAAACATTTGGAAGAAAGATTAAAATTGAAAAATGCTCTTGCTGAGCTGGGCAGTGTTCCTTCTGCACCTTTCTCATCCCCAAATACTTCTCATGCTTGAAAAAGCTACCCAATCTTCTGTTTTTTCTCTTTCTGTTTCTCAGATTGCTGGTGATGCTCATAGGATGGGGAAGAGAAGAGTTATTTTATCGGGTTTTAACAACCAAGGGTAAGACCTGACAATTTTTCCTCCTGTTGTGTCTGTCATGAGCTTTCTCTGGGCTCTGATGGATGGGACCACAATCAAGCTTGGGCTTTCTTAATGTATTGGAGTCCACCAGGAAGCCACAGTGCTGCTACCCAGTTCCTCTCTAGGCTTTCCAGTACCCCTCGACTGCTTTCCTATTACTCTCCTTGTTGCCACCTGGTGGAACAATTGCCATAAATCACTCATGTTGGCTCTTCAGACCTGGGTGTGCAGCGCAGGAGCTGAGGGACATCGGGGAGGAAGGTCAGACCCGAACACCCCTTTCCAGCAAGCAAATCACTTTCACCTCTCTACTGTTTCCCCTAAAATGGCTTGTTTGCACACATGCAAGGTATTTTGGGCTATCAGAATGTTTACACTGTGTTGTCCTGCCTACAAAATACAACATCCATTAATTATTATCATATTACTTTTATTAAGAAAATTTTTATGCTTGTTATTACTACATCTTATTTTCCTCATTCAGGAATTCTTACCTAACCTGGCTTAGGCTCTCCAGCCTGAGTGATTTGAAAAGGCCATGGTAAAAAAACTGGGAGAAATAAAAATGTCTTAATGAAGTCAGAGTCCACTCTCTCAACTGAGAAGCACAGTGTTTTTATATTTGAGACGGTTTCTCAGACAGCCAGACAAGGTGACATTAAACAAATCACACTAATTACAACACAATTTATGTAGAGAGATTTTACTGGCCGCCTAATGCTTGGCAGGGGCTGTCAAGTACTAATGTTTCAAAAAAGAGCATTTCCAGCATTCACTTCTTTTGGTGCTTAGGGAAATGATGGAGCCTGTTGCGCTCCCTTGTTTGTGCCAAGGGAAGCAGAGCCAAGTCCAAGTGCAGAGGCAGGGAGGGTTCAGGGACCAGAGTTCAGGCCATGGCTTTCAGACAGAATCACGCAGACTGAGCTGTGGTCCCAGGCAGATCACTCCTGAATGCACCCCATGCCAAACAAAATCAGCACGAATCCCTGTGATCCCTGGAGGCTTTGCACCTCTCTGGCTTCACAGGTGTCCTGCTGTGTGTGTCATGCCCAGAGGTGCAGACAAGAGGTGCTGCCATTCTGGGCTGGACACATTTTATGTGGTTGATGGTACATTATATGGCTGAGGAAAACATCATGCATTAGCTGCCTTATTAACAGAACAGGGATTAAACACTTACCTATAAAACTTGCCAACAGCACCATGAAATTTGTTTCTCAGGAACCTGTAAAGTGCTTTAAGCTTAAACCTGAGAGATATGTAGGGCTTTGCTTCCAATTCGCTTAAAGACTGTGTTCATGTAAGACGGTGACGCCCCCCATCCAACACCAGCTAGTGGTTACCTTCACCTCCACAGAACCAACACAAGGGTATGGGGCACCCACTCCTCACCCATGTTGGTGCTTATGCCATAGCTTAAACACTACAGTTTACAAGAAGCCACCCTGGCCCTGAGACGTGCTCAGGTGCATTGTGCTGATTTTGCTGCAGGGACAACAGCAGCCTGGTAATAGCAAATGGCTTTGGGAGCAGGGCCAGGAGGAGAAAGTAGGAGGGGGAGAAGGCTGGTAATGGCCTCTCTCCGTGAGGGTTTTCTGAATGAGTCTCTGGCATCCCTGTCTGGACAGGGCTCCGCTCCGTGTAGAGGCCACTGATCACACACAGACATGGGACACAGAATCACAGAATGTTCTGAGTCGGAAGGGACCCACAAGGATCATCGAGTCCAACTCTTACATGAATGGCCAGTGCATGGGAATGCTAAGCTCTGGGTTGGACCTTTAACTCAAGGGAGAGTGAGGTGCCATGGGGAAGCATCCTTGAAACCCTGCTCCTGAGAGCTAAATGAGCCCAGACCCTTGCCCTGCTTCTCTGGGACAACTGGAAATAGAAGCCAATTAGATAACCATCTCACTCTCTGGAAAAAGAGAAATGCTCTGGCATTTCTCGTTTGCTCAGAGGAAGACAGTATGAATCAATGTGAGTTGGAGGCTCTCAAACAGGCTGGGGGGTGAGATGTCTTGCTCTGGAGGTGGGTTCAGATCCTCCTTCAAAGCAAACTCTCTGAATTGGTAGCTGGATGCAGGGCTCCCCACACTCAGCCAAGTTGCTCTCATTCTCCCACAGTCATTAATGTAGCCTGTGCCTGGTTTTGATATCGTTTGGAAATGTCTGTAAGCATGGGCATGTCTCTGCAGAGCTTGGGCATCCTCTTTCTGGGCTTCTTACATTTGGCTCTGAGCCAGATTTGCAAGCAACTCTGCATCTGTGTTTCCAAGGCTTCATGCAGCCTGTGGGAATTTATCTC
This sequence comes from Corvus hawaiiensis, assembly GCF_020740725.1. Taxonomy (NCBI): domain Eukaryota; kingdom Metazoa; phylum Chordata; class Aves; order Passeriformes; family Corvidae; genus Corvus; species Corvus hawaiiensis. The sequence goes on along the minus strand of NC_063213.1, from coordinate 89,216,103 downwards.
TGGTGAGTCCTGGATACTTGTGGAAATTGCTCAGGAGGTAAGCTGTATTTTTGAGAGGGTCATAAGGACTGTAAAGGATATATTTAGCATCAGCTGGAGACAGGAAGACCTTTAGGGGCCTTGGTGGAGGTGGCACTTTTTGCATGCATCAAGGAAATGTGAACTCCTGCCAACCATAATAGCACCATTAAGTCCTGCAGTGCTTGCACATCCAGCGAGCATTTGCAAAAGTTACAAAGAAGAGGTTTGAGGGGCAAGGGCAGGGTACTACAAGGGGCAAAGCCTCCACGGGGAATGAGGCTTCCTGGTCTCACCAGTAAATGCAATTCCTGGGAACTGAAGATGATCAGCACCTTGTCTCAGCACCCTCTGGGACTTACACCTGAGTACTAGCAGACACTCTCCTGCAGTGGTGACACACAGAGCTCGTTTTCCTGTGCAGCTGTACCTGGTGGCACATGTGACTGTCACTTGCTGCGTACGGGCCCATTTTCACACTTGACTCACAGTTAGTGCAGTGCCACAAGCCAACATTGCCTGTGGTTACACGAAAATTCAGTAGGACTGAGAATGTGTATAGCAGGGGAGAGAAATGGGCCACAAGAATTATTTCAAGCAGATGTTGGTGAAAGATGTTGGTAGTAACACTAAGTTATCAAAAGGAAACACACATATATATCTTTTCAGAATAAAAAACAAGCATCTGCACTTGAACAGGCTTTAGTGATTGCTAAATGGCTCCACTGTCAAGTGTAAAGCTTTATGAACAGAAGAGTTTGCATGAAGCAGTTGTTGTTTCCACCTGAAACTGGTGTACAAATAAAGCCATCATTCTTTACTGCCAATTCTCCTCTGCTCTGAGCCAGAGCAGCCTGCGGAGCTGCATGACAGCCCTCCCTGCAATTGTTCCTCGCAGGTGTAGCTTTTATATGTGTTTGCTAATGGTTGTCCAGGTGAACTCACACACTGAGCCCCATTTAATTCAACAAAGCAATGTGTTAAGAAAAGCAGGGAAGGCATCATTCAGAAAAGGGAACTTTGGCCTTGGACAGAAAAAGGAGAGCATGGAGTTAATTTTCTGCTTTGAATTGCCCTGCAGAGGAGTTTAGCTTTTTCCAGTGAGTGTCAGAGGAGCCCAGGGACACAGGACACCATGGACAGAAGTTTTCTTGTGCAGTTGCCTTCTTTGCCTTCCCTACCACAGGAAGTAATCACAGCCCCATAGACTAAACTTCAACTGGATAAAAACAAAGCCTAAATTGTAAAACACTAAAACTAGTCTGAAATCCAACCTTTTTCTCGCTCCCCTTTTCTGTTCTTTTTATACAACCACCATCATTTGCTTCTCCTGTATCTTTCTCCTTGCCAAGGTAGGTCACATGAGGTGCCTTCACCTTGAGAAGATCAATCTTGGAGGTTGTGACTCTCTGGTACCTCTTGCTGCAGCTACACACATCCTGCAGTGGAAAACCTCAGCTGCTACAGAAGTGCCAGGAAGCCCTATGAACCTCAGCAGCAAAACTGTCCTCTGCCAGGTGTAGAAGGAGGCAGCAAGCTCTGGGCAATTGTGTCCCTTCAAGGCACCATTGATGAAGGGGACATGAGAATAGGACCAAGGGACTAAGGCCCTTCTGGTGCTCCCTGGGTGCTTGCATGACTGGGAGAAGCCCAGGGAGGTGGTGAGAAGGGAGGAAAGACTGAGAAAGGCAATAAAGGGGCGAGATGGGGGCTGGAGTAACCCCAGGGAGAAGGAAATGGAGAAGCAGAAAGGATTAGCAAAGTGAAGATGTACTGACGGCAGTAGAAGCATGGTTATACTGCGCTGCATAATCGTAACACAGTGCTGTCACAGCTATGCTTCAAAAACCCCACAAGTTGGATCACAGAAAAACTAAAATGTACTGCTAAAAACAATAAGTTTGGCCTTTTTTCTTTTCACTTCTCATTGACAAAGGAGGACTTTGGTCATGTCTTCAGGCCTTTTTTCCAGAAATGAAGATTTAAGGAAACAATTCTCACCAAGCTGTGTGACTCAAAGAACTGGGGCACTGGGGAAAACATCAGCTATCACAAACCTTACCACTGACCAGCAAGCACTAACAAATGGGGGATTAGGTTTTCCCTGGACCTGCCCCTTTAAGTTCCTGGTAGCTTTGATGTAGCAGCAGAGAACTGACGTGGGAGGACAGATCACATATTCCCTCCTGGATACTTTCCTTTTGTAGTTGCATGTGATGCTGTCATTTAATCTTGACTAGAAATGGGAACTGATGGTTTCTCTTTTTGTGAGGAGCATGGATAGGTCCTATGCAGGCATTCGCAGCCATCCACAGATTTGCAGAGGCAGTGGGAAACTGGGTCCAGCCCCAGCTATCGTGGCTTCAGGAGACAGTTTCCAAACAGAGATATGCTGGGGCTCACTGCAGCCTAGGCACACATGCAGCAAAAAGTCAAGGCACAGATCCATATCCCACCTGTGAAACACCACAAGGTACAGTGTTGCCCCCCTGGAAAGCTTTGTTTAGCACTCAGAAACTCCTGACGAACAAAGTCTTCAAACTGTGTGTGGGCAGTTTCCAAACGGACAAAGAGCATATATCTTAGAGAAATGCAGGCTGTATCCAAAGCCAAAAAAATCCAGTTTCCCATTCAGACACCAAGTGAGAGTCAGCTCCAGCCTTTGGATTCACAAATGCAAACCCAGATCTCTGCATCCCTTTAGACAGTGTGAAAACTAATTTGGGCATTTAAAGATAATCCAGATAAAATCAAGCTCATCTTAATAGTTCATCCAATGAGACATTTGATGTATACGAAAGCTTATATCATCTTTTAAAATCACCTCTGGCTCACTTTTAAAGCCTGAAATCATCACACCCATAATAAATCTCTTCATGGAAGTTCAGTTTCTTGAAATTAAATTAGAATAGGAAGTGTCTGTATAGCCAGATACACAAAATAAAGCAGGCAGGCTGGCTTACAGTGATGCATGCTGTCTGTAAGGAAATACATCAGTGTCTCCCCATATAAAAAACACCTTTCTACAACTGTGGCATGCATTAAATGACACCTTTAATGCATTTTTTTTTCTTCTCCAGTAAGAAAAAGTGATTTGCCTGGATATCTCACTTACTTGAGCCAAAGCCCAGGGGGTATAGTGTCATCTGTGTCACTGTAAATATTTCTGTTAGATCTCTTTCTGAGGATTCTTCCTCCAAACTGACATAATCAAAAGCAACAAATACAACATGGCTTAAGTTCACTTCCTTGCTCACAAGTTTTCTGTCTCCTGGAACATGTCTTACAAGCACGATGAGTATGAACTGGAAGATACCATCTTTTAATTCATAAAGAAATGCATGTATAGATTAGTCCTATGATAGATTATATCTTTCCATTAAAGGTAAACCATTCACTTTTGCATTTTACCTTATACAATACAGTATATTTTCTGAGATTTGATAGATCACCCAAAGCCACAGATACTCACACCAACTCTCAAACAAGTCTTCATCATTCCTTGGAATTCTACTTTTTCCCAAGAAAAAAACCAAACCAGTAGATTTTGCCTACTATGTTCAACTATGTTTAAACTACTGATTACCCAAGAGGTTTACACAGTTAAGACTCCACTAGATATAAAGCAGCTCCTGATGACACCAGCTACCACTGTCTAGAGTCATGCTGGCTCTGTTCACCTTTTTCACCCCAGGAAGACAAAATAATCCCCTCCAAGAGACACTGCTACTCAGCTGGAAATATTTTCATCAGACACAGTTAGCAGAAATTTGGCAGAGGTCCTTGTTGGTACAGTCCCCTGTTCAGGAGCTCTCTTGGGCTTGTGTTGAGGCCCTTTGGGCTCCTGCATCACACCTCCCCGTCACCGAGGGCTGCCTTCCCCTCTGCTCCAGCTCCACTGGGTGACACTGTTTATCCTCTGTCTTCTCTTGCCCTCTGCCAGAGCTCCACTGGGGGACAGTTTGTTCTCTGTCTTCTTCCACCTAGGCTTGTATCCAGCATCTGAGAACTCTCTGCTGACTGAGTTTCATCTGCACATCGACAGGGGATTTATGGCTGCTTCTGCATGGCTTACTGGCTGTACCAGCTCTGCTTTCCCACTCAGTGTCTTCTTCTGCTTGACCGTGGATGGCAAGAGAAGCCAGTCAGCAACCCCTTTCCCTTTTCAGCTGTTTCCCAGCAAAAGAAGCATTACACGTCACACTGCCAGACAACACACCAGAGATTCTCCCACATATTGCTTCTTTCTTTTTTCACGTCAAGAGCTAAAGAGGTGGGTGGCAGATTTCCAATGGAGGAGGGGGGAAATTATGCTGAGCACTGCTATTGTGACCTCTCTGTCTTTTACACTTGAGCGGGAAGGGGCCCTGCAGTGAGGCACTAAAACCAACAGCCTATCCACAAAGCCCCCAGCTAATTAGTCATTAAAAAATAAAATTTAAAAAAAAAAAGGAAAAGAATTGCAATCTGCCAAGAGAGGAGAGAGGGCTTTAAAAGGATATACCTTTATAGCCATAAATCGCTAAAGAAGAATAATTACAGGATGATGTACAAAGGGTCAATGCAATAAAAGGAGTGAAAGAGACACCTGAGTTTCCTTGAAGTCACCAGGGAGGCAGCTGTGCTCAGTGTGCTTGCTGCACATACATGTAACTGGATAATTGCTTGGTTAGGAACTGAAATAGCAGCATGTGGGCATCATCCAAAGGAGCAAGTAGACACACAGAAAAAAAAATCACCAGTCCAGCCCTGGGCAAAGTTTCGCTGCATGCAGAGTAGATCAACAATTTATTTCTGAAATTTACTCTTTGTAAAGCATAAATAAGCAGGGAGGATCAACGTGTACCCCAGCACTGTACATACCCTCTGACAGATACTGTGTTTGGCTCTATCTAATGAGAGCAGCCCCAGAAACAAGACTGCAGACCTGCAGGAGCTCTGTGCTCTCACGTTGCTTTTTTTAAACATGCAGCTTGATTAATCTGACGGTTAACTTAATTAAGTAAAGCTCACCACCTTATCAGGCTCTTCTAGGCTTTAACACCACACCAGGTACTCTGAGACCATTCATTAGGCCTTACAATGTGCCTCTCAGCTAGGTAAATATGTGCTAATTGCATTTCACAGAACGGTTCAGACAAAGGCAGAACAGTTAAACCCAAAATTTTGGACGACTGGCCTTAGAAGTTGTGTAGGGACCCAAGGGAAATTCTGGGTCAGGGGAATGAATTCCACAGCACCCGTGGGACCGTGGGGGTTGGACAAAGGAGGACAAGATGACCAGAAAGGAATTCTTACATGAAACACCTATTTGTGTGCTGCACCAAACTTTTGGTGCACTCCCAAGACTCTTGGGGCTGGGGCTGGCTGTCGAGGAAGCACATCCACCCTGCCCTGCAGCTGGGAGGCCCCAGGGAGCGAAGGGCCCTGGGATGCTGTGATAATAAGGATCTTTTGGATCGTTTCTGATCCAGTTTAAGGTCCTGCTTTCCTCTTATTAAAAAAAGGAGAGCTCACACCCATCAGCATGTGTCAGCTCCGGCAGGGCGGCCATGGTGCAAAGCCCCATGGAAACCCTATGCGCAAACACATCCCCTGTCACCTGCCTGCAATGAGGAAACCAAGTGACAACAGGCCTGTGCCTCTCTAGCACACCAATATGTTGGTGGCAGTGCAACATGGAGCCCAGGGCAGGGGTGCATGCGTGTGAACACTGGAGACTGGGGGGAACCGCCTCTTGCTCTTGTGTGATGAAGAAGGGAGTTTGTACTGGTGTCCTGCAGTCACATATACTGCAGCAAAAGAAACCTAAAAGAACTGGACAAGGTCACCAAAAGAGAAAAACAAATCTGAAGGAGGGTTTTCAAGGCATCCTGCATTGAATCCATGTCCCAGTTACAGTCTTCCTGACTGTCTGCACATTCCTTACCTCCATTTTTCTTTCCCTACAAAAGACAAATACAATGTTTATTGTTACAAGGAGTGCAGTGCCATAATCAGGTTAAGAAAACAAATGACTGAATGCTGATGTATATTACTGAAAACTTAATTCTAAAAAGCTTCATTTGCTCATTGGGGACACTTGTCTTGTTTACAATGTCACTTCTGTTACAAGTGTTTTTAAGGACAGATACTTCTGGGAACGAGAGGAGCTTGACAGTCTTATGAATTTGGCATGCAAAATTGCCAGGCAGATTCAACCTTTGTGCATTGGCCTTGTTTGAAGAAAGAAAGAGAAAGAAACAAGAAAAAGAGAAACACGGAGAGAGGAAGGAGGAGGGGTGGAAACATGTGGACCTAGAGCAGCATGAGGAGTTAGCAGCAGAGGTCAGAAGAGCTGTTTGTACATCACTAGTACACTGTCTCGATTAGCATTACTCCAGTTCTGCATCTGTCTTGAAAATACTTTCCTTGGTGCTGCTTAATTACTGCAGTTGCTGAAGTTTCAGAGACAAATGCATCTCCCAATAACCCTATTTTCATCTTCTCCTCAGCATTTTCAAAAATGCACCACCTCCCACCCCAGCCAAACCAGTCATACTAACCTTTTTCCAGTTTACTTCAGAGGTTCCTCAGGAATTTTTATACCTATTTACATGAATCAAAGTGGTTGCTTTCAAAGCTGATTTTTCCCATATGCTGCTGCTTTGGAGGTAACCTCAGGAGCTGGTTAGGATTTTCCCTATCACATACTAGAACTGAATCCATGTTTTTAGGACACATTTCTCTCACCTTCATGTTCATATTTACCTAATTTTAAACAAGAAAACATTTCTTTTGAAAAAAAAATGAAATTTGTGTTAGCCCCAACCTCCCCAAATTTGTCCTAGAAGAACAGCTACATGCACTCTGACACAGGAGGTCAGCAGCCAATAATTGTGGAAGCGATAGTTTCTCTTCACTGCTAACCTGGAGAGGTCTTGGGCACACATGGATTTGCAGCTTTAAGGAGGCTCTTCAATCTTAGCCATTTTTGAGGGACTTTAGATGATCTTCATTTCAATATCTCTGCCCTCAAATCATGTATGTTGAGCAGAGCTCTTCATGGTGTGCTGACCCTTTTTCTAAACCTGGAGCCTTTGGCATGTGAGGCGTCATTCAGCCAACATTCAACAACATAGCAGAGGTCAATGTGCCCTCTCTAAAACAAGAAGGACCCATTTTATTGGCAAATCACCAGCAGCAAGAGATTAAGTTAAGGCTGCAAATAATGAAAGCATGACAAAAGCATGTGTTTTCCCCCCTTGATCTCTTTACAGTGCTTCTTGGTATAAAGAACTATAACCTGCCTCCTTCCAGCATTATCCTTATTTACAGAAAAGCTAGAGTTCTCCCCTGAGTTTTGAGAGGCTGACTTTGCAGTAAAGAGCCACAGGGGTTGAGGAAAACCTCTCCTGGCTCACTGGGAAGGTCAGGAGGAGAAGTCTGCATAAACCCATGTGGCTCAGGGTGGTGTGCCAGCAAGCTGGAGTTGAGAACTACATGCTGAGGTAGTTCTGTAAACAATCCTGTAAAGCAAAACAGAACAGGAGCAGAGCTGGAGTCACTTTGTTGAAAGAAGTGTAAGTGGAAATATTTGCCAAGCAGTGCAGGACTGCCAAACCCACAAATTATTTGAGACTACCTCCCACTTCAGGGCTTGGAAAATGTGTTCTGTGTTAAGAGCTACACATGCTCCTAAGAGCCCATAGTTTAGCCTAAAAGTCAGTCTGATTAATTCATATGCAGTCTAGGTGGGAGCAACAGAATAGAGATGGGGGAAAAAAGGAACTAATTAAGGCAAAATACACTTGGGAGTTCTGTGGTGGTGGAGATACTGGGTGCTATTAACAGCCAGTGGGATTGATGCTGGGGCACCTTTAGAAAAGTCAGCAGATAATAAGAAACAGCATTAAGAACAAATTGAGGTGGGTAAAATTTACTGCTGTCTCCACTGAGACTGTAAATGGAAAACTTGGAGGGAGCTGGTGAAAATACTAAAAGAGGCCAAACAAACAAATTCCACTAGAACCAGCAGAGTGGTTTTAAATCATATCCTTTAATAATCTACCATTCGCATTACCATAACATGTCATTGCATTATTCAGGTCTGCAAACAATTGTTGAGTTCCCAACTTCTGCTGCTGGAAAAAATGATGACCTGGGGGAAGGAATTTTTGTAGTAAATACCTCAGCATGAATAATAAGATGAGGTTATTTAAGTGACAGCTCCTTGAAAAATTAGCCTAACTTCCTAATAACTGTACTACACAGCTTAAAGAAATCTAATTTTATCTCTGCCTCCCACACAGTAAATCTCCCTATCACATTCTTTCCTTGCTTCATTGCTATTTCTTTGCTTAATAATCACCTACTTAAAAGATCAGGGATAATATTAATAATGGGCAAATTAGATACACAGAAAAACAATATTTTCTGTGTTTTCAGAGATACCCAGCATGACTGTCATTAAACCAAAACCAAGGCTTGAGGAGGGAGCACAGAATCCTAGGCAGGCTGCAGCGGAACAGGGCAAGGACTCTGGCTAACTTAATGTTGAGCAGACAACATTAGTCAGCGTTGCAATGCTGAAATACTTAACAACGGGAGAGGCTCTCCCCTTCAGCATTTTCCTCCCATAAACTAATTAAGCTGTAATATTATGAGCACTTCTTTTGAGGCTAGGCTTTCCTCTTAGCATGACTCTTGGCAGGCTGGGCAAAGCTGGGTTATTGCTGTGATGAAAAAACTGGCACTACATTTTGCCTCAGTCTCCTTTATTATTTTTTTCAAAGTTCTATACAAAGCCACTCACATGCCCAATGGCTCAATCTCACTTCCAATTAAATCAATGATAAAACTCACATTGACTTAAATGGGAGCAGGTTTGCATCCCAAAGGCTAACAGTCAAGGCTTTTAACAGTCAGACTACTAATGGGGAAAGTAGAAAGTTAGAAAATGTCACCATCTTCTCTTTTCTCAGGAGCAGTAATTCAAAGTGAATAGAGTAGGCATGTTCAATTCGAAATTATTTTCAGGGAAAAGAAATACGTAGTGAGTCTATTTATAATGCAGTGATTCAGCTCTTCTTATAATACGTGTGGATGGTTCTGTTGCAGAGAAGAAGGCAGCGCATAAGAATTATTGACTCTCCCTTTACATCGTTTGCAAGGACTTTCTTAGCCCTTACTATATTCAGCCCTTACTATATCACCTAGCCTGTGCACTGGTAATAAAAGGTTTTGGCCAATTAACTTGGTTATATTTGAATCCACTGCTGAAAAAAGAGCAAAAGACCTGGAGTGCCCCAGGTGCTTCCTCAGCACTGGCCTCTGCTATGAACAGAGACCATATGAGGCCATGAAAAAAGAGAATTCTGTTTTTCCTTTTACAACATTGGCAAAATTAATCAAAAGGAAGAGATTAGATTAACAATAGCAGCCTTAATGTTAATTTTTCTTGCGTGAACAAACCTACTTTTGGAGGAGGAGGGTTAATCCATAAGTAAAAAAGCCTTTGAAGACAGCCTGTCAGAGATGCCCAACATTTAAATTTCCCATGAACTTTTCAAAAGCAGATAATTCCACTCAACCTCCCCATCCTCAGTGTGACACAGAGGGCACAGGCACCCACACAGAAGTGCAGCCCTCTGGGCGCAGTGGTTTAGGTGGTGATACCAATTTATCATCCTTTCTCCCCTCTCCCCTACCCCACAGTAGCAGAGGAAGAGGGATACAGGTTGCAGAGTGACTAAGCTGCAGTCCCCAGCACACAGGGGCTTCTGCTGGCAGGGAGTGACAAGAGAGGACATTGCCACCACCGACTGGGCCTTGAAATCTGCTCCCTTGCAGGTCAGTGTGCTGCAGTGAGTCAGTCCCTGATGGAGACTCAGCTCAATTCCAGCATGCATGCAGCTGGAGAGCTGCCATGGGAACCCTGCAGCTCTCTGCCTGGCACTGCCCCAGTACACACAAGGGTGGCCTTCTGCGGAGGATGACACCATGGAAAGGTTGGAACCTTCTGCCAGCTGGATTTGGTGTTTCTTTAGGATGCCCATGACAGCCACAGCTGTAATTGCACTGGAGTTGTAACTCCACTGTGTGTAGGAACAGGGAAGCCTGGCCTGCCCTGCCACAGTGTTGAAAGTACTTTCTCGCTAGTCTGGGTATTGTTTGCTCGTCAGCTGGTGGATGCGTTCCACCTGTAGTTATGTCTTTCATCTCAGTGCCTTTTCTACTCCTTGCTTTTCCCGTGCTAGCAGAGTAGAAGGAAATGTGTTTGCTTTTTGCAATATTTATTAAAAAATTCAAACAGAAAACGCTGAAATGTAGCATTGCCTCAGTAACCTGGTGTGATATACCCACGCCAGGGGAGAGATGTAAAGAGAACAGCTTTTGTGAACGACATTCAGGTTCAGCTTGCAGGTTTGCAACTCTTCTGAAAAACTGAAATGGCTCCTGCAGCAAAGACTGTGAGCAAAGTTTCATGTCCCATTACTTTAAAGGGAAGATGGCTCAGCAGAATTTGATGGAGTTGCTCTGGAGGAACACAAGGGAAACAGGTGTCTCTAACATTGGCTCCCAAACATTTGCACCTCTTCTCTCCTCAGCCCATGAGTACACCTGCACACACCCACACATGCTCCGTTTTTGTCTCATTTTCTGCACCACTCTCCATTCGAAACCTTTTTTCATTGTCATGGCTTCAAAATTCAAAATAGTCCCAGCCTCCTTCTGCAAATAAAGCAGAGATTGTGGCTTTGCATTTCTGTGTCAAGCGCTGAGGGCCAATGGCTTTCCAAACATCCATAAAGCTGAACTAGTAGGTCAGTACAAGGATACACTGCAAAATCTCCGGGAAGAGGAGGCAGTGCAGTCCTGCAGGATGTGAGTCTGGATCTCCTCCTCTTTATCTCTCTCTCCCTCAGCCCCTGACTCTTTCTCCCTCCCTCCCAGCCCCCTTAGAGCAGAATGTCTGATGCTGGCAGCCTTTGCCCACTCACATGCTGCCCTAATGGGATACCCTAATCCCATTCTGATTCCCTCCTGCTCCAGCTACACCACATAACCAACAGACCCCCTCTGGGTCCGTACAGCTCAGAGGTTTTCCCAGCACAGCGATGGTAAGGAAAATGTACCAATGGCATTGAATAGAAAATCCCACTGATCTCTATTCTGCTGCTGGCTCCACCTCATCTTTGGAGAGCAGAAACAAGGGAGAAAAGCATCAGAAGTGCAGTAGGGCCAGACTGGAACCTGTGCTTGAGGTGAGAGCACCCAGCAATTGGCACAGCCTGGTATCATGTGCATGAAGATCAGCAGTGCTGCCAGTGTCATTGTGTCAGCCAGGAGCAGGATGCAGGAGGGTTCAGGACAGGACTTGTACTGCCACAGAAGCCACTCTACCTTTAAAAAGGTAGACAACTTTGAAAAATGTCCTCTCACAGCTAACTGGCTGTGCAGGCCAGTGTGAAGAGGGAAAAAAACCCCTTCTCATTTTCCTGCTGCCACAGGCACCGATCACTCACCTCATCACTCCCACTGGGATTCTGTGTTGACCCTCTGTCGGATTTACGGGATTGCTCTGCCGGATCTTGCCTTGCTCCCTTCCTTTGCCCACAGGGAGGAGGCAGGTCCCCACAAGTGGCCTACCTTGCCCAGCCTGGCCCTGATCAAGGAGCATTGTGGGGACCCACATGATTGCCATGCCTCTTTGGTGAGGCTTAGTTTACAGGGACAATCCCTTTTCTGACTACTGCAAGTTCACTCAAGACTCTTAATGGATGTTTCCCCTGAATCATGACTACTGACAACTAAATTAATCTCCGCTGAATACATGCGATGCAGCCTACAGCCCACCTCAATCTCCATTAGCTGCATTGTTCTTGCAGCTGAGAGAAATAAGATTTATTTTAGTCAGTAAAGTGAACAAACACCACCTGTGATCTACTCAGGAAGCTGACCTGAGCTAGAAGGTGACATTTTTACTGTTCCTTTTTGACTATAACCACTAATGGTGCATGGATTATTATGTTTCCATCAAAGCTGCCTTTTTCAGTTGAAAATGGGGGTTTTGTCAATTAAATACTCAGTGAATCAAGGACATGTAGACTATACATATGATAATTCAATTTAAAAATACTGAAAGGAGCTTTAAAGAATGGCACTGTAAATGACAGATAAGATTTTTTTCTGTGGTTTGAGTGAATTGCCACCTTTGTTCTCATGCTGTATACAGTGATCACAGACTGATTTAGCCTGCAAATATAAACAGCTCCTTTGCTTTCCAGGAAACTCACTGGCTAAAGTAACTTATATAGTGCCACTGTTTTACAGATAAACAGGCTAAGTCAGTTCCTTATCCCATCAGTATGGACCTCTGATAATCACTATGTTCCATGTTTTGAAAACAGATGGAGAAACTTTCAGTGAACTGCACGGGACTTTCAAAGTGTAAGTAGAGCTCAAATGAGGACAAGGGTGGCTCTTTATTACATCACTTTTCCACAGTAAATGCAACCCCTGGAAAGTTCAGAGCCCGTAAGAGCGCAGGCTTTTTCCATGTATGTTGCAAAGCAGGTTTCTGCCAGCAAAGTCAAACAGTATGCGTCAAGGAGACAATGCCTTCCCAGTTTGTCCTTCAAGATGTACTGTGCTGTATTTCCTGCACATGGATGACAGTCAAAGATATAGTCACGAATTATGTACTAGAGCTTGCATTCTGCTATGTCCTCTGTCCTGGGACTGTCTGAGGATGTCTGAGCCTTAATAGAGTTTAATGACTTTAGTGCTCATTAAATCAGAGAGGGCTGAGAGTATTCAGAGAAGGGGGAGGAGGAGAACAGGAAGCAAAGAAGAGATGAAATCACAAGAGGTTCAGGCATGGATAGGATAGCATAAACCTTTAGGTTTTATGTCCCACACTCGGTCTCCTTCTCTCTCGCTGCCTGAGAACACTAGATGAAATCAGAGCCCATGGGGAGAACTGGGATGATTGCGTCGACTTGTGCTGATCTGTGCAAGAAGTCAGACCAGATGGGAATCACATGCAGTGATTCAGAACCCAAAGGATGGATAAACCTCATGAGAGAGAAAAGGAGAAATTATGGATAAACCTCATGGGAGAGGAGAGGAGAGGAGAGGAGAGGAGAGGAGAGGAGAGGAGAGGAGAGGAGAGGAGAGGAGAGGAGAGGAGAGGAGAGGAGAGGAGAGGAGAGGAGAGGAGAGGAGAGGAGAGGAGAGGAGAGGAGAGGAGAGGAGAGGAGAGGAGAGGAGAGGAGAAGAGAGGAGAGGAGAAGAGAGGAGAGGAGAGAGGCTTTTAAAAGGGATACTTTAGGTCTGTTCAGGACTGAGCTTTGCTTCATTATTTGAAGCAAATCTTGTGAAGCTGATCAATTATAGACAGTAAGACTAATGCTGTAGTGATTATTACTGTCAAAGGCACCTAACTCCTTCAGATTCCCTGGAAAATCCCTGTACTGCTGCACGTTGCACTGATGGAACTGAGTACAGGCTCTGACTAGTACAGGAAGAAATAGTTCCCACCATTTTCATGCTTCATCCATGGTTTCAATAGCAGATTTGGCAACATCTAAAAGCTTCCTTAGCCCTATACCTATTATCAGTTACGTTATGTTACAGTGCTGCATTTTAATCGCTGGGTTTTCTGAGACAGAGGGAGCTGAATCTAAATATATCTCAAGCGCCAGCAGTGATATTTAGCACAGCTACTGTAATTAAGCATTCAGCCACTGCCAACAAATAAAACTTCTCACTTGAGAAAATAGGTTCTCTGAAAAACACCTGAATGTTTGACAAAATTTCTTTTTCTGTTATTTTAAGATCATTAGGAGACCTCAGCTTTCTTGATTGGTGGGGCGTGCATCTAAACTGCCAAGAAATTACCCGTTTTCGATCACAGCTCTTTTCTGAATGCAGACACTGACAGCTCTAACAAAGATGCTCAGCTAGGAAGCTTTTTCTCCAGTAAGAGAAATGAAATATTGCTGAGTTAAAACCACTAATTACAGTTTATAATAACAATACTTCCTGGGGGAAAAAAATTAAACTAAACTGCTGGGGTTTTTTCTTTAAACTAGGGGTTTGGCTACAGTCTGATGGCTAGCTACTTGCAAAACTCTACTGAACTGGTACAGTCTAGCCGATAGATTCCAGAGCAAAAAACTACACCTCTCCCACAGCATAGGCATATTTTTCTGTCAAACCATTTGCTTTGTAATTCAAGTGCAAGACTTAACGTATGTAATAGGAAGAAAAGTATTTGAATAAAAATCACAGAAAAAACCCTGAAGTACATCCTTCATTTTGAGTATTTTAGGAAGCTCTTGGAATTTTTGCAAGCCCATATGGGATATTTTAGAAAGGGAAAAATCACTAGGTAAAATGCTTAGGCTATAGTAAACTTTGCAATTGCAGAAATTTACACCCAGAGCTCTGTTCTTCTATCCAAGTGCATGAGTTCCTGTTTTCTCCTGAAGTGTTGAAACCTCCAAGGCCTTCCACAGGGATGGGGAAATTTTTCTCACTCCCTTTCCCCTCAGAAGACATCCGAACATGATTTGCATTCGAGAATACTGAGAGATGGAGCTCCTCTATCAAAATTTTTCAGATTATCAGGTTTTATCCTTCAGGACTGAAAGACGCGTTGGAGGAGGAGACATGCACACACAGAGATGCAACAACTGGGCTTTTCAAACCAGTGGGAATAAATGGGGTAATAGATGGCATTGGACTATTGGTCTCTCATGGGTTATTTTGCTAATTCATTCTGCTGACTTGCAGCAAAGCTCAGGAGATCAAACAGAAGAGTATAAATGGCATTGAAAAGTCAGCCAGTGACCCAGGAGGCCACTTTGTTAATGAAAGCACCCTCTTTCATTTAAACGATAACTACACAAACTGTGCAGGAAACATCGAGCCTGATCAGAGAAGTGAAGGTGAGAATATTTATTTACATTTCTTAAAAGTACCTTTTTATTTTTCCCCTGGGAAATAGTAATCACAAATAGACTACAAAAATAGAGTATTTGTCTGGTAAGGCAACCTTCAAAAACTCTGTCTTGTGATGACCCAAGGTTTAGCTCCTGTTAATCCCTTGATCAGAACTTTGTTTTGTGTGTGTTGCCACTGAAATCAATCAATAGAGAATGGGGCAAAATCTGTTGAGATCAAAGATGGTCTGGAAACATATTCTAAATTATTCAGCTCTTACACCAAAATCTAAACATGTCTATTGACAGATGACAAGACATGTCTCTGTAGCTTCCTAAAAGATGTCAAAATGGAAGGACTGGAACATGAATATTTTTAATCACCCTTATTATGTTATTTTAACAACTCAAAAATATAAGTCCATAATCCTCTTCTGAGTATTTCAGTATTTCAGCATATTTTTAATCCATATATTTAAAACATTATATCCCAGTGGATCCCATGTAAGGCAGCATTTAAAAGGAACATTTCAGTTGAGTACACGTTATTGGATGGGACAAAAAGGCATGCAATATTTTGAACAAGTGGCAAAGTTAATCCAAAACAAAGAAATTGTGTTGCGGCTCCTACCCAAGATGAGGCACACCCTGAAGTCAGCTGCTGAAAAAAGTGAAAAATTTGTCCCAGTGAGAAACAAAAAAATCAGTGCTAATCATAGGCATTCTCTCTGCTTAAAACATTGAGGATACTTATTCTAGTTCTATTTCTATGGATAGCTCATACCTACAACTGCTGAAGTACAGATAAAAAACAGCTGAGTTTCAAAAGGACAGATCATGAGATAATTGCAAACTGCTTTGTATTTAATTCAGCGATCCTAGTCAAATTTGCAGAAAAAAAAATAAAACTAGCAGTGCCAGTGGCATTGCAAGTACAGTAACTTTTACTACCTGATTCAGAACTTTGAATCTTCATTCAAGAGCAGGCAGAAATCTGACATCTCCTCTGGATCTAGGAAAAAGCTTCAAAGGCTAATGCCAATGGTCACATTCCTGAGTCTGCTTCTTTAGATGTTCATTGAAGTCCCATGCCTGTACCCGTCTCTCACTTTGTCTTTACATCTCTTTCACGTTGGTTTCTTCTATTTATCTCAGAGCCTGTTGAAAAGATGTGCCCCTCTGGCTGCAACACAAGACACGAGGGTTCAGAAAAGCTCCCATGTCCTGTGTTGTAGCCGGAGGTCTCACAATAGTTTAGAGCAAACCCTCTGGTGTGCAGGTTCCTTTCGCAGGCAAAGCTCTTTCCCTGCACTTTTGAATTCAACCTATGTGTCAATCTGCGGAAGAGAAGTGAAGAATGGAAATCAGGTGCACAGATAACACTGTGTGCTATTGGTACTGTCAACACAGCAAATGGAAAAAGCACCCGAGTAACTGCCGACCTGGGGCAGAAAAGCCAAGTTCTGACCTGGAATCTAAAGCTGCCATTCAGCTGACCTCAGCAAAGACACGTCAGCTCGCAGCAGCTGGAATGAGCCCTACTGACTTTCCAGCATGATCCCCAGATCCTGATGCCTGAAAGCATTTCTTTGGCAACTTTGCCAGCACCTGTTCTTTCAACAGTAGATAAAGCTAAGCAAATACTTAGCAGCTAATCATGTAAAAACAAATGCTGCCTTTTCTTTCTTGTTTGAAAATTGTCCTTACATGGATCACAACTTTTCCAAATTTGTTCTGCAGAATTATTTATGAATGCCTTCGAAATTAATAATTCCAGGTCTGCCGATCACTCATGAGGAGTTGTGAATATTTGCAAATCACACTGCATTTCTTAATTATATAAGCCATGTAAAACTTTTTCCTGATGAGGTTAGTTGTCTAATTAACTAACTGGCACTGTGGATATGCAGCTCAAAAAATCACTTTTGGTGAACATCCAAACTTATGAATTTAAAAGGGGCATTTTTGAGAGCAGTTTCTGCTAATAAAGCTCTGTATCAAATATCCACAGAAAACAACCCCTTGAAATGGTTCAAAGAGTTAAACTGAAATTCACTTGTGAATCCAAGAGGATATTCACAGGACAGCATGTTTTTTTACTGTTTGCTCAACTCAAGTCATAAATTAATGCTAACGAAAATATTCAGAGCTGTCGTTGAATTTCTTATGAGCACAGTATTTACTTCTATGCGTTCTTTTCCCTGTGGACTTACATTTCCTTCCCAACTGAAATGGTTTGAGAAGCAGAGCTGGAAAATCCCTTCATGTATTTATATATATATATGTGTCAAGTCAGTACAATATATTGCTATGCATTATAATAAAGATCAGCACTTTGAAGCCAGGTACACAAGACAAGATTATTGCTATCTCTGTTCAAAAAAACCTTTGGTAGATTTATTGTTTTTTTGCCCCTGACTCCCCACATATTACTTTTATACTGCTGCTACTTCGTTTGGTACTTTTGCTTCTCCAAACACACTCAAAGAAGCAGGCAAGGAAATGAAGTGTACTTAGCTGCTATTTTCGTGAGGATGACCGACTGAATGCCTGTTCAGGCACTCTGTTGATAAGTACTCACATTAACAGAATTTAGCAAATTACATAAGCTGTTTTCTCTAAAATGTCAGACTTCTGTTCAAAAGATTTTAATTTTTTTAAGCTTTCCTATCTACTTCAAATAAAAGTCACAGCCTGTTCATTTCCAGATTTATCTCGCTTGGAATAAAGTACAGTTCAACTGGTCAGACCTCAGATTAGGCAAAGGACAAAGCTATGAATTAAAAGGTCTTTCCCTATGAGGGTATCAAAAGGAATGCCATCATTATTTTTGACAGTAATGTGGCTCTTAAGGTTGCCTAATGATGAGTGCAACAACAGCTTTTAGCTATTAGTCTGCCACTTGAAGAATCCCCAAATATTTTTATGCGTGTATTCTAAGATTTTTGCTACGAGTTACATAGTTTATCTAGAAATTAGTTATTTCCAGCCACCTGCCTTTCATGTCTCAGCTGCATAGTAAAAAAAATACCCAACCACTTTTATATTCAGTGTGAAAAAAAAATCATGCTAACCAAGCTCCATCTGTCTTACCAATTCCCTAAACTGTGCCTATATAGGCACTAAAAGGAAATCAAAACACAGAGTACTAGAAACTTGGGACCCGGAATTAATCTGCTTTTTACAGAAAAATTATGTTCAGATAAAACTAAATGATTCACTCCATCCATTTCTACAGCACGGAAATTCAAGGTTAGAGCTGAAATTACATCCTTAAAGATTTGCTGATGCCCTGTGGAAAAAGCATGAAAATAATTTGAGTTAGACAAGATTCTGCTTAATTATTCTGCACTTGCGCCTTTTGTGTCTCCTTGTTTTTGTTCACTGGAGGCATTTCTGAGAGAAGTTAGTCTGAGCCCCCAAGGCTCTGTGGAAGGGTGTCGTTGTCTGCTCTGTGAGACACCTCAGATAGTAAGCAGGATGTATTAGCACAGCAACCTGCTGTATACAGAGGATCCTTTTACCTGTTTTATACCACCAACAAGGATAAGTTGATTTATGGATAAATGGGAAACCTGCTCATTACTCAGGATTCATTTCCCTACTCTGACAGTGCCATCATCTTTCACTCCACGGCTATAAACTTTGAGTCATGATGAATCCTGATGCAATGGAGGCAGAGATTTGCAAATCACCTCTTGTCTAGTGTTTCACTCCCCTCATCCCCAGTGTGAGTGGAAGTTGGAAGCTGCAGTGAATGATCATTGAAGTCTGGCCTCTCAGCTAAGCAGGCCTGTGTAGTCCTCACAGTGAGTCATTCAAGAACAATCACTGGCAGATATCATTAGCCAGACAGTCATTACTTCTGCCGTTTGCATAAGGAGCAAGAACACAATGCGTTCCTATGACCTCAGAGGTGCCCAAGGGGTTCTTTCTCCGGGATGAGAAGATGCCATTCCAGACCTGGTCATCAAATCAAACCTCTAAACTTGAGGTCTGAGAGGAATTCTGACTTCCACCACCAAGCCCACACATAAAATTCAGTGGTGTGGCTGGGCCCAAAATGAGAAGAGAATTATTTTCCAGTTTCAGAAACACATTACAGGAATACTGAAGCCACAGAATATGAATTTGAACTCAAGCCAGGGTGATTTTTCCTCATCTTCAAGCCATTAAACGTAAACTAGCACTTTCCTTTGGATCTGGATACTGTCTTCTCTGCCCATTACTACCATTAGTTAAGGGAGAAATTTCTTGCCACTGTGGGAATCAATTTTTTTTCCAGCTTGCATGCTTTGTAACAATTTTTGAGTTTGTGACAAATACCCTTTAGTTCTAATTAAATTTCACATCTCTTCCACACCAGTTCACCCCTTTCTTTGGAGAGCACAGTTTTGCTGGGTGGGGCACACTAAAAATTTCAGTCATTTTACAGAAAAATAGATGTGAGTTCCAATTTACCTAACCACTGTGAATTAATTTGCTGTTTAAAGTGACACTGTACTAATTACATATCCGCACATTAATGTAGCTGCAGGCTGTAATCATTTCCCTTTGAATGAACAGTACACGCTTCCAGCAAAGTCCTCAAGAACTGTTTTGGAATTCAAGAAAGCAATAATCAATTGTATTATGCTGCTACTTCAATATAAAGAAAAGAACTGGCTAACTTTGTTTTTAAGTTGATCAATCTCTATTTATTAGTAGTAAAACGGTTTTGACAAACTCTGCCCTTGCATGGACACAAACCGTTGTGGTACTCAATAGAGCCACATCACCTCAGGCAGAATTTGGCCCTCAGTGACTTTAAGTGCTCCGTGAGCCTCATCTTCTTCTGATCTGTATCCACAGGGGGTTTTCCCTCACTCCAGACTCCAAAGACTATAACCACATAGCTTGGGACAAGGCCTCTGTGGGTCATGTAGCAGTTCTGCTTTGACATGGTCATACAGAAGCATTTATCAGTGATGACTGTTAAACTTTAACTAGCATAATTTGAGAGAGCAAAAGAAAGGAATTTACTTTTGACCATGGAAAGCTTTATATGATATTTTCTGAATTAAACACCTCGATTTAAAATAATCTTGTAAATTGAAAATCTATATCTGATGCAGCTGAAGAGGGACTTCTAAACCTAACTGTCTTAAATATAGATTTTAAATCAATGTGAGTAGTTTTGGAGCATTACCATCCAAGGATTTTGTGCCAGTGCTGTTAAAGTATTATTAATTCATGCTCTTATCTTTTTCATTTCATAAAGTGTACCAGGGGTTTTTTTCTCTAAGTCTATTAATGTAGGAACTATAATCCATCTTTTTCTATTTCGCCTTGGTATTGTCCCCCCAGATCAAAGTTAGATTATAACACAGAGTGAATTTCATAAATTATTTCAAATTATTTTATAGAAAAAAAAGAAAAGGAGAAAAAAATGCAGGTTAAAGTCAGAAACACATCATGTATCACACAATTTACCAAGAAGCAGCCAAGGCTGCTTGAGATAATCTGCTAAAACTCAGCAATAAAAAGTTTGTTTAACTTCTAAAGATGGCAGATGTCATAAAAAAAAGAGGCTGATGCAAAAATAAAGCCTCCAGAGTCTGGCAGTTCTGTTTGGATGTCAATAAAAGATAATGTAACCTGTCAAATTTGCAAGCATGTTGTACCCAACCGTCGTATTCTGCCTTCACCACTCAAGCATTACCTTCCAAGAAACATCCGCATCTGCCTGATTATCCTGAAGCAATTCTGATGAAGAGAGCAGGTTGCAAATTAAAAGTGTCTTCCTCTTACTAGTTTTCTCTATCTCCCCCCTCCCCACTTTTTAATCCTTCAGTTTTTACAGTTCAGCTAATTTTTTTCTTGAAAGGTTAAGGAGTTAGCAATTATTTCAATGGCTCTTGCAGCTTTAGGCTAAGTGTCTCATCTGGCCTTTATTTTAAGGAGCTTCACTTCGTTCTTCATACTCAATGTCTCTCACTGATCATTGAGATTACTCCAGAGTTGTGTAACTTGGAGCGACTGTGCCTGTTCCTAGCAGAACATACAAACCACGGTGTGGAGATGGCCCGCAGATGCCATGGATGAGTTGTCATGCTTCACACTCCATTGAGCTGGGGTCGCACCACCAGACAAAATTCTAAAGGCTAGTTCTTGTTTTATGCTGATTTAGACATATTCTCTCTTGGGAAATATTCTTTTATCTCCATATCCACCAGGAATTCTCCAAACATTTTAATTTGTCTTCTAATAATCAGCATTCACTTTCTTTTACCATCAGTTCATACATTGTGACTTTGCAAAGTTTTGGAGGTTGCTTAACTTTTTCCATTATATATGTTCAGTTGTGGAAGGAGGCCCAAAAAAGCACACAATCTCAACAAATTGAACATTTATTTTGAGGCTTCTGCTGCCAGTCCTCATCACTGAACTGAGAAAGCTTATATCATATCCCCATCATATCACCTCATGTTGTTATGCTTGATAGATTCAATCACCCTGGCCACTGTGTTTCTGGAGAATCTGTCCAAATTCTGCATCAATCTCCAAAGAAAAGCTCTGTTGCTTGTTTTCCAGCTGTACAGCAAGCATGCATAAAATGTATGAATCAACAAAGATCACAGCTATTTCAGGAGCTCAGAAGGATGGAGCACTGGGTCAAGGTGAAAATGTTTGTGCCATGATTCTCTGGCATCAGTTCTTAGCAACAAGCCCCTGTGTAAGCATTCCTTCCTTAGGCAGAGCTAGTTTATGACATGAGGGGGCTGCAGTTCATTATCTAGAAGCTTGGGTAGAACAGACAAAACCCATCTCCACAGACAAAACCAAAACTGAGTCAGGCATTAATTCCTAAAATGTGTTTTTCCTAAATCAAGGAAAAGAGAGTGGAATCTGGCCCAGCACTTCCACTCAGCACAGAAAAAAACCCACTTTCACCACAGCACTGGCATCAGTTTGGGAGAAAGGCCATCGGCACAAGCTCTGTCCTGTCAGGCAGTGTTGGCCTCTCACTGCCTGCACAACCATGCTCTCCTTGCTGGATAGCCACTGGCACGTGCCTGCACATCCTGCAGCAGGGATGCTGCGGCTTGCACAGCTCGGGCTCCTTTGCCTCCCTGTTCCTGTGCGGAAGGATGCACAAGGAGACTGTCATTGTTATTATGACAGGCCATAATTTTTTCCCACTTTTTATTCAGCTGGGAGTTGAGCTGTCCTTTTCCCATAGAAATGTGCTTGCGTAACAGCATTCGTGTCCTGCTGGTGTGCACTTAACACCATCTTTTCACTGCTTTTTGGGTACCAATTTACAAAGCAGAGTTAGGCAGTTATTAAACCGACCTAATTAATTAAATGAAACAGCACTAAGGGCCGGCATGTGGCTATACACATGGACTGATATACAAGTTTCATCTAGTGGTACCCTTCACAGATACAGTGATCCTCAGACCAGTGTCTGCACGGCTGGAGACAATGCCACTGAATGTTGCTTCCTGAAGAACTGAGCAGCTATTGCAGGTATTTTATATCTGGGAGCCCTGCCACCCCCTAGCTTATCTACAGTTACATGGAAAGTGTGGGCCAGAATTAACAGTGAAAATAAGATTTTAAAGGTGGAACTGAACAGGCATCTGCTGATGTATGTAAAAATCCTTGACAGGTTTAGAGCTGGTGTCCAGAGGGCACCAGAAAATAGGGTTGGACACAGCGTGACTGGTGTGTCACACTGACACAGAAACGAGACTGCCAGATAGCGTCAGGCACGTGCAGCACTTGCCATGTAGCTCGTCCCGGCCAGCCTATGGAAAGCCTGTAGCTTCAGCTTTGCAGAAACTGATTTCTATATTTACTGTTAAGCTGCTGTCTGTGTTGTCTGTGGTATGTAACTGAAATATGCCAAAGAATGAAGCTGATGATGGATTTAGAGATGCTCTAAATTTGCCAGTCTGTAGGTGGTTTTGTCCACTGTTACTTCCTTCCAGTACTAAGAACTGACTATTGCTTCCAGAATTAAACACTCTATGTGAAAAAAAAAATTCCCACAGCACAACTGACAGAAATTGAAAATGAAATAATAATAATGTACAGTCCATTTGCTGTCTAATGTATGTGTGGGATTGAATAGTACTTTGCAATAAATTCCCTTCTTGCTGAATTACTCTGACTTCAAACTGAATTAAAGTACTTAGTTGTCACTACATCATTGAATTTTGATAGCTGGATGCATTCCAAAATTTGGGGCTGCAGTTTCTTTTCTTGCAGAAATTCACAAATAAGGGGAAAAGAGAAAATTTATTTAAAAAAAGAAAAAAGGAAAAAGAAAAAAAAACTTATTCCATTTTCTAAGCTCTGCTTCATTCACCAGTCTGGAAAGTACAATAGGATGTGAAGCATGTGGGGGAAACACCCCATCCCAGTGTGGGTCTGCTGTGGATGTGTTCCCAGTCTCTTTCCCTGCAGTGGTACAGCTACAGCTCTGCCTGAAGCTGTGTGTTTAGCTATGCACCAATCGATATACTCAAAAACAACATCCCCACTGGTACTTTTGCAAAACCATGTGGATACCAGGTACTACACTCAGTGCAACAGAGCACCATTAGCTGGTGTCCCTCTGTCTTCCATTAGTACCAGCTATGCTGAATTGTGTGGGAACGCACCAAATTATGAAGCATAAAAAATTATACTAAATTATTGCACTACACAAATGTTGTACCTAGAATCCTACCTCCAGGGCACTTGTTAGCACTAGCTTAGTTGCTGCTTAGACAACTTGGGCTGTAGCTGTGACTGTACTGAGTCATGCATACAGGCACAGCCATTTACTAAAGCATCCACACTACAATATTTGCTTTTTAATGAGTCCCACTGTACCATGTTGGTGAAGGAGCAAAGTCAGTAAGAAACTGTACTTGCCATGTCTGGTGCCTATCTGCACAGCACAGACCTCCTGCTCTTGTTGCATTTGCTTGGTAGTGAAGGTGG
Source organism: Corvus hawaiiensis (assembly GCF_020740725.1). Classification (NCBI taxonomy): domain Eukaryota; kingdom Metazoa; phylum Chordata; class Aves; order Passeriformes; family Corvidae; genus Corvus; species Corvus hawaiiensis. The sequence continues at coordinate 89,192,179 of NC_063213.1, read as the reverse complement.
TAGGAAGATAGAGCCTGATGTAACCAGCTGCCAGGGAACCATCCTGCTGTGTTCTCTGCGTCTTCCGTTACTCTTTAATTCAGGGAAAATTTTGTGCAGAGTCCTTCTGACTCTGAACAAGCATCTGTATGTCCATTCCAGTTCTTCAGAACATGAAAGAACATAAAAGACTATGTTACCACACTATCCACAGATGACCTTCTGCTACCCAGCCCCCACGGAGAACAAATGCTTTCACTTAAGGAAGGAATAACATGCAAGGCATTTTTTGAAGTTCAGACTATTGAAGTACATTTTTTGAGCACTTCATATACTTCAATGACTATTCTTGCAGCTAACTGCAAAAGAAAAAGGACAGAAGCACAAAAATAGTAAGTAACTAGTCTGAGGTCACACAAAACGCAGCTACAGTGCCTGGCAAGGGTAGGATCAAAGCTTAAATATTCTCAAAACTAAACATGTCTGCTGTACAGGGGTGAGCCTGAAAGCACACTAGCTGGTCCAGCTGAGGAATACCCTCCAGAGCATGTGGCCTCGCAAGAGCAGCACATCAGTGCACAGCTTTCACAGCCAGCTCACACACATCATCCACTGCCTGTCTCCAAGGCAGCCGCCTCAAGGATGCAAGGAGGAGGCAAAGCACATCACCCTTGCACCTACTCTGGAGACAACCCCTTCAAAAAGTTCTGCATATATCCAAGACACTGGACTTGAATACTATTTAAGGCTTTCCCCGCTTCTCCAGGGGGAAAGGTGCTTTAGGAAAACTGCAAGTTTTGGGCAACTTCAGGGGCATCATGTTCAACACTGGAAATTAAATTAAGAGATAACAGAGCAGAAGGCTCCCAAAGATAGCTGCGGGAGTGAAAAGGAGAAGAAGGAAACAGAAAACAAAAGAATCAAGCATCTATACACTCCTTACAGGAATCATTTGGTAGTATAGCCTTTGGTTGCTCCAGATACGATTAGCACTTCTGCAATATTGTTCATAAAAAGCAGCACACAAAAAGTACTTTGGCTGGACTTTGTATTTAATTAAAATGGCATAGATTGATCAGTAAAATGCATTTACACAGAGTGCATGTGCCATCTGGGTAAAGTGTCTCTAAGTAAACCTAGATTAGAGTTTGTGGTCTGATTTTAATTCAAATGAATTGTCTATAAATTGATTTAAATACAGTTAACAGTGACCAGAGCATGCTAAGGATGCTTAGTCCAATGTGGGCTTAACTTCAGAGTAGAGGCTGTCCAGTGACAGCAAACACAGTTGAGCTGAATGCCAATGGACAGCAGAGAAGTTTTGGGTGGGACACAACATAAATTTGGAGCTCTAAATAGTTTCTAAAGTCATGCACATTGGAGGATGTCAGTGATGTCTTGAGCCATCTCTTGGAGAGCTGTTCTTTCAATCAGAAGCAGGTAAAGCAGGTCCCTAGTGCACCTTTTACAAAGAATTTTGTGAAAAACATGAGAGGACAGAGCTGGAGAAGGTTTAAAGGTATGCACATATGATAGACAGTGAGAGTCACTAGTAGTTTTCAGTGAGATGTTTGCAGCAGTCTGGACTCTGTGTGTGGGAAGCAGCACAAGAGGACCAGTGCATGTTGTGCTATGTATGGTACAGGAGGGGAATGTGGTGCTGAGAGCTGATTTTTGTGATGGAGCTGGTGGTGAGCTACACTAGCTACATTTTTGCCAGCACTCCAGTGCTGAAATCCACCAAGCTCCAACCTCCTGTAAGCTTCAGCAAAAAAATATGTGCTTAAATTGTCTTTGAGGATTTGTGTATCAAATGGTATTAGTGCTGCTGTCATCTGTCAATCCACCCAGAGAATTCTTCATCTCCAACTTGGGAAATACTGATTAACAGAGGTGGGAGAAGGTGGAGGTCTGGGAAATTTGTAAAGGAATATATTTGTATATGCAACAAAAAAGTAAAAATAAAGGGATAGCATTCAGTAAATGAACTTTCTGAGATTCTTAAGGAGAAATATTTCTCCTTAAGAGGACACAGACAGGTAAAATTAGCTCCTGTAGATGTTTTAGTATTCAGACAGACAGATTGCCTTTATAGTCCTGCATAAAAGAATGCAGGTAAAGGAGAAATTAGCTATCAAATCAAAACCTTTTCTGGTGTTCAGATGTTCAAAAAGTTTTTCCTCCTGTAAATACTGTTTTTGTAGCTCAAATCTAGGTCAAAAAAAAAAAAGAAAAGCAATCTCCATCACTCCAAATTATGCTCATTTACAAAGCATATACAGAGAACATGCTCTACAACAAATCTCTGTGTCTTGTTTTAAGAAAGGAGGCATCAAAATCCATAGTAACAGCATTTATAAGAGAAAGATCAATATGGCATCCAATATTTCAAAGGCAGAAAATGATTCTATTAAATTTCTACTGGTAGAAAATGCACTAACAAAATATCTAAAACCCATGGTGGGTTTTAGCCTCTCACACTGTGCCACTGGATAAATCACAGGGAAACTATCACAAAATTCTTTGTAGAAGATGCACTACGGACCTGCTTTACCTGCTTCTGATTGAAACAATAGCTCTCCAAGAGATGGCTCAAGACATCACTGACTTCCTCCAACATGCATCTTATCAGAGCATCTCTGTTGTTACTGGGATGTGGGGGTAAAGCTTAAGATTTGGGGATTTTTGCCTTAGGTGCCACTGTTCTAATATTGTCTATGTGTGTATTTGTAACTAATTCAGTTGTGCTGCTCAAAAAACAATAAAAATAGTAACAAAGAGTGAAATACTCTGATTTTGCTTCCCATTTTAGATACATAAAAGCAAAACCTAAGAATGACTACAGGGGGTTAGACCAAAGGTCTAACCAGCAGAGCACCCTGTTTTTACAGAACTGGCATTAAGAAATCTCTGAGCACAGTTTTTGCCCCTGGGACTGTTGACAATCTCTTATTCTGGTGTTTCAATTAAAAAAACTCCACAAAGTATGGCCATAAGTGGATGGTTATTGAATCATAAGAACAGGACAACCATACGTGAAACTTACAAATAATCTCTCTGCCTTTAATGATTTTAGCTCAGGATCTTATTTCTCTGAATGTGGGATTCAAGTATTTTGCAATGCTCAGTGGATTTATCTTCATGAGCTTCAGTCATCCCTTGTAAATTTTTAGAATCTACCATATCCTTTGGCAGGAAATTTCACAAGTGATCTACCTGTCATGGGAAGAATGCAATGAGACAGCCCTAGCCGGTGGGAGTTACAGTGTCAGCCCACTGGCTGCCAGTGTTGTCATGTACTCTGTTGGGAACTCATAAATGGATCTACAGAGCAAAACAGTTTTGAAGTATGATGATGAAGTAGATGTTGATGGATATTTGCAGAGGGAAGTCCCTCAGCATGAGACACATCAGAGGAGAAAGCATGAAAGTGGCTACTTAGGTGGCCTGTAGGAAGGACCAACCTAACGGGTTACCTGGAGAGAGAGGGTACTCACGGCAGCCTCAGACCTTCCCAGAATGGGTGGTTCTGTGAATACAGCACTGAACAAGAGCCCTGAAGAGCAATATAGAGTCAGACTCTATTTAAAATACAAGGCCAGGAAGAGATCTGGAAAGTTGTATCTTTGTTCCTTAACCTTTATATAAGTGATCAACCATACAGTTCTTTCCTTCTTCAGGTGCAATGACTGTGCATTCAGAGAGGAGGTTAGACTAAAGCATCTGCTGCCCTTTTCCCCCTGGAACCTGCATGAAGGCCCATTTTGCTGCAATCAACTGACCCTGTTTTACAGTCAAATACAAATACAGAGACCTGCAAATAGTTTCATCTTAGAGTAATGCTCAACGCTGAAGACGGTGACATTAAATCAAGCTAGAGACTGGATTTTTAGATGTGTCTGAGACAAAAGCATAGCAACCGGTACAGGGCCTTAGGAAACTGTACATTGGTAGTAATTAATACAGTCATTAACCTGGGAGCTGCAAGGGCTGATGGTGTCTGCAGGCCTCCAGTGGTTGCTAATAAATCCAGAATTTTGTAAAAGGAACAGCAGTTATGGATAAAAGCAGTAGGATGGATGTGACAACCAGCAATTTTAACTTATCACCTTGTAGCTTTATTTTTGAAAGCTTTTACTTCCCACTGATTGCAGGCTTCCAATTTTGTGTTGTCATGTAATAAATTACAAAAATTATCTTTTTTTTTTTTTCTTGGCACAGTTCTTCATAGACAAAGTGTCAAAAAAGCTTCTTTTTTTAATGAAATGAGTTAAGTATTGCTGCCATGGTGATTATAAGAAGAAATCAGCACCAAAAAGTGGCCTAGACATCAAGATACAAATTCAAAATTCTCAGAAGCCAGGGTATTTCAGTTGAATGCTTTCTAGCAGGAGGATTTTGCTGTGTGTACGAGGGGGATGGGTGTGGAAGACCGGAGCAGAGGTCATTTTGAAAAGCAGATCTTTAACCCTTTTCCTGAAAGCAGAGGACTGTCTAACTTAATGATATGTCTGAAGGAGATCTGAAGGATATCATAGCAAGGAGATGAGCATCCTCCTCTCATCAGAGGTGTGAAGTAGAAGGCATGATCATCCTGAGGTAGCAGTAAGGGTGGCACCACTGTGCTGATCATTTAAAAGCTGTCCCGTTTGCTCAGGAACTGCTCTATTTAGCACTAAGGTAGTCTTGACTCTAGCATTTATTAACATTCACTGCCACGTTTACTGCTCACTGAATTCATATTCTAAATAAGTATTCTAGACCAAAAGGTCTACTTGTCTTCTTTGCTGACAGTGCATATGCCTTGATGATAACCACCATAAAATGTCAGTAATGGATGCAAAAAGAAATTGTGGAGCTAGTAAATATGTTTTCAATATTTAAGTAATTACTGCCTATGCATTACCCACAACAAGAGGACAAAGGTGGTGTGGGTTAGTTAGAGACCCAAAACCACAAAGACATAAAAAAAAAGCCTTACTCAAACCTGCAACTTTTCTAGAGCACACATAAAACCAGAAATAGGCTGGTAAGTACCTGACTAAAAGGCAAAGTCTTTGCATCAGAAAAAGGTACTGGGATCAAAGATTCAAAGTTTTTGCCATTAATGTCCCCCTGTGGCTGGCTTGAGAAGGGAGTCCAGGGACTGACAGCTCAACAGATCTCTTCCAGGGACAGAGAGCTGGTCAATTCAAACTGCTCTGCTCCCTATCATGCGTGGCATTTGGGATAGGTTACATTTTATAGTCAGTGACATGACAGTCAGTGACATTAAACTATTTCATAGTGGTCCATGTGCTATAAGTTATAATATATTACTTAGACTATTTTAATCACCTAAAGTTCAGGGACCTCAACGCATATATTAATTAATGCTTATTTTAATTAGCACTGCCTCAGAGAGAGGAAGAAGACAAAACTGTGCAGCCTTATTAGCACTACACTCCGGATCTGTAATTAAACCCAGAACACACAATATAATAAGCATCAGGACTTAAAGCAGTGGAATATTGGTCACCACCACGGCAGCCTCCCACTCTTATAACTTTCTTTTTCCTTAACATCATACTTCTTTCTTCCAGATTCTACAACGGAAAAGGCAAAAGATTTCTGCTCCTCATGGGCCAAACTCAGCTCTGTTCTTGCAGTACAACATCATCTTTTGTGGAGTTATTCTATATTCCATTGTACTCAGAAGAATAAACTATTATTTTGAGGAAAAATCTTTTTGTGCAAGTATTTTCACAAGCAACTTTTTCCTCTATTTGGCTACCAGCCACTGTGCATCTGTCTGCAGGACAGAAACTTCTGCGTTGCTGCCTTCAAGCGTTTTGCCTCTTTCCCTGTCTGAGAATCGCTGAAGATGCTTTATTTTAAATTTCACAGCTGCTGGATTCTGAACAGAAAAAAATGGGTTCTTCTTATTTTCTGGCTCTTCACAATAAATTATCTGTGGGCTGAATGGTGTGCAAAGGTCATCCAGCCAGTCAGTGGAAAAGCATCAATACAACACCCAGTAGTACCAATCTCTAACATCCTACCCTTGTCTGCCAAATGACCACGTTAGGAAATTCCAATCACTACTATTCAAGCATCTTCTTATGTACATTAAAGGCACTAAAGACAAACAAAACTCCAATAAACTGAGATTCCAAATCCCTGAAAGTCAGAAATGGTTTTTCTGTTGACTCCAAGTTTTTTAGCATAAGATCTTCAGACCTTAATAACAATACTGGAAAAAAATTATCTAGTTCTGCACTGGGAATATCATATAGCATTTGTTTTCAACCTTGTTTCGCTTGCAGCCCCCTAAAATTTACTCAATAGACTTGATTTTCTTAGCAAAGTTCTACAGACACCTTAAGAGGGTTCTCCCAGTCTCAGATGGGTATGGGTCATGAATTGGAAATATCTGCTAAGGGGAAGGAAATGACATTCATGTAAAAAAAACCCCAAAACCTTACCAGTAACTAAATACAGGAAAGTTTTGATTTTTCTTTCTTATTTCATGCTAATTAACAATTTTTTTTAACTTTAAATTGCAATAAATTCCCTCAATTTCATTCCTCCTGCTCCATTCCATGGAATTTCTCCAAATAAATAATGAAGTTGAATAGTTATGCTTGCAGAAATCGCTATTACTCTATCAATGCCTGAGCTAACAAAATAATTTTCCATGCACTTGCATAAAAGAGAAGGAACTGAACAGCTTTCAAGAAATGTGTTATATTTCAATATGTCCTGGTGACATGAAGAAGTATATCTACAATTCTGAAAGGAGTAGAGATGGAAGAATGGGTAGAGAGAGAAATTTCTCCCAAATTCATGCTTCTTTGTAATGAATTCACCAATATTAGAACAAACAGTGCTGCCTTGCTCCAGAAACAATTCTTGGCTAATAAATTTTGCATCAAATCCTAAAACATCACTTTACTAATTTCTAAAATGCAAACCAATGTTAATGTTTCAGTATCTTTTACACTTAAATGTAATATTTTGCTTTATTATTTCCTTACTTGCATGTGCTCTTATTTTGATTGACTGTATTCTGTTTTATTTTGCAATTTTAACCAATTTTGGGATACATTCAAAGTGTTTTATTAAGTCTGATAGTTTCGTTAACACGACACGGCAGCATATTTAGTGGATTGTAGCAGGCTTCTGTCTACTTCTCAGCATCAAGCAACTGTAGAGACATTAATGTATGCCCAAATTAGACCAAAGCAGCAAGTGAGTTTAGACTGGTTTAACCTTCCCCAAAGTTTTAGAGGAGCTCATTAATGTTGCTCTGCACAGCATCCATAGTCTTATAATGAAGACATTACACGATGTTGTTTTGATACTTTCTTGCCAAACTCCCAACACCTTGCAAACAATTGACTTTTTATGCCCTGTTATTCTTACATAATTATCAGTTTTTTTCATCACATTTCTCAACTTTGACTCCTCCTGTAAAGTAAAGGTTCCTGAAGTCCTCTTTATATTTTGCAGGTTTATTAGAAAGAAGAAAGGGGGAAAACAGAAGGCCAGGCTGTCACTACCCTTATTCATATCTATGAATAATGCTTTGCTCCATAAATAATGCACTGAACTCACAGCATATGGTACAGGTGTTAGTTAGCCAGAGTTTAGCCTCATATGGATATAAACAATATATTCATGACTATTTGGGGATTGGGAGAAGACTTGCTTGTCATTTGAAGTTGAAAATAAAAAAATTCAACCAAATTTTTATGAAAACTGTTTACAATGAAAAAATACACAGTTACATTAGTGCTTCAGTAGCTGAACTCCAGCCCCAGGACTCAGCTTGAGACAAAATCCCATCTCAGAATGTCTTAAATTTGGACAAATGCAAAACTTAACAGGTTCCTGGAGGCAACAACAGAGTGCTCCATTTACTGGAGGAAAATGTTACAGACAAACTTCATTGAAAACCTACCTCATTTTTTTGGCCAGCTTCTGCTTTCTTGTTAATGCATATCCATGTATAAATTCTGAAAGCGTAATGAAACTTTTAAAGAGAAAACCAAAGAGAAAACAAAACAAAACAAACAGGTCCAATTCCCTCTGCAGAGCATTTGCACAAACTATTGGATATCAGACTAGATACTTTAAAGTTAGAGAAGAGCAGGTGAATGGACACAGACACTGACTTTCCACAGAAAGATGACAGTCATTTTGGAAATATAGAAAAAAAGTAATTATTTTTCCTCTCCACCCCCAGCTTCTTTCTTCTTTTTAACCCTCAAGGAACTAACTTTTTTTAACCATGAACCCTAGTGCATTGGGGTAACTTAACATAAATAAATTAAGCAACAGCTGCTCTTTTTAGAGTTCCAGTTGTAAAAAATTCATTAATTAACTATTAAACATTTCATCATTAAATACACTTCCTGAATGTGTGCCTCCTAGAATGCAAAATGCTGGACATACTTTTTTGGCTTTCTACATTCAGGTGGCAGATCCAGAAGTGGAAAGCAGATGGAACATGGCAGATGGGTATTCTGCTGCTGCAAAGAAGTCTCTGGAGCTGTAAAAGGTAATGCAGTCCAGCTTTTGTAAACTACACTTCAGGCAAGATGAGTAATAGGAATAATCACAAAATCAGCAATATAAAGGAAAATATAACTTCCTGCAATATAATGAGAAAGACATTCAAAGATGAGACAAACTGGGAGGTTGATTTTGCAACATCTTGCGGTAATGAGCAGTGATCAAGATTACAAAGAAGAGATTCATGCCTGGAAGCTGGCCTGCTTCTTTCAAGTATAGCAGTTGATCTAATAAAAGATAGTATTGCCTCTAAAACCTTGCCTCTCTTAGATTTTTAATAAATTCTGATTAGAAAAAATAGTGCTATTTCATTTTTCATTGGAGATTTTAAAGAGCTTCACAAAGAGGTTTACAGGTATCACTGGGATTCTTGATGCATGAAGTACGATGGACTACATCCTCAGAGATACTTCTTGGCGCTTTGACACTTTACAGTCCACATCCTGACTTAGACCCTGATGTGCCATTAGATGGGGAAGTCAGGTGCCTCAGCACAGAACATCTGGAAGGCCGATCTGATTAAGCTGGTTGAGTGATGCTGCTGCATGGAGATGGAGGTGCCCTTCTCTTCTCCCCCTCCTTCCCAGCACGGGTGCTATTCTGAGCTGGGACTTCCACAATTCATCATTATGTACCATCTCCTGAAGATGGATATTTAAGCCATCTCTTACTCACAAAATACAGACAACATCCTCTCCAACCTTTTTGGAGCTCTTACTTGGAATATTAAATTCCAGCTTCAAGTGCTTTAAATATCTGAAAATGTTTGGCCCCTTCTCTTCTGTCTCTTGGTACAGTTCTTTCATTCTCCTCCTGCTCTCCCCCAGTCCAATGAACATTTAATCACTTCATAGAAATTTGAATAGCTTGAAACAAGGGAAGGACAGTCTTAACTCCCTGTCCCACCACCGTTTCTCAAAGCCTCCTCTGAGCCTGTTGTTTATGGTGCTTCCCCAGAGAGGCAGAAAACGCAAATTCATATCTACTTAGGCAGAGGTGGGATTTGAGGTGGGATCTCCCAACTGCTGGATGAATGCATCTAGACCAGACTGAGTGTGTCAACGCCATAACATTGAATCTTGCATCCATTTCTAAGTTTGAAATCCTGACAGGTCTGAGGTACAAGACATGCTGAAGTGCTCAGCAGTCTCCAGGCTGGAGACACATCGGGCATGTCGATGAGCAGGATATAAGGAACATTAGGAACATCTTAATATTAGAAGCTTAGATTACACCTGATATCCAGAGACAAGTGTTCTGCCCATATGTGATTGAAAGACCTATATATTTTCTTATCTTGGAAACAAATACGTTCACATTTTAGGAATGTCCAAGCACCACCACCTTCCAAATCTAGAACGCAGAGCAGCAGACTATGAACAGAAGAGACATCTACGGTGCATTAATTCCAGGGTTTTAAATTAATAGCTGACCTGCTCAATAAGATCCTGGATACTATAGAAAGAGAGAGAAACCTGGTGATGGCATGAAGGTGTGCTAGGACAAGGAAAATGCAGATGAAGCTCTGCATACCTGGGGTCAAACTTTCCAAGCTGTCTCAGCTAAGTTCTTTTTCTATCATATGGCAGTTTCACATGTGCACATTACCTGTGCAGCTGACCACAGCTGGGCGTGACTTCATTTGAATCCATTCCCATTCAAACTGCAGGCACCAACCCTGTGAAGACCATGAATTCTACCCTGGACTTTGCACAAATCTCTCTATATGAGTAATTTTACATTCATACAAAAGGAGGCTTTTAATATCCTTTGCCAGACAGCTACCAAAATTTCATGGGTGTATGAGATCGACACATTTCATGACCCTTTAACTAACTATTGTGCCATTACTTCCCTTGGTGCTTTCTACATTTCCTGACCTCAGACTAAACTTAAATACCTCTCTTTGCATGATTTCAGACTGAGTATGACTTTTCTCTCATATCCATTTTCATTTAACTCTGATCTGTCCCTTTTTTGAAATTCTGAGCTGGCTTTCATAGAAATCTTATCTAAAATCAAAGCTCTGTTTCTCTGTAATACTTTAGGATAAGGCCTTATCTCATGCCATTATTAAAAACGGAAAACTCTTTTATACACATATATTTTTGACCTCTGCTCTTCTCTATTTGGAACAAAACCTGCAGCAGAATGGCCAAGAACAGAAGCAGCATCATTCAGTTCCCAATTCTATACTTTAACCGCTTGATGATGCTTCCTGTGAGTATATAAAATTTCAATTAAATGCAAAATCTCATTATGTTTGCTTACACTAACGATGTGTTAATATTATTTTTTATCTCCTGCCTTTCCTCAACCTCTCTTGTCCTCCAGGGCTTAGCAGATTTTCAAGGTCCATTACAACAGTGGAAGAAGGTTTATGTGACTACTTGTCACTCAGCCTGTACGTGAAAGTTTGCCATAAAACAGCTGGGGACATTTATTACACCATAGTCAGCACTGTTTGAACAAAGCACTCCATGACTCTGTGTGAACAAAACTTCTGACAATGCAGATATTTTAGGAAACAAGCAGAAACATTTTGAGAATATTACCACCAGCCAGGCACTTGTATTATCCAAGAATTCAGCACTTTCAGTATGTGATGAAATGTCCAAAAGTACTTTTTTGTGCAACCACATGTATAGAATGGGATGCATTCCATTTAAACAGAGGACACTATATTTGTATAAAATAGTGTAAAGACAGCCTCAATCCCAGCCCATCATTGTTCCAGTAAATGAAAAACAACATGTGGTTCTGTAGATAAAGGTGCCAGGTACGTGGATAAAGAGTTACTGTTAGTGTATAGTGCTCTGCCAAGGAATTATGACTAACAAGAAATTAAGAAATAAGTAGAATTTAATAAAACGCTCAATAAAAGTGGCACATACATATATATAGCACATCAATCTATTGCAAAAGCTTTTAATAGTAAAACTATGACTTATTTGTGACTCTGGCTTATTATGTAGGTCGTGAAGTTGTTTTATGAGTGCTGAAGAAAGATAGAAGAAACATTCTATGTTCTACAAAAGCTTGGGCTCTATTTAAAAATTTTGTCAACCAGAAATGGAGTATCTGAGGAAGAGTAACTGTAACAAGACTCATTATCTTCTGAAAAACCAAGGCATCACAGACAATGTATTTGTCCAGCAGTATGATCACATGTTTGTGCTCTTTTGATCAGCAGTAACATTAGCCAGCTAAGCTCCAAATTTGAACAGCACGTTAGTACCCAGCTTTTCACTAAGTTGGCAAACATTCTCAGTGAATGAAGTACTCACTGCACTGAGAGATGGTCAAAATTGAAATTTCTGTTCTGCAGGAAACTCTGGCCCTTCAAAAGTTGATTATGCTCTAAATCAGAAAGAATGTCTCTGCTTCAGAATTTCCCATTAAACAAACGGCTTGAAGAAAAGAGATTTAGGAATCTAAACCAAAAGAATTTTGGTAATGACAAAATTTATTTTGATATTATTAATGGTTTTAGTTTGATATGGTAAGAAGCTTTGCATCAATTGTATCTAAATGCTGCCTAAACCATTTTAGATTATATCTGACATCATCATAGTAATATGGTTAACATTAATCTATGATGTAAAAGGACAAAATAAAGAACTGGAATTACTAAACCAGAAGATTTTTACGAAACTGAGATAATTATTTCTGACAGTTCTCCATGGGTATCTGCACTGTATCTGTTATAAAATCTTAACATATGAATACCCTTCATTCACTGGTAATAAACAGAACAATCCTCCCTTTTCTCGACCCAAAACAACTCAATTGAAAAATGCGATTAGGTCTGGCCTTTCTGAAGTGAGTGGGAGTTATGGCACTGACATCAATTAAGTCAGAACTTTTTTCACTGATTTCAGGACTACTTGTGTACTTGAAAACATGCAAACATAAATCCTGTATTGATCTGGAACCTTAACAACAAAACTTCAAAGGAAATGATCCCATCTAAATCCCAGCTGAGAGCATAGAGCAAGAGTCTTAAACACAGTGCACAGACTCTCAAAAAAGCAAAAGCATTGTCTAGCCAGATTCTGAGACCATTTTCCATTAATTTACATCATCTGGAACAACAGCAAAAATAGATTATTTCAAAATCAGTATGACCAGTCCACCAATTTTAAAGTGTCTCCAACCACAGGAAAAGAGTGACACTATTTTTATCATACACTTAGAAAAAAATCATTACTGTTACTGCATTATTAAAATCTGCATAGTTTTAAATAAGGTAGTGATTTCTGACGTGAAGGAGATACTGTTCTCAACAGTCAATATAATAAAACTAAACCATGTAGTAAGACAAACAAGAAGAGAATTCACCAAATGTGGGCAAATACGCCTCAGGCACCATCTATTATGTGCACATCTGCCCACAGAACAGATTGCTATCATCTAGTGTTATCAAAAGGCTCTATGTATTTCTCAGGAAACAAGCACAAACACTCTCAATAAATCATGGTGCTAAATATATGTTCCTCTGTCAGTAAGACATTGTCTTCCATCTTGGTTATGCCTGAGAGAAAATGTTTCTTTTTTTTTTTTTGTGAGTTCAGATAAAAAAAGAGTAGATTCTCTTCCTCCCTCCTGCCTAATCCCTTGAGCATGTGCTTTACTGCAGACTTGAAAAGCCTTGTGGGGCCTTTTGTCATGGTACAGGCAGGGCCTCATTGCCAAGCCCATCTACACTGCCTGCCACTTTTCTGATGGTGCCTAGGAGACAAATTCCTTTGGATGTCCACTGGCCTGGATATAATAAACATGAAGCTAAAGATTCTTACATCATTTTCAGCCAATATAGTCTAAGGGACATCCCCACTGCTGCAGCTGATGAAAGACTAACAACCATCTTCACCTACCTCCAAAACTATCAGCTGGTGCAAAGTAAAAAGTGTCTTAATCTCCAACAACACAGAAGCATATTTAAGAGAAAGTAGAAAACAGTATTTCAAGCACGAATCATGCAACACAAATTATTGCAAAATGACATTGAAATTTTCAGAATGATCACTTAAAAGCCTCTTTGTTTTCTTTAAATGAATGTTTACCTTTGGTACATTAACTCAGTATTTTTGGTATCAGGAGGCGGAATGCATACTTTAATCTATACTTTGCAAGAGTATTAGCCAGAGCTTTACAACTGCTTTCATCCAAACAGATGACTGTATTTGACACTGCAGTATAACCTTGCTTAGTTTCCAAAATAAATTTGCAAAGGGAGTGGATTACTCTGAGGATAATTGATGTGATAGGGAGAGTTTTTTTAATCGCAATGTCATTATTTGAAAGTGACTAAATTAAATTTGTTATGTTAAGTAACCTGGGGCACCAAATGGAATTTGAACCCTACTTCCCAGGTACAGCAGTATAGTAGGAAACAAAACTGTGTCACAAAGCAGACTACCCAAAGAAAGTAGTTCTGCCAGCCAGAGTGACAGAACTGTGTTCTCACAGCAAATACACCACAGGGATGGAAAACGAGCAGTGATCTCCCAAGAACCAAGGTCTTTAGTACAAGTCCCAACCATTACTATGGAAAAACCTGCACGGATCCCACTGGATCTCTATTAGAACTATAGCAGCCAGAAACAAGACAAAGTAGAGATGGGGAGCAAGTGGGCATCCACTGAAATGCAAGGCTAAGCACCATCTCTCTGTGGTGACAGATGCAACGTACGCTTTAGACAATGCAATTCCACTGAGGTTCTCTAATCCCCATTTAGGTATTGTTGGATATTGTTAGTGAATTTTCCACATGTTTTAAATGTACAAGGAATGATTAAGCACCTTGCCCTATCAATGCAAATTTTTACCTATGTTTATTAATTATGTCTATCGAGAGCAAAAGCACATAAGGTGTTTAACAGTGATGAGAATTAATGGCCTGGTAGAACGTGCAAAAGGTTCACTAGAAACTTGTGGCTAATGGCCAGAAGTCAACATTACCACACGCATAAAACTAGAGGAACTGCAAGGATTATTCCAGACTGATTAAGGTTCCATAAGCATTCAGCATCTGAGGGTTCCTTATGGTTTTTATTAAGCCAGAATGAGAGGCTTATACACATAATTCTGTACCACTTTTTCCTTTATGCTTAAAATAAGAAGTGTCTCCCTAAAGGTCTCCCCAGGTCTGAATCTTTCACCACATTTAATCACTTTTGGTGTCTTTCCTTCTTCTTTTCAGCAATTTTGCCTGAGCTCTCCTGGGACTGGTGTTACATTACAGATTCATCAATGATTTGCTGCTTACTCTACATTATCCCACAAGTGCTGAGGCAAACAGTTCTTTGCCAGGATCAAATGATGCTGTATATTCGCCTGCAGTTTAAAATCTTGTTAATGTTGACACTTCTGACGAAAGCTCCACATTGAAACTGGAATGTGTGAAACCTGCAGGCTTTGGTGACTGCCACATAAACAGGTACCCAGGGCACAAAGTTTTTTCTAAGTCCTCTATTTGCCTGCAGGGACATAATCAACTTGGGCAACATCTTTACCAGAAACAATGTGAAATAGAACAGCTAATACAGCCTGTCTGGAGGTGATGTTGCTGATGGATGACAGAGAGACTGCTTGCTATCCTATGTTGCTAAACCAGCGTGTCTGAGGATTTCGCTCTAAAGTCAATTAACTTTAATGGAAAGACTCCAAATTACTTCAATGATCTTTGGACCAAGCTCAATAAGAACTAATTAGGTCTCCATTCCAAAGGCTAGTTGTCAGATTTATTAAGGGATTTTTGTTTGTTTTTAATATTGGACAAGAGGGTTTTTAAAAATTATTTAGAGGAATTGACATAATTTGGAAAGTCATAAGTTGCAAATACAGGTGCCAGTATTAAAAAAATTAATTCCAGGTAAACAGACAAGTAAAAAAAATTTACATACTGTGCAAATGTGGTCCACTTCATGGGGAAAAAGGAAACACAAATAAGAGTTAGTGACACCTATAATTTAGTTCTATGGTATTTACTACACTCCATAGCCTTACCAAACCTTACCCATGTTCTACATGAGTACAACTAGGTTTACTGACTATACCTTCCAGTTCTGACAAGAAAATCTAGGACCAGGGCTGGACTTTTCAGAACTCATCTCACTCCCTCTGCTTTAAATTCTTGACACAGAAGAAGATTATATGTTTGAAAAACTTACCACAGGAGAGAACACACTTGAAGAAAGATGGCGATGAAGGTTCCTCATGTGGGAGTGATACCACAGCAAATGCCCGAGCAATCTTAGCACTTTCTACAATTTATTTATTCTGTCAGATCATCACCTGCAAATCAAATTAAGAAATGCTCAAAATCTGAAAGTCACAAATTAGACCAAAGTCATTTATGTTATGATTTTCCTCCTACTTTTCCTTCCTTTCTTTTCCCGGAAACTGCAGGAAATACTTGAAGTTCAAAGTACAGTAAATATAATTGAATCGAATTGCATTTGTAGCATAAAAGACAGGAAAGAGAGATATAGTTCTTCACTATGAATTGGTCAGAAAACAAAATAATTTAACTTGAAATGTAGTGTTCAAAAAAAGACCTACATTCAGGCTTTGGATACTAGAGTCCAATTCTCTCTGGCACTAACAAAATGTCATGTCATTTTCTGGAAGAACAAGGCGTGCACTTTTGCTGCTGAGCTCTGAAAATCTAGTATAGGAGGAGAGGAGAGTCTGTCTTGGTGGTATAGTGGACGGGATGAGAGCAAAGTCATAGTTCACATCCTCACATGGTGCATACAAAGGCAGAGACTCAAAAACCTCTTCCAGTGGACAGGGACTGCCCTTCTTTCTCCCTGATAGGGACTAACCCCCTTGAAATATAAGAGAGTAAAGGAGGAGGGTTACTCCCCTCTCCTTCATCTCCTGTCCATCTTGTAGCCACCTAAGTGACAAGTTCTAATGAATTTTGGCACAGAGGTTTTCCACAGGCTGCCCCACCTGCCCCTTTGCCAGAGGCCTTGTCAGCTGAAACGTGTGCCTGCTCTGTAGCTGCTCCAAGGTCAGTCACTGTCTTAAAGCAGATGAGACACCAGGATACAATTATGATGCGCTGAAGGTTACCTGATGGAAGTCAGGGTGGGCACAGGAATATGCACACTCATCACTTGTTCTGTGTTTGGACACAAACCCTTGGCAACCAGTTTGGTCTGAAGTGTTGGGCTGAGGGCTGGGCTGCAGTCCACAGTCTCTTGCAGATATTTAGGTTGACTGTGCAGCTCCAGTGTTTAGAAGCAGTGACACTTGATTTGAGCTGAAGACAATGAAGACATGAGCAAACAGCCTTTCTGAAAATCAGTTTCTCAACAGTCACAGAATCATAGAACCATAGAATGGTTTGGCTTGGAAGGGACCTTAAAAATCATCACGTTCCAACCCCTCTGACACAGGCAGAGACATCTTCCACTAGACCAGGTCGCTCTAAGCCCCATCTAACCTGGCTTTGAACGTTTCCAGGGATGGGGCATTCAAAATTTCTCTGGGAAAGGTCTTGCAATAGCACTGAGCAACAGTGACTCAGATTTCTAATTAACAGACAGACAATAAAAATATTCTGGATTGATACGAAGGAAAATTGGAAGAGCTTAGATGCAGCAAATCCCTGTGCCAACTCCAGCCTAAAGTCTCAATTACGATGTATAAGCTCTTTGCAACTTGTGTTAAAAATAATAACAGAACTGGCATTAAACTATGCCCAGTCAATCAGAATGATCCATAATGTGGAAGTTTTTAACAAGCTGCTGCCCAGCATTTTTGACATGTTTTAAAACAAGCCATCCTGATTAGCCCTGTAAGAGGCTAGTGCTTCTAAACTTAATGACTCTCCAAAGAGGAGAAGGCATAAAGATTTAGCGACTCAGTAGACATGACTGCACAGACCTCTGCTGCCAGCTTGGAAATGACAAATGATTTGTTAATAGAGAAGCTTTCTTTTTGTATTATTTTTTGCCAATGAAGTGAAAACAGAGCATTGATTAAGCAATCCAAGCTGAGAAAATTCCATCCAAATTGGATGAGAGCTTTCAGACCAGCAGCTTCATAGCAGGTTTCAAGGGTTTGAAATACAACTTCTGCTTGTTGCTTGACGCTTAAAGATACCTATCCTGGAGCCACAGACAATAACTGATGTCAAGCTGACACTGTAGTTCACAGACGAATTTCAGTCGTGTGGGCCATACCACATGCACAACACTTGTGTGAAAAAATGCTTTCTGTCTCAAATGCTACCGACTGAGAGAAAGAATTAATAGAGACATCAACAAAAAAGTTCTCTGCACAAATAGAGTATGGCTGAAGAATACCAATAGCCCAAATGATCCTGACTCAAAATCACCCTTCTCTTCCACCTGTCAGATGAAATCATTTGTACAAAAATTCAGACAGAGCCTTTCACTCACAATATTAGGTTTCTGCACAGCTAAAATTCTAAACTCATATCCTGTGGAATAATTTTACAGAAGTCACCCTAGGTATTCAATAGTAAATAAAAACTAGGTGTCTAGAGGTAATTAAAAATATTTGCATGTTTTTTTCCTCTTGCAGAAAAGAATTAAATTTTCCAGGGGAGCTTTAAACACAAGCTTTTGGCACTTGCAGATATTAAAGTTTGAGTGACTCATATTCTCATTCCCTTGTGTAGCTACATTACTTGACTGTATTTCCCTCAATTCATCAGAGAAGAGGCTACGTCCACAGCCATAAAGCAGAGATAGTGGCATGTCATGGAAGACTAGGTCCAAACAGGAAAACAGGCCCCTAAGTAGAACAGGAGAAAGAAGCATCTAAATTGTAATACTCAGAAGGCATTACGGAGCCTTATTTAAATTTAAAAATGTATGAATTTTAAAGTTGAATATCTGGGGTCTGAGGTGTGGGGGCTTTTATTAAAATAAACTTGCAAAGAACATGCCCTTTTCACTACAAATATCCTAACACACCAGTAGAAAACTGCTGCAATGAAAAATTTTCACCTTAATCAGGTCAGTTTGTTTGGATGTATACTGAGTGAATAGCTATGCCATTCTATTTGTATTGCAGCTTTTGCTCCAGAACTAAGAAAAATCAACATAGACATATAACCCAAGTCAAAAATGTGTTCTATTTTTAACAGATAAGCATTAAAAGAAATGGTACATTTTTTTTCAACTAGCTATCTGTACATTTTACACATCCAAAAATTAAACCAGTTATTTTTCTGTCCCTGGATTTTAAATCAACACCCATCATTTTGCAGCCTGTGAACAAATGGATTGTCCTTGATGCAGCAGAATTGTTTTCCTGAAAAGTTCATGCAGGACTATAAATCCTAAGGCTAAGATTCTGTTTTCTGAAAATCTCACTCAGAAAACCAGCATAGATGGGAAGGGGCAGATTTCCCTTACCATGATTTATCAGCCCTATTTAACTTATTATCTCCACATTCTTGACTGAAAAGTTTCTAATTGTTTGAATACCTCCTTCTTCCATGAAAAAAAAAACCTCCAAAACAATCACAATAAGAGAACAAAGATTTGTGTTGACAGTTTTAGAAAAGAAACTGAGGAAAAACCATTATCGGCGATAAAATTACCAGGATTTTTTTGTTGCTGTTGAAACGAATTACTGAACACAAGATTTGTTGGGTGAGTAACTGCAACACTGGTGCCAGGGGAGACCTTCTTTTCAACAACACTGTGCTGGTACCTGAAATTCTGTTCATAGTCTGAGTACCATCTGATCAGATTTTCTTGGAAATTCCTTAATATAACATTATGCAAGCACTTCTACGAGAATTGTTGTTCTTCTTTTTGTAAAACATAGAATCATAGAATGAATCATAGAATGGTTTGTGTTGGAAGGGATCTTAAAGATCATCTAGTCCCAACCCGCCCTGCCCTGGAGAGGGACACCTCCCACTAGAGAAGGTTGCTGAAGGCCTTAAACACTGCCAGGTTTGTACCTCCTTGGACAACCTGTTCCAGTGTCTCACCACCCTGACAGTAAGGAATTTTTTCATAATTACAGTTATACTAAGAACTACTTCTTTCTAAATAGAGTGTATCGTTTCCCTGCCTGAGAGAGAAGTAATAGTTTTGTACATACATGAAATGACACACTTCAAAACAGAATTCTGCTTCCATTTCTTTCCTATGACCCAGGATCCTGCCTCGATGTGAAGATGATGTAGCAGGTAAGTACTGAAACACAGATTCCTCTCTAACCTCTCCTGAGTCTTTCTGACACACACAGAAGTGACATTCCAGCTGACTTTTATCAGCCAAACTAGATTCACTGATACTGCTGAAGTAAATGGATGCAGTTACACATGAAAGAGATTAGAAGAGGGATTTTTTTTCATTCTCACAGCAAAATGTTACACTATTAAAAGTAGTTGTGTCCATTAGAAAAAAAAAAATCTTTTTTTCATTAACTCATTACTTTAAATGTGTTTCATAATTTATTTGTAGTGGAAAAAGTATTTATAAGTAGAAACCACAGGAGAGTCATAATTCAAGTCACATTTGTGCAGCTCACCAGCTAATCTGAAAATCTAAATCTGCTGAGACTTTCTGATATCTTCTTAGAGTCGTGTGTCATATTACTTATGAATAGACTCAATTCAAAAGAAAGAATTTTAAATACCAAAAAATATTTTCCGCATTGTCATCTACTTCTGTGTTCGGTCTGTTCATCTCTTTTGCTCAAAATTTTTAAATTAGCAGACAAATTGGGTTTTGACACATCCACGGCCTCCTCCCTGTAACAGATTAATGGCTGATCCTAGTGGATTGGCTATAAAATGCAATGGCTACAGTAGAGAATATACCACGCTTTCTCCTGTTACCAATTTCTTTGTGTATGGCGACAGATTATTAAACAGCAGGAAGATAAATGAAATTTTGTCTCCTTTCATTCTCAGCATCCTACTGAAATCTCCTAGTCCTACTAATGACTGTAGTGGATGAAAATAGGAAAAACCTTCCCGCAACAGAGAGAGAGAGAGAAGTCAAAGGGACTGGGTGCAGCTACTGATCATGCTCTAGATGAGTGACACTGGCTTATTTCCCACATTTCACAGTAACCATGAAAAGGATTTTTGCTTCCTTTGGCACTGGATGTATTTTACATATTTCAGTTGCAAGCTCTTTGGGGCACAGTTAGCTGCTAAATATGCTTTTCTAGTGTTAGTGCAACACAGCCATGACACACGTCTTGAGACCTAACAAAAATCCAAGCAATAAGTAGTTACCAAGGAACTTTTTCCATGCAACAGTTTAGTTCTGTGAAAGACCATTTTCCCAAGCACTCAGTACAGTACTTGTACATTTGCAAATCACCAGGGTGCCAAAAGAAATCTAATAATACTTAAAAGACAGAAATAAAACATGGGTTGATTGGCAAAAAAGCTATTAGAGAAATACTGGGCACCTGAACAAATCCCTGCATTCTTCTGTTTCCAAGCAGTTTCATCTTCCAAAATATTTTGCATTTCTTTTGATACTCCATGTGTATCTCTTAAGCAGCTTTTACAGCACAGCTAAAAGAGCCACCGCTATGAAAAAACGCTGCACCTGGGGAAAGTACTTCAAGGAGTGTAGACCCTAATCTGCAACCCTTTTCTCACACACATAATCTTCATAGCTTTGATTCTGACATGAGTAGGATTATTCATATAAGGGAGAAGAAAGATAGGCATGGGAACTTAAGAATTACACTAACATAGTAAAGCATTGTAAAATGACAACAAAAATGGCATTTAAACTCTCTTGAGTTATGCCTATTCTTTAGTACAGAAAAAGGGACGTAAATTGAACAAGTAGCTCTTATGAAGCTGCAGCCCGCAACCAAGCAGGACCTCGTAAAATGAAGGTACTGGAAACAAGCAGAGTGCACACAGAATGCCAAAAGTACTGTCCACAAGCTAGAAACATCTGAGAAGTCAGGAAGTACAAAGATAAAGTTTGAACTCCCATGAACTTAACTGACTTCTGTCCTGCAAAGAATATGAAATATTCATATAGTAAAAGGGTCTTTGGTAGTATAAACAGAAAAAAAAAAAAACCACAAGGAAAAATGCTGAGCCACTGTGGAGGAAGGGTGGAAAAGAGATTAAAGACAACACAAGGAAGGCCTTAACTAAGGATTTTCCCACGGTTTTCAATCAGAAGTTTTTAGGTTACATTTAGAAACAAAGATAGGGTGAATGATGAGAATGTTGGTATGCAAATAGAAACTACCACAGCTAGCAAAAAGCTCGATCCAAAAAGTTAAATGCTTGAAGTCTGATTAATCACCATCTCACACTTCTAAAAATTTCTCTCACGTGTAATGCTGGTCCAGTGACAAATATTTTTAATACACCTTCTAGCAGGGAGTGAAGCTGAAAAATAGAAGATATGGTTTCTTTACTTACAAAAAATCTGTGAAGAAAAATAAGAGGAGATGGCAGTTGGGAAATTACAAGCTATTTCATTGGACCTCATTAGTATGAAAGGCTTTAAAATACATTTTGAGAGAGACAATATATAGAGACACAGAGGTAAATGAAAAATGGGATAAAGTGCAACAGCAATTTAGCAAGAGGACACCATACAAATCATCCATATAGTTTTCTTAGATGAGGTAGATGATTTTGGGAACAGATGAAGTGTAATAGATTTCATCTTTCAGGACTTTAGCAATGCATTTGACATCATGTTATATGCTATTAAGGAATCTGAGGGCTAAGACTTTTTGCGTGGTTAAAAAACAGCTAAAGGAGAAGTAATAGCAAGTAAGTGCCATTAAGAAGGTATGCATTGAATCAATTAAGACCAGCAGTGGATCTTCAGCATCCATTCTGGGGCCTCTGTTGTCCTTCCATAGCTCTTGACCACTGTGACCGAGGTAGAAGAGTACCTGCACACTCCAATGCCAGTAGAGTAGTGAAACTACAAATGGAGCGGCTTGAAGACGTGAGCCAAAGAAATGGGGTAAGCAGCAAGGCCTAGGGCACAAAATGAAAATACCTGGGATATGACCCAGCAGTGACTAATGAGGACTATAGGTTTCAACAGGAGAGTGACTAAACAGGTAACATGATGAAAAAGGCAAGTGAGGCCGTAGGACACGAGGACAGGGATTTCCAGTAGAACCTGGGAGACAAGGAAATTCCCCCTCCAAAGATACTAACAGAGATGAGTTGTTTAGCCCAGCAAAAGAAGAGCTAACTAAGCATATAACAGCTGCCTAGAAACGCCTTGAGGAAGATGCCTCCAGGTAGAAGAAGTATTACCTAATTCAAGGAGCAAGAAGAGCATGGTGGAGGAAGAGAGTGTACATGCCACACATTCATCAAGGCTGTACAGAAGGGAAACAGCTATAAGCCTATGAGTTTCTCAAATAGTCTCCCAGATAGAACAGTAAGGGCAAAATTACAGCCTTGGAGTTGGAGGTTGACACACAGTTGGAAGCATCACAAGCTGTAACACCCCTTACAACTGCCGGGACCCATTGCTCGCATCCACTGGTCACAGAGTGTCCTTTAGCTCTTCCATTACTAGTGTGGTACTGATATTATTACTGCTTTGATGTTACTGGTTTCATTTTTGGGGACATATCCAACACACTTACCATTCCATTTTTCACATACACTTTTCATTACAAAATCCATGTAAAACTAATTACACAGATAAAGGCTTTGCGATAATGCAGGCTACTTGCAAGTAAAAATTAATAGAAAAGTGTAGAGCCCAAGATCATTTGAACACCTAGGGCTCACACAAATACAACATTAATAATAATAAAGTATTCTGTGAAATAATTAATTAATAATAAATATTTTGTGAAATAATCCAGGGAAAACTGCAGAATTGTTTTTAAATTGTTATTAGCTGCTTAGAATTTTGTCAGACAGGTGCTCCAAAGAGAAATTTAACAGAAACTGTATTTTCAGAACTTATGGAGAGATACATTTCTCCTGAAGAGAGTGGAGATTTGGCACTTCATATGAGCAGAGATGATCTGGCCCAAACATTCTTGTTTGCAGATGATGACTACTATATTATTCACTTTGTCTTGGCACAGTCAATCTACAGAGGGAGTGCAGCAGAATAACAAAGCCTTTTCTCTATTTGCTGACAACATTTTTAGCACATCTAAGGAGAAATCTGAAGAACCATAGTAATTTCTACACCCCAGAAAATGTGTTAAGCAGAGAGAAAAGAACAGAGAGGATGTCAGTAGCTGCAAAATACAAAACAAACATTAAAATGTCTCCAAAATGGGAATGTGAGGTAATAATCCTTAAAATACATTGTAAGAAAGTATTTGAAAGAACCTTTCCAGGAAATAGTGCCTATTTACACCCATTAAGTTTACACTTATTTGAAAACAAATCAGTGGATACTTATACTGGGGATGAATCTAATCCTTGTATCCAAAATAATAAATTCAAGGGATTAGCCAGGACAACAGCATTTTTATCAAACAGAATTCATTTGTATCCATCCTCACATTGTCAGAAAAGTAGCTCTCTCCTAATTAGCAGATCTCGAACATTAACCTTTTGTCTTGACTGCAATCACTTCGATTAGTGGTAATGTTCAGCCTCCTCAAAACTTCTTTCATAAATTGACTATTCCCATGGTAACAGCTGCCACTTTCATTCTACAAACACCAAGAAAATGTGATTTCCTTTATATCAGTGGGCCAGGCTGGGGGTGCAACTTTGGCCTTTGTCAATGATTTTTTCAGACAAAACTGTTTATTCCAGAAGAAGAGGAAACAGGTGCAAGCACAATTCAGGAAACAGTTGTTGACTAATCCACAAAGCAGGTTTGGCAACGCTTTGAAAGGAAGCTGTCAGACAGCCTACCTGCAAAGCCAATATGTTCTGTGGCTGCATGAGGGAAGGACAAGCACATTCAACAGCAGCCACCAAAGTTAAATCAATATTTTCTGTGGGTTGTTGTTTGGATGGCTTTTTTTTCCCTTTTTGGTTGTTTCTTCAGTGGCTCAACAAACAGTTGCAAGACATCAGCTTAATACCTGCACAAGAATAGTTGAGAAATGTAAATCAAGGGTTTTCATTCAAAGAATATTGAACTTTAGCCAAAAAGAACATCAATTCATTGCTGAGATGCTGACACAGCTTTAATGATCAGTGTCTTCATCTTCAATGCTCACACTGGTCTATAAACAAAGTCCTAATCTCAGTTGAAGTGAATTCCCAAAGTAGCACCCACTTTGGTGGGACCAGCAAACATTCACACACAAAGGCACTTCTTCTCCAGCAAGTCAAGTGAAATTTTTCTGAAAGTTTATCAAACTGAGGCTTTTTCCAGAAAACCCATCTGTTGCATATGAACTCATCTGATACTTTCACCCTCTTTGAAACTGAAGGTTTCTAAGTCGATCTGTCAGGGTGAGAATGGATAAAGTGAGATTCACATCTACTTCTCCAGCAATACACTGAAAGAATCAAGTTTTCCCTTAGTCACAAATACAAGATTCTGTCAGAAAATAGAGCTGCAGTTTTCCAAAGTTAGCATTGCATGTTCGGTTTCTTAAATTGGTCTTGAAAATACATTTTTAATTTTTTAATTAAATTTTTAGCATTCACAAAAAGGACTGGCAGACAGCAAAGAGACTGAAAAATTAAACACAACTCTAGAAGCCTTTATTTTTTTCTTCTCCTTAATTCCTCAATAACCCTTTCAGCACCAGACCAGGTGATTGCTTTTCTTGCCTTACATACATTTCACTCCAGACATACCAATCCCTGTTGTTGATTAGATGTTTTGAACCCCATTTGGCGTTAGGCCTACTGTTTTCAGTCAAAACTATCAAGTGTTTGAGGACAGAAAAATCATAGATCTGCTTTTATGAAAGTGAACGGTCAATGGCTGCAGCTGTGCAACCTACATAAACTCTGTCTCTGCTCATTCCAGCAGATGTTAAGATTGCTCAGAAATGGACTAATTTCTGACCCTCCTGTCTGAGCATTCATCATGCTTCTGTATCTGCAGGTTTTGTTGCCATAAGAAGATACCAAACCCAATTCTAACAGTAAAGCCCATGGCTTCTCCCACTGTAGCCGAAAAGGAGAATGCCACTAGTTAGAAATGAACAGGAGGCTGTAAATATATTGCAAGCACTAAGATGGTGTATTTATACTTACATGAGTATCACAGACACTGCATGCCATTCAGACTCAAAACCTCACTCTGACACGGGATCAGAATCCAAAAGGGGCCAAATTAAATCTCTCAGCTCTGGGCTCACATTGGGAAAGTCTGGGTTTGAGTTTGTGCCCAGCATTGCAAGCTCATGTTTATTTTCACTCCTGTTCCAAAAAAAAAATTGGAGAATAATCCAGAACTGCTCATCCAGGAAAGATTCCAAAGGCTTGCCAAGTTCCAGACTACAGTCCATGGAAAAAACCTAGCGCACAGATTTGCTGCAAAGAGATGCCTCTATCCATGCTCAATTTGCACATGTTTTAGGGTGGTTCTCAAAAACAGAACAACCTTGGGAAAAGAAGGATGAGGGAATTAATTGAACCCTACCTGTGAATGCCATGAATACCCTTAAATGCAAAGGAATGCCAAAAAACCATTCAAAGTAAGCAAAATAACCAAAAATATTCAAAGTAACCAAAAAAGTAATCAAAAAATTACTGCAGATCAATGAAAAGGAGGAAATGGTTGGCAGAAAGGGTTGCCTGTAGGACTGGCAGTATCATGGTGACAAAATCATTTTACAGGACAACTCGTGTTTTGTAATCGTGCTACAGGCACCAGGATCATTAAGGTATTAATTACTCCCACACCCCACAGTACTAGCCCACAGCCCATTTGGTGCTCCCTTTTGCAGCCTGGTCCATCTTCCACCTGGGAGAGGGGTGTGACTCTATCTGCATTAGCCCTGGTGTCAGGAGAGGCAGAGGAAGCAAGCAGTGCTCGCTTTCCCCTTTCCTCAAGTTTGTTCTTTCTCTGCAGTAAAACACCAGAGCAGAGCAGCTGTACTGTATGTTTTACAGGGATTTGTGGATCCTAGTGAGTTCAAGGACTGGATAGAGCCAAGCTGGAAAGTCCTATACTGCAGCATGATAGATAGAGAAGAGGGGATTCCAATTACAATGCCTTCCAAATTAAATCCTTAGAGGGTAAGTCCTGGCTTCTCTCCCACCACCCCTGCAACACCATTAGCTCAGATCTTACAGGAAACAGGCTAAGGAGGAGACTACTGTCCTGACCCACAAATCCTGTAAATCTCACTCACTCTTTGGCTCAGGAATATTAACAGGATTGCCATATTTAGTGTCTTTACTATACCTAAAAAAAAAAAAAAAATCAGTAATATGGGGGATTCAGTATGGGGTGTTGGTTTGTCTTCACACTTCTTGTAAGCGTCTCCAACTCCTGCAAAGCAGCACAGGCCCTTCCTACCTCATGCCAGGGAGACATAAACAGCATCCCTGCATCGCTCCTTGAGTTTTGAGGTTTTTTTGCATGCTTTCACCACATATTAATGGAACTTGTCCCACACCAATTGGTGAGCTAATTGCTGTCAAAGCAGGTGGTAAGACACACCTGAAAAAAATATTTGGTATCTTCATCTCATGTGAGGGGAATATAAGAGGAAAAGGATGTCTTTTCCATTTTCCGAGGCCTGAAACAAAAGTTAAAGCAAGCTTTTACGATCAGCAGAGTTTGAGGGACAATTATCCAGCTCCAGTGGATGCATACCTTGCACCTATCTCCATCTAATTCCCTTCTCTGTGGTTTATTTCCCTCTTGGGCATGCCATGTGCCAGGGGCTCATCGACTGACAGCATGCTATCAATCTGCTCCAGGCACCGAGCTCAGAGGCAATTCAAGATACCAAAACCAGGAGCAAACTCATAAGGTACTCATGATAAAGAGGTAACATTTTTTTCTACATTCCCCGCAGTTATCTTGTAGGGATGCTGGCACAGTAATGCCCTCAGTGGGAACCTACTGCTCAGTGCTAACTTCCCAGGGTTGGCCACCTAACAGATTCAAACAGAGATATAAATAGCACAGCTTTATAAAAATTAACAACAGCACCAGAGGTCTGTGTGAGGATCAGACCTCAAAACGTGACACTGCGGAAGAGATGCTGCACTGGAGCTGCTCAGGCAGAAGGCTCCGCATTTGGAGAAGGAAGAAGCGCTTGCCAATTGGCATTCCAGCAGTTAGTTGCTGGCCAAGATTTTCAAGGTTGAACTTTATACCCGTAGCTTCACAAAGGTCACACTTAGCAAACTGTTGGGGTTTAACAGACCAAGGATGCATTTGGCTCTTATTCCAAGGCTCTTTCCTTGATGTTAATATTGATGACACTGGAACAAACATCTCAAGAGCTGCACAGAAAGGCCAATGCACAAATGTGCTATACTCAACATATGGAAGAAGTCTGAAGCCTTTCAAACCACTTAATGAGAAAGCTGTGGATATCAACAGCAGAAGGAAAAATCTAAAATGGGAGGAAGAAGCTTATAGCCTACCATGCTGATTTATATTGTTAGAGGGGAAAGTACATAACAATGTTAGTTATGCTGAGGATTTTCAAAAGTTGCTTTTATTTTTGGTTTTCTTTCAAAAATAGTGTTTCAATGAATATGCATCATGCTGGGTTTGTGGCACCGGTAGTGTGTTGATCACCATGGTACCTGAGCACTCAAGCCAATGATTAACCAGCAGAGCAAATGAAACAGAAGCTGAGAGCCAAAAGGCACTGTGACAAGCACTTCACAGAACTTATGTATGCCACTGCATCTCTGTCTGGACTTTTACTCCTTCAGGCTTTCCACTGTCTATCTTCCCTGCTCTTAGAATAACTAGATCTTTTTATCCAAACAGTGCTTAGGGATACACAGATCTCAGACTAGCCTAGGAGAAAGGAGGAGATTTAAAAAACCCAACAAACTAACTCAAAAAACCAATACACAAATATTTTCATCAGGAAAACATTGCTTAAGCATGCAGTAAGGAAAAAAATAATTTTCATTTCCATAAATTGATTATGAGTTGACAAACTTTGTTACGTCTGCCCTGCCATCAACCTAGCCCTTAAAATGACTTTTCTGAAGAAGGGAAACAAGTCTTTGCTCGCTAAGGAAATGACCTTTCAAGGGAATGATGCAGACCATACTTGAACACCACTGTTATTTTTATCTAATAATAATGAAAATAATACATAAAAACATATGGCTATGTGCCTTCTTGAAAAAGACCAGAGATTGCATCAGCCCCTCTCCACACTGCAAATAAGCAACAAGTTAACACAACTCTGATGATGTTTGTTTAACATATGTGCATATAACTAGTGTGAGCTTTTTCTGCCTTGTGATGCTTAAGCAGAGGCCTCTGGATTTTAGAAAAAGAAATCTTCTGTTGAATCATCTACCCCTTGCTGTTTTGTTTTCTGTACAAAGACTCTGAGGGGGACAGGAAAGCAGAGGGCCCTGCATGCAGGCCAACTTGACAAAGGTTAGATCCTTTCAGTACTGGGGAATTGTGCAACTGTAATACAACCCTCACTGAAGAAGTTTCCTGTTTTCCATCACTAATCAAGGCAATGATACTGAATTCTAATTAAATTGGTGTCACGTGGAGTTTTTCCTCTTTACTTTAGTTGCTTCACACTTAGGAGGTAGTTACATCCAGTTTATTCTTTTAAAGAGGAGTAGGTTTTGGGGACAAGGCCCTACTACCAGCAATGAAAATGCAAGTGCTCACTTCCTAGCACAGGTACAATATGTTGTGCTACCACTGTGCCTCAGCAGCAGCAGCAGCAGTTTTGAAGTAGGTAAGAAGCACTGCACCACCCACCTATATTTGTGAAACTCTGGATTAAAGCTCACTCTAAGCATCGGCCTGATTCTGTTACTTCTCCTGTGTCTAAATTATATCCATCACTGTCATATGTAAAGATTCAGATCCTTTGTGCACTTCATCAGGCATTATAATCGAAGCTAATGAAAGACATGTTTGTTTAGCTGTTGTAAATGGCTTTGAAGATCACGGTTTCAGCCAGGGTGATGAATTAAGGATGTCAGCTGGGCAAACAGTTTAATTTGGAATGAATTTAGCTAAAATGGATTACTGAGAAAGCAATATGGATTTTTCAAATTCATATTATTTCACAGATTTTAGCAGTAAATATTTCACCCCTTCTCACCATCTGAGTCACCAGGCATAGAACTGGAAGAATCAGCAGTGACACCAGCTTCTCAAACACAAGACCAACTTAGGATACTATAAACAGGTGTGAAAAGCCACTTTTCAACTGCAGCAGGGAGTACAGCCCTCAAACAGTTATCGTTCAGCTGACTACATTTCTGCCCAATAGCAATTCTGTAAAGCAGCCCGAACATGGTAATCAAAGCATTTTATGACAAAACTCAGACACCAACAACTGCAAAGAACTATTCCATAACACCAGTTATTTATTAGAAGTACCTGGCTTTTATTCTCCCTGGTGCATTTTCAAATGAATTAAAATAATACCTTAAAGGGAAAGAAAATTATCTTTAAATAGTGCTGTTGTTTTGTTGTTTTTTTTTTTTTTTCTATCCCAGGTAGTTTGGAGTCAGGAAGAATCCAAAATAACAGCATGACTGTTGAAAATTACAGGGTAAGGTTGGAAACCTCTAGAGGCCATCTAGTCTGGCCTCACTCATGCTCAAACCAGTGCCACCTTAGAACAGATCATTCAGAATTAAAGGGGAAAGAAAATAATTTAAAGCAAAAAGAAATACAAAAATTAAGTCTTCCTCGAGCCCCTTTTGCACCAGAAGGAAAAAGATGCAAGGAAATATTTTCTTGAAACATATAGCTCTTCTGTGTTGTTTGTAAGTAAATATGACCAACATGGAAAATAGATTAAAGCTGCCACCTTTGCTTGACCTAGTTCCCTTTCTGCCTTGATGCGGGTAACGTTTAGCACAACGTGTGGCAAACTCTGACTCAGCTGCCAGCACTCCTGTGCCACACTGCTGGCCAGAAAAGGCTAAGAATGCTGCATGTTCGGCTCCAGTGACAGGGAAAACGCTCCATATCACTCATTAGCAGTCTGCTCCAAGTTAATTAAGGAACGGAGCCGACAGCTGCTGAAGCGGGTTCCACCCCATCTTTCCCTGGGAAAGCAAGGCCTCCAGAGCAGGGCCTGGACTCTACAGCAAAGAAGAATAGGGTGGGGGAACCTTGCAAGATCTCAGTGAAACCCAGATGACTCATCAGAAAGTAAAGCGTTTCTATTTTGGCAAGAGGCTGAAATAGCAGCCCTGGGTTGTGCCGCAGCACAGCAATAAATGACCCTAAGTGCCTGGGACAAACTCCTGCACACACTGATATTCCTAACAGCAGGGGCTATTTCACATCTCATTAAGCAAAGGGGTTTACATGACAATTAACACATTAATTAGCAGCATCTTTTTCACAGGTGAAACATAGGCTTGAGATTTCAAGATTTTTAGACAACAGTTCTGTGACGGAAAATTAAGGAATAGTTTATTATGACTCAAAGTGACAAAGATTTACAGGTAGAACTGGCATAGGAGTATGTTTTCGCACTGAAGGACACTGCAACCTGGTGATGGCCTTTCCCATAACTTCCACGGAAGGAGCACCTCCTTGTACAATCTGTACTCTGCCATTCAAAGCCCAGCCGTTGGCATGGGCGAGCTGCCAGGTGGGCCCCTTCATAAGCTGACCATAAACAAGCCTAATGTACCACAAAGTCACACAGGGACAAAGCAAGGGCTGGACTTCAAGGAGCAGTAGATCCCATTCCTCAGCCCCAGCCGCTGACGTGTGTGGCTCCCCACCACAAAAATCTCCTTGACTGTATTTATAGAGATATAACACTAAAAAGCAACTCTGCTAATTTCACTGAAAATAGCTATCAGCTATAAGAGAATGTTTACTGCCCTAGAGCTTCACATCTTAGATACAGAGTTAATAATTTCTACCAGAGACCGCTTTAAAGAAGAGTTGGCACTATTAAACTGCATGAATATTTCTCGCTGAGGTTTTTGTTCAATACCGTCTTTAATTTCTATTATCTTGTGAGAGGATGGATTTACAAGTATACAAGAAGATGTAGAATACTGGAAACTGAATGAAAGGAAGAAAAAATTGGAAATTGGAACTTGCAGCTTTCAAGATCAGGTGGATTCTGATATTCATTGGGTCCATTCCCTATCAGATGGATGTTGCCAACCCATGGGAAATAGTGAAATGCTTTGTATATGTTATCTTTCACCTCCCTCAGGTACATACTGCAAGGAAGCTGTGTTCTAAACTGTGTATAAACTAACAAAAAACCCACTAATCTTTTACATGTTTTGGCCCTCAAGGCACAGATGAATCACTATGTCATAGCCTTACCAATCATACTACTCACAAAATAAATCCAGGCTCAGGAGGAGCACCAGATAACTTGTCCTTTAACTAGCTTTTAAATGCTGATGTGTTGTTTCAGAATATGATTTATTTCTTTTATTTATCAGCCTGCCTTGTTTCAAATGGGTACTGTCTGACTGACCTCTAGATACCCTTGCATTTGCTCTGTGATATCCCCAGAATGTCAATGCTTTGATTCTTCATCTTTCATTTCCCAGACATTTCTTACTGGTCACTTCTGGTAGCGGTGGCAGCTGAAGTGAAGTTTATCCTCTGATAATCTGTACTGCTTTAATGGTTCCCGGCATCCCGAGGATATTTTCCAAGTGTTATGGTGACACCAGCTGAGATCTTGGCAATAGAAAAGTGTTTCATGTGTTTATTTTCTAACTTAGTCTCTTGTGGCTTTTTTTGTTTTCCCAAGCCTCTGCCACCCCCTTGATTTCTATGGCTTAATGCCTTTTGTTATTACTATATTCTTTGTTATCACTTCTTAATATCTTTCTGATTATAAAGCTTTTGAAAAACCTGAGGGCATTCCTACTATGCATCCAAAAATCTCTTAATAAATTTCTCTAAACCTCTGAGCCACATTTGTCCAAAAGCTGAGCAAAAATCCCCTCTAAAAGGAACAACAATAGTCACATCTTATTTATATATTTCTCTGTAAACTAGAGTCAAGGAACTATAGCACATAAACCTTGTAAAATGATGAGCATGTTTCAAACAGTTCTAATACAAAATATGACACATAAAACAGGTCACCGGTTTTAGCATGTCTCCAAAATAACATATGCTTGGCAATGCTTATCCTTGTAGCATCACTATCCTCTTTTTTCCATGAGAAAATGAATCTTGCACAAGCATGCCCGAGAAAGCAAAATTCTCATATAATTTCAATCGCTCACTCAGTTTGTTCATGACTTTTATACAGCTGACTGAACATTTATTATCTCACATGAAAGAGAAACCCTGAGTTTGCTCACCTTGGTCACCTGCAGGATCTTTGAAATGCCTCCTCTTCTGTTTCTTCCGAAGAGTACGTTTCCGCATCTCCCAGTCCATTCCCGAGTCCACTGAACATGCAGACATCAATAAGTTCTGGCTAAGTTATCCTACGTAACTCTGAAGAAAAAAGGGAGACTTGCAGATGCTGCAGAAGGTCTTCTTTACTCTCTTTGAAAATTTTGTTTTCTTGGTGGTCTGTCACAGCCGGGTCTCCGGTAGTAAACTGAACAACCTATCCTCCTGGCTCTTCTTTTCTTTTCTTTTCTGTAAACACATAATCAGGGCTTCAAATCCTTTAGGCATCACAAACTGTATTTCTCTATTGCCCTCTACTGACTGCTGGCTCCCGCCGCCTTCCCGGAGAAGTGGCGAGCAACAGATCCGCGGTACGCGCTCCCCGCCGCCCGCCCCCGGATCGATAATGATACACGATGACCAAAAGTCAACACAAATCATTCTATTTTTTCCTTTGTTACAAAACACCAGGCAAGATTTACAGCCTGTTGGCCAGCCGTGGTAGCTACAAAACACTAAACAACAGAAGCAGGAAGCAGTTTGTAACATGGCTCTGCTAACGTGGGCTTTTTTTTGGTGAACAAAAGCCAGGAAAAAGTAGAGACGAATGTGTTCTGCCTTGAAATGCGGATGAATTCATCCCACTGATGCCATAAATACTGTGCCGGGGATCTGAGGGTTGTCTGGTTTTAAGGGTTTGGTCCTGCCAACACAGGATGCACAGAAATACTGCCTTTTGATGGGAGTTGTGCCGGAAGGGGCTGGTGGAGAGCCATGAATTTGAGGCCATGGGTTTTGGCCATTCCCCCTTTGACTCTAGAGCTTTGTTTAGCACATTCAGCACCGCACCTAACATGGGAAAGCCTCATGTGATGGGACCCGGGACAAGACACATCACCCTGTGTGTGGATGGCACTGGGAGTGGCCGTTTGCCCTGCTTTTTGGACAAAGATGATCTATAACGCAAAGAGAATCCAGCAAACTAAGATAAGGAATGGCCCAGTGTTGTCTCAGGAGCAGGAGAAAAAGAGTGTACAAGCATTTCAGCCAGACTGGAAGAGACTGAGGGAGAAAAAGGCAGGGATAAAAAGAGTGTAAGAGTGAAGGTGGAGGTGGGGGGGGGGTAATAGAAATGAATCCTTTGCATTGTGTTAGTCACTGCTTGGTAAGTACAGCACATGCCTGTTAATCAGGTCACTCAGGCACTTTTTCTCACAAGAAAAAGTTAATCCACGGTGCTGGTGCAGATGCTCGGGCCCACCTGCACCACTCCAGGGGCAGGGAGCAGTCAGGTCCCAGCTCCAGGCAAAAGAAGAAATCCCTAGCACATTTCTCTTTAGCTAGGCAAAAGCTGGGAAAAAAACGTGGCACTATCTTGCCTCACCATTCTTCCTCTGCAACCAACTTCCCTAGGGAACAAATGTGCTTAAAAAATTATAAAAACAGACCCACCCCTCAATAAAGTGTTGGAATTATTTTTGCTTACTTGTGTTCAAAAAGTACTTTCATTTTCTCCCTCTGTTATTAATAAATGGGAATATTTCACTTGCCAAAAAATCTGTTGACTGATGAACACTGGTTGTGTTTTGAACAGATATTATGTGACATCCCTGCTCTTCCACTCAGAAAAGGTAGGAGTTTACTCAAAAATTAGGATGAAAAAAGCCAGCAACACGGCAACAAAAATGTAATACTGAAAGGTTCATTGAAAAAATTAGTTTCAATTAAAAAATAGAGTCAGCAGAGGCCCTAATTGTAGCTATTATGAACATTTCATTAACAAGTCTGGATTTATTGACTGTGCTGTAAAGCTCTCTTAAAGGAAGTCTTGAAATTCCTTTTTCTCCCTTGCTTTTCTGCTTCTAAAGTCCTCGGCTACTCCATGTCAGAAAATAAGAAATAATTATATTTATTCAAATTCCTTGATAGAATATTGAAGCCTGATCAGCTGAATACCTCTCCTAAATGAACACCATTACCAATAGATCAAAGGATAAAAACGTCTAGCAAATGAACAGGGCAGAGGGAATTAATAAAACACAGATCAAACGGTGAAAAGCTGAAGGTTTGGTTTTGGGGCTTTGGGGGGGGGGGGGGGAGGTGAGGGGGAGGAGGGAGGTTGTTTCTTTTTTTTTTTTTTTTTAATGGAAACACATTTGCTGAGTGATAAAGTATGCAGTCGCCAAAATTCACGGGAAAGGCACCTCAGAGAGGGTGACAGATGAAGTTCAGCACTGCTGAGCATCAGGAGGATTTCTGGAGATGCTGCAGCAGATCTTTCACCTGACAACCCCTCACAGAGAATCTGTGATTTTTTGTTTTGTGTTTTTGGTGTTGGTTTTTTCCCCACAGAATCACAGAACTGGTAGGGTTGGAAGGGACCTCTGGAGACCACCCAGTCCAACCCCCCTGCCAAGGCAGGGTCCAGCAACAGGGTCCCCTGGAGCAGGTGACACAGGAACGCATCCGGGTGGGTTTGGAATTTCTCCAGAGAAGGAGATTCCATGACTTCTCCGGGCCAGCCTGTTCCAGTGCTCTGCCACTCTCAACGTAAAGCGGTTCTTCCTCATGTTTTTTCCCTAAGGTAAACGTTTCCTTTCCTACGGGAAAAACTTTTCACACTGCTGAGGACACAAGCGGGTACCGCGCCCCGAGCGGGCGAGGGGCGAGCTCGGCTCCGCCGGGCCCCCGCCCGCGGCCGCCAGCCCCGGGCCCACAGGCGGGGCCCCGCCGCCCTCCAGCGCCAGCCCCGGCCCTGCCCCTCGCCCGGGGCCCGCCCCAGCCCGGTACCCTGGTGCTGCGGCCGCGGTGCCGCCGGGGCTCGGCCAAGCGCTGCACATCGCCCGCCTTCCCTTCCCTTCCGGCGGGGCGGGCGCTCGGCGCCATGGGGCGGCGGCGGCT
Organism: Corvus hawaiiensis; assembly: GCF_020740725.1. NCBI lineage: Eukaryota > Metazoa > Chordata > Aves > Passeriformes > Corvidae > Corvus > Corvus hawaiiensis. The sequence goes on along the minus strand of NC_063213.1, from coordinate 89,156,306 downwards.
GCTGGCGGCGGCGGAGCGGCTGGCGGGGGCCTGCCCGGGACAGGCGCGATTCCTGCTGTAAGGAAGCGCGGCGGGGCGGGGACGGGCGGTGGGAGAGCCCGGCGGTGACGCGTGGGGCGTCCCCGCCCGGTGCCCGCGGCCGCGCCGTGACGCTTTCCCTCTCTCCCGCGCAGGTGGATGCTCCGCAACTCCCGAGGCGAGTGAGGGGCCCCGGGCGCAGGCGGTGGTACCGGGGCCGGAGGAGAGGGGCTCCGGAGCAGGGCCCCCCTGAGCCCGGCGCGCTCCAGCGGAGGCTCCTGCGGTGGGAGAGCAGCGCGTGGAGGCTGCGGAAGGACAGGAGCGTGGGAATGCCGGCTCCCCCTTGTCCTCCGTTCTCCCCTTCCCCCTGCACTGCCCCTGCAGGGCAGCGCTGCGGGGCTCCCGGCAGGAATGGCGAGCTCGCCAGGGAGCTGGGCCAGGTGTTCCTCGGGGGATTAGGGAGAGGTGTCCGAGTCCAGCTCTGGCAGCAGGAGCTAATGAGGCAGATGCAGGAGCATCTTATTAGGTCTGAAATTTGTCTCAAAGCGTTTCTTCATCCCAGCCTGAGGTCCTGTCATCTTCTCACACTTAAAATGGGCACAGAGCTTTACAAGGCTTTGGTGTCCCTGATCTGGTAGAAGATTGTGCCCACATGGAGCTCCTTGCAGAATTGTGAACCTCCGTTGTTAAAGATTTTTAGCAAGGGATTGCATTTTTTCAGGAAAATCTACAATTACATATTGTGTAAACTTTTGCCATGCATAAACTTAGCCTGACCACATTCTGGTGCTCAGCTTCCTCTTGTGTTCTAGTGTTATCTTAAACACAGAACATGTATAGGTAATGTTCAAATCGAAACACACCATTTTCAAGTTTGCTTATAAAACGTAGTTATTTAATCCATTTGCCTTTATTTATCTGTAGCTAATGAACGTGGATTAGAAAGAATATGTCCTTACTGCTTCCAGTTCCTGGTTCCTGACAGCTACCGGGTACGCCTCAAACCAAAGATGAAAGTGACTCCACAGATAGAGAAAGTTCTTAAACGAGAGGCAAAGAACCATAAACTTAACATGAAACAGACGAAGCTTTTGAGAAAGTACAGGGAGTCAAGAAGCATTCTGGTAAGGACATTTATTTGGAACTGACAAGTACATGATATTTCTGTAAATTTCATGCCCCTATTTCAGTGGCATAAAAAAGAAGATACAGAAGCCTTTCTCTTAGAAGAGGAGCCCACACATTTCTTTTTCACGAGCATAAGACTGTTCCTTTCTTTTTGGAATAACTTCTGTTCATAAATGACATTTTTAAAATCTCCCTTCCACAATAGATAGATCATGAACACAATGACAAGACCAGTAAGCTTTTCTCTCCAAAAAAAACCTCACGACCCCATGTTAGAGAAGCTACACAAACATCTAGTTTACTACCTTTGTTTCAATTTTATCAGTTGTTGAGCAGATACATTTTGACACAAGCTTTACTTCATGTATTTCACCAGACTCTCACAGATACATCCGATTATTGTTACCATCTCTATTAATAGAATTTTTTACATTTGTCTGAATATTACTGTTTATAAAGAGTCTTTCAAAACTAAACTACAGAGGTAATTTCAACAAGTTGATGTTTTTCTTGAGACTTCAGTTATTTTTCTAAAAGTACTCAGGAATGTGACATTTAATTACTATTGGAAGAATAATAGTATACATTTAATCTAGTGTTGCCAAGGTATGTACTATTTTTACAACAGGTTATGTGAATGGTTGTTGGAATAAATGAGACAGCACCCTATTGTGCCCAGCAGTTGCTGGCACACTTGGCATTTTCTTGGATGAGACTCTTGTGGTTTCAGGAGTAAATTTTGTGAAACCAAAAATTATTAAAGAGTCAATAAAAAAAAAAATTTAAACTGAGGAAATATCACCAAGGTTCTTAGGTGTCAGAGCAAAATAAGATGCTTCATAAAGGCACTCTCCCCAGATTGTTGATCACAGTTGAGCTTCAGAAAGGACATCTGAAAAGGTTCTTCACCCAGAGGGGGGCTGGGCACTGGTACAGGCTCCCCAGGGGAACGGTCACAGCACCAACCTGACAGAGTTCAAGAAGCATTGGGACAACACTCTCAGGCATAAGGTGTGATTCTGCAGGGCCAGGAGTTGGAATTTGATGATGCTTGTGGGTCCCTTCCAACTCAAGACGTTCTGTGATTCTGCAAGCTGAAATCTTTGGTTTATTTTTCTGGGATCACAAATGTTGAGGGTACATTAAGAACCTCTCTTTAAGCAACTGATGAACAGAGCAGTGTCCTATGAAATGATGATGGGCTCTTAGACTTACTGTGTAGCTGGAGAGTGTTTGTAGGGACACACTGTGCATTCATATGAGTAGTTTAAAATTCAGTTTAAATAGGCCCAGTTTAAACTCTGGTATGTAATTATAGTTTGCTGTACTTGTGTTCAGTTTGAATTTGTCCTGTGGATTATGATTTAAGTGTTTCTTGTCTTTAGTCTTTAAAATGCTGTCAGCAACTGGCAGCTTTCAAAATTAGCAATGTAGATCCTGGTAATCTAATACCTGAGACATGTGAAAGTGAAAATTCCAGTGTGGTTGGAAATTAAAGCAAGCAACAATATGGCAGGTTTTACCTCTGAGACTTTTCTTAGCAAGTAGAACTTGATTTTAGATTGCTTCTGCCATAAAAAGACATATAAACATAGGGACTGTTTCAGGGCTTTAAAAATTTTTGGAGTTAACTGCTGATCCATTTCAGGGAATGGAAATTAGCTGTGAAGTGCTATGATTAATCCAGTAATTCCTGCATTGTAAAGTGGTCACCTCCATTTATATTCCACACAGTGCTAAGTCACCATGAGATGCTGAGTTTCTTTCCCACCTGAATTTCATTTAGAAGAACTAAAAATACATCAGTACCTGAGCACTAAAAGTTAATGCTGTTTCTTTTTTTTTTTGGTTCGTTAGGCTGACAAAATAGTGTCTAGAGGAAGTCAAAACACTTAACTAAAAATGTTTTAGCATTTCTAAATGTAAGTTTTACTAAACAGTCTGCATTTAGTTAAATTTACGCACTTTGAAATGAAGAATGATTTGGTGTAGATGTTTTCAAAACTGCTTAGACATTTTTGTGACAGTCTTCTGAGTATGTTTTTTTAACCAGAAGCATCACGCAACTGTCTTTCTGTCAGTCTGTTTGGTGCCTCAGAAAGTTGTCTGGCTGTGTTACTCTCATATCTCATACTATGAGTAGTTGCCATGGCAGTAAGGAATATCAGTAATGTCTGACAGTCTCTGTGACTGTGTGACATGATCTGTTCTGATGCACCTCTCAGCTTACGGTGCTGCTGAAGTTCCCTGCAGCCTAGAGGTAGAGAGAAGAGAAAGTGCCCTTTGTTTAGAACATTCTCCTTATTGTAGTAAGTACTTTTGCCCTAATACAAAGCCTCGTCTTTGTTCACTGAGGCTTGCTGGTTTTAGTTAAATGGATGACTGGATTTGAGAGTAAATATTTTATCCCAAGACTCCCTGAAAAGTGTGCAGTGTAACTTCATTGGGGGTAGAATATGCTAATGACTTTAGATGACCCAGAATGTCACGTTTTTTAGCCAAATACCCAATGTATAGGAGTACTCTTGTATACTCAGCGAATCTTGTACACTCAAAATATGATTTGCCCAGTTCAGATGCTGTTTCATCTGTCTTGACAGGTTGTTCTCTGTATTTCACTGTACAATATTACATTCAGAGGTACGGGTCTCCTGAAATTAGTTGGTAGGGAATTAGAGTAATTTCTAGATAAACCCAAAGGATGTGTTTAGCTTAAGAAGCCTGGATTAAAATACTAGTTATAAAGTCTATGTTACTTTTTAGTATCTCATGTTTTACTTAAGCAAATATTTAATTTATGTCATAGTATTTATAGAACAGCTTGGATAATTCTTCTAATGGCTTTATAACAAAGGTGGGAAGACTGAAAGGCAGCTTGGTATTTCCTTTCTTCTCTCCATAGCTGGTTACTTGCAAATCTTGCAACAAAACAACAAGACATTATGGTAAAAGCAGAGATTTTCTGGCAACGAAAACACAAAACTGTGGCACTCCAGGTATCAAATCTAGCTTGAAGACACCAGATATAAGAATTCAGTCTGCAAAGAAAATGACACCTGTAAGCTGCAGTAGGTTGGGATCTAAAGAGAGCAGTCCCTCATCACTTTCCAGGTACCTGTTTCTTTCCTGTTTAAGCAGCACTTTGCCAAGTAGAGTGTATTACATGTTGTTGATTTTAGATCAGTCATTTAGTAAAGTTTAAATTAGTAACTAAGTGTATTTCTCAGTTGGTATGGTTGACGACATCAATTTCAACTTTCCAACCTTTAAAATCAAAGATTCTCATGAAAAGCCACTGTGTGCAAAGAATGCCCGTTTGTGTCATTAATGCAAAATGTTTGTCTTAAAATTTGCATAACAAAGTTATACTTCTGACTGCTCACTTGCACATGAAAGTACACTATTTCTCTTGAATATTATTCACTCAAATTATATATGCATGCTTTTACAGCTACTTTATGTTAATTCTGATTTCTCCCCTTTAAGACATTTGAGCCTTCTGTTTTTCAGGACACGTGAATCTGGACAGGCAGCAACCAACTCTGCTTCCAAGACTCCCCGAAACTCCAAATTTCACTTCTCTAAGCTAAAACGGATGCTCGACCTAGAAGAAAAAGAGAAAAACCAGAATACAGATTTCAAAACCTTCTTGACTTTACTTTAGTTATATATTATTTCAAAGTAATAAAGATTACAGCAATAAACATTGCTCCAGTTTTAGTAAATCAACAAAGTGATTTCTTTAAAACTCAAGCTCACAGCCTGTACTTTGTGAAAGCATAGACCATATTTTTTATAAGGAAGCTCTGTTTCCAAGGGGGGGTGATTGTCTACAGAGGGAGATGAGAAGATAGCCAGTTTAATGTGCTTGGGAATCTTGAACATGTTTTGCAGTTTCTGATGCCCCAAGAATTAAAAGCCAGGATTTATCAGCTTCCTGCTGATGATGGTCCCACTAGGACCATTTAATTGTCAAGATTAAAGATTTTCAATTTAATTTTGGCACAGAGATGAGAGAGGACAGTATAAAGTCACCGTTCAGGACTGAGGTTATAGCCTGTCCTGCTTACAATCTGCAGTGGTAGTTCTGCAAATGGTGTGTCGCACTTCCCCTCTGAAAAAGAGAGCCAGTTAGTTAAAAGCATTTACTTTCTTGGACTTAAATGTCTGTATTTTTCTTTTGGTTTTGCTAGTTTAATAAATAGTTTAGTTTAAGTGCCTTCAGACTCAGTGAACACTGCTTAATGACCAGCAACTAGCTTGGTGGACTGCGAAGCAGTCCAGGGCAATGAAGAATAGTTTGTTAGCTGTACTTAGAGTCTCAGAGATTGGCATGTTATCTTTTTATATCCCCTGTACACTTGCACAATAACTGAAGGGTTCACTGCTCTTTGTCTCTTATGTTTGTGTAGGATAAAATGAACTGCCATTCTTTAATCAAAATACAAACCTTAGTGTTGCCTTTTCCAGTGTAGAACTTGGTATTAATTCACCTGTTCCTGTACTCACAATCCAGTCCTCTGGAAAAATACTTCATTTTATTGATGGAAAATGTGTTGCACAAAAGTGTTTGGAAAAAAAAATTGCAATAAATTTTCCTATTAAAAGTACTCATGTTAGGTACTGCTGTGCTTCCCATGAGGCTTATGTGAAACCAGCACAGGCATCTGCTGTGTTTTAAGGTGCCCCAACATTATTGTGTTTGTTAGATCAAAGCACATTTCCCTGTTGTCTCTGTTTACAGTGCTTCCTACACAACACCTTGTGGTCTCAAGAGTGCATTCCTTTTGGATAAAACTACAGATAAGGGATAAAAGACATAAAGGGGAGAACACAGCCAGTGTGCTGGGAAAGCTAATGGGCAGTCTATCCACAGGATCACAGGAGAGCTTGTCTAAACTACACATCTCCAAGTGTTTTGTGGGTGGTAGGCACCGAGCTGCAGGCGCTCTGCACACCAAGTGTTACCATTGCAGCACACTATTTGTTAACAGAGATGGAGCCTTGTCATGCTCCAAACATCTTTTTTTCTTTGGAATTACCAGAGTTGTCAGATATGTCCAGATGTATTGTTAAAAAAGATTGTTATTGTGAGCTATTAGACTTTATTCTGGGAACAAAAGGGAAAAAGTCATTCAGTATGTGCCTTTCCTTGTTTTACAAGCTTCAAAATGCTGGGTAGAAATAATCTCCAGTGCTCTTATATTATTCCTAAGCCTTTAATAGAGTCTGTTTTTCCTGTTAACTGGACTTTCACAGAATTGGTGTATTGAAAAACAGACACGCATATGTATAAACTTACCTCTATACATTAAATGTATATAGGTATTTACATACATACCCACACATCAGAGGCTTCCATGTAGACATATATTACACACATTTATGCGTGTCATGCATTCTTCCCTTCAGGACATGTTACCTTCCTGTACCTGATTGAACACTGAAGGCTAACTGTTGGCTGCGAAAGACTTGCTGAGCTCCCCTCCAGACCACTGCCAGGCCATGTTAGTGGCTTGTGTTTGAAGAGCTGGAACAACAACTCGAGAGAGGAAAAGCCCTCACCGATTTCAGAGAGGGCAGAACTTCAGCCAGACTTTGTGAAGCAAGAAAAGAAGGTCTCTGTCAAGCACACAGCCCTGCAAAGAGGCATTTGATTATAGAAGTGAGAGTTATTTCCCAGCTCACACAAATTCTACTGGGCAATGGCATGTGTATCACTGGCAGTACTTGTGTCATACCACACTGAAAATGTTACAAAGTGTGTTTTAAAGTAACCAGCTCAACTAAATTTACAGTTCTAGAGATAGGACCCTCAGACCCTTGAATGCATTGCCTCCTCACTGAAAACTGTCACACAAAATAAGAGTAATAAACCTCAAAATTAGTATCAATCATTTCTTCAGCAGCATCACTATGAGATCTTGGTTGATTCCTGAGTATAAGGAGCAGTTTACATGAAAGCCATTTCCCACCATGAGATTGAGTAGGCAAGCAATGAACATTATCAAAGATGTTTTTACAACAATGTTTTATTAAATATGAAAGAGCGTACATACAGGTGTTATTCTGAGGACATAAATTACACAAGGATTACAGGTTCTGTCAGAAAAGCACAATAATGAAACATCTTTACATTTCAAACTTTTCTTGTTAGCTTTTAACAAATGAGTCTATTTCTGTTGCAAACAAGTAATGAGTGCTATTGAACGTCAGCAAATTCCCACAAAAACATCATGCTTAGGTAGGATACTTTAACTATTGTAAATATGAAATCAGAATTAGATTCCTAAATAACACGATGGAAGAGATTTACTACTTAATCAAGATAAATGACACACTGAAATAGGAGCTGAGACAAAATTGGTCATTCATTAGGAAAAAATTCCACTTCAGACACTATGTTTGAGTCTGCTTTCTTTACTTGCAGGAAGAGTCACTGTGATTATATGTAATGAGCAGAACTGGCCTAAGTATTTGTAAATGTCACCATCAAATTTTAGACGTGCTGGTTTTCACTGATTTTCCCACTGAAAAAACCCCACACCCACAGATCTATTTCCTTACATTTCAAAAGGCTCTTCTGCAGAGGGCCAACCAAGCCTATGTATGATTTCCACATCCTCCATGGTCATCTGCACTGCTGGCTACTGTATCCTACAAATGTATTTTGGGTCCTCATCGAAGTACCAGACTGAGTTACCACTGATTTGTGAGAGCAGCATTAGTCTGTGCAAGTGCTAACACAATGTCTTTTCTAAACTTCAGGTAAACAGGAATGTAATTTCATCATCATGAAAGCTCTCAGTTTGACACTCGGAAGACTACTCGGATAAAATACATAATAAGCATGTCGTTTGGGTTGTGTTGCTAGGGATTAACAGAGGCGCTTTAATGTATTAATACAAACATTAACAGTGAATCAGACAAGCTAATATTACTGCAGGCTGTAGTCTAATTTCCAAAAGAAGCAATGAAACAAAATTTCTAAGAATGGTAATTTTTGTAACTAAGGACTTCACATTTATTTTTAAAACCACAGAAGTGGGGTAGTATTCCTGATATCTTTCAAAACATTCTGCAAAAAACACAGCTTGAGCCTGCAAACACTAGAATATACAAGCAGTCCCAGTGACCTCCAAGGTAAGCATTCTCATATGGCAAAGTGCTGCAGGAATCTCTTTGCTTTTTTTCAGAGAACACTCAATAAAAGTGCAATATAGTGAAGCAAATAATCTAATTATTATGCTTTTATTATTAGATGAAAAATGTTCAGATATTTTACAATTGTGCCTTTTGTAGGGCAGGCATTCTGGTTTGCCTAGAGTCAGACCACATCAGAAGAGGTAAGCAGGGTATATATACCCACACATTTTCTTTCCTGGGGTGGCAACACCCCAAAGCAGTTCTGTGGTGCAATCCCACCTACAGATAAAACATCGTGCTGCCCAGCCTCACAGTTATTTCTGTTTTGACAGAAGCTGACATGTGGTTTGCTTTACCTTTCCACCCAGGCATGTTCTCCTTTTTGTCTCCTCGGCTCCCTACCCTTCCCCGCCCAGCCTCTTTTTCTTCCTGAGATGTCAGAAGTACGTACATTAAGCTTTGGAACCTGAGAATTTGGAGGTATTTTTTGACACTACAGGGCTGCATTTGTACCGTACCATGCTATCTCCTGCTATGCTATTACAGTTACAATATAAATCTCCTAACTACTTGATACCTGATGCCTTTCCGATATAAATAAAAAAACCCCCAACATACCATTCAGCCATTAATATATGACACTTACTATAAGAGTGACCTTTGCCTTTAACAAGTCCTCTTTTCCAAATATTGTGGGATAATTTCCAAAACCCCAGCTATGGAAAACTCCTTGCAGTAAACAATTTCACAGTAATAAAGAAAAATATATCCAGAAAATAACACTCTCTCAAAATTAAAACTTATATACATCAAGAAAAAGTTGAGGTTTCTTCCTCATTCTTTTATCAGTTCTACATTACCTGTAGATAAGCAATGTTATCACTAGGAGTTATGAATAGGAAAACCAAATCCAGTGAAATAAGTGTCATGTCTTTTTTAAAACCTTTGAGAGATCAAGAAAATTCAGCATTCAATTTTATTATTATAACTATTTTCAATTCAGGCAGCAAAAGATTGTTTAAGCTTAGTTCCCTATGATTCTGAGTATCCAAGACAGATCTTTGACCGCAGTCAAATAAGCCTTGTCAATGCACTAATAATCACCTCTGGGCATAAATTAAGTTTTCAATGGATGGAATTCAACCATGAACACACTATTTATACTTCTTGTTTTATGATTTGTTTTGTAATTTTTAATAGATTAAACTGGTTTAATATTTATCACAAATTTGGTGCTATTCTTTAGCAAAACTGAGCTTTAACTGCAACTGCAATGCACATACATGCGTGTAAGAATTTATGGGATGAGTTTAACATACTAGAGCAGACATACTTAAAACATTAAAATTGTATCAGAACATTTTCTTATCAAGAATCTACACTGAAAAGATGCCAATAAGTGTTACTTAATTTTGCATATTACACTTAAACGAAAGGAACTAAATCCTCTGGATTCAATATAGTCAGCTCTTTTTTTTCCTATGGAGTGGAAAATTGCCACTTGAAACTTAGAAATCTTTGGGCAGCTAGTGAGTTCTGATGAACTATTTTGAGCATTCCTACTTGTCAGTCAGAATTTTTTTTAGGAAATCAGTATTCTACACTGCATGCTATGGACTGCTATGTCAACAGCTTGTATTTTTATCTTTCCAGGTTTTTTCCCTACTTAACTGAGGTCTAATTCATGGCGACTTCCACAAGAAGAGATAAGTGGACTGAGATGCTTATGTCCAAGTGTATCTATTTTAAAAAGAATGATTATTCTCCATTCACATCCTACAAGTACTCTAGTGATTAGCCCTGTAGAAGCCAGTAACAAGTGACAGATAACTATCTTCAACAATTTTACTCCAGGACGATTTTGAATTTTGAAAAAAAGAACAGCTTTTTGTAAAAAATTTGCTTTCATGTGAGGTCTATAAACTTGTAAACTGTGAACTTAACTGGTACAAGACAATGCCCGACAAGTGCAAAACCATGAACAAAATGCAATCATGAAATACTCCTATGATATAGCCAACTCAAAACACTTGCAGCCCAGGTTTTTAAGGTAATCTAAATGCCAAACGTACAGGTAGGCATTTTTAAAATCACTCAACAATTACATGGCTCATTCCAATGGATTGAAAAGCCTAAACTTTCTGCCAATGTGCTAAATGCCTGTCTGTACCTTTAACTTTTTAAGTGAACTTAAAAGCTGATGCACAGTATGGAAAACAAGGATTCTTCACAAATTCAGCTGTTTCCAGACAAATACCACATTTATGCCATGCAACAGTTTTTAACTGGGCAATAATTTTCTGCTGTTTGACTTACACACAGGTCTGAACTGTATCCTCCTGTTGTGTGAGAAAAAAGACAATCGAGATCTAGAAATATTTGCTGGAGCAGGTGAAGGTGGGGAGGTGGTAGCCCATGCTGGCCTCCAGGGTTTCTCAGTGGATGTGCAGTACAGCTAAACCATCATCTTGCTGCATGTATGGATGGTACATTATCAAACTTTAATAATGGGCACTTAGCAATTGAGACAGTTTAGAGAATGACCTTTCAATTTAATTAAAACTGTAAAATGGCTTCACATTTCTGGGATTAACCTTTTTAGATGGAAATAGATGTTCCAGAAAGGGATTAGATTACAAATGAATGGTCCCTCGATTTAGAAACTAAGCAGCTGTAAAAAGCTACTATTTCAAAACATAATTAAACTGGTCAATTGTACACTTTCTACATGCTGACTTCTAAAGTGTACAAAAATATTGCAGTATTTTGAGTCATTTGAAGATCTGCTCAGTGTAACGTGATTTATATTTTCCAATAGAACATGGGTTATTAGGATTTACTTAAAAAACCCCACATTGTTTTGGGAGTGGGTAATTTAAATGTCATGGACAGTAAGATCACTTTTAACTTTGCATTAAATTGCATCGACCTTCTCGCAAACATAAGCCTGTGATTTCCACATTTCACTTCCTCACTAGCAACGGAAATGTCTCAAGTTAGAATTATGTTTTGATTATATGTTGATCTACATTAAATACAGGGTACATAAGAAAAATCTTAGTATGGTTTTTTACAGGGCACCCAACTAAAATCTTTACAAAAGATAATTATTCATTCTTCAATGTAACAGACACAGATGCCACTTTTATAAATGTACCCTTATGTTCACTCGCCAATAAAATAGTAAACAAATCAACTTTTTAAACGATTTTTTATAAATTATTAAAGTATTTTTACTGACACTCTGCAACAATATACAAAAATAATACTACAAGAGTACCGATCGGTCTGGCCTACCCCTCATTTCACAGAAAAGCAGAGGTTATGGGGGGATGTTCTGCTAATCAATCATCGCTGTAGATGTCTCCTGCAAACGGTAGGTGTACGTGGCTGCCCGTGACGTTGGGAAGTCGAGAGAGATCAGGCAGGTTCTGGATCCGTGACCTGAGTTCTTTCCGTACTTGGGACACTCTGGCTAACTTGCGTTTGTACTCCTGTAATGCAGAAGAATTCAATATGAGGTTCTTTTGCTACTACCACCCCTACTACTCACTGCACTTGACATTTCCCAAATGAAGTATTCCTTCTGCAAGTTAGATCAACAGCCTCTGGAGAACCCAGAGATCTGGGTATTTGGAGGCAGAGGTATCAGCTCTAGCATTTTCCCAGCAACAAACTTCAAAAGCATAGCCATGGGATTATTTTGCTTTGAATTCCAAGAACATAAATGCTAAACAAGGAAGACAATCCCAGCTAACACAACCACAGGCTCTTCTCCATGTAACTAGCAGAACGGGATTATGCTTAAAACTTAATTAAGGATAGTTGATACACATATTCTACTATCAATAACAGAGGCTGGGAGGAAAAACTGACTGACGTCAAACTTGTTACTTTCATCTCATACTGCTGAAATAATAAAAACCAACCAAATACCAATAACCAGGCCTAACTGGCCCCAACAAACTGACCAATGAGAAGTATTTTGTATTAAATTTTATAATAAAAAACCGTATTTCCTTGGTACGTTTATGGATTTAACCCTGGGTTTTCAGAAACATTTTGAATTGGGAACTTAGGATTTCATATTGTATTGGAATACAGGTCAAACCACTCACAATTTCATATTTAATGATTATGAGGCACTTTTCACTTGAAACAACATTATCTGAATAAAGTTTAACACTGTAAATCAGTGTACTAGAATATAGTTAGTGGTCACCTATTAAGAACACAAGACATAATGGAGAAGAATACCAGCTTCTATAAAATGAAAACAGTTATTTCAAAATATAATAAGATTATGGTATAATTCACAGGAATATTTAAATTTCAAATACTTGGAAACTGTGGAAAGCAGAAGAAACTAAGCCCTAGCAGGCAAAGCAGTGCTTCATGCAAAAATACCACAATTCACAACACATCAAATGTAGATGCTTTCTAGTGTGGCTGCAGGTTTTGCTGCAGCCTGGGAATGGCTGGAAGTAACAACACACAGGTAATCTACAGCTTGGATAATTGGCCCATGGATAACCAAGATCTCATGATTATAACAACTTTTAAATAACAGTGGGGGAAAATTCTACATCATCCTGCAACAGTGACAAATATAAACACTTTTATATTTGTTCCAGCAAGTATGAAAACACTGTGCAAAGCACTTTGTGTCTATAAAAGGTAACAATCATGATGTTTATGTATGAGCTCTAAACATAATTTTCAACCACGTTACTATACTGTTAATAACATGGAGTAATAAGGAAGAACAATGAAAAGACCTTTTGGTAGTAGAACCCAATACAGTAGAAAAATATAGTAAAAAACATTAGATAATTGGGACATGATCAAGATTATTGGACAAGGTCCAACACACACTTTAAAAAAGTTTGCAAGTACTAAGGCAGCAGCATGACCTTCTTACCAAGGGCAGTAAGAGAACCATGGGATACCTTAAATTCTTAATGAGAAGGTAATGGGTAGCTAAAAAAAAAATTATCAAATCTTTACATAGAAGAAAGAAAAAAGTGTCCCTGAATAAGGACCATCAATTCCTCAGTATAATTTATATTTCAAAATCAAATATTATATGCAGATTCTTATGAGATACTAAACACAGTGAAAATACTAGAGATACCCAGTCAGTGGAACTGTAAACACTTGGTAACAGTACACAGGGTAAAAGCAGCATTCATTTTAGAATTCTGATGGCCAAAGAAGTCTTACACCTGTGAGTCCCTTGGGCCTACAAAAACCATCACTTGCTCACACTTGTCCAAAATGTTCTCTTCGGTGCAAGTGACTTCAGGACATGGCTGTGGAAATGAAGGTCTGTATCCGACACTGTATCCTTACAGTAATGCCCAAAGGCCACAAATACTGTACTGTTTCATATCTGATTTTACAGCAGCATCCAGAGGCCTCACTGACCGGACTCTGTGCAAGACTTGTAGTCTTTTGCCAGCACATAAAAGGCCAATCACAGGCATTTTCACTATGCATTTTAGCCCAAGTTGCAGAGACTCCTGACTATTATTTTAGGGAATAGATTTTAATGCCAGAGGAAAAGACCAGCTTCAGGTGTCATTGTTTACAAAAACAACCAATTTGGTGCTATACAGAATATTAGTCAACCAGAATCCCTATTTTCAGAAGCAGGATGCCTGGAGACTGATCACTGGGCAATGAGGATATTGAGGAAGATAGGAGATCTGGCCTCCACTGTGAAAGATTTACTACTGTAGAGAAGAGGATGAGCAGAACTGTAAGCAGAATCAATACACTCAAAAGGCCTAAAAAATCATAAAATATACTAACTGTAAAATCCCTCCTGCAGTTAATTCTTGTAAAGATCTGATTCCTGTCCAAGTTTATTCTCTATCAATGAGAAATGTAAAGCAACAAATCAGTATCCCACCATAAGCTTGAAGCCTGAAGCTAGGCAAACACACAGCCACTTAGTGACAGACTCAGCAGCTATATTCTTGCTAGACTTTACTCCAAAACCTGAAAAGTGCCTTATATTAGATTGTCAGTTGCTTGACTCCTTTAAAGTTCCCTTTAGCTGATAATAAATCATTTCCATAACAACACTGCATTTCTGACATCCAGCATTTTCCATATAAATTCTGCCTGGGACTTGTTGCCTAGTGACTATCAGCTTGATCAATACTACTAACAGTAGGTTCCTTTTCCTCACTAAAGAAAATGTTCCTCATAAATTCTGTCTCCCACATAAAACAGTCATCTTCCTCTCACCAACATCTCTGGCATAATGCACTCTTGGGAGTCAATTTTTTCCTTAAGCCTTCTCAGAAATAGGAAACTGTGAGAAAATTTGCTCCAAGTTTTTACTGACAAACTAGAGTAAATTTAAAAAAAGTAAGGTTTTATAGTTGATTATATTATTGATGCAGTATAAGGTACAGAATACAGTTTTAATCCAATTTTGGTAATCCAAAGCATATGCGAGATCTGAAACTGCAGGTTAGATGTTCACAGGAATCCTCCCCCACAAGCAGAAAAATTATTCACCTATCCAGAGCACCCCATTTCCCATGACACTCTTGAAACTATTCTAAAAATCACTGGAGATGTCCAGTGTTTATTACTGGTGAGCAAGTTCAAAAGAGGGCTGATTTTCAAGCACAGTGACTCAGCAGTTTTGAGGTATTTTCAAGGCAGCTGCTGTTCACAGTTTGATTCTATTTAAAACCACTAGTCTCTTCTGAAAGGGTTTGCTTGTGTATTTTTGAGGCTGTTATTTCAGTCCTGGCATTACCTAAGTAGTCCTGGACTGCTGGAATACAAGTATTAAGTACTCATTATCAACAGCGCTCACTGTATTTTTACTATCATAATAGCATGCACATGTACCTATAACCTTTTTCCTCAGCGTATATGTTGAGAGTGTGACTTAATGAAAGCAAAGGAGCAGGAATTGGGATATCTAGGTGTTATTTCTAGTATCATTGCTCCATTAGAAATGCTGGACATTACACAACCAAGTAACAACTTAATCCTATTTTTGACACTTTTAACTGTGGAAATCCTCATGGAGACTTAAAATTTCATTTTCACTATGCTGATTTTAAGATAAATTTCTAATTATCCTTGTATAAATGAGGCAAGATTTGAGCTACTTACTTCTAAGAGTCAAGGAGAGGTGGAAGTATGCTGCTTTCTTTTGTTACTCTGAGCTCAATTTGCATTTCTTCCTACCTATGGAGAACCTTACTCTTGGGATATATTGGCAACCTGACGTATGGAATTAAAGTCTCTTCAATTTCCCCAGTGGCTTAAGCTAACACTACTTTCAGGCAATATTTTTTTGTATTTCCAGTCAAAAGCAGGTTTATGAGATAATTAGAACTTCTTTTGCTCATTAGACTGCCACCAATTACTACGGTTTCCATTATTTGACAGTGTAGATGAATATTTTGTGAAAGCAATGCTAACAACACATGGATTCAGCACCTAGATTAATAGTGATTCTCTATCAAATCAGTACCAGGCAAAAAAGCAAAATAATTTTTGATTAGACACTACAGAAATCATAAATAATAAAAATGTGGGCAGGTCAAACAGGCTGTGCACTGCAGAGAATATATTCCCTTCCAACTAAAATAGATCTTTATAGAGATGTTCTACAATAGGAAGGTGGGACAGATAAAAAACCTGAAACTTCATGGATATGCTTTCCCTTTATAACATTGATATGACTTTGAACCTTCATCCGATCACCGAGGCTATGGAATGCACCAAAATACTGTGGTAGAATATGTATAGCAAAGCAAGAATAAAAGGTTTGCAGGAAAGACCAGTATTTAATCTGCATCCTTGTTAGCTACAGAAAGGTAAAGTAGAAATCAATACTTCAATACAGAAAAACAAAACCCAAAAGGCTTAAAAGGCTTTTGCATCCATGGCCTGTAAGTACAGAATATTTAAAACTGAGATCTCTGACTTTCTAGGCCCATTCCAGCCTTCAGTTTCAGGTGCAGATGTCAGAGCTGCATCACAGAGAAAAGGCTTCTCCTGCACTGTGTCCAACAGTGCAGAAACTACTAGAAATCTTCAAAGGTCCAGATGAAAGCAAATGTCATGTGACAGCCTGACATCTAGATCCTGAAGTTCAGAATCACAGTATTTGTTTATAGACTCTACCTTGCTAAAATCACATGCCTCACCCAGTCTGGATATTTTTCTGCAAGGAAGACTGACAACTAGACTTACAGGACTCAGATAAGCCTCACTATTACCTTGGAAAACAGATGAGCGGGTTAAATTTGGTGCTGTCTTTAAAAATTTGGTGTGGCTAACATTTGTCAGCAGTATGATTAAAAGATCAACTTATTTACCAGTTTAGGATAAAAAAACCCCTGAAATAACTTTAATTTAAGATACTGAACCAACATCCATAAGCTTCACACACACGGTAGAAGAACAAATGACAGTTATGACAAGCTTAGGAAAGGACAGACTTGGCTAACTTTCCATTGCACATTACCTACTTCCTAGAAAACAGATTTCTGGAAGAAAGCTTCAACTTTTTAGATATGATAATATCTAACTGTTTTGCATTTGGTCTTGCCACGTTTTGAACTAAGTAAATAGCACTGAAGCAATCAGCAACTACCTGGTGACTGCTTTGTTCATTCCTTTTTGTTCTATGCACTGCCCCATGCATTACTTACTGTACACATTATTCTGTGCATAGATTTACTAATATTCTCAGAGGTGTTCTAATATCAAGCTTCTCCATTACAAAACACAATTTTTTCTTCAGAGACCTTCTTTGAGCTG
The DNA here is from genome assembly GCF_020740725.1 of Corvus hawaiiensis. Classification (NCBI taxonomy): domain Eukaryota; kingdom Metazoa; phylum Chordata; class Aves; order Passeriformes; family Corvidae; genus Corvus; species Corvus hawaiiensis. The sequence goes on along the minus strand of NC_063213.1, from coordinate 89,139,212 downwards.
ACAGATGAAAATGAAATGCATCCTCTAATTCTGGGTATCCCATTTTTCTTGGTAGTTACCGTTTCCAAGAACTTAACACTGCAAAGCAAATTTTCTAAATTAAGTTATTAAGTCAATAAAGTATTAGAGACTCCTCAGCTTGTCTGCAAACGAAGCAATAGGAAGCAATGAACTCAGAAGTTTGAAATCCACAAACTAAATTAGTGACCATCTGGGGAAAGTCTGATTATGCGACTTTGTCTACCATCAACTGTTATGCTGTGGTACAGACTGGAATACACTGCAGACCTTCAAATCACAAATTCCTCACTGGTATAGTAGCAGACAGGAACAAAGCATTTTATCAGGACATTTCCCATCTGAAGAGTGATTATCAGAAATGCAAAGTCCTTCACAGTGGCCACAAATTATTCTTCCCATTTCTTGAAAATGCAATTTTTGTCCAGCTCCTTCCAGCCTAAAGCAGTATCTCAAATCTCATTCATTGCAGCCTTGACTCCTGGTCTCCATCTCCATTCCTGGAACATTGCTCCTAGAACCAACTTTTGTCCAGCAAGGATGTTCAATGCCTCTCACACTCCTATCACAGCTGTATTCAGATACAATACAAATACAACTTGTTTTTGCCTGCCTCTTCCCATTCTAGCTTTTCTGATTCTGTATCTAAATTTCTCCCTCTCCGATCCTGGTCTCCATTTATCATTCTGTCTATAGTTCTGGCTCTGGTCACACCTGTTTCTCCCCAGTCCTATACTTGGCCTGTTCCTATTCTCCACCTATATAATATCTTCATCAGATCACCTCATACCAGTTTTTGCTTCCATTCTCTTAGTCCAAATGAATTCCAGTTCATTTCAGTCCCACATGATATTACACCCTTCTGGCTGGTCACTCCCTTCTCAGCCAGGTGATCTTCTAGTCCATTCTTTACTGTAATGTCTAGTCCTGGATCTCTTCTTGATCTCCACAGCCTCTGCTGCAAGTTCCATATAAACTTGTTCAAGTTTTGCATTCAAACCCATCACTCCCATCTCCCCATTACTTAAGACTCATGGGAGCCATGGACAACCCACCCATGGAAGAAGTTATTTGTTCTCACATCACAAAGAGCAAGTGGCCAAGCAGCTCATGATCAGCCTAGAGAACAACTGTACATGGTTGCAATTGCAGAAGTCTATTTTAGCAAAAGCTGGAAAACTCTAACAGAGATTTTCACAGAAGTTAGCAATGTTTTAAGTAATTGCTGATGAGCATATTAAAAGTAAGATTTTTCCAAAAGCTTGTAATTTCATTAAATTGAGGCTCATTTTCATTAGTACATGAAAATGCATGTCCCCTTAGAAAAAAGGATTTCCCCATTTCATAATAATTTGAGAAAGAACATAAATTACTTAATCTCAAAGGTAATTTTTAAAGATTTTTTTATTATAAACTTGTCCTTAGCCTTTCTGTTGAAGACTGTGCTGCCAAAAAGTTGCTCAGTGTTTGGAAAAGTAGAAGAAAAGAAAACAGGACTTGCAAGCCTTCAGGGAGGTGGTGGAGTCTCCATCCCTGGAAGCATTCAAGAGGCACCTGGATCTGATAGTGGGTGATGTGGTTTAGGGGTTACAGTGGTAGTGGCTGGGTGGATGGTTGGGCTGGATGGTCGGGCTGGATGGTCTTGAAGGTCTCTTCCAATCCTGACAATTCTACAAGTGAGCTTAATTAGCAGGGATATTACCAGGCTGACTTATATTTATCTCCCCATAATCATAAAAGGTCGGGGGTGATGAAGAGTAATTTATAAAATAAATTACTATATACAGACATTGATTTAATTAGACAATCTCTATGGGAATATGATGTAATTTAAAGCATTCCAGGATGGCAGATATGAGCAGCAGCTGAAATAAAAGATGCCTGCCTGAGGTTAAGCTTGGTCTCCTTGTGTTTCATTATCTGATACAGCATTTATTTAGCCATTGTAATAAACTCAAAGCTATACACTTCCAAGAGATGCTTAAATTATACTGAATTCTTAAGTTTCAAATACTGGCTGACAGAACGAAGCTTTGGAGAACTTTTGATGATAAGTAATCAAGTACTTCGGAACAATTCTGAGCAATTTTGCTCACATACTGAAGTTGCTACTCCATACAGACACACAAAGGATAAAGCAGAACAGTTTTGAAAATAAGAAAATAAAAAAATTTTAATGGCTAGAATCTTATAGATAGCTTCTTGAAGTTTCACCTACTCACAAATGATCTACAGGAAATCCAAATTAAAGGGTATCAGTGTTTAATTTTAGAAGAATGTAAAACTACTGAAAAATTTGGATGGTCTATTAGAAAAGCATGCTTTTAACAATGCATTTACAAACAGTTGTGTAAAGTCTTCAGGCTCAAATATTTACTGTACTTAACAGATGAACTGTAAAAATTGTGTGTCAGACATGCATTCCTCATTTCATGCATCCCTTGCCTGTAGGTCATTACAACAGTCTCCGATCCAACTTCAGATTTCGCATGTGCAACTCATCTTTCTCAACCTAATTCTGTTAAGTGTTGAACCACAAAAATGTGGACTGCAAAAAGCATTATTTAGCAGACACAAATGGACATTTTAAAGTATGAAACTGCTGTAAAGCCAAGATTACATGTACTTATTTTAAAGATGAAAGTGACTCTGAGAATGAAAGTTAACACTGCAGGTCACTAGGTAGGGATTTATCTATTGCTAGCCAGGTTACAACTTTCCCAGATCTTCTTCCTTTGTCAAAGACAGATGTACATAATGTAGAACATAAAACCTAGTTTTATTGTAACAAGGCTAAGCACTAGTGGCAGTCTAATCCAAGCAGCAGAGATCTTAAACCAAGGTAACATATATATTGCAAACGCAGTATAGAACCACTCCGTGCTAACCTGTGGGTTAAGAAAGAAAGAAAATGAGAACTGTTTTATTCAAAGCATTCTAGTGACCTGTATTAGCTTTATTCAGGGTGAAATAAATAAAGGCAATGCAGATACAGGACCCCAAATTTCTGCTCCAGGTGAGCACACACTGGTGACCTTGTTCATTTAAATCATCTATCAGTGTAGGGTCTATCTGCACAAAGCTCATCTTGGACATTTTGAAGAAACTCTTCCAACTACTCTTTTTTTTAATGATTCATGTCTGTCTTTTCCAAGTTCATTAATTATTCCTATCCAGCCCAAAGAAAGCTGCGAAAGACAGCCACCTTACAATTTCAGAACAGTCTCACTTGAAGAGAATGTGGTTTTTGAAGATTTTTTAAAGAATAGTTCTCAAAAGAGGTCAAGAAATGCTGTGGGCCATCCAATATGTGTACACGCTAATGAATTTTATCAGCTAGACAGTTTCACATTACACTTGTCAACTCATTCTCACAGTTTCATTAAGTAGGTTGAACCACCCATTTTAGATACACGGATTCTCAAGAGGAGAATTAAGTTACAGCTCAAAGATAAGTATTCACAAGCCTGATTTGCTTAATGATAGCTGAATATGCTCAGTGTCAACTGAGAATTGAAAATATAGTTTACATGACTAACGATAATAATTCTGTAAGACAAACTGTTGATACGCTACATAGTGATTTTTGTGTTTTTCTCTCATTTTGTGTGAAATAGATACTTCAAATGCAGTGTTCAGGAACAGGGATGGGAACATAAGAAAGGTAAAGTTGGAAAGGAGAACTATACAGCAGCAGTAGATACTCTAATTCACTTGCCCCTCATATGCCCTGTGGGAATACCTCCAGTGAAAACTCTACTATGCATGAAGCAAGCAAACAACTGCACCTCTCCCATGACCAACAAGAGAGAATCATAATCTAAATTTTCGAAAAATGTGCATAGATACAAATTCTATAATTTAAAGAATTATAGAGAAAAGTGCTTTTAAAGAAAGTGCTTACTCTCAAGCTTTAGTATTAAAACAGTGTGACTAGAAAAACTTGCCTTAACAAAGTGGTACCAACAGAGAGCACTGAACAATTCCAAGAAAAATTCATAATGAAAAAGTCCCTTATCAATCAACCAATTTCAGGCAGCAAATTTGGCACGCCCACATGTTTTTTACATTATTTACCCAATTCCAAATTGCTCAAATAGCTGGTTTTATTTTATAGTAAGAAAGGTGTTAAAAGAGGTTGTCAGGGAAGAAATTATGAGCAACCAGAGGAAAAAAAAGGTCTAGAGAGAAAGCAGAACATAGAACAAGTAAACAACATTAAAAAGAACACGGAAGACATTTGTAGTGTTTTTCTCAACTTTTCTTTCCCATTATGAACTATTTTGCTCCCAAAACCCTACAGATTGCAATAACCCTACTAATGCACATCTTTCTGTGATCTACTGATAAAACATGTATCAGGAGTTAGCAATCACGGAATTACAGAAAATGCTGAGTTGGAAAGGACCCACAGGGATCACTGAGTCCAACTCCTGCCCCTGCATAGGGCCACCCCAAGAGTCACACCATGTCCTGAGAGTATTGTCCAAACACATCTTGTACTCATTAGGCTTGGTGCTGTGACATCATTTCAATCTGTCTTAGCTTTTAAAAGCATCTTTCATGCATTCAAGTCATCTATACTTTACTAAAATGATCTTTAAAATCATTATCCTGATTTATATAGAGCTCTAGGAGTATCTGTGGGGTTTTCCATTTTGTATGTCTATATTCCTATCCAATTGTGGATGAAATGACCTTGGAAGATCAGGTCATGAGGCAAACACAGTAAGTTAAATGTTGTTACAGTAATTTACTACTAAGATATTTACAAACAAAATCATGAGTAATTCAGTAGACTTGTTACTGGGGGGAAAAAGCAAATAATGCAAAAAATTCCTTCATTCTTCATGTTTACACAGTGTCAAAAGAAATAGAATTATTCAAAGTAGTAAATCACTTAAATTCCCTTTTTTTGCCATGTGCTTCTTGAATGTCAGAATGCAAGTCACTTGGGTATATTTTCACCAAGTTCATTACCCTGGGTTTCCTGTATGACAGACAGTCCAATCTTCTCTCTTATTCACACTAAATCCACTCTCACAAACTTGATACTGCTTTAAATTTGTACCGAGAGTTCTAGAGAAAACCTCAGCCTCTACTTCCATTTGTACAGCCTAAAATAAGAACCTGTACAACTTCTCATTTAAAAAGTTGGTTTTCCTTACAATGTTTTAGAAAAGCAGGGTTTTAGCAGATTTGATGTCCAAATTGCAAAGTAATGATGTCAATCTCATATCACTGGTGAGCTGCTTCCAATTCCCTCAGAAAACAAGACCTGAAGTAGCAATGGAAACAGCACTCCTGCTGCAGAAAAGGGTTTACCATGGTGGCAAACTGAATTGAATACAAATCCAGTACACAGGGCTAGTATAGCAATTTAAGAACTTTTTTATTAATTGTCTATCCCTACTTGCTCAATAAACCTTTAAGGCTGGTCTCTCCATAGACTCATGCTTCCAGCAGGTCTGAACCTGCAGCTCATGCTCAGGCAAGAACTGGACTGACTAGCTGGCACAGCAAAACCCGCCCGCCAGGACCTGTTTTAAGATTTCTGGTGTGCTGGGCATGATCTGTGGCAGGCTAGAGTGTCTGTTTATGAAGAACTACACAAATGCCCTCTGGGCATATGTTTCCAGCCTGCCATGAGGTAGATGGATTGAGTAACAGACCTGAGTGTGCCACCTTTCCGTCACTCTGCAGTGCAATGTCATGCAAAGCAGCAACATTTCCCCATATAGGGCAGGAAACGTGACAACGAACAGCACTAAATCCAAGGTACACGTGGTAAATTACTTATGATTTGGCCATGACTTACAATAAAATATAAAGACTCACACCCAAACTTAAGATACCATCTTAAAGAGTAACCATACAACTCACCATGCATTCCAAATTTTTAGATTTTTTTTTTAAAGGGCTTGCCTTGCAAAGTAAAAGGTAGTTTCTCTGTTGACACCCCTCAAACCAAAGCTAGCCAGGCACCACAAGCTGGAGGGCACAACAGCCCAAATGAGTCCCTCAGTGACTCCCAGCCGTCTCTAGCAGGTCTTTGATGGTGCAATAGCATAGCAAGAGGAGCCCCTACTGAGAGGGCAAGTACCTGCTGATGGTGCAGAGAGGACACATCTGTCATCCACTTTCACAGCTAAAAAGAACAAAATCATGTTTTTGCTGCTGTTGAGGGAAAGTGACTTGCTCACAGCTACGTTATCAAGAAGAGTCAAGACCACAGGACCAAATAAAACCAGCAAAAAAACCCTCCTCACAGTCATTCATGTGTAGGTGGAAAGCTGCAACTGTGTAGGGCATATTTCATTATGTTTCCAAATGAACTGAAATTTGGAGGAGGAAGTTCATTGTGCACCATGGCAAAAGCTGTGTGATATTACATAAAAGCAGACTAGGTACCCCAATGTTGGAAGAAAAACCATTTTCAATCACTCGTGTGCCATGAAAAAAGGAGCAACATGCTTTAACAAGTACATCTGTATGCAGCAGCATAAGAAAAAGCTTGTCTGCCATTAAACATTTTGAGGGACATGAAGAACATGTCTCCTGAGGAAATTATTTCAGGGAGACTCTGGACCCCACAGCATTCTCAGAATTGCAGAGTATCCCTTCCTCCCACTGCAGCACTAACTCCCACTGCCTACTAACCCTCACAACAGTTTGTCTGCGTGCATGTTTTTCATGAGTAGCTTTGCTTTTACTGGAGCTCTAATGAAATTCAGTATTTTCTAGCAATCTCCTACTGAAACTCGGGCACTAGCTCACATGGAGAATATGCTCTAGATTTTGAATCATAGAATACAATAATGATTTCTTAAATTAGAAAATAGATATTTAAATGGTAAGCCTTTATGAATTACTTTGAAATATGCAAATCTGGAGTTTGTGCTCACCATTTTGTAACTGAAGATTGTAAAACCTACATTACGAACATCAGTCTTTATTACTCCTGGTATTTTTAAGAGTAGCTTCTGTAAACTCTCTTGCTCTTTTAGTTATATACCTAACTGGATGATAGCTATTCAGACTCCAGAAGACAATGAATACTTTCAGGCAAATCCAAACCTGAAGCTGAAGTGACCAAGATTATTCTACAGCCCATGTATGGATTTACTCTCAGAAGCCTAAGAATTATTGCTTACTATTTCACAGAAACACAAGGTTGAAACCTACAGCTGCCATTGAGCATGTACACTTTTTCTGATCATGCTGCATGAGAAGAACATTAATTTTCCACTGAGTACAGCAGCTACTATTCAACATGTCTTCAACAGTTTGGGGCTAGAATATTTGCCGAGTTGTACACGCACACACAGAGCGCAGAGGACATGAACGGAGTGAGATGTTCCTAGTCAGCAGTGACAGGAATCTTCTCTATCTTAAACTGTTAGATTTGAAAAAAAAAAATTGCTAGTAATATTTTTGTGGTTTACATATGGATCAACACAATAATTTTCAACTGGTTTAAAAGCAGTTGCATGATCCAATATTAGTAACACTGATTAGCCAAATAATAAAGCAGCATCCTTCTAGGACTCAAGGACTAAGCACAAAGCGTAACAACTCTACTGGAGTGTGGACTGGGAAAAAAGGAAGATCTTGGTCTTCCAGAAAACTGGCCTGGATTCCTCTCTTTGCATAAGGCAGAAGACACTAATCAACCGTAAGATAAAGAAGTTTCAGGGTGCTCCTTTCTAGAAATGCTGAGAGCATGGGTACAAAGCAGATGTAGAAGACTGCACATTAAATTTTCAATGACATTTGGATGACTTCAATCTACATGCACTGCAGCAAGGGAATGCATTAACAAGCCATATAAATTACAGGTGAGAAGCTAGCCAGGAAACCAAAGGAGCAGTGTTTTAAAGACTACTGTCTGAAGCATAGCCTAGTCATGTTAAATTTCTTGCTGCTGTGTTCTAAGACAGCACTATCGTACAAGAAGAAATCCAGAAAAGCAGGAATTGCTGCTTCTTAAGAAGAAGGTGTTGTCTGAAAAAGCTCAGGCAGGTTCTCAAAACCAAACCTGTATGTAGTGACTGTACCTTCTGCTTTGGGTGTGCACCTGCATCACTACTTTATTCCACAATCTTTCAGCCTGAGGATAAAAGTCTTTGAGGTAACATTGACTGAGCAAGAATGTTTGATTTCTTCCACAGGTAAGGTTATAAATAGGGACTTTCCATTCCTTCATCTTCAGATGAACTAAGCACAGTAGTTGTGTTATCACAAGAGAGCAAACGACAGGTATACACACAGACAGAATTGAATTCTCTCTACAGAGGTTGCATCTAACATCATCCTATGCCAAATGATGCGTTTCTCTACTGGAAATGGCACTCTATTCACTACATGACCTCTGACAGCAAATACAAGAAATGTCTGGCTTTCAAGATGACATGCTAAATTGTTTTGTTTAAACAGTGTATACAATGCTAATTACAGTGGTACAGCTCCTAGATTTAAATACTCTAAAACTAAAGACTGTTTGATGTCCCACCATTTTAAAAAACAACAGCAGCAACAAAAATCACCACAACAGAAGTTGTGTCAGCAGAAGAAAGAAAATGAGGAAAGAGGAAACCATGATCTACTGGCACTCATCCAGCATCTCTCACACTGGTTATTATGGAATCATAGATGAGTAAGACTAAACAGGTATGTCTGGAAGCTATGTGCTGAGTATCAATTTAAAAAAACCCCTGATTTCCTCTGGATGACAAATACTCCAAAATAAAGTTGATGATGGCACAGCTTGCCAAATTTAGCTATCGAATATGCTGGCCTTTTGAGCTACCACCTTTTGCCCATGGTTCACTACAGCTGAAGGATGTCAATTACCTGCATTAGAAAACAGGTAACTTAAGATGGAAAATTCCATGTTTCTAGAACATATCTAGAATGTAAGCTGGGCTTCACCTTGATTCTCTGAAATCTTGGGCAATGAAAAGCACCAGCTTTCACTGTTGAGTCTGGATGTGTAGGACAGCAAAGACAAGGTGGAGGGATGCAAAGAAAAAGGAGATTCTCTATGAATGCAATGCTCTCAGTGGTCTCTTAGTGACCATGGTTTGAGGAGAATGCAGAATAAATGATAGTGCACAAAAAAAGAAATAAAGCAATGGGTCATTATATATAGCAAATAGGGATGTGATGCAGAAAATGACTGATTTCATATCTACTGCCTTTGCAGAATCATTCCTCCTACTCTGGTAGCTACTAGCAACCTAGAAATAAATTACATCAAAACTCTGTGTTTGAAACATTGCCAAGTGTAACACTCGGGGGAGTTACACCGTCTGCTGTCTCCTGCCTTCTACCTTCTTCAGGATCAAAGGGCTCACATTTACTGAGAACATGACAGTTCTGAGGCTTGTCTTTAAGGAAGTTATAAGGAGCTCAGTGTTCCACATAAAATGTGAGAACTGTTTAAAGGCATAAATAACTGTGGTAACAACAAACAATGACGTCCCTCTACTTCCTTTGCTGTCCAATGAAGTATTTGGGCTGGAGTAAAATGAACCTTTGATACTGACTGAAGAGAAACAAAGGAAGAAATACATAATTAGGAATGGAAAGTGGTAATGAGAACCTAACACTTGAGGAAATAGAGCCCAATAAGCATCTACTTAACCTGTAGGACCACAGTCAGATGTAAATCTTGATTCTCCAGCCCACTTCACATTATTTTATTGCTATTTTTGACATGTTGTTAAAGTTCTATTTTTAGAAGTGACCTTAAAATAAAGGTCTTTTGAAGGGCAGAACTCAGAACTCAATGCTTATCTCCAACTTTCAATTCTGTTTTTCAAAACTGTCTTTCAATGTCATAAGTAACTAAGCAGCCACTACACATTTTCTACCCCAAATTCTGCTTCCAGCCAAGCTTTAAAACTGTAGCATGTTCTGACTACAAAGCCGATTCTCCACACATTTACAGGGTAACATAAAAAATCTGGTCTGGATGCATGGGGAGGAATGAAAAAAATCCCACCAAAATACAGAGGGAAATGTCTAAATTCTGGGAAGATCTAAAGCTTAATTTTACAGTGATTTCTATCCATTTGTTAACACCAGCCTATACTTAAATCAAGAGATGCACAGAATAGTTTTAAATACTTCAGGATTTGTGCTAAATCACAAAATACTGATTAATATCCCAGCCCTCTGGTGCATAGCTACAGTAATGCCCACAATTATTTTAGAAAGCTTGTGGCATTTCTCCTACTTCTCAGCTTCCTCTCTCACCCCCATTTAAAAATTATGTGTATACTATGGAAAACAAACTCAACTACAGAGGGAGAGTGCATCTCTTGCCTTGAGAAATAAGCCTGATTCAGGGAGAGATTATTTGGGCCAGATAATGTTCTTAACAGCACTTTATCTCATCAGAGTCCTTATTTCCCCCATTAACCAAAATGTAACATACTTGTCTCTGTCTAAAACTTGGTAATACATTCCTCTCCTACCTATGCCCCTCAAAAATACCATTCTCATTGCACTGACTTAAGGTGTATCCTTTTCAGTTTGGTAGCACAGAAGTGCAGAAAAAGAAGTAATCAAAATTCCTTTTTGACACTAACAAAATGTTTCAAATGTTTCCACTGAAATATATACCATCTCATTCCAAATTCTGAACATCATCTTCAATCTCAAAAAGTTTTAACATCAGATTTTTCTTCTATTTGTGATGGAGGGATGTACTCTATTAGATAATAGGGTTATCATACTAGTGTGCATAAGGTTGAGGGGTTTTATAATCAATTCAAATTCATAATATATTTCTAAATTACAAACCCAGTCAGAATGTAAGAACCTGCTGTGATGTCAGTTTCACAGATGAAGAAAATTAAACAAAGATGTTTTTGTGAAAAAACTGAAGAATTTAATAGTGAATCAGGCAACAAAATAAAACAGCTAGTGGTATTGGAGAGAATACCTCAAACACTGTCTCCTTAGATTCCTTACTTTCAAAGAAACAATTTCAATGCTATCATTACAGACAACAATTTTACACCCACAGCAGTACCATTTATTCAAGATGGGGCAGCACAGCGGTAAAAGACCATTCAGTGAACTATGATGTGACCTGGTTCCTCTAAACAAACAGCCAAATGTCCCATCTCCATCCCAGTTAGTCCAATTCTCTATCCCACAGTAGCTCCCAGCCAGTGTGCACCCTCCAACTCTCCCCTTTCCACCCCACTATTCTTTGATGTCTTCTACGTCACCTAACTATTGTTGTGGCAAAGAGCAGTGGAAGTTATGGCTGGTTCCATGCTCCATAGGCTGACTAGCATGGACTGAGGGGAGAAGAGCTACTGCAGCATTTCTCTGGGCCTCTCTTCTCTTTACATATTCACAGAAGTAATTTTATCAAACTTGCAAGAGCTAAATAATTAGGATTGCTTCCTGGCCAAAGGAAAGAACTGATATGACTGGCAATGTAACTGCAACAGTCAAGCCTCCCAGGAAATCGGACAATACCTGTAAGCCCTATGTAACAGCAATTCACTCCCTCCTCTTCTGCCAATCACTGCCAGCAATAACTGAGAAATATTAGAAAAATGTTTTGCCCTCTCTAGTAAAGTCAACTTCATGCATTTTTTATGTCAGAGATACATCTTCAAACTATATAAATAAAATGAAATTCTAAGACAACACAGGAGTTCATTTACAGGATTTATACATCATCCTGTGTTGTTTCTCTACATTCTGCTTCTCCTTATTTCCATTAATTTTACTCCACAGCACTCCAAACTTTGGCAGTGGAAAAACTTTACCAACTCCAAGCTAGACAAATACAGTATTTTTTTTTACTTTTGGAAGAACTGAAAAACTTCACATCTGCTTCAGTCAAATGCAAAAGTAAATGTACTCTGGCTATTCCTTTGGTTTAAAATAAAGTTTTAAGGCAAGGACCATGGTATACACTTATCAGGTGGTGGTGAGCACTCCTTTGACTTCCATTTCTTCCTGGCTAAGAAACAAATTCTCAGCAAGCACTACAGCTGTGAGATACATTGTTCCCTCACTGCTGCTAAAACAGCATTCAACTACTCTAACATCACACCCCCCAGAATAACTACTGACTCAACTTCAAAGAACAGTCAGAGAGCTGGTGTTTCAACATTGTCCTCAACCTCAACTCACACTTTCCAAGCCGTTCACCCCACTCTGAAGACACATGTGCGATACCCCAATCAATGAGAGAAATCCAGGTATGAAGAAAATAACCCAGCTTCTTAACACATTTTGAAATAGGGTGCCAGCAAAAAAAAAAAAAGGAGAAAAACCCCCACAAAAACAAAAAACCACACAAAAAACCCCACCCACCCAAAATAAAAAAAACCCAACCCAACCACAAAAAAAACCAGTGGGCATGTGTCTACATGATCATAAAATCTCAGTTTCCAATCAATACAAGAATAAATACTTCTGCAAGTAGCTGTACCATCATGTGAAAGTCCAGTTCTCCTCCTCCCATTCCACCCTCTTTTGATTCACACCTCATCATGTGTTTCAGCATGGAGGCAAGCCTTCCAGACTAGATTCTCTAGGAAAAAAGGCTATCATTAATCTTGGAGATTAATTTTCAGAATCAGGCCAGTATTAACTAATTGCAGTTGCTACTAGCTGAAAGGGAACATTACTCAATGTTCTGTATTTCATCAATAAGCTTTAACAGAAAGATAGTTTTTAAGAACTGGGTTTTTCAGCACAGTCCAGCTAAGAACTATGTTCCTTAACAGTTTTCATCTTTTCTCAGCTGGTGCTCTTGACCTACTGCACCATGAAGTGGCCTACTGTTCTCTAAGCTTTTTAGGAATGAGGATTAGCTGATTTTATTGTAAAAGTCTGGATATTTTGAAGTAAATTCCCCAGGTTTAACTAAGACATTAGTGCAACTGTGGTGCTTTGCTGGTTTTGATTTGTAAAATTCAGTTTCACTGAGTCCTACTGAAGAGTATTTCTGCCCTCTGCAATTAGCCATAGCTGAAGAGATGGAAGTTGTCTGCAACAGTCACAATAAACCCTGTGGCTAGTTTAGTAGGACCATTACAGAAGATCATAATGAATTCAAACTAGGAAAACAGAATAGCTTTCGTTTCTGATTAAAGCAGTTTGACTATGAACTCTTTCATTTCTATTCATGAGCCCAATTCTTACAACAAAATTATTAAAACTAAAAATTATTCTGATCTGTCATGCAATATTCACATGTATTCTTGAATGTTCTTCTTATTTCCCGTGATATTTTGCCCATAAGTGATGGGCTTAATAGTAGACAAATTTCAATTAAAGCTCTGGGTTTAAAGAAAAAAAAAAAGAAAAAAAAAAGAACAAAAAAACCCCACCCAAAAACAACCAAACAAAAAAAATCCCCACACTGAAAGTGCACTGTTCTTACACACTACAAAATGTCAACTCCAAAAGAGGAATATTTCACTCATGTTTTTTTTTTTAAATGCAAACAGGTTTTTGTCATAAAAATGGCACCTATACTTACTAATTAGTTTGTGGAAATTAACATTTCTTACTTTCCCCTATGCTGACGTTAAAATACAACATAACAAAAGGTGATACATTAACAGGCTCTGAAAATATTTGCCACCTCAGACCATTACATAAGATGATGAATTATTTTCTTATGCAGAAGTGAGAACAGGGGTAAATGTGAGCACTCTGCCCAAGATCTACAGTAACTGGATGCACACATGCCAACTCACAGCTACTTGCTGTCCACCTGAAGACTGCTTCCTTGCTGTGTACATTCAAATTCTCCAAAAAAGTATCAGCTGTCCAGAACAGCATGAGTGCCACTATGTTCTACATCAGATTTTACACAATTGGCTTCTTCTGTAAGCACTGGAGTAGTTTTGAGTGAAAACATCAGAAGCCTGCAATAGAATAAAATCTGTTTTGTGTTGTTTCAGAGAGGCTGAGAGAAAAAGCAAGCTGATGTTCTAGCCATTTCTCTTCTTTCTTCTACCAGAGATTTCTAAAAGCAGTTCTCATTAGCCCTTCCAATCAACCAGGCAAACCATTATCAGAAATGGAGCAAAAAAATGTAATGATTGTTATAGGTCATAGTAAAGTGTAACTCAAGCATAGTGCTTCCTTTTAATACAGAAGCTCGTTAGACAAAAAAACCCTTATTTATAATAAAGTTTCTAGATCTTAGTGACAGCAGAAACATTAAAATAAATACAATTTAAAACTGTAGAAGTTGTTTTAAAACAACTTTTGAGTATCAGCCTAACAACAGAGGCTTTAATTTGGACACTATTTAAAGAGAACTCTTAAGGAGCACAGCTTTTGAGTCAACTACAACTATCTTCAAATACACACTGGCTTATTTTCCTATTAAATGAAACAACCAGAAGACATTAACTAAAGCAACCTATTTTCATTCAGTTTTTTTATACAAGTAATCTCAAGTTCTGGAACAGAGCTTTCCAACATCCTCCCTTCCCTCTCCCTTTCCATACATAACATCAAGGGTTTTTTGAACTAGATTACAATGTTTCTTTAGTAACTCCCAGAGAGAAAGACCGATGTCTAGTCTGCCTAGAATGACTACCTGTCACTCAGTGTGGTCTTATGTTCCTATTTAGAGCTCAACAAGTAATTTCAAAAGCAAGTTTCTAACTGTAGGAGAGATACAAGCAGGGTTTGCAGTTCTGCTTTGTATTGAAAATACAGATAAAAAAGAAAAATCTTTAAATTTATTGTCTACCGACGCAAACATCAGATTTAAAAAAAAACTTAAACAGTAACAATATTACTGTTGGAAATTAGGGATTGCAGAAAAGGCAGTTTGAATTTGAAAAATCTCACTGCTATTACTGATGTAAACAGGCACTACAGTATCAGTATTTCCTACATCAATTTCTTATATCCAGGTTTTCTTTTTATTCCAGCAAACTCCTGATCAAAGCAAAGGAAGTATCTACTGCAGAATGCACTACAGAAAAGTCACTTGCCAATCTACAGCTGTCCTTCAAAAAACTTCAGTTCAAGTTAGAGCACTGATTATTCCCTTTATAATTTCCCATCATCTCAGATGTTTGCACAAGGTTTTACATACCTGCAAAACTTGTTCTTCTGAGGATGACACAGATAGATCCATTCATTTTGATTAACAGTATGAAGTTTTTGGCTGGCAATAGCCAGGAACATTCTGGCTAAAAGTCACACAAACAACAGCAAGTCCTAGCTAGTCAAGACCAGTATCTTCTCCCAATGTTTTTATAATGAGGAATTCAAAATGCACCTCAAGGGTATTAAGTACCTGGTATCTTGTGGTATCTCATACATATATACCTTTTTTTCCCCCCTTTCAAATAAAAACTAATGGGTAGGTTGCAGAGTGAAAGCTAAAAAAAGTTCACCCTTCACAAACAATAAGGGTGAAATGGAAAAAAAAATATAAAATCTGTAACATTTTTATTACCTTGTTTCAAAACAAAAGTATCTTGAATGACAAACAATGCTATAAAATGTGATGAATTGAAGCAAAAGTTTATCTTTATTTTACAAGGAGGAGCAAAGTACAAACTACAACCTGTTCAATCTGTTGGAAAAGCCAGGATTTATATTCACATATCTGATAAGTCAATTTAAAAGGTGGAAGCCTTCAAGTGTTTCTGCCGCTCTGAATGTCAACAGTGAGCTGTGAAGTCTAATATTCTTTTAGGTACAAACTGAGTAACTCTATACTATGGTATCTGAGGCTGCAGTCAATAAGTCACTATATGAAAGAGGTATATTTATTGCTCAAGTACAGAGAAGTTATAAATTTGTTATAAAAATGGGTCAAATAAGCATTATTCTCATAGAACAGGTACAACACAGGGGAACAAAATGCACTGACCATTTGACTTTGCTTTTTTGTGTTTGTCATTAAGGGCTGCTGTTTCTCCACTCTAGTCTTGCAAATTACTTCTCTGAAACTCTAAAACTTTTATCTCCTGTCACTGAAAAAAGTGCTTATGGAAACTAAGCAACCACATCTAAAAGATAGGTCAGCAACCTGTAAGAACACTTAGCAAGCCTACTTCTACTGCAGATAAGGGATGCAACCTATGTCTTATTTTAAACATCCCCTCAACTTAACTTCTAACTTCTATTTCAGTGGTCACTTAATTCTCCCCAGTCACCTTTAGGTAGGTAATCCAAACTACCGATCTTACCGAAATTTAGTTTTGTTTTTTAAAGAAACACAACCCCAGTGCCAATATTCACTAAAGGACTTGCACTGTGCAACTCAAACCATTTACACTACACAAAGCCTCTCAAATGGCCATTCAAATAGCCAACCTATAAGCAAGGGATTTCAACCAATCTACACAAATATCTAAACACAGTGGTCTGTTCCTGAATCACATTCCATTTTGTACATGGCATGATGGGGAGAGCTAGAACATAAACAATATATGCATTAAAGATCTTTAGCCTACAGTTCCTTCCTGATGGTCAAGAGCTACATATATTTCTCTGAAAAACAGCGCAAGTTACTTGAAACTGGGACACTAGAGAAAGAAAGTAATTTTGGTGAAGGCTCTCCCCCCTTTATAATAAAAACAGACATCCAGTCATATTCCCCTCAGCCTAACAATATCTGCCTTGACTCAAAAGACACCTTTCAGTAAAAGACATAGATTCCCTGAACTGCAAGCAATGCTAAGTCAGCTTCAGTTTCTGAAGCTGCAATCTTGAAAAAAAAAATGAATACAATCACTCATCATGTCAAGAGATCACACGACAGGGTCTGTTTGTACCACTATTAGGTACCACTATTTCTGTTATCAAGCATGTATCAGATCTCAAATAAGCAAAACAGTCCTAGGGAGTTTGGATGAACCTTCCTGACCACTTCCTGATACCTCCCAGCTACCATTTCTGTAATCACTGCACTGTTACCTGCTCAGCTCCAATTCCAGACTGAGTTACTGCACTGTTGCCACATTTACGGAGTTGTAGATCACCTACAGTGCTGCAAACTCCACCCCATAACAAAAGGCAGTGTAGGGCTCATCCTACAAATCAATCTTCAACCAAAGCTCAGTAAAATAATTTAGATGCTCAGATTCAAGGTTATGAAAAAATTAATCCCAATTAGCTGGACTTGAAAAGTACAAAGCATAATGGAATATATTACCCTAAGTAATCTGTCACTGAACAAAAAAACCTGACATACAAACATACTAGAGAAGAGTAAGGGGGTATAAAGAAAAAAAAAACCAGCAAGAAAAGCACTACAGTCTGTGATAACATGAAGGCCATGGTGAAGGGCAACAGTAGACAATAGTACCAATCCAGTCTGGTATTGCAAAACAAAACTTAAGGATAAGAGGCCTGTTATACCACTGCTACCCCTAAACTGTTTGCTTAACATTTCTGTCTGCATTTGAAACCATTAAGTGTGAACTGAGCAGGAGAAAAAAAAGTCTTTCAAATCCAGAGCTAAAGTCAAGGCTAACTGCTTGCTGTTTATCTGTAAAATCCCAAGACAAAATTAAAACCTTTAGGAAGACAAGTCAAGCTATATGGAGCCATAAAAGCTCAGTCATGAAATAAAAGTGCATTGAACATAAAATATTCTCTCAACATGCTAAGAAACCACAATTAAAACCAGATGTGTGAGCATAAGAATATGAATACTGCTTCTAGAGCTGTAGAAAATCAGAAATGCAAGACAGCAACATTAAGTGCTTTAACTAAATACAAGCTGCTAAATCAGAGCAGGCTTCCCAAAGTAGCACTTCCTTCATAAAATTTTGGACCTAGTGACAAGATATTCCCAAATTTAAAGTGGTAAGGTGATGAGAGTGTGCAAGAAACTGTATGTCCACTACATGCTAAGTGTAGCAATACTACATCTTTCCAAAAGGTCAAAATAAAGGTGAGAGGGTGTCTTGTGATCCCCTACTCACACCTACCGTTCATGAGTCATGTAAGATTTCCAACTATCAAACCCTTTATTTGAAATTTAGTAAGAGACTATTTACTTTATAATCCATGAGTCTGGGGCAGGGAGAGGCAAAAAGCAAAGAAACATGAGAGAACAGTAAATCAAGTTCTTCTCTTGTTCACGCCATTTTTAAGGCCATATTAATTCTAGAATAACAGGACAGTCTTATCAAAAGGACATAAACCATCTGGGTATCAATTTATGTACACCCAAGTCCTTGTTCCTGTAGAACACAAATATCTCTTTTTATCCGTCAGTGAGACCAAGAGACCAACCAATATTTCTGCTGAAAAACTAGGAGACAAGGCAGGGAGATACAACACAAAAGCAAAGAGGGGAAAAGTCAACCATAGTAATAGAAAATAGGAATGGTATCAGTCCTCCAAGGCTTCAGAAAAAAAGTGTTCCACAAAATATTTCTGCAAAAGTTTCCATTTCCTCTAATAGACAGAATCCAATCTAGCTAGAAATCCTAGCTGGAGCCACAGTACACTGAACCTTAAATATTTACACTACTTTAAAACTACCAAAAGTGAACAGAAAATACTCCTTAGCACGATTGTAAATTTGAGGGGGATTCTAAAGGGGCCTAAGTGCAATTATAAAGCACAGCTTCTCTGTTACTTTATAATAAAGTGGAAGTTTTTTTATTGTGCTTGTGAAGGACAAGTCCTACATTCATCACTTCTCATTCCTGATCATGTAAACCCAACAGTGTAATTTAAAAAGAAGTCTGAAAAAGTCTTGTTTTCACAGCTTTCTCCTTTTGGAAATAGCAGCTTCAATGCAAGCAACTCCCAAACTTCTGCACTGGGAATTCTGAATTATTTCACTGAAAGAATGTGAGAGTTTTAGGAACAACCATGTGAAAATTTTAGTCTTCAAGAAAAAGGAATGACACTGAATAAATACTGATCCATCTCAGGCATAAACTCAGCAACGTTTGTGAGAATATAGATGAAAATAGCAGAGGTTTGGTATGAGTAGTTACAGAATTCCTCCTCTTCAAGTTTTCAAAAACAACAGACAATACAAGATTTTGATTCTTAAATTTATTTTTAGCAGGATGTGTGTACTAATGGATGCTGACATCATTAGAAGATAGGTCCATGTCCACCACCTGCAACAGAAGCTAGACAGATGTTAAAGAAAACAACTGAAGAGTTAAAGATGACACTACTTACCCCAAACATACTTAGGAAAGTCACCTACTAAGCAGTACAGTTAGCTTTTGATGCAGACATGACATTATTTATCTGTTATCAAAATTTCCTGTCAAGATTTAGCACATACATTACCTTGCTTTTGATGGGAATCATGCACTTCTGTTTCAGAAATAACTATTAGAGAGACTCTTATTCATAAAAAATTATTCATGGAAAGATTGTTATTTAAAATTACTTACCAGTAAATTATCTTTAGAAGATAAAAGATCTGCAAATTTAGGTCTAAAGGTTCTATCTTAAGCTGAAAGCTACTGACAATTCTTTAGTAATTACAATTCTAATTGTTAAACCAGGTTAACAGCAGGTAACATTTCTAGATTCAACTAAGAATACATCCATTTGTTCCTTACTATACCTGTTTAGTATGGTAAGAAATCAGTAAGCTAAGATTATACTTCCAGACGGGTGATAGTAATTCAGGAAGAAATAAAGACTTTCTGTTACAACTCAGAGACCAAGTTACATTCAGGAAAGTGTCAACAGCCAGAAGTCTAATACAAGAAACAAGCTTGTCTAGAACAAATTAATTTCACCAGAAATGAAACTTGAGCAGCAAGGGACAGACAGTTGAGGGAAATACATTCTCAAAGAACTAGGTGACAGGCCCTCTCCTAGTGCTATTTCAAATGAGAAGCCAGGAAGCAAGGTTCAATTTGAGCCATGGAATTTCCCAAATCTGTAAAAACAGAGTCTTTGCTTCATCTCCATTTCTTAATCACCAAAAAAAATCCTACATACGCTAAGTCAGCAAGCCCTACAGACAATATCACTAAGACATCCTAATCTTACATTTCAAAACTTCAGAATGTTTATCAGCCTCCACTTCCCAAACCAAAAAGCACTATTGGTAGTGAGCATGAAGTCAATTTACTCAACACTAATTTAGAAACTACATTTTAAGGTTCTTGTTCTTTAAAATCACTTGGCTCATAGGTCTTTATCAGTAACTGGGTTGACACCATCCTGGCTCATAGTTCTTTATTAGGAACTTGTATTTATGCCACGCTAATCAGCCAAAAAACATTCTTACGGTGCACTCCGGCATCCTAGGATTTCACCTGTTTAGAAGAGACTACTACAGATACTGAAGACTGTCTCCTACTTTTTAAAGAAAGGCCTCAAACTAGTCCAAAAATGGAACCGTGCTGTATTAGATTTAAATTCTTTAGCAGTTTAAATAATTCAGCCAAGAAACCATCTGAAGGACCGTAACAGCCCAGTAATATGCAATTGCTTTCTCTCAGAATTATGCATTCTCTAATGTAGTAATACTGGGAAATTACACTGGTTTATATTTGTTGAAAACAACCAACAAGGGTGGAATCTGCTCACAGCTGCACTACCATTTTTAATTTCTTTTAAATTGAGCTCACTTGTTTTACAGAAGTCTAAATCTGTCTGAAGGACTAAGTCACTGCCTTTTGAGCAATCCACTATCCCAGTAGTCTACTCTAACTAAACAGGGTATAACTGCTGGTAATGAGCTACAAAAACTAGTCATACAGACAACCAGCCCTTCACTGAAACTGTGGGAACTTGTCCTTCAAACCCATTACACACACAGAGGGAAGGCAGGGCTTGTGATGAAAAGCTTAAGGCTTCCTGTTCTTTAATCTTCCAGGTTCCATTATGCAGTTGGGTCAGTTGCTATTGCAATCAGCACTACCATGCATAGCATCTATCTTACATGAAGTTGGTTGATATTCTTCCCACAGGATAAACACAGTAAGGTTGACAGGAAGAACCTTCATCAATTGCTTTTCTGTGAGGCATAGAGGAAAGGAAGTAAGTCAGGAAGTAAGAGTAGGCTAGGAGTGATAAAATGATCTGAGTGACGACTTCAAATACATTGTGAACAGCATTTTCCTGAACAAAGGCACCACAAAATCGGAACTCAAGTTATGAAGTTATCAAAAGATAAAGAAACCACTAGAGAAAGAAAATGTTCTTGAAAGGCGTGTATGACGAAACCTGAAGAGTAATTAATTTCGGGACCATATATGCATATGCTGCAGTTACAGGGCACCATGATTGTTCAGATATCTCCTCTTGCAAAATGTTGCAGCTTCAATTCCATTACTGTAATACCCACGTTAGCAATGGGAAGCAATTGACATGAAATTATGGACATATTCTAAATATGTGGAATGTTCAATAGGAGGCTTTACAGTAATAAATAGTAGGAAAGGAAAAAGATGTCTGGTAACAGCAAAGAACAGAATAACTTAAAGGATCATTTGCTCATAATGAGCTGCTCACTCTGCATCCTTCTTTTCTGTTTGGTCCTGCTGGTGCTAATGCTGACACCAGCTGCGTAACAGGCCGTAGAAGTTACAACTACATTTTACTGGGTTTAATGGATACTTGAGTCAGGTTAAAAAGTTGTGCTGAAACCAGGAATTAAATTCTTATCCTTTAGCAAATACATAACTAAGACTTACAACAATGAATGAAAAGAGCATGGAAAAAAAATTACACTATAAAGAATTACGTTTGTAAGACTAAGGATAAGACTTTCTATCTGCACCACTAAAACTAAGTCTGTACATATAACAAAGACTGAATAGCTAAAAAACCAGAAAGAGCTGGTTTAGTAGGTTTAGAACAGTAGAATCAAACAATGTGTTAATAATGTGCTGGAAGCAAAGACGTAACAGTGGCAATTAAATATTTATCTTTGGAGAGAAAAGTTGTTTAGGCTAACTAAAAACATTTGCAAGAACAAGCTTTAGTGAAGAAGGGACTAAAACAAAACATTACGCACTTCCAGCTTATGTTCTTTCTCTGCAAGGAACTCTTTTTGACATCGGAGAAAGTCTGATAACATTCGAGTTAGCTGTTTTCTATCATCTATTTCAGCTGCCAACCTGCCATTGTAATCCGCCAGTAACATACATGCATCATCTACCATTTTGGAAAGTTGCTCTCCAGATTCCTTATCTAAAAAGCAAGCAGAGAAAAACAAGTAAAGCATGATTTCATTACGTACCATTATGTTCTTAGAACAGCATTTCGGTTACCAGGCCCCAACCCTCACCTGTTATTCTGTCTAACAGGGACACATCCTGGACCTCTATAGGCAAGGAAGCTATTCTCTGGTGAACTGCTGCATCCCCAGAGGCAGCGTTTTCTAGTTCTTGTAATGCTCTAATGAGATCTGTGGTCTGAAAAAAGCATGCAAGATTGAGAACTAGTTTAAATAAACAGATCCTAGAACAAAACAGAAGTATTTTACAACAAGCTTATTAGAATTGATTGGATGGTATTTTAACAGCATTTACAGTATCAGCTTTTAGAGTCAAAACAAAACGTAACGTTTAATTCTCAGCACAACATTGTTTTAAAGGTCACATTTCTATAGGAGCTTTTTCATTTAAATTCCTGGTATAGGAATACTTATAAATCTTTTTTCTTCTTGACAGTAGTGATTATTTTACAGCACCTTTCATTTTATTATACATTTTTTGAAATTATTTTTCTTGTCGTTTTGCTTCACTATTGCAAAAGACTGTTATCAGTGCACTTCTTCTGAAAGTGGGGCTGATGTTCACAGAAGCCCAGATATCTGCTACAGAGAAACATACTAAACTGTGATGACTGGAGAACAGTCATTCTCTGCTACAACAAAAAACCTTTTGAGATAGGGCAATACCATAACAAAAAACCCACAAGAATTAGAAAAGCCATAACAGTGCAAGGTACACAAGAATTTTTCACAGCCATCATGACTGAAAGATTGAGAAATATTTTCTTGATAAATCCGTAACAACCTTATTCTAGTACATATGTTACTCACTATTACCCTGGAAACCAAAGGAGAATTCAATACATCATAGGAACTACTGCTGAAATCCTGACATGAACAAAACTGGACATACAGTTCATATACTGGGTTTACTGTCAAATACCTAAAGTTACAGCATACCCCACTGAAGAACTATGAAAAGCCTCAGGTGCAGCCACCCTTGCCCAGAAACAGTACCTCACTAAAAAGAACAACAGAGACCATTCAAAAACAAGAATTACTGAAAAATTCTATATGAAGCCATAGTAAATACAGAATTTTATACACATGGTTTTACCTGAGGAGGATCAGTGGGAGAACTTCGAGGTGAACAGTTATTTTCATCAACTTTTATCTGGTCATATGTGCGCTTCCTCACCTTTCTGTCTCCATCTAAATGAAAACAAACACAGCAGTCAGGGTAATATTATTTCAAATGAGCCTGAAACTTCATACTCTCACAAAATACTTACACAAAGCTTGCCTAAGTTGTTCTAATACATCATTTTCATAAACAGACCTTTCTTCCCAGATAGATAGCACTCGACCAAGGTGTTTCTTACAACTCTCATCAGACTCACTGTTACAAGGAAAAGAAGCAAATATCAGCACTAGGTAGAAGTATAGCACTGCCACATGATATTTTTCACTGGAAGACCTTCACAGACCGTAGCAATATCCAAGCATCAGAAGTCAAATTATCTCAGAAAATAACAAATTCACATTTTAAAGAAAGCAAAGACCAGTTCAAGGTGTCCTAGCAAGCAAATGAGAAAAAAAAAAAAAAAAAAGGCCAACACCCAGCTCTGTTTTCTTCTCAACCCATAAATCTGCAAACACTACAAATAGGTTTATGTTGCTTCAACAGCTGTGTATCATTGTGAAAATAATCCTGTATCAAGACTCCAGCTTCCTCATGCAATGAGATTAGTGGCTGCTGGGGAAAAACAAATCATGCAACACCCAGTAATGAAAAATGTCAAACTGGTGTAGCACATAAACACAGACAGTAAGAAAGTCTTAATTGCAGGAATAGCTAACAGCTTTCCAAGGCAAAAAGGGACTGAATGCTGATGAATTTACTATCAAACTTCATCCAACAGTGTTAAGACTATCCAAGATCAAAAGAACACTGCATAAATTAAACTGACAAGACTTCAAATACAGAAATAGCACATGAAGACTAGCTGGGCCAGAAGAGATCAACTGATGACTTCTCTAAACACCCCTCAAATACAGTATGATGAAGGATACCGCATGTACAAGTTTACTGTACCTTGAAACATGCTTGAAAGCCTCCACTATTACTGGAGCAAAGTCTTTTGTAAATTCTGGTCCTTTCCTTTTGCTGTTCTGTATGACATCATTGGCCAAGTACAGGAACGTCAGCTTCCTATTTGGTTTTGCTAATAAAAAGAAAAATAAAGAATAATTAGAAATTTTATTTCCTTTAACTAATATCTATGTATCCAGGTTTATACTGAATACAAACACCCACCCCCCACACCTCCCCCACCCTGAAATCAATCACCCATTTTCATTACTGCTTGCACCATTTCACATTTTCAGTATTTTCATGTGGAAAGACTTTGGTCACCCATTAGGTTTTCTCTCTCTTCTGTTCTCTTTGTTCTTCTTCCTACATAGTATGACACAACTTCCATTTAGCGCTATCTCAAAAAACAAAAAGAAAAAACCCCCAGATATTCCAAAGTGTTCTTCATCCCCAAACTATTTCCAGGTGTTTTCCTGAGCCTTATATGGTTCCTGTTTGGTGGCCTTCATGGATTTCTTCCAAGTACTTCAGCTTTTTTTTCAAGCCTGCATAAATTTCTTACACTCATGAAATCTTCTGACAAGGCACTTCACAGATCCATGATCACTCATGTGAAGAACCTCCTCCTTTTCAGCCTGAATTTCACTCAGTCGTACGTAACCACTCCTCATTCTCACATTTAAGCAAACTGAACAGTCAGCCCCTAGTCAGTCTCCCTCTTTCACTGTGATACACCCCTTCCTCACTGTTAAAACACTCATGTGCCAGCAGCTGTAATATCACAAAAACACTTCCAAAAACCACTGTCAAGCTCATGCGGTGTATCTCTTCTCCAAGCATCTTAAACACCTTATCCCATCTCTCTTAATGTGCAATAGATTACAAGCTTCCAATTTACAAGTTGCTTCTCAAAATCTATTCCATGTTTTCTAAGTGCTTCTACCTGGCCATTTTCATTCATTTACAATCACGCTTCATCTAATCTTTGTTAGTCTACAAGTTTCTTGGAACTGAAACTGTTCTTGTAACACTTCTACCCTTGATTAACACCAGAATATCACTACCACCACATAATCTCAGTATGTACACCCTAAAAAGAGGCTTCTCTTTAAAGACAAGTTTTTTCTGCCCTCTCAAAGAAAGCAGCGCTGTGGTAAAGACAATATAGAATTTCTTTATAATTTGTGCAAGCAAACATGATTTGATTTTGTTACTTTCTACTCCATCCTCTCAAAAATGTAGAGCCACCACCCTCACATATAAAGGGAAAATTCAATATTAAGATGCTTTCTCTAGGGAAATGCTTTTGAGAACAAATTTTCCACTACTGAAAGACTCCTCTGAAGGATTTCTCCTTGAAGTACTGAATTCTTTCCATCCTCTTGAACAGACACATCTAACAAGTTGGGAGTTCTGGATTGACTGGGGGAAAAAACCCTCTCTTAAATGTAAAAATGCACTTCTCTTACAATCAAGGCAAACTAAAGACTAGCAAAAAAAACCTAGCTTGGAAGTGCTGGACACAAGATGGACTCTACAAAGAGTCTGCTCCAAACAGTGAAGCCACTACATGCAAGCACCCGGGAAATTACTCTATTTGGGTCAAAATCTGGCTAATCTAAAATGTAGGTTTTATAAACTTGTGCTGCTCAATTTCTATATTAAAACCTGACTGATGATAAAACAGTACATCTCCTACCTATGTTTCATGTATCAGAGTTTTGACACCTAGCAAGTTTTGAATTATTC
Organism: Corvus hawaiiensis; assembly: GCF_020740725.1. Taxonomy (NCBI): domain Eukaryota; kingdom Metazoa; phylum Chordata; class Aves; order Passeriformes; family Corvidae; genus Corvus; species Corvus hawaiiensis. Next base: position 89,113,170 of record NC_063213.1, on the reverse strand, counting down.
AAAGAGAGAATCTCAGAAAAAACAAGTTGTCTCATAGGCATATCAAAAAGTAACTACCGTTTACCAAAGATGACCCTGCCCCCTCTCCCATTTTTTAAATAAGCCCAGAATTAGGAGTCAAAATCTAATGAAGCAGGCTGTTCCCCATCCCATATCCTCTGGAACTGCATGCAGGATAGGCTCTTGTCCACCCATTTCACAGGAAAAAAACCCCTCATGTTTTAATCCTCAGTGATGTAACTCATTTGTGAGACCCCAACTTCCTTCTTTCCAATAAACAGCCGAATCAATCGGGCTGGCAAAAACAGAAGGTGGATACAGTGCCATGAAGCCAGGTCATGCCGATTCTCACAAAGCCCAGACTTTGTCTATTCACTATAGTAAAAGATTGATGTATCATATTTGGTAAAAGCATCCTAAACTCCAGAAAGTCACTTTCAGGCTTATTTCCCCTAATATTACCTTTTCAGCTTCCTACTTCAATTCAACATCAACAAAGCTATGAAGAATGAACAAAAATTCTAAACCCACTATTAAGCCATCTGTGGCTTTGGTTGAAAAGTCAACTAATATTCTACCCCTATGTTCACAAGGAAAATTGTGAACCAAAATTTAATTCCTTTTGCTGTAAGAGTATGCTGCACAAAATTCCAAAGGTAAAAATTATGTCTAGTCTTGAGAAGTGTTCCCCTTCCCTTCACAAATCTTCAAGACTTACATACTGGTCTACTAGCACTCTGCCTCACACGTGAGACTGAAGTGCAACGTAACCCCTGGCAACTGAGGCTGAGCTGAAAACATTCTGTTGCTAGCATGACTGTAAATTAACCAGTGATTTCTGAAACACAAAATTAAATTCAGGACCAAATAAATCTGTTCTGGAAAAAGAACTATGTTTAAAACATCTCTCTTCAGTAGCAGTGACACTAACTTTCCAGCCCTGGGCATTGATAAACCTCAGAATAGCAAAATGGATCAAACAGACGATTTCTGAAGGTCCTCAACACATGGCAAGGTATTAGCAAAAGCATTCTTACTGTCAGAAGAAAATGAAGGGAAAAAACCTGTAAGAACTTAGGTTGAAGAAGGATCTGAAAGGAAAACACTGCCAGAATGTACAGCGTTAGAAGCAGCCAACCCACAGCATCTCTGGTACACCAAAAGTACAGTCTGCAAACACAAAACTGTCAAGAAATCATCCGTGTTGGATCGAGTCATCTTTTCAGAAGATCTGTGCAGTGTTCACGTAACTCCTCTGCTTGTTGCAGTCAGATTCACCATTTAGCCACCAAAGCAGCTCCCTGAAGCACTGGATTCTGAAATATTTTAACATGTCAACAGTGCTGGTTGGTAAAAGAGCCGCATAAAGCAGATTACTCTTAAAGCAGCCACAGTGAGATGACATGGGACTGGCACCTTGCAAATGAAACTATGTCTGTCCCAAAAATGTATCTGACATGTTTAAATGGCAATGAATATTCTTCAGATAACAATGATATTTCACCAACGATTAGCATACTGAGATATCTACAGGGAGACTACATTATCAAGCCTCAGTTTTTGGCAATCCATCCTTCTCCGGAACGCATTCTTGTTAGCCCTGCATGGGTATGCCTGGCTCTCTAGCAGTTCAGTACAGATGCCCTGACATTATATGCTTTCGTCCATAATACTCAGAGAACTCTTAACACTGATAAGCCACCACTTTAGTGCAAGAAACCGGTATTTTACCCTGAAAGGCAATAAACCAGTCATTTTCACCAAGGTTAGCCCTGGAACTCAAAGTCAGAAATAATCACCTGTATTTGTCTTCTCCAGGTTTACCTCCTGCATTTGCAATTGAGCTCCTGTGAAGATTGCTAGAAACATGCCCATTAGTTTCATGCTGGTTTACACCTCTTCCCTAGAGCCTATCTTAGATATACTGGAAGAAACTACAGAAAAACACACAAGCATAAGAGATTTCACTTACATCCCACTACAAGTGTGTAGACTGACTGAGCCATCTGAAAACTTTACATCAAAGCTGTAACCTTCTACAGGCCAGCTCTGCTCTGTCAGCTGACCTTGAAAGAAAATACCACCTAACAAAAGGGAGACAATGAGAATTTGAGACAATAAGGATCAGTATGCTAAAATCCCACAACAGTTATCAGCACTAAACATTTCATTAGCATACTAAAGCTCTCTAGTATGCATTCAAATAAAGACTTGCCTCAGTTTCATTTGAATTACTTTAGTCTACATACATGGAGTATATGAGCAGCAGCACTTCTCCCAAAATCTCTGGGACATTTTCTGTCTCACAGCATGCTTCACACTTTCACAAGAGGAGCTCATGACATCTCTGTGAATACCTGACAAGCTTTCAAGCTTTTTATTACAAGACCAAACATTGTTCAGTCAAGCAGCACTGAAACTTGAGTGCAAGACCACTGATCCTTCACACTGCAGAGAGCTAACATGGGTTTTTATGCAAGCTGATTAAGCAGAGCATCTTTGGAAATATTAGTCTAAAAAGCCACTTGAGAGGGGCTGCCACCAGAAAGGACAATTCAAAGATAACATAATCCATAAAAGGCATGTTGTAGAACAAGCACTTAACCTCATTAACCTTCTTCTAAGAAAAGGTTAAACTAGTGTTCAACCTTGCACAGTCACCTGGTGAATTTTACCAAGGTCTGATAATTGTTGTGTTTTCTTTTGAAAGAGGGAAAAGGGACTGCCCATTCCCCTCTGAATGTGTTCACGGTTTGAGGGTCTAAGTATTTTGACTCTGAGTTTGGAGACTAGTAACAAAGGGAACACTGCACACAGCCACTGTTGGGAAAAAGGCCATCAGCATCAAATTACCACGGGAATGCCAGAAAGCTGGTCACAGACCAAGGAAACCATTCCAACATAATTACTCTGCAGAAGCTTCCCACTGCACTTAGTGCATCTTGAATTACCTGAACATATGAAACAAACCAATTCCTTTCATTGCCTCACCTGGCTGGTAAAATGCTGCGATGGATATGCATCGACAGCAGCAACAGTTTCAGGATAGGAAAAAGACCATACACTTAAGTATTCCAAACCAGAATGGTGAAAGACAGGCAGGTACAGGTGACATACAGGTTTGGACTACACAATTCCAGTGTAACTATTTTAAATGAAAGGCTCTCATATTGCCACTCTATTGCTCCTGATTGCAGATCATTTTGTAAATCATGTACACAGCAAATAAGTTTCCCTAACTTGACCCAATGCCCATTCACCCCAAGTTTTGCCTGTTTGTTGCTCTCCAAACCTTTTGGCATAGATGAGAAGATTCATGCAGGCATAACCAGTGAAATTAGAAAGCCATCATTTTGCTTCTTTTAAGTAAAAGAAACCAAAATCTATTTATTCTCTCACACTGGCCAATGACACTATACCACCATTAAGTAAAATAATCTTACAATCACCAGAAGAGAAAGATTCCTTCTCCTGGCAGAAAAAAACCACACCACATGGTACAGAAAATAATTGCTTTAAACCAGGAACTTGTTTCCTGTGATCCACTTCCCATCTGCAAGGCACTATATTGCAAGCACTTTTGGATGTAGTTGTGCTCCAAAGCAGCTAAATATTAAGAGTAATTCAGATGTACTACAACTTTCAAATCTGCTTTCAGTGTTGCTATGCCTTCTCAATTTACTTACTAAAATCTTCCAAATTTCAGCAGCTGCCACAACAGCCAGCAGCCTCAGAAAAACATACTGCATCAATGCCAACAGCTATACTGGATGAGGACCCAAGCACCAGCATATGTCCCAGCAGCAGAAGCTGCAGATGATCCATAAACAAGCAAAAAAGGAGCTTCTTATACCACTGAACGACTCCAACACCACAAAACAAAACAAAAAACATAATAAACTGGAACAGCAGGTGAACTGGCAGAGTCAACCACTACAAATACATCCCCCTGTAGCAGCCTAGATGTACCTACACAACTGTGGCTGTCTTAAAGGCAATACAAAATGGCTCTACTGACCTAGATAAGCTGCACGGGGAAGCCAATGATCAGCGTGACACGGGTGAGGTGACAGATGACAGCCAAAACAAGAGGTCAAGTGATTAAGAGGGATGGGGGATGATCACCATCAGTTTCTGTAACTGACTTATCAATGAGATGACCCATCAGCCTCTGAGGAAACAGATACTTGAATCTGAAATTAGGTTTAAAGATACAACACGACAATGTCCTGTGCAGAGCCAAGACTTGGACACGATGATCCTTGTGGGTCCCCTCCAACTCAGAATATTCTGTGCTTCTGTGGTTACTAAAATATCACTAAGAAATAAATACTTAACAAGTGGCGGAGCTGGGCCTGGAAAAGCTAACAGAAAATGAGACGATAGGAAAAGATTATTATGGACAACTAACTGGAACTCAAAATAACAAGTTCCATATTACAAACTTTAAGCAATTTGGGTTTTTTTTTCTTTGAAAAAGAACATATTATAACCAAGTACAGCAAATTGCACATTGAGCCTACTGAACAAGCAGTTACTGTTCACCCTTGAAGGCAGATGCTTTGAATTGCAGAACTGAAACTTTTCATTTCAAAACAAAACCAACAAGTACCAAACCTCTACAGTTGCAAAGCATCCTGAAAGCAGGGAGTAAGAAATGTATGCAAGAGAACATACCTGACTTGCAAATAACAAAAAATAATTCTCAACAGACTCCATCTCAGAGGAGCCTATTCAAAGGAGTTTCCTAAGGGGTTTCCCAGCAGCCATTCAGTGACTGCAGGCTTACACAACAAATTTGTATCTGTTATGCCACCACTCTGTTTAAAAAGAAACGCTGTAAGTCATTCCCTTTTTGGAAACACAAAATTACATAGTTCAAATGGGCCCACCTGTTACCTTTTTAAAATGACTGATGTAATCACATCACAAATTAATTAATTAGTACTACTTAACTACTTAAATACTGAATAAGCTTATGACTACCAAGTAATTAGCTATTTAACTTTGAGCAATACATTTCATACATCTGAAATCTAGCTGATGCAGGATCATTTTCCTCAGTACACACTTTTCAAGAAAACCTGTACACGAAGGTGTATTGAACTGATGATCCGTAGAGATGCCAGAATATGGAACCTGACCACTGCCAATTAACCCAAGTAAACAGAAAGGCACTAACATTTCATGCTGCATAAATTATATGAAGATTTGAAAAGCTGTCTTTTCACCTCTACTCCAATGTGGTATAAAGAAAACGACTATTTTAAAAATAAAAGAATCAGAACCAAACATTTAGGAAAAAAAGAGCTCTGATCTTCACACTTGTCTTTACGAATAACTAGAGACATGCTCAGAAAGGCTCATGCATGCTCATCTGAAGCTGGAGATCTTTTACCAAAACTGAAAGCATCCAGAAAAAAAACGTAGTATCATTGTACTGTGTTCAACCCAACTAGTTATACAATGTTCCTGAAAGGCAGTAGGCTGGAAGGAAGGTCTGGAGACGGGAGTGACAATAAAAAAGGTGATAAAATGAAAGGAAATAAAATCTAGGAAGGGAAGGTTTCAGGATACTACTGGCTAGCAATAGCAGCTGACAATGACAATAATTTTTGTATCCATATTCCCCAAATAGAGGTAATTTTCCTCTCAGGTACAAGAGAAATCATGTTTCTATGGCTTGGATGACAAGCAAGTCAGGAGCCTTAAACTTGAATTCTAGTTACAGCCTCATTGCCAATATTCTACTTTGTGGTGTTTCATGCACTTGCTTCACCACACGGCACCGGTTTTCCTCTCATCTTTCCCATGCTGTCTGCTTAGATCACTACACCCACCTTTGGGGATTAGGCACCATCTTACAATTTTGTGCTGCAATTAGCCAGAAGTTAGTGTTAGGTAAATGCAAGCTAACATTCACGAAGCTCGGGTATTATACGAGATGGAAAATTAAGATACATCCTGTGTATATTAACTATGCCAACTTCAAATGAAACTTCCTATTTTCCAATATTAAACATTTCACATAGGCCTAAAAGCCCAGAAGAAAAGGGTCAAGACCTTGAAAGCAACTAAGCTACTCCTACCACAGGTAGAGTTTCACATGCTTTCCACAGACCCTTGAAGGCTGGCATCCAAAGAGAGGTCACAGAAAAATCTTACTTTGAAGCAGCAAAAGCTGGATGACAACGTCAACAAACAAAACAAACCCAATTATGGCAGCTATTCTCACCAAAAGCTCAAAAGAAGGTTGTTATCCTTGCCTCTCAATGCCACTTTCAGACATGTAGCCCAGGTTTCAAAGATCTCATTTCTCCAGTTAGTCAACCAGCACAACAGGAAAACTGAAGTTAAGAACTGACATTAATATCATAGATTACTATGAACTAGTATTGTGCATGTTAATTAAGATGAGCAACCAAAACTCTGTCTCTATTTCAATTAAGATACTTCTCTGGTATCATTCAAAACCCCAAGCATTCACATTGTCTGATTACAAGGCCCAGAAAGGTGAAATGTTTCAGACAGATGGGAGACCCATTAATTTTCTCCTGGAACAAAAAAGCAAGCTTGCAACTAGCATAGAGTGAAAAGGTGTTTATTTCCTAGGATGGAATATGCCTCCAAGTCGGTCTTTCTTCAGTCAATATAAAAACTAATTCAACTCATGCCTATAAGTTCAAAAGATAACATTTCCCACAAAAAGAGTACTTTAAACAAAACCACAGTAGTCTTATTACACAAAACTCAGTGGTTCCTTCCTCTTTCGTAAATCCTGTAATGGCTTAGTGCTGTTTTTCCTCTCAATCTGAAAGACTGAGTCTTCTATTTTTCCCATTAAAGATCCACGTATTAGTGAGGGTCCAAATGAAGCTACTGGAAAACAGCATCATTTCCTAGAGCAAAGCAGAGTTCTAGCAAGTGAGTTTTCTTTTTCTTAAAAGAACCAACTTAAGATCAAGTTATTTTCCAGTCAGGTCAAATAAACCTTCATATGCCATGCCTTTCACTCCCTGAACCACTGCCTATAGCTGCAAGTTCTTTCCTGTTAAACGGGAAGCCACATTAGCATTTAAGTCTGCACACTGAACACAGCTTAAGAAACTCATGTTTTTATTATGATAACATTGGTATTAACCATCTGGCAAAACCAGGAAGTAAAAACTACTTTGGACACACTACACTGCTCTTCCCTCAGTGTATTCCCATCCTCATCTGCCCTTCAAGAACAGTTTCTGGCAAGAAAACCTGAGTGGATAAGGAATTCAAATAGTATTACAGCTAACCATCACTACAGACGATGAAAAATAATGCCTAAAAAGGATCCGTCTTGAAAGAGCTGTAATTAATACTAACAACAAAAAGCCTTAAACCCCTGGGTCGCCGGATTCCTTCCCGTTTCCCACTTCCCTTTCTTCTTCACCAAAAAAAAAAAAAAAAAAAAAAAAAGGAGATAAAACACAAGGGGCAGCCTCCTCAGAGGCATCTCGTTAAGGGGAGAAGGAAGCATAGGAGGGAAGAGAGAGGAGCGAGGGGAGGAGAAGCACCTGCCAGCCCACGGTCATCGAGCACCGGAGCCCGGACGTTTAACGCTGGCCCCAACAGTTCCGCTCTCCCCAGGCGCTGAGGCCTATCCTCCCTCTCTCCCCGCCTGCCTCCCCGGCCCCGCAGGCCGAGCAGCCCCGCCGCCATCCTCCCTCCCCTGGGCAGCCACACTCCGGAGCGGGGACCGCCGCCTCCGCCGCCTCCCCGGGCCCGCCGCCCCGGGGCGCCTCCGGCGGGTCCCGCCCGGCCCCGGCCTCACCTTTGCGCAGCTCCCGCTCCCACACGCTGACGATGAGCGCCGAGTGCTTGCGGTGGTGGATGAGCCACAGGCTCAGGGTCTGCACGCTCTGCTGCGAGTTGCTCAGCTCCGACAGCTTCCGCTCCAGCGCCGCCTCCGAGAATGCCGACATCGCTGCGCCGCGTTGGGCCCTGCCGTCCCGTCCCGTCCCGGCCGGGCCGCGCTCAGTCTCCGCCTCTCGGCCCCGACGAAGGAGGAGCCGACGAACAACTCCCGACCCTTCCCGCCCCGCCAGCAGCGCCCCGCGCCAACAAAATGGCGGCGGCCGAGGCCCGTGGGGCGCCGCGCGGCCCCGCCCCCTCCCCGCCTGCCCTCACTTCCGGCCCAGCGCGGGCCGGGGGCGGGCGGGGCGGTGGGAGCGCCCGGGGATGGGCCCGAGGGCCTGGGATTCCTCGGGGGTGGGATTGGTCAGCCGTGGGTCCATCAACGCCGGGCCCTGGGAAATAACATAAAAACGCAAACGCAAATAAGACCCCCCCCTAAGGCAACCTAGGCCGAACGGTTTCTTTCACCCAGCAGTGAAAGAACGCAATCTTTATGATTGGAACGCATCGTTATGATTGGAAGGGACCTCTGGAGATCATCCAGTCCAGCCCCCCTGCCAATGCAGGGTCACCTGGAGCACCTTACACGGGAATGTGTCCATGTGGCTTTGGAATGTCTCCAGAGAGGGAGACTCCGTAATCTTCGGGGGCAGCCTGTTCCAGTGCTCTGACACCCTCAACATAAAGCAGTTCTTCCTCTGGTTGAAGTGAGATTTCTTGTGTTTTAGTTTATGGCCATTGCTCCTTGTCCTGTCACTGGGTGCCACTGAAAAGAGCCTGGCACCGTCCTCTTGGCACCTGCTTTTGAGATATTTATATGTATTGATGAGATCCCTTCTCAGTCTTCTCTTGTCGAGACTAAACTAGCCCAGCTCCTTCATTCTCTCCTCATTAGAGAGACACTCCAGACTCCAAATCATCTTTGTGGCCTCCACTGGACCCTCTCCAGTAGCTGCTCATCTTTCTTGTACTGAGGAGCCCAGAACTTGAATTGCTAACTGGACACAGCACCCTAGATGTGGCCTCACTGGGGCCAAGTAGAGGGGCAGGATCACCTCCCTCCACCCGCTGGCCACACTGTTCCCGATGCGCCCCAGAACACCATTGTCCTTCTGGGCCACCAGGGCATGGTGCTGGCTCATGGTCAACCTGTCACCCACCAAGACTCCCAGGTCCTTCCCCAGAGCTGCTCTCCAGTGCTGGTACTTGGGGTTATTCCTTCTCAGGCACTTACTGTGACATTGGGTGTATCGTATTTCATATTTGGAGGTAGACACATACTCCACAAAAGCGTCTGGCCTCATTTCTAAAAGCTGTGTCTTTTATTTTTAATTTCCGGCATTAATGGTATCATGTGACATAATTCCACTGTTCACTGACAAGATTATGTGCAAAAATGCTTCCTCTTAGTTGTTTCAAACCTGTTCCCTTAAAGCTTTATTGCATTCTTGCTACTTCTGTTAATTTGGAAATAGTGAATAAAAATTATTCTCTGCTCACCTTTATATTCTTTCCTAGATTTTCTATTGTATCATCTTCAGTCATTTTTCCCCAAACAGGGAAGGTACTTTGTGCTAAATAACATGAGCAGCATTCCTAAACTTGATGTGAGCATTTCTAGCCTTCCCTGCTGTCCTGAAAAACACCTGACGTCATTTCTTACTTTAAACATTACCAACTGACTGACATTTTCAGAGAGCTATCTGCCTTAACTCCTATAGATTTATCCTGAATCTTATTTCTGTAGCTAATAATTATGACAGCAGTTGTCAGTATTTTTAATTTTTCTGTAAAATTGCATGTGTATTAATTAGAAAAATATGCATGTACCTTACTCTTGGGACATCCTGACAGTAGCTAACTATCCACCCTTAGAGCATTCCTATAATCTTTTACACACCCAGTTTGTCCTCATCAAAGAGCAGAACACTAGTTATGAACAAAAATATTTGTTGAGTATTTTACAGAATCACGGAATGGGTCAGGTTGAAGGGACCACAGTGGGTCATCTGGTCCAACCTCCCTGCTCAAGCAGGGTCATCCCAGAAACAAGGCACAGGATTGTGTCCAGACAGTTCTTGGGTATCTCTGGTGAGGGAGACTCCACAACCTCTCTGGGAAACCTGTTCCAGTGCTCGGTCACCTGCACAGTGAAGAAGTTTTTCCTCACATCCAGGTGGAACTTCTTGTGCATCAGTTTCTGCCTGTTGCCTCTTGTCCCATTGCTCAGCACCACTGAGCAGAGCCTGGATCCACCCTCTTGGCACCCTCCCTCCACATACTCACAGACATTGATGAGGTCCCCTCTCAGTTGTCTCTTCTCAAGGCTGGACAGGCCAAGTTCCCTCAGCCTTTCCTCATAAGAGAGGAAATCATAAGAGAGGAAATCCCTTAATCACCTTTGTTGCCAGGTCCTTCTCCACAGAGCTGTTTTCCAGTAGGTCAGCCCCCAGCCTGTACTGGTGCCTGGGGTTATTCCTCCCCAGGTGCAGGACCCTGCCCTTGCCTTTGTTGAATTTCAGACAGTTCCTCTCTGCCCATTTCTGCAAGCTGTCAAGGTCCTTCTGAAGGGCTGCACAGCCCTCTGGGGTGTTGGCCACTCCTCACAGCTTTTATTTTTTAAAACTTCATAAAGGTTTATCCCTATTTCATATCTGACATTCAGAGAAGGTGTCCCAGAGGATTGGTTTTGGGCAATTTTCCTAATATTTGTTCTTAGTGAAATCTTCCTTTTAAACAGAAAACTTTGGTGAGGGCGAGGTGGGAGTGTTAGGAGGTTTTAATGTGAATTCTGTTTACAAAATCATCTGTAGCATGAGTGATTTGGGGGGGACTAGAAAGGATTTTGCAAAAATGCTTTTGACAGAGAAATTTAAATAAGAAGTTGCACAGATCCCTACAGAGTTTCTTATTCACTGCCTTTTGATCACCACGAATGAAAGAACCTGTAACATACTGCTATTTTTCCTATGTACAGCAGAGGACACTCTGGCATTAAATAGAACTGACCAGTGAAGTAAAATTAAGACAGAACTAGCAAACATGGATGCAGCCATTAGAAAAATGAAATATGGTAACCTAGTAAACAACACCCAAACAGAATTTCTTGGAGTCATATATATTCTGATGTAAGCAGAACATTATGTTAGGAGAAACTTTTGAGTAACTATGGGAAAAGAACTATTTCTCTCACACCCAAGACTAGACTATAAAGTATACAGCAACAAACAGTAAAATTTACATGACAAATCCAATTAATAAAGGGAAGAAAAGAAAGAAATTGGTGGAGAATTTTAGTAATGTTTGTAAAAATGTTTACTACTCCTTCCTCGGCATCTTCCATCCCAGATTATCAGAACATTTTAAAAAAAAGAATAAATCCTCTGAGATTGGTATGTTTTTCGTAAATAAAGATATTTGAATACCAATAGATTTCTTTTCTGTGTTTCATACTGTATAATAGACTACACAGCAAAATAGAGATTTCACTTTTCCCATAAATCTTTAGAACACATTTTAAATCTGTAATAAGTGTTAACATCAGCAATCTAATTTAAGAGCGATGCTTTATCCAGTCAGTGAATAGAAATTTGCCACAAGACTTCATCAAAGCAAAGTGACTCTCAGGCAGGAAGCATACACAATGGAGGGTTCATTCGTTGAAGAGCTTGGAAAACTTCAGCTTTCATTCAGAAACAAGTCCTACATTATTCACCTGCCTTTAAGAAATTCACCCACACCCACAGGGGCGGAGCTGTCAACAGATGGCGAGTTTTCTTCCGCCCATTCCTATGTTCAAACCGTAATAGCATCTTCCCTCTGAATTCCTAAGAACAAAGTTCTGTGTTGCTTCCCTTCTGTCTGAGTAGTCTGCTGTGTTCTCCTGTTCCGGGAGAAAGGAGCCACAGGCAAGTCTAAGACAATGACTGTGAATAAATTACTCGTTTGAGGTTTTTGCAGAACATGGGATGCTCTAGGTAGTTCAAAGATGTAATTACAGTTACCAAGTGTCTGTACAGCACTCTTACTTTATGTGTAGGTTGCAGGTTTTTTGTTTCTTATCCTTAGTAACATTCTATGCTTCACTGGAATTTTCTAGGAACTCTCATTTTATGCTACTACATAGAGCAGTAAAACAATCTGTGTATATACTGGTTTACTAAACATTGCTCATCAGCTATGTGGGATTTTAGTTAAAGCCAGCTCTTGCACCAGAACAGATCTTTCTCTGTATGAGTCTAGCCTTTTCTCATTTTAAATTTTGTTTTGTATCTCTTTCTCAAATAGTCTCACCCAGGAGATGCAATAATATTAAAGGAAAAAAGAGACTTCTCTAGCTGTGTTTCCTGTCTGAGAATTTGTGTTAGTCAGCGCACCAATCACTACCTGGATCTCAAAAATACAACGCTGGCAGAGCATTTCTTTTTTATTCTTCCAAGTGTCTGGTCCATCAAATGTAACAGTTTCTGAAGTTTCATACTTAAAAATATTTTTCCATCTTTCCATATGTTTGTGCATCTCACAACCCAATTCTATGTAAATGATCCTATTTCCTTACCCCAATAAGAACACAAAAAATGGAGATATGCAGAAACAAGACCCTGAAGTACAGCTGTAAAGTGCTTCTTGACTGAGCAATGGCAATTAATCTGGGTAATTTATTCAGAAACACTATACCCCATTTTTTATCTTAATAACAAGAGGGCATATCCCTGACAGAAATTATAAATAAATAAATCCGTTTATTAAAAAAAAAAAAAACCACACTCAAAAACATACATTGTGAAGTCCTGCAGGAGGAGAACAAAAGAAAGCTTAAATGGAAGAAGCTCTCTGAAGTAACTTAAAGAGCTGACTACTGGAGCCAAAAACCTCAGGGTGATTAATCGTGCTTTTACATGAGTTCCTGCCACTAAGCACTTCACCTTTTAATGTAATTCATTAAAGACAGAAATTATTTGCTACTTAGGAGATTAACAAAACCCACTCTCTGAGATATGTACATATGATCCAGCAAAGCATTCACACATATTGTGAGGAAAGATAGATTGAACAATCTAAAAAAATATGTCCAGTATTTCTGTGGTTACTTTGGCTCTCTGTGGAGATGTAAAAATGTTTGTGGAAAACCTTCCTTTTCCCTAAGTCAGGCATTCAGCCAGACAGTTATGTACATCCGGCTTCTTCATCATTACGCTATTAAGTGAAGTCATACTATGTAAACATCCACTGTGATTAATATATGGATGCAATCAAGTCCCAGTTTTTTGTAGTAGAGAGTGCTGTAACTAAGCAGGAAAGCACTTCAGGGTATGTATTCACTCAGGTGTGCAGAAAGGCACAAAACATTAAATATCTGTGCAATACATTAATGAATCATTAATATGTGCCCTAGAGTGCATATAGCTCTTAGTCACAACATAAAAGTAAAAAAGCACATCCTTGACAATAAATAATGTTATCTTTCAAGGAAAAGGAAAACACTGCAATATACTGACATACTTTTTGAAGAACCAACTCGAAATTGCAAAAAATGCAAATTTAAATTTGACTTTAAATCTTAGGAGATGGGCTGATTCACCTTTGTGATCCAGTAGAGGACACAATGTTCCAGAAGCTATTTAACTGTAGGAAGCAGACACTGCATTTTTGTTACTGTGTACTCAGCTCATGGTTGTGGAGGTGGTTGATACCAGTGTACTGTGCTGTACTACCACAAGCACAGCCAGAGGGCTGAGGAAAGCACTTACTCACCTTTACTCCATACTCATTCAACCACATCTGGGATAGTGTGTTCCGTTTTGGCCTTCCCTAGTATTGGAAAAATATTTGTAAGCTTGAGTAAGTCCAGCCAAAGGCCACCAAGATGGTCAGATGGTTGGAACACAGAAACCAGATGGGGAGACAGAGGAAATTTGGGTTGTTTTAACCTGGAGAAGCAAAAGCTGCAACCTAATGGCAGCTTTGCAGTACCTACAAGGAGGTATACTGAGAAAATGGAGTGATTCATGGACGTGCGTGATGAGTGGCTGATAAACAATGGTGAGAAACTGAAATGGAAGTTCCAACTAGATAGAACAAAAAAGTTCTTTCACCACAGGGACAGTCAGACAATGGAACAGGTTGCCTGGAAAAGTTTTGCATCCCTGAGTATTTTCAAAACTAGACTGGATAAAATTCTTGCCACTGTGGTCTGATCTCATGGTGGTACCTGCTCTGAGCAGGTGGATGGTGGAGTAATTCTCCAGACTTTGTCTCTATACCACACTATTCACATTTGTGACATACTTGTATGGCTTGGTTTGTACTTGTACCAGTTCAAGTCCAAGCTTGCTGGGCTTCCATCAGTTGGATCCACACAGTGCAATAGGGCTGTGCAGCTGCACAACATTACTGTCCTATTATGCAAAGCCTAACCACAGGTTAACTTGCATGTCAGTGTGATCCTTCAGTACAGAGGGTACTTCATGTCTTCCAGAATGTGCTTACCCTCCTACTGCTTGGTGGGCAGGCAGAGAAGGATGGAAAGGTCTGCTATTAGAATTGTTACTACACAGCCATCATCTACGTGCTAGCCATCACTTATGTTGTCAAAAACATCAATTACTTTAGTAGACATAGTTTTCTCAAGTGCACAGTGATCCATAAATAAAATCCATGTAGTTTTTAATGCATACTTACTCTTTTCTCTTCCTTAAACTGAAAAGACACCTGAGCATTGCCAGAATGCTTGTGGCTGTTCCCAATGGATGTTTATTTGTTCACCCTAAAACTATATTTTTGAGCCAGTTTTTGAGGAAAGAACAATAAATGAAGAGAGTTTATGAAGAAAGATTGTGCAGGCAGTAGTAGCTCTTAGTTTGCTCTTGCAACACGTTCAGGAACATGACTCAAGCACAGTAATTTTGCCAGTCATTGTTAATGACATGGTACTTAGTCTCTGTGCCATTGTCTTGCCATATCTGACTCAAAACCAAGTCAGAGCTGGTGACGGATAAGCAGCTGTGTGCAGGAGTCAGCTGTCCATGTTTCTTCAGACATCTGTGGTTTATGAAGTGGTGACCAGACGCGCTGTCATTGTCTGGTAGTGGTGCAAGGCCACCATATGCTTTTTTGTTGGGTGACTCTCCTACCCTGTCACATCTGGCACTGCTGCCTAATTAGA
Source organism: Corvus hawaiiensis (assembly GCF_020740725.1). Taxonomy (NCBI): domain Eukaryota; kingdom Metazoa; phylum Chordata; class Aves; order Passeriformes; family Corvidae; genus Corvus; species Corvus hawaiiensis. Next base: position 89,098,115 of record NC_063213.1, on the reverse strand, counting down.
GTAAAAGCCCCTCACTTCAAGTGGGATTCTTATTTCTTTTGGCAAATGGGGAGCAGGGGACAGGAAAGTTTGGAAAATGGATACGGATGCTGTAGCTGAGAGTACTGTAGCAATGCTGGGAAAATGTGGCTGCTCACAGTCACTGTCTGATGTTTCCCCTCTTCTGGCTGTCACAACCTGTGAGCTCTGTCACATACCTACAATCTTATGTCCCCAAGAAACATAATTTTCAAACAAACATATTTGCCAGGTGTTTGCTGTTGTCCCAGGAAGGAGAATCTGATCTTTTCCTGTGTAGTCCTCCAGCACTCAGAGTGGCCATTTGCTTTGCTTTTGTTTTAACTTGAACTGGGGACAGTGTGAGGGAAAGGAGGCTCATGGCCTTCCCAGTACTCCAGTGTCTTCAGAGTACAGTAAGCAGGGCAGGTCACACCAGACCCGACTCAACTGCATCTCTACTGCCTGTGAGAATAGGACTTGCATGTGAGTAAGCTGCTTCCACAAGTCCAAGGTTTCCCACCTGAGAAGCCAGATGGTATCACCCCAGAGCTTTTCAAGTGCATATCAATATTTACAGTGTGTGGACAATCAGGGAGTCGGTCCTCAATGAAAAGCCAATGCAAAGCCCATGATGTAGCCAGACAGCACAGACACAGGCATGGCAAAATGTCTGATACATTATAGCGTTTGTGCCTTTCACTGAGAGTCCACACCTGCAAGGTCTATATCCCTTATTGAAGCACAGATTTAATGCACATATCTTTATTGTCAAAGTCTATTTGTTTGGGGTTATACTACGCAGAGCTTTGGAATTACCAAGCCCTACAGTGTTGTAAATGCAATCCAATGCATTTTTCTAAGTTGCAGCGTTATTGTAGCTACTGGTATTTTTCTTGGAAACTAGGTGTCACTAGTGGTTTAGAAATAGCAGATACAGTTTCATTCCTATGTGCTTATTTTTCCTGCAACTCATTTATAATCTCTCAGCCTCTCCCTGTGCACCTCCAAAAGAGCATGGAGCTGCTTTCTCTGTAACTGAAGACTGAAATTAGATTCTTCTGTAGATTTCTTCTCATCAAGCCAAAGAAAGACAGGTCCCTTGTCTCTGTACGTCATCTTAATCATCCTGGTGTACCTTTGTGAAACTCACCCAGTTTTTTTCCTTTTCTCTTTCTACTGTGGGACCCAAAGATAGACAGTTCTCCAGGCACGGTCTCACAAGTGCCAAGCAGAGGGCACTTCGCTTGGTCTGGCCATGGTGCAGTAATACTGCCCAGTATGGGATGATCTTCCATCCTCACTACTTATGCCTGTTCCACTGTCTGCCTCTAGCACTTGAAAGTCCTTTCCTGCAGAGCTTCTCCTCAGCCAGTGCTCTGCAGCCCCAGCAGTCCACAGCACCTGCATTGCAGAGTCCCAGGACTCTGCACTTTTCTTTCTAGATCTTCATGACATTTCTGGCTTCCAAATGGCTGCCCTACCCACCAGTGCATGGAGTGCTTTCCCCCACCTCGCCATCCAGCCACCAGTGTGCTGCTAACTGCAAACTTGCTGAGGTTATGTGCTGCTGTCTCCTTGCCCAGGTCATTCACAGGCATTAACCTTATCGACCGCAGGTACCTCCAGTGGGGCACAGCCAATGACTGAACATCAGTTGAATTTTGTACCATTGATCACAAACTTGGGAGCCTGGTGATCCAGCCATTTTTACCACCCAGCAGCCAGCTTCTCTAATCCTATATCTCACTGACTCCCTAGAAAGACTGTGGGATACTCTGTGCTAGGTCTTTGTGTTCCTGGATGCGTTTTCCAAGAGAATTTGCTCCATAAAATTCCTGGAGACTGAGGTTAGGCTGACTAGCAGGCAGTCCATGGTTTACTCCTTCTTACCAATCATGAAGGGGTCCTAATCCCTATCCTCTCATGGTAATCACAGCTAAGATTGTCATCGAGTATCACATGTTGAACCACTATTTCCTTATCCATGAGTAAGGAATCCAGGAGAAGCACCTCCAGTGCTTGATACATCCACAAGCCGTGTTAAAGAATTGCATCTAAACTCCATAAATTTCCTGAATTCTTGCACCCTATTGTGTTGACCTTGCAGTGGATACCCAACAATAACAGTACTATACGGTGCTGAAAATAAAATGTGTTGTATAGTACATTCTTATTTTCAAAGTGGGTTATCAAAGATTGCTTGAAAATCAGAGTAGAAGAAATCCAAGACCTGCATAGTCCTTTTAAGTAAGGAAGTTGTTATGTGACCCTTATGTACTAGAATTCCTTCACTAAGTTTCACAGTATAGGTAGAAATTAATTTCTTTAACACTCTTCAAAGAAAATGTACAGATTCAATAAAGTGTTCATAGCAATGCTGTGGTCTGGAAAATTCTTCTGTAGGATCATGGGATGGGTGCACATGTATGATTCACACTGTTCAGATACATACAAGCTGTTTTTCTTTGCAGAAAGGAGCTCCACTGCTCTGAAATACCTGAAGTAAACTTCTGTACCTCACAAAAACTTCTGCTGTCACCCGGCCATAGTAATACACTGTGGCCCAGGCAGAAAATGGCAGAAGGATGTCCCCTAGAGAAACTTTATATCAGTAATGTAAATTTATCAGTTCCTGACATTTTCAGCTTTCATACAATGATGGTATTGATCATCAACAATTCAGAACTAATCGTCCTTCCATGTCTGTTTGGGGATGAGATAAAAAAAAAAAAAAGAAGAGTAAAAAAAGCATATACAAATTATGTAGAAGCAATTCCTCATTGTATAGTTCTTGGATAATGCCTGGTATGTTGAATCAGACCTATTTAGTTGTGATCAAAGTCATTCTTGTTTCATGCATAAATGAATGAAATAACTCAATTGTCTGACCTAGGAATTGCTCAAAGCATTTTAAGAAAGAAGGATGATCAGTTGTATGTTTGAACACAGTCCTCATGGCACAGGTGGATGAGATTTCCTGCAAATAAATACATATCCTAATAACACGAAACACAATTTTAGAGTGATATTGTTTTCAAAACACAAAAATTAATCACATAAACCAAGTAATTTCTCCATGTTGATACAGATATTGTTTTGCTTGTACTCAACAGACTGTCTTTTCAGCATCTCTTCCCATCCTGTATATTCCAAAATGCTCAAGAAAGTAATCTGGGCATCAGGAATATGAAAAGGAGTCAGAACAACTTGGCAGGACAGGGAGATGCTGGTTGCCAGAACTGCCTGTAGTGCTGCTTTTATAAGGAAGGAGCTGTTCTGTCAGTTCCATTGGTCTCGTAAGGTACCAGGACTATGCCAACAGACTTCATATGATATCATCAGGAAATTTTGCTCACCCCAAGCAGTCAATGCTTGCTTCCTATTAGTATATGATTTATACCGAAAATTGCCCAAAATCCCACCCTCCCAATGACTGCAAACTTGTGTTTTGTTTGTTTTTAATCTGAAGTTTACTGTGTGCACTGAGGCTAACCACACACTGTAGACAACTGTCCTGAGTTAACCTTTGCTATACCTGTATGGCAAGAACCTCATTCCACTGCAGGAATTCCTCCCAGCATTCAATGCATGGCTGCCAAATGTGCTTATTTGGATGTCTCTGTCTGCTTCAGCCATCATGGCATTTACTCCTCGCCATTCTCCACCTGTCTTAAATCTCAAGACTTAAAAGGGCCAGCTAAAAATTCCTAAGGGTCATCTCCCATTCAGCATGAAAAATAGCAGAAAATCAATCCTGCCCTCTCCTCAAACTTTGACCTTATAGAGCAGAAAGTTACCAGACAAAGACCAATTTGCTGCTTGGACTGGGAATCACTCAAGTACTGAAACATGACTTGAAGATCTATTTTCATCCTAACACATAGGAATTAGATAAGAGTTGAAAAAGTCTGGAAACTCTGTAGGTTTTTGTGATGTTCAGATGCATAGCCAAATGATTTCAGCCTTAGTGTTCTCTGAGGTTTGGTAAAAAAATGAAAAGTGTGTTTTGCCACAAACAGCTTGTGTCAGAATGTGGAACACCTGCACTGTAAGTAAAATTTTAATCAATTCCCAGCATGGCAAGGCCACACTGAGGTCTCCAGTCCTTTTTCCTCCCTTTTTTAAACTTGTAAATTCATGATATGAGTTTCTTGTCTGAAGCAAAGGTGATTCTCATCTTTTTTTTACACTGGTACCAGTATACCATCGGTGATGTCAGCAGAACGCCATCGGTGTAAAGCAGTCCTACAGCCGTGCCTGGAGTTCAGCTCCAGTTTGCATGGCCCAGGTCTCTCTCACTGATATCAGCGTGCAGTCACTGATGAGCTTAAATGCACATCCTCATCCACAAGTTTTAAGGTAAAATGGAATTCAGCCAATATTGCTGGAGCTTACCCCACACTCAAGGTTATTGTTCTGATCTGGATGTGGATAGACAAGTGATGCTGTGAACACTGTAGTGCAATGAACTGCACATTCAGGCACTCTGGGTCCGTCTTTGGCTTTTTTTATGGCAGTACTTGCCAAGGGAATAGGACCCATCTTTTCAAATTGGTCCTTATTGATTTGAGTGGCTGTATTTTCTATTTTGCAATTGCATCATGGATAATCTAAGAAATACTTTCCAGAGGTTCAAATTGCAAACAAGTAACATCCACTGATTTTTTACACTTACCTTTGGTCTTGATGGCAAACAAGTCCCAGTTTAAAATACAGCCATAATATTACAGTATATATATTGTGACAGTAGCATTGCTAGCACTGTATTTCTTCCAGTCTGCTGCACAAAGGTCCACTTAGTTCCATATTTTCTGTTTGGACTCTAAAATTTATCTGATACAGTACAAAACAACAGAAGAAACAACAGTCAACATGCCACTAACTGTATCACTGCCACAGAACAGATTTTAAATGTCAACTTTGAAACTAAAACTGACATAAAGGTAGCTGCCAGTAAAAGAATTTCTGGGGAAAAAAATAGAATGTGAAACAAATGAAAAAAGTTGCACAGAAGTCAGAGGTGGTATCATCTTAACAATGAAAAGAAAGAGAGCAAAATGCAAGCCAGGCAAAACATGATTATTATTTTGCAATTGTTTTCCCAGCTGATAAGAATAAATTCTGCTTTCCTGTTAGGCTTTCAGTGGTCTCCGGAAAAAATTTTCATATTTCTACTCTTATTTTTTTAACAAATGCTTTTTACTCTGTGTGTGTGTGTGTGTGTGTGTGGTAAATGAGATGTTCTCATGATACATCTCAGCTAAATGCTTTGTGTGCCACCAAGTGTTATCCAGATAGAACTTCTGATTGCAGCTCCCATTTATCATTTGATAAGTTAGATGTAGCCACTGGATTTTATTTTCATTAAGGAGTGCTGGATGGAAAGTTGATAGCTATAGCAGGACTGGTTGGTGTCTCACTTTGTTCTGCAAACACTGGTTTATACACTAATTTTTGCTTGCAATTTGCCTCCAAGAGCTAGGCTGATGAAAGGAAAAGTGGCTCCTAATTTGAAGGCTGTGTGATAAGGCTATCAGTTTATTCCTCCAAAAGGAACCACCCAGATACCATAAAACTGCAGTGAAATAGCTGTGTCAGCAAAGGTCATGACCAGTAAATAGCAAAGTTCTTTTTCTGCCATGAACACCACTTGTCAGCAGACTTGGTGGCAAGTGATGGCCAAAAGGACAACAAAAATGTGTTTGTATTTTTTTTTAATGTTTCTATTTTGGGCTAAGTGTGAATATAAAGCTAAACTTTTTTTATTCTTTCCACCAGTCATGGGGCAACAAAGCAGACCTTCCTTCTGCCTAGCAGTGCAGCATGTTTTGGTTCGGGATCAAAGGGGTACGTCTACAGGCTGGGCATCAGGAGAGTGCCTCTTTTCTTTCCCTGTCACTTCCAGCCTTACCCTTCACACTTGCCTCAGGAGACCACTTTGCACTTGCCAGAGGCAAATTCTCCCTGGCAGGAAGATGGCCTCCTTAGACAGAGCATGGGTGAAGTTTGCTTTTCTTTCACTTCTCTACCCAAACGATTCACGTGGTGCAGTTGGCTACAGAGTGGTATCTGCTCTTTGTTACAGAGAGACCCTTCTCCTCCAGCACTTCTCCAACCATTTTGTTCAAGGCTATTTCTTTCTTTCCCCAGCACAAGCTTCACTGCTTAGTTCACTCTGGTCTGGATAAAAGGTTTACCAGGAATTTTAATACAAAATGATTTTCAGAAGAAGAGCCATGTGCTGCATGCCAAGAGAACAATTAAGGAATCACTGTTAGACTGTAGCCGAGTTTGACACCGTGAACACAGAGTGCGTTTGCTTTTGCATGTCTGCAGAACATCATTCATCATGGTGTTTCTGGCTCCCACAGCCCCGTTCTTGTCCTGTTCCTCCTCTGCCTCTTCTGAGCAATCTGTTTATTAATGAGAGCTTCAGTGTGAGAGGTTTAAAGGCTGAGAGGCTGAGATCAGGACCCTGACAAGTCACAGGCTTTTATCATCTTCTCTGGGCATTCTTTTTTGACGGTGTCTGTCTCTCCTCTCCTCTGTCAACAACTGACTGAGTTATAATTTGGGCACCTCTCTTCCAACTGAAGTTAGGAGTGGTCCTCTAGGGTTTTCCCTTGACATCAGTTCTAAAAAAAGAACCAACCCTCCCCTGTTTCCTTGGTTGTGGTAGCTCTTAGCCAGCTGGAATTTTTTAGAAAGAAAAACCAGACTGCCAAAAAGACACCCTTAAAAACTTTAAACCAAACCAAAACAGCAGGGAATAAAAAGGAAAAAAAACCAAGGTGCAGAAATATTTTTCTCTTGGCATTCAGTAGCAAACATGAAAAAAAAAGAAGAAAGGAAAAAAAGCTGTCCCCAAAAGTTAATTTTAAGAAATATTTTCTCTTAGATATTAAAAAAATAGTTATCTACATAAATGTGTGATACAAAAATGGCTGTATCTGGTGTAAAACAAATTTAGGAATAGCTATAATCTTGTCACAAATAGAAAATATATTTTCTTTGTTAGAAGACTATATGCAAATACCATTTCATTAACAAAATATTTCTTGTCTGAAGTTATATCATTGTGTTCGATGGATTTTCTCCTTGAATTTTTCTAATTCCCTTCTATATCCAATTTTACTTTGATGCCCACAATGATCCCGTAACAATGAATTCCAGAGTTTAATTTTACTCTGTTAACACTTACTTCCTTTTTGAGTTGCTGATAACTTTAGTTAATCCCTCCTGCTTTTTTGTATTATGATGAACCATAAGTAAAGACTTCCTACTCATTCTGTCTCCTTCTCCTGCGAGTCACTGAATTCTGCTATCACCACTCTGTCATCACTTTTCAAGGCTGGCAAATCCTGGCCTAAATGCATCTGGTACAGCAGTTTTTGTCATAAAAACTAAAACGATACAAAACCTCTGTAACATAAATAACTCACATTGCAAAAAATGCCTGGAAGACTAATTCCCACTCATTTACACTTGAGACATTAAGTAATTTTAACTAAGTCACTCCCTTAACAACTGCAGTTATTTAACCCCTCAGAATATGACCTCTTCTGTTAAAAAATTACCTATGCCAACATTACCGAGGCGCGTAGTTCATTTCAGAATAACAGCATCATTTTAGATGCCCACACTTGCTCCTCTATTGCTACTAGAGTACTCAAGATGGGTGTGGGGGACACTACAAGATATATCTGTCATCTTGAAACGTGAAGGGATAGATTATACACTACTGCTATTCCAGACTTGCCAATTTGAGAGACATATCCTGTCCTCTACCCTAAGACTTTACAGACCTGAATGGATCAAAGTGTGACACAAAGACCTTTTGCAGGAGTACCTTCTTATTCTCGGTAAACAAATTCTGCATTAGCTCTCAGCCGAAAATCTGTAATTGGATAATGATGTTGAGTAATCATTCTTGTAAATATCCTTAGCTGCTTTTTTGTCTAGAAAATCAGCAAGGAGAAATGTCAAGGGGAAAAAACCACAACATTTTAACATACTTTAAAAATTGTACTTTAAATTACTGTATTTTGACTGTGAGAGTTAATCCTCTTTCTCTCTCAATCACAAGATACTCCTCCTTGTGATGATGGTGTCATCAAAATACTCTATAATTTGCTTATGTGCAATCTTCATTCGTTTCAGTGAGACTACATGGAAGTGAAAAAACTACCTTTCATGGAGGAACATTTCTATTATATGCTCTAGTTTCAGGGAATAAATCTCATCTTTGTCAAAAGCAGACATGTGCACAAGATAGTTACAGAATGTATATTGCTGAACCAAATTATCCACATATGAATTTGGTTTTACATGCATTAGAAGACTGAGTGCCAGATCCTGCTAAGGTTGCTTATGTGAATTGTCTTATTTATTTCATGCCTTACTGTACAAGGAAAGCTGGATTTAGCCCACTGTGGTTTTAGTACACAAAGGAATACTTATTTCTCCACTTCCTACTGGTTCATTTCAATGTAAGAAACCACAACCAAAAAGGAATTAATTTCCATGAGTGTGAAAGAGCAGAGAGCTTTTAGAGCTATGTTTTGCAGACAGTGTCTCTTTCATGATAGGAAGAAAGGAAAATTCTGCACTGCCTCATTCTCCCAGCACATTTAGGATATTTCAGGTCGGATCTCCCTGTGTTATGACCCACCCTTGAGGCAGGGTAACTGAGATTCTTGTTAATCCCTTGGGCCTGATTAGAGTGAAACTACACTGAATGACCAGTGTTTGTTTAGATATATATATATATACATATATATATATGTAATGTATGGCAGATTTATTTTAGAAGAATTTGGTTACAATGGAAAGGAGGTATGTAGCACTTTTGGGTATTATCTACAGAAATATAACTGTTTAAAGTATAAGAATATCACTTAAGAAAATATATAAGGAAAAGAAAGAGAAAGAAAGGGTAAAAGTAGATAATGGAGAGGAAAGATACCACCACACGTGTATCCAGCGACAAGACTTGATTGCTGCAATTTCGATGTCTGATGGTTGAATTGAGGTCGCAGACTTGATCCATTGGGGGTGGGGCAAAGCCCATGAAACACAAAGTTCAGTGGGTTAATAAATGCTCAGGTCTAAGTGGGAATATCCAGGTACCTCCCCTAGAGGGGGAGTTTAACACTGTCTTATGCAACACTGTGGATCATACACAGTCCTCTGGTGGAAGGGCCCAGAAATGAGTCTGGTGGCACTTTGGGGGTCTTTGGTGATTAATGACACATTTCAATGACACAACAGCTGCCTGTCATGCCAGCACAGTGTAGCAGTCATTCCCCATCAGAAGGGCTGAACACCTTCAGACCTACGTGTGAATGCCCCTGTACCTCTCCCGGGAGGAAGTTTTATGCTTGAGCCTTACCAGGACGAAGGACAAGGGCATGATAAAAAGCATTGTCCCACTTCGAAGGATCTGCCTTTTCCTTTGTCTGGCTCAAAAACCAACGTGTTGGTAAACAAAAGTCAGTTTGTTGTTGTCACCCTCCGGTGGAGGGTGCACATCCCCTCTGCACCTGGGCTGTTCTTACGCAGATCAGAGGTTCTGCCACCACACACCCAAAAACTCTCCTCCTCCCCTTCTGTTTGGAGGTGCAAAACTACCTCAGGAAAGCACCCTCTGCTTGTGCAAATGGCCAATTGTTTGAGTCATTAACCTTTAACGTTTCAGTCTCTCACACCTTGTTTTTCCTGTGCAAACCAGAATTGTCTAATGGGTTAGAGCCGGGATGGCGCAGTGACGCAGCTCCACTCTGTCAGTCAGGGTTCTGTCACATGCTGCTTACAACAGCTGTGGTTCTGCACAGTGGTACTATGGGTTGTTAGCTATTACACTGAGCTAGGTAAACGGGATGAATCATTGTGTTCCCAAAAAATGCTCTGGCACAAGATGTCTTGTCATGAAATGTTGTTAAATGGACACCCAGACAGTTTGAAGCTGTCTGCAAGGTTCACTGGCTCTGACTGATTTCAAAACATCACATGGATTAGCATTTACAAAGCAATTTGCAGAAGGCATTACTCAAAATAAACAGGAATGTGTCAAAGTCACTGATACATGTTATGTTTTTTATATAGTATACCATTTAAAAATAAACATGCTTTCAGCTTAACTGTCTTCCAATAGCTCCAAAGAATTATAATTATTTTTGGATGGTTGGCCTTTAAACCAGGATAGGATATTTTAAACAACTGTTCTCTTTAAAAGAATCACATTATTTTCATGCCTTGGCATGATTTCTCACATAGTGACAGAGCCAGGTATTTCCAGTGTAAAGGTCCAACCGATGATCTGACAGAATATTATCAAGTCTTATTGGAGTCACACATGGCTTGCTGTTATAGCTCTGTATCAACAGGAATCCAAACCCTGCAAGTGATAGAAATATGTTTATTATTTACAAGACAGAAAGAAGATTTCAGACAAAGTTATTTGCACCAAAAGCCAGACTCGGCTTGTTTTGATTTCTAAACTGTTTTGTTCATACTTTCAATGGACTTTTTTTTGTGTTATACATTGTAATCAAAAGTATTTTTTTGCTGTGAATTTCTAACAGAAATAATGATAGATAACTGCTAATGTATTATTATAATTTATTTATATGAGTTCTGAGTTTGTCCTATTTGTTCCATCCTTACAGATTGCTACTACCTGGTGACCCTTCTGAAATGGCAGAACTCCAAAATCCTTTTGGCAATGAAAATACATGATTAGAGGCATTCCTGCCATTGCATATATTTGTAACTTTCTGAAATTTAGTTTGATTTAATCCTGGTGTTCATTCATCTAGAAAAGCCTGGGTGTAAGAACTGTAGTCTACGCACATACTCTTTGGATTTTAATGACAATGTTAATAGGACTTTTCATGCTTCATCCATTTCTCTGGCTGTGGACTAATTCACAGTCATGCACAGTTATATTTTTGCATAACTTTAATATAATGAAGTTCTCTGATTCCAAGTGCATCTTGGAGTGAAATCCTTTCTCCTCTCGAGCACATAATAAAACTTCCACTGATTCCTGTAAGTTTCACAGACTTCACCTGTGTTTATTTTACTAGGCTTGAACTGTGCAATTCAGATCTGGTTCTGGATCTCAAACTCTGCAAAATTTAAGAAGATCTAAATCCCAGATTTAAAGATTGCCCATCTTGCATGAACCTGTATTCATTAAAAGAACAAAAAGGACGTTTTGGGACTGAATACAAACAATACTGGTTTTTCATTAGTGTTTGTTTGGGTAGGTTTTTTTGTTTTATAGGTGCTATCCAGATAACTGCTGTACCTCTGTGATTTAGAGTGTTTTAACACATCACCCAAACTCTAACATCCTGATACAAAAGATACTGTACCAGTTCCCTGACAGTTGCCTCACCATCCTATTATCTTCTCTACACATAATGAGGTATAAATCATACTGTGACTCATACCAGTTCCCTAACCATTAAACACTGCTACAGTGGTTGACATGAGTTTTGTCCAGAATTCAACATTTAGTCCTGACCTGGCTCAAATAATGGAAAAATAATTTTGTGAAATGTATTGTCATTCTGAAGTTTCTTTGATTCTGAAGGCTTAAAAGTAGAGATTTTTTTTCCACCCACATGTTTGTGACCTTTGAGAAGAGACTATTCAAATAGTTATTTTTTCCTGTTCCTACTTTTTTCCTTTGAGTATGAAACATGAACAAAGTTCAAGGTTTATTTTGGGTTGCTTTTTTTTTCCCCAACTAGTTTTCTTCTTTGCTATTCTACAACTATTCAAAATTGCTCCAATTCTGAAGCAGTTATCAGATCTGCACTCACATATTTTTTCAAAGGTATGGAACTGCTGAAAAATTCCTGGCACAAAGAAGATTATCTAAAAATAAAGGAATAGAGGGAAGATGGTAGATAGCAATTTCTTACATGAGCAAAAAGAGGGAAAAATGAGGGAAAAAGAAGATAAATTAAAATCAAGTTTAGTTCTCTGAAAATTAAGAGAAAATGGGAAAATAATGAAGCAAATTTTTGATTAAAAAAAGATTTTGTAATGAAAAGTTTGATAGCCTTGGTTCTGCTTGTGATGATTCAGTCTCACTAGAGAGAGCTACCAGAACCCAAACCAAAGCTGTACCTCAGCTAACTATCTTAGCTAATTTACATAAACTAAAACAAATTGTAAGAGTTTAATTTTGGGATAAGGTATTTTCCACTATAACAAGGCAAAATTTGACACCTACTGAAAGGTAAAAAATCCAGAAATGATTGTCCTGTTAGGAATCAGAAGACTTCTAACCACACCATCTCTCCAGGATTCCTTGTTGTTTTGGAAGAGAGCCAGGTGCTCCTCTAGGCGCTCATTATTCATCTTTGATCCCCACTTGGGAATACAGAGGATCTGTTTCAATATTTAGAGATTGTACTGGGAATCAAGAAAACTAACATCACTTTTGGGTACAAACTGACCTCTCTGTATATTGGATTCACTCATCGTACGACAAGTTCGATAGCGCTTACCTGTGGTTACACCCGTTACTGTGCTAAAGCAAATCTGTAACGTTCAAAACCACATTCTTATTGTTCTGTCTACATAAGGTACATGCCATTAATAATAACAATTTTCAAGGCATTATTGTTCAAATAGTTTATGCATTCTTCTCAGATTGCATTAGAAGGATTAGGCAATGTAATAGTTACATTAGTCATTCCTCACACCTCTCTTTCCAGCAGAACCTCTTTCCAGGTGTGCCTTGCTATGTAACTTTTGCCAGATACACCTGGAATGTAATGAGGAATTGCAGCTTCTCACTCGTGCTTCACAACATGATCTTGGAGATGAGATGGAGATTGTTTATCATTCAGACAATGGTAGAGATGAATGATTTATGACAGTCACTCAGCAGCAGTGAAGTTAGTACAGAGTGATGCTCAGGTTGCCGTACCCACTGAGCAAACCCATCAGCTGTGTAGGATAATTGCATAATACTCCAGTCACTGAATTACTTCACATTACAATCATAACAGAAGCTGTCCCAGATGTTTGTGTTTTAAAAATTATGCTCAAACATCAGATCTAAGAGGGTTTATATTTTTATGCAAGAATAAGAGGAAGCAGCAGATTAATGTAGTGACTTAAAGTATTAATTTAGCAAGATACTCAGGCATGTGCACAGTGTAAGTATAAATAGCTCTGTCAGAACATTTGGAACTTAAGGATCATTGAAGGATTGCTCTTACTCTGGAAAAGCATGGATGCATCTTGCAGCGATGTCATCAGAACTCAAAAAGGAGGAGGGATGAAACAAAAATATCGAAGTATAAGCCTGCTGTACCAGTACTCACTGCTTGGGAGGAAGGATTATTGATTAATAAGTAATCAGTACTGCTTAGTAAACAGCAGGTAAGCTGTTTGCAAGCACATACAAATCCAAGTAAGATGATTTATTGTCTCAGATGCCCTCCAGAATGTAATATGAGGTGTTAATTTGTTTTACAGTAATGATAGACTTGCAATACATGCATGAATGCTATGTGACAGAATATTGATGTGTCATGCTGTTTCAGAGCCCATAAAAGAAAGAACAGAATTAGAAATTACTAAGATTGTTGACGAAGTTCCTCTATGCCCATCCTTCAAAATTAGGCTTCTCTGAATTTTCTTTAAATCAGAAAGTAAACTCTTTCCCCAGGTTTTGAAACAAGACTGTACAGGGATCATCTTGCTTCCCAAAAATCAGCTGCAAAATTCTCTCTTAAGTATAGTCTGAACAAGAGCAGGTCCAACAATGGCTGTTCCTGAAGTGTCTAACCAGAGAGTTCAGCTATTTTTTCAGAGATGGGCTTGTGACACAGCATTCAGATTCTTTTCAGCTGCCCCCAGAAGCTGGCACTGCATGTGAAACTGCTGTTGCAAAGCCACAATACCAGCAAAAAAGAGTATTAAAAGGACTTTCAAAAAGTACAAGGAGAGGAGCAAAAGGTAAAATCAGATATCAGTCCTGGAGAAATAAAACTCACAATAATATCTGGATTCTACATCTGCCCAGCATATGTAATTTCTGGCAATGAGTAACTACTGTTGGAGAAGTAAATAAAGGATGACAAATGAATCAAGCTCAACACCACGGCTGTAAAGATCAGACAGGGCCAAGTTAATAATGAAATAACATCAATGGTCAAAGACTCTTCCAGCTTTTTTGACCCCTTCTGTTTTTTAGAAAAAGACTCAGTCCTGCACATGCTGCAGACAGGAAAACAGTGATATAACAATAGCAAAATCTTATTTTGGTCTACCAGGGCCAACATAGCACAGACATAGATATGTCAAAATAACACAGGTAACAATCTCTTTCACTGTGCTCATCAAATTGACATTTTAGGTTGTTCTTTTCATCCTGCAAAAGAAAAACATGCTCTGTAGACTGAAAGGTGTATGGAAGCCAGAGAGTGCCAAAAAAAATGTTTGTATGTAGCATGGAAATGCAGTTCTTTGTCCCGGGTGGATCATAAACATTCAGTTTAAAAAGAAATGTAGTAGAGAAATGCTGCCCTCATGATTTATTTTTTATAAAGTTCTTCTAAAGATCAACTCAAAGATATTTTCTAATATTATGTTGAGGCCCAGAAGGAGCACAATAGGGTACTGCAGAACATTCCCATCATATTCTTCTAAAGACAGAGGGTAATTTTGGCCATTCAGTACAAAGTCTAGTGCTGGGAGAAGGAAGAATTGCTCCATACCAGTGAAACAGTGTCCGTTATTGGGCCCAATCCTAACAGAGAGTGCAAAAAGAGTGCTCCAGTGTTTTCCAGGACACTTCCCCAGTGTCCCAAGTGATGTCAAATGACTAGAGTGAGGATGTCTTTTCTTTATGGGAATAAACTGCGGAAAGTAGCTTCAGCATGCACTTTCTGCTCTATGTCACAAGAAAAATGCCTTTATAATTCCAGCGGAACACAACTCCCTTGCAAACTGGTAGTCATACCAAGAGGGATAACACCTGAAGCATCTACATCTCAATTGATAGAAAGTTGTATGTGTTTAGGACAGACATCTTAAATGTCTGGGGGCTTCATGTGGGAGAAAGCAGTAATATGAGATTTTCCAAGCGATCTGTCCTGCTACCAAGTTGGCTGCCATATGTCATATAGCATATAGGTCTTCCTGAGCTTCTATAGCTTCATGTAACCATGAATCATTATGGCTAGTTCTGACCCCAGTAGGAAATGATGCAATGTCTGGCTCTTTTGTAAGTTATCACCATTATTTTTGCCTCTCCACAAGACATGTTCTCATATGATAGTTAAAGGAGTCCAGCAGGTCAAAAGTCTGTACAATGACCTTATCTAAGGACCAGCGCTGGATATAGGTGAGATTTTACATGAGACAAGTCCCTCTTTTCATCAGCATCATCCATTAGATGTTGTATTTCATTAGCCATAGAGGAAGCCAGAAGGCAATGATGGTCATATTTGAAATAAAAATAGATGTGATCTATTTTTGTAATCTATTATAATAGCAATCTTGCCAGCATTGGACCTGCTCTGTCCCTCCTGCTTGGCTGCTGTGGATCTGCACCTGTGTGGGTACAGTCACTGCCTTGGTGTGAGGCTTGGCTCCCAGCTCATCTTCTCTCATCTCCCATAGTAGGTCTGCAATGACAACCAGCCTCAGCTAACAGTCCATATTGCCAGGAAAGTCTGTAAGGATGCGCCAGCTTCAAGGTCAAGCCAGAAAACCAAGCTTGTGGGTGAGGATCAGGGCCACAATCAGGGAAGTACAAGCACTGGTGCACCAGCAATGTAGCTCAGAGAGCAAGAGCCTGAGACATTTTACAAGTACCAGGTGAAGGACAGGAAGGCCCCCACTGCAGTTTCTCACAGCACTGGTTTAAGGCTGAACATCTCTTGTTATCAAAATTGACCCTGAGCCCAAGGTGCCAAACCCCCAGGAGGAAGGAGACATGGTCAGATCCATGACAGTAAAACTACTGAGAGTTTGAAAGTACCAGTTGTTGAAAGATGAAAAAAAGAGGATGCTAACTTTCTTAAAATAACCCATTTTCACTTACTTTCATATCATTGTAGACTGTCTTTCTAAATCTTGGGAATGACTTGCAGACATCTGTTGCAAGATTGGAGAGAATGGGCTGTATTCTTCCCATCCAGTTTCTCCCTAAAAAGCATTCTCATGGTAAAGGTTTATAAGGCCCATATCCTGGGGGTCTGAGCATTTCACTGCCAAATGTCTGACGGCTTTTCAACTCTACACACAAGCTGCTACCAACTTGCCATGATACTTATCAAAGAGGCTGAGTTCTCAAGTACACTGAGTAATTAAGAGATTAATAGAAGTCTTTAAAATCTAGAGATGAAGTTCACTTACCCTTGCAGCTATTCTTGTCTACCAGGGCCTTCTCTGAGGCTCTACCCGTGTATGCTCTGCACCAGATTGCTGAAGATCAGCCAGTGAATTTGGGTGAAGCATCCAACAGTTTCATCTTCACAAATGAGACACACAGTGCACAAAAAGGGTGCCAAATGATCATCTACACTCTTCAACTCTTTCTAGGATGTTTTAGAGAACATTCTTTGATGCCTAAATGACATAACAAGAGGTGACAGTAATGTTATTAGCCCTTATTCATCTCACCAAGCAGGGAACCCTGAAAAAAATCAACCTTCAGATAGATTTGCAATCAAATTCCCACAGCAGCCCTTTGGTTTTGAAATTTGTTTTCCCCTTTATGCACCATCTTTTTCAAGACCAACAGATAGTGACCATATAAAGTCTGATGTCGTCCTAAGCTTTCAGAAATTCAGTTTTATATTTTGACATGTGAAACATGTAGAATGTGTTTCTAGCCAACATTTAGTCCACAGCATCCTAGAAACCTTTTTTCTTTATCTCACTGCATTCCTACCCATCAGCCTGTGCTTGCTGGGTCTTTCTGAATCCCAACACCCCAGACACCTGAGAGTACAGCCAGCATAGAACATGCTTGGGAATTTGCCACCTGTCCAGCTGAGAAAGGCTCATTAAGTGCTTGGAAACTAAGAAGGCAGATAAAAGGATAATGTGACGGTTTGGGATTTTTTTAAGGTCTTTTGATTTTAAAGTAATCAGATGGAGTTTTTAAGAGATCTGGAAGAGAAAGAGATGTTAGCCATGAATTTGAGGCTGAAAAGCAGGGTACAGCACTTTCTGTTCTAAACAAAGTGAACACTAAAGCAAAGAAAAAACTGTTAAGCAGGCAGAAAATGCAGAATAAAGTTTGAAAATTATGGTTTAATTCCAACCCTTGTATTTATGCATTCAAGTAGAGCTATGCATTATGTGTTTTAAAGTGATTTATCAAATAATAAGCCTCACAGTCTACTGCAACGTGGAATTGTTTATAGAATCTCACAAACAGCAGTTCCATGGGCAACAGCTGTGCTCAGCTGTGAGCAAAAGCTCTTCAGTCAGAAAAAGTGACATTTTGAGAAATCTCTGCATTTTCCACCCCAAGGCCTGCAAAAGAAGGTGTTAAGTCAGGACAGTCTGATGGAAGAGAAAATTTATATGCTTTCCTTAAAAAAAGAAAAAAAAAAGATTTCCCTTGAGAAATTGAGGGTGGGGAAGGAAGAAGGTGTTAAGTGTGTGGAAATGTTTATGAAACTGCATATTCATTTCACTCTCTCTGTTGGAATTTCTTTCAGTCTTCATTGCACAGAGCAGCAGGAGAAGAGGAGCAAATCCAAGCTCAAAAGAAGTCAATCCACTCATCATCTATGATCCTTCTGTAGTGAACAGAGAAAGGTGAAAGTCTTCCAGAGAAAGGCAGCAGAGGCGAAGCTCATTTTATGCCCTCTGGGAACCTCTCTTTTCATCAACTGGAGGCACCCAGAACTCCCAAGACTTAGAGGCCCAATTTTGGCTTCTCAGATCCCTGAAGCAGGGAGGTGAGATTATAGCCAAGAATGATTTATCCCTTGGAGACTGGGGAACATTATTGAGACTGGGTCTGTTTGTGGTGCCCCAGGTGGCCTCTTCCTTGCTGTGTTTCTAAGAACAGCTTTTTGTCCTCTGGAAGACAGCATTGAATTTTTCCCTTTTTTGAATTGATTGGTTGACACAGTCTGAATGGGTGCCAGAGGATGAATCCTGCTGTCTGGCACCAGGAACTGGCTCCAAGAAGGTGTCTCTCCCCATTTCCCTCATACACTGGAGAACAAGAAGGCACTTTATCCCGCT
Organism: Corvus hawaiiensis; assembly: GCF_020740725.1. NCBI lineage: Eukaryota > Metazoa > Chordata > Aves > Passeriformes > Corvidae > Corvus > Corvus hawaiiensis. Next base: position 89,079,872 of record NC_063213.1, on the reverse strand, counting down.
GACCTAAGCTCTTATCCTAGCTCTTATCTACAAGACCTCAAACATCAAGAAAGCAGGAGCTTAAGGTGTTTTACAGTTTCACATTGCAGCTGGAATTTGGGAATCACTTTTCAGCTAATTCTCATTTCATTCTATCAAGGGCTTCTAACAACTTTGGACTTTTCCATTGTCTATGTAGTCTTCCTACAGCTTTGTAGGGGAGTAAAAAATCACTTTTCATTTTGTAGAGTGTCTTTCCAATTTATTGTGGAAAAGGAGAAATGCTGGGAACGGCTCAGCTGAGGGGTTTGCAGCCACTGGGAGCTGGCAGAACAGGGTTTACCCCTCATGTGCTGACACAAAGAAGCCCAGAGGTCAACACTGAAACCCCTCTGGAAGGCGGCACTCAGTGCCCAGCACACAATGAAAACAGGTAGAGCTCCTCGCCCAAAAGGGGCTGTATCTTCCTGTCACTGTTAAGCAGGAACACAGACTGTAATAAATGAATTGGGTTTGGGGTGTTGATTGTTACTGTTTGGATGAGATATAAAAGAGGGGAGTTGATAGTTGGATAAATGGGCATGTTAACTGAAGATATTGCGAGACTGTCCGGGTGTAGTATCAGAGTGTGAGCACCAGGTGAAGACGCAGCTGGGGATGTGATGATGTGATGGACTAGAAAATTACCTCATGCAGGTGATGTCAACATCTTGGACCGCTACTGGATAAAGGATTATCTAATCATTCGACGCCCTCGGGAAATGATTGGACAAAAATGCATCTTGATAAAGACCAATAGAACCCCTGGAAGCGAGCCAATCAGAAGAAGGATCCAAAATCCACCAATTGTGAACGGGCAGAAGGCATAGGAACAGACCTGGAACTTTATCCAGGGTCCTCCTGCGGAACTTGGGGTCCAAGGGAGCACCCAGTGGGTCGCAGTGTCCTTTCTGTGTGTTGGTTTACTCTGGCTTGTCGCACAGAGCCTGGGCTTACCCTGGGTTCCCGCTCTCAGTCGTTAATAAATAAATGAGTTGGGTTTTCCTTTCAAAAAGTCTCAGCCTTGTTTACAACACAGGCAAAGGCAAAGAAGTAAAGAGAGGGGACTCTCTGTATGTGTTCCACGCAGGTTTATTCCAGTGAAATGATAGGGACAAAGAGCCAAATTGCTAGGAGGGTCCAGGGGTCTTATACTGGGTACAAGATAGGAGAGAAGACAGATAGGGGCAAGTAGGCGGGGTTGACAGCAAGGGAACCAATGGGAACAGCACATAGGAGGGACTTAGGGAAGGATCCAATGGGGGCGTCGAGGAACAAAGAACTTTCTAGAACTGATACATATTAAGGAGGGGAAATTAATATACATAACTTCATACATAAAACAGGAAGGAGAAAATATTAACCAATCAGGGGAAAACATGCAAACAGCAGAACAAAGGAATCATGGGTTCTCACCATGACTGAACTTACCTGCTAAACTTGGGTTGCTGGCTGCCACAGCTGGTTGGCTGAGTTCTTCTCAGGGGCCAGAATAGCTGGAGCCACTGGCACTGCCGCACTCAGCAGAGCATTTATAGTCTGGGTTGTTTTGTTAAAAGTCTTGCAGCAAACTTATGGGGAGACTGAGGAATCCAGTGCTTTCTTAATGCTAATATCTCCTGAACAGTTGCCTGAGGTCACTGTGCAGGAGTTTTCCCTGCTTCAGTCGCTCTCTGGGAAAGTCTCTTGAACCCTTAAAGGCTGTTTTAGTGGGTTGAATTCTAGCGTGCATTCTGTGCTGATCACCTTCCAAACACTGAGGTACTGTAACAATACCAGTCAGCTGTCAGGCTTTGGGGCTTACAATGATTAGGGCCAACAGTTCTCTATGGAATTCAACCACAGAAAGCTGCAAACGAACAGGCACAGGTGCTAAAAATATCTTGTGTGTTCAATATTTTCATGGCATTTTTGTCGTTGTTGGGGAGAGCTTGCACTGATACACTGCATGCTCTGCCATCCTGGCAAACAAGACGCTATAGACATGAGACTGAAGGTAAATCATTCCTGATTTTTATGTCTGCCCCCTTCTTAGTTTGAAAACTTTCTTCTTGGGAGTATTTTTCTTCCAGATAAAAGCCTCATCTGAGATTCAGACGTATTTGGGTTTGAATTCCAGACGTTGACTTGGAAAATCTTGCATTGCACATGGAAAAAGTGATACCTGATTCTAATGGCTCGCTGTAGCTCTATCATGTTCTCATCTAGTGGCAATGCTTAGTGTTCTGTGCTTAACAAAGTTCTCTTTAATGAGGTCCTGCAAATGATTTGCAAGCCCTGTGAGGAGAAGTCTGAAGTTTGCTTTGCACAGTTGCTGTCAGAGCTGAATGCCAGTGTGCTGCACTATGAAAACCTACTTTTGTCCATTTGTAGCGGGGTGTGTCCCTGTGAGTATGAAGGCATCTCCTCCTATACTCTGTGGGTATTTCCAGGTGAGGCTGCTTTTAATCCAGGCTGCATTTTGTACAAATGTAAGCCATCTACCTTACCACCTCCGTTCTCTTTTTTGCTCATCTGTCCCTCTCCTGCTTCTTGCCAGTTGTCTTCCAGTCTGGTTTTGATCAAGCTTTCATCCAACTTCCAACTTCATTGTGGGCAAAAGACCTTGGAAACGGATGCATTTGCAGAAAATCATTTACCAAACTTAGCTTCATTGCCCTGTGTGGCTTTCTTTTTTCCTTACCCTAACCAGTTAAATGAAAAGGATTGTAAAATGTTCCTAGAAATTACTTAAATATATAAGGAAAGGAGGTCATTTAAAATGGCATTTGGACAACAGGAGAAGTCATTAAATGAATCCAAGCCTAAATTTTTGGTTACTGAGGCCTTTTCTTCTGCAGTGCAATTTTTGGCAAATCAAATTTCTACTGACAAATGTAAACAAATATTGTCAGGACTTTACTCTTTGAATGCGGTTTCACAGGAGCAAAACAGGTTTTGGCAATATCTCTCTCACATTGTTATGGAGATTTGAAACAACATGTTCAGTTTGGAGTATTGTGCATTTTGTTTCTATTGTGACTATTTCAATAGATCAAAGGGAAAATCTCCCCCCAGCACTTGGTTTGGTCCTGTTTAAAAGGAGAAATCTGTAAATTTTATTTGCAATTTGTCATCTCGATCAATCTCTTCTGACAGAAAAGAATACCTGTTGGCTGAGGTGCCTAATGCTGAGGCCAAATAAGATTAGGGAAGATAATATTAGCTTGCATATTCCAGAGCAGTTCATGGTTTATGATAACCATTGAATAATCAGCATCAAATCAGTGTCTTCCTGCTAGTAATTTGCTAACAAGCTCCCACAAAAAACCTGTTTCATTGAGGCTGTGATAAGCCATGGGCATCAGGAGACAGCATTACTGATGAGAGGAACTAGACAAACCCATCTGTGCCTGAGTTTATACATCAGTTGAATGGAAATAATATTGGTTATTTATTTCTTTTACAAGTCTTTTGCAAATTTAAGTGGTAGATGTCCCTACATGGTTAAATAACAAGAACTGTACAGTCTTTCTATTATTGTGGCACATCTGATAATTTCCTCAGCTTTAATGATTATTTTCGTTCCTGTCAGCTGTCACTTTGCTGTAGATATTCTGAAAAGTTATATATGGTAAATCTGGCTGTAGGTACTTTTAGCATCCATTTGAGTTTGATGTTATTTGTTTATGGAACCAAGTGCAACCTCAAATTGAACAAAAACATACATTTATTCTTACTTTGGAGAGAATGTCTGCTACCTTACTGTCCTATGTTCAGAATGTCAGATGATAGCTGTTCCTCACCTGTTCACAATGACGTTCCCTCAAGGCTGTATTTCCTACTTCTGGCTCTGTCTGATCTCTTCAATATGGCCTGAACATTTCTTTGAACTTCAGTTCTTCATTACATTTCATTTCTAATCTGATGGTACTGAGTCATTGATTTCTTTTCATGGATTTGAGCTATGTTCCAGTTCAAGACATGATTGGAATTTCTTTCTCACACCTACTAAATTTTGCTCACTTACAGATCGACTCCTAGCCACAAGTTATTAATCTGGGCATGCAAATCCACTAAGGGTGGCAATTATTCTTCTTTTCACCATCCTTACGTAGACCCTTATCTGATGTTTGCAGGCAGCCAAGAATGTCTGCAGCACATTTTGAAAACCTTACAAAAACTGCAGTTTGATTCTTACTCCCATTGCTGTTCATGTGTATGCCCAATTCACTTTACTCTTTAAATGTCTCCATAGGACCCTGCAGAGAGCATAGCCATTGTTTCTTACCATTTGGATGTCCTTTCAGTCAGAAAATTTTGGATCCTGTATTTAAGTCAAGACCCCAAAAAATCAAGCTTTAAGTCTGGAAGGGAAAATAACAGCTCAATTATTGCTGATGCATGACATTACTTGAGATATTTCATCACTGGCTATTAATCTTATCATTCTTTGCTTCTGTTATTATTGTGCTAAAGCACTCAATAGGCAAGATGGGGATTACAGAGGGACCATGCACTTGTGCATTTATCAACAAGGAATAATTGAGGAATAGTTTATAACGAGTGTATCTGTTCAGCATAATATAATTTTATTTTTTTGCTGCAGCACACTATATATTAGTTCAGTATTTGTCAGCTTCTCATCAGAAATGTAATTTAGTGCTTTGTAAAAATAATGAAGAAATGAAAGAACTCTGTGAGGTAGGAAGACAACCCCTTAGATATAGTTGTGAGTATCAAATACAAGCAAGATTGCAAATCATATTTTCCAAGATAATGAGGTGCTTAAAGATTCAGAAAGACACTTTGCAGAATTGTCAGATGCAGATAGGCACTTGGCTTCCCAAGATGCACAGAGTACAGAGATTCGAGCCCAGAAAGAACATGGGGGCTCTGGCTTGTGATACAGGAGTATCCTCAAGCAGAACCTGTAGCTCAAGCTAGATGCTGGGACTCTTCACATATTGCACAGAGTTGGGAGCTTCAGGTGAGGAAAATAACGAAACATCAATTAAAAGGCAGTCAGGCAGCAGCAAGCCTTAAGTCCTTCCTTTGATGGGCTGATCTTTTCTGGTTTTGACTCTGTAATGAACTGTAGTCTCTTGAAGACTATTGTGTGAGGCTACACTTCAGAGAAACAGAGGAGAATCACTCTGTTTTTTCAGAGACAAGTTATTAGTTCAGCAGGTGGGCAGCTGTGATGCTTTATATCAGAAGCCTGAGCACAGACAGACTTTTAACACATATACGCCTACTGAGGATTTTTAGAATCCACATTTTAGACTTAAGTGTCTTAGCCAATCTTAGTATGTCTAAGTCCTTTAATGACCTGAACCTAAGTGGTATTTTTTAAAGTTTCCTAAGTCTTTGATGTTCTTTATGGGTGGTTATGTAGACCTTGGGGTAACACGAGACTTTTGCAACTCTGGGTACAGTTGGGATGTACAAACAAATGTGGAGTTAGAGTAGGGATGTGAACCAAAGGCCCTTCTGATCTGAGTATTTACATATGGAGTCTAGTTTTCATGCATGCTAAATAATATGTTAGTATATATGACCTCAAAAAATTAGTTCCCACAAATGTAAGTGCTGCTAGAACTCCATCACTTTTATGTTTCCAAAGAAACAAATGTAAAAGGAGTGTGAGATTGACCCGTGCACCATTTAAAACTTTATAGGATTATTTACATTAAAAATGTGCAGTGTTTGTTGGACTGTAACTATAAATGTAGCTTTTAAAGTATCTGAGACCCTGGTCTAATTATTTATTGTTCTAGGAAATGACTTTTATGAGAGCTGCACAGAAACTAAAGACTTTTGGTTCTGAATCTCGACTAAAGCTCAGCAAATAGTCCAGAGACAGTGACTTTCTGACTTATTGCCCAATCTCGAGAACAGCCTCAGTGACAAAAGGGGTTACCTCAGATGAGAAAGTCAGTGGTCATCACTATGAGACTTTTTTTCTCAGAGGCCATGCATGTACTGTAATGTCAAGTAAATTTCTCTGAGGGACTGCAGCCAGTTTTCCCAATTTGGTGACCACTGCTTGGAGAATCTTTTGAAAACTCTTTACCAGAAATGTTGCTTCTAATCCACTTTTCAGGATTTCAGTACTCTGAAATTGTTAACAGAGTCAAAAAGATGCTACTGACCCACGAACAGACAGCACTGATTGTTTCTCCACTCTTTGAGATAAATGGGGCAGGACACAATGTCTCAAAAAAGCAAACCAGAGCCCAGCACAGAAGACAGAGCCTACAACTGGTGATGTGACTTCCTTGTGCCATGAGACTCTACCGTGATGGTACCCATCTGTGAAGGCAGGTAATGTAAGAACAGCTCTATCAGGGCACATCAGAAATCTTTCTTTTCCAGTAACCCATCCCTGGCATTGGCATCCAGGGGGTGCCTAGAGGAAGGAGCACAAGGATGAGAAAACCTTGCAATGCTCTTTGCCAGCAGACCTTCTCTGCCTCCACTGGTTTACAGCTGACTGCCTCTTCCTTTCTACTCTATACCTTTCAAGGGATCTTCTGGCACAAATTTCTTCACTTATGTTTTTGAACTCAAAGAGCCTTTGGCAACCAGGATTTGGATTTTGAAGTCAGGGTTCTCTCAGGTTCTGTGCCTGCTGTGGAGCAGGAACATGCTATCTGGTTAGAGCAGTACCTTTCAGTCCTGTTTGATTTCCAGGTCCTTACACATTTGTTGTATAGCAAAAACAATCCTACTGCTGATTGACTTACTGTTCTTAGTTACAGCTTGGGGGTTCATTACCAATAGTCTGTGGACTCCCAGTAGCCTGCTAACCCCTGGTTTTACTCTCTAATGTCCCTATGACCTATCTTAGAAAAAAGCTGTTAGTCTACCATAAATTTTTCTCAAAGAGACCTGCTATTACACCACCAGACCTTTACACTGGAACTATTCATGTTTCCAAAAGACATTCCAGTTAAGTAATAATGTATTAATTACCATTAGCAGTATGTAAGAATATTAGTTAGACTTCTTCTGTCTTAAATTGAGTTTGATTTTTCAAAGCAAAGTTAATTAAGAATACACGTGAATTATGCAATCTTCAAGCATGACAAATTTAAAAAAAAATAATTAGGTTAGTTTAAGAAACCTGTATTTTATTTGTGATCTGTAACACCAAAAAAGTGACTTGTTCTTTTCAGTCTTAGTTTCTATATCCATAAATTTTATGTGGAAAGTATTTTGATATATGAATAAAAAGCCTTACATAAAGACTGAATACTGTTCTGCTACTTAGTTGGCAAAGACGCATTATATAAGTGTATCAAAATATAGAAATATAAAAATTTCTATGGCAGGCTGAATCATACCATGAAACTAATTTCTTGAGAAGGCCCCTACCAAATGCTTTAGACAGAAATAAATTTCAAGTGCAGCAGGCAGAAAAGCCTGCTTAATGCTCCACTGAAGTACAGAGTACTAAAGAGTATTTTCATTCTGTCTGGTTATAATACCAAAGCCATACTATTTCTTGAAGACTCAGTGGTATCTTATGGCAGTAACTTTGAGAGGTTAATCAGGCATTGTGAAGAAGATGTGGTTTTTGTCAAGGTTGCTTTCCCATTTGGTGCCTTCCTTTACCTTCCCACTATGACAAAGCAGAAAGCTGGGGGCCTCCAATGCACAGAGAGTGTTCATTATTTTCTAAATGGTTTGTAAGAATTACCTACTGGAGCTCTTTTACCTGCGTACTTGTTTTGCAAAGAGAAGCCAAAACAAATATCCTGAATAACAGTAACATATTTGGTTGTCTTCTGTAGCTGAAACCTCGTGTAATTTAAGATCTTAAACTGCCCAGACACTCAGTGGCTGGGGCAAAGGGACCTAAACTTCACATTGTTTACAGAACAGTGCTAAGAGCTGCACCAGAAAGGGTTACTTTTTGATATGAAATAATCTATATACTTCCCTGGTATCAGTGACTGTTTAATAATTGGTTATCCAAGACTTGGAAAGGGGAAAGTTATAATCCTTGAGTGAGCCAGTAATGAAGGCAACTGTGCCCTGGTAAGTAAAAGACCGTAAAATGGAATAAAAGAAAAAATGTACCAAACAAGTGACTCAAAATCACATCACTCATTGGAAAGCCCTCTTAATTTCAAGAGGCACATACACAGGCCAGCTAAAATCTTCAGTGGAGGCCAATCAGCACATCCTTCCATTAACATGAATGACCTAATGATGATATAATCTACCCGAGGACCTGGCCCTGAGCATTTAGCCGCAGGTTAGATCTGGTTTTGTCAGTTTTTCAGCCTAATTTTCCTGCTTGGACACTTGGAATGACTCTCCTCTAAGCACACAGTGTTTTCTGTGTCATAATTTTGAACCAGCCAGCAAGTTCTGTATGGCACCAAAACTAGTGCTGGAATGAGGTGCAAGCCAGAGATCCCAGCTACGACAAGCAAATGCTTCTGAACTCACGAGCTCATTGTCCAGAGCTTGTGCTAAAGAACAAGCCCAGAACACCTGCCAAAAATCATAAGACACTTGCACAGCTAGAAAGAAAAAAAAAAAAAGAAAAGAATAAAAAATCCCTAGACCAAAGAGTCTTAAAACTATTCTGAAAAGATTAAATATAATCACACCATCTCCAGGCTGGCTTTTCTTTTTTCCTCTAAAGCAGCTATTTAAAACACACCACCCCTCTACAAATACCCTTTTCCATTGTGATATCTCTCATTTTTGGGGCCAAGGAGCTTGAAGAAAAGCATGAAATCAGGCAAGGACAAGGTGACTCAAGACAGAGTGGTTTGCTTCCAAAGTGAAAGCTCAAGGGTATTTCATGACTGTAAATTCTTTTCCTCTTACACATAGGCCTGGTGACAACTTACATGAGAACAAAACTGTTCTAATCTTGGACTACCTTTTCTCATCTCAAATATTGTCATTTCAAGCCTATTCAGTTCAAAGTAGCTAGAGGACTGCTGTAGCAGTGCTTTCTTGGACAAGCAGCAGGTACTGCAGAATCAGGTTGAGGGTGCTGGTAGGGAAAGGCTGGGAGCAGCCTGCATTGCATCCTCCCTCCCTCCCCATGCCAAGTGAGTGAGTTGCACAGGAACAGCCTGAATAAAACAGGCTCATGTGTTTGTATTTTTTTGTCTTTACAGGTCTGGGGACTGTGCTACCCTCACTGCTTTGTTGTCCTACAAGAGGAGGGGTTTGGGTGGGATGTCAGAGTCTACAGGCGCTTTGATTGTTCACCACCAGCTTCAAACCCTTGCTGAGTAGTTATGATCCATCAGCCTTCTATTAGGAGGAACTTTATTATGATAGTAAGTAAGAAAGAGAGCCTTTCTCTACAGAGGATTCCAGGCACTGTGCTGCTACCAATTGCAACACCCCACCTGAATTCTCATAGATTTAAGTGTGTTATTCTTCCCTTTTGACTAATCTCTTTAGTTCAGTCTCTCCCAGCAGTGCCATTGCTGCCTGGCAGGGAGAGAGGAGAAGCTCTGATTATTACCTGTAGGTGTGGGCATCTTTTAGGCAGGAGAACCGAGCATGCCAAAATACTCTTTGGAAGATATACGTGACATTTTGTGTGATACTGTGTTGTGTACCTTTTAAAGCTCTCCTGCAAATGAAGAACTAGTTAATAAACATTTGGGTTTTTCCCAAGTTCAATACATCTAGTTTATAGTAATATAAGATACAGACTTTGAAATCTATATCTATGGGCAACTTTGGAAAACAATACTCTTAGGAAGTGCTGTTTGCAAGGGAGGTGTTTGCAGAAGCACAGGGCCTGGGGAACAGCTATAGTGTTTTGGGCCCAGGTTTGGTGCCAGCTGAGTTGTGTGCACCTTGCTTTGGGCTTGTCCCCTCCACAGAGGGTGTGTACAAGGCTGAGAAGTGGGGAAATGATGCAGAAGGGAGCAGATGAGGAATGAACGGAAGAAAGATGGAGGAAGAAGAAGAAGCATTTGTAAAAATAGTGTGACAGAAAGAAGAAACCTACTGAGCAGAACTTTGGTGACAAAGGAGAGAGTAACCGAGGGGACAGAGATGAGAGGTCAATATGCTGCAGAGCACAGCAAATAGAGCATATGATGGTAATGTGGGCAGGTGGAATACAATCACATCCTATTGTAGGCATGGAACACAAACCACTTTTTATCCATCTACACAACATTGGAGCGCCTGCTATGGCGCTGTTTGCCACGTCTGCATTTCCATATGCCACATGCCTCCGAGTTGCCACGAGCCTGCTGCCTATTTGTCCTGACTGAGCACCCTGACCACTTGTGTAATTACCATCTAGTGAATCCAGGCTCACAGACAGACCGTCCTGAACTGAGTGGAAAGGACCTGAGCTGAGTAATGAGAGCTACAGAGCATCAGGCATTTTGAAAATTTATGGGAAAATGAAAGTAGCATCTACTCCCATTTATTTTCAGCTATAGAAAAGTTCAGAGAATCTGCTCCTGATCCAGAGAAGACTAAGTATAGAAAATAGTTGTTTTGGACCAAGAATAGAGCTTCCTGTAGAGTAGGGCTTTTTCAGCCTCTATTTACTTTGTAGGAAGAAAAAGTTTTATTCTCTTGGTAACCTCCTTTTTCAGTTACTCGACAGTTAGATACCCTCATAACAAACATGCATGTTTGTATATGAGCCACTGCCACTCTGCCTTTGAAAAAGGTCCCAGGTAGATTAACTCCTTTGCTGGATTGTCTGGAAGATGACTCTTGGAGGGACCAGCTGGTATGTTAGATCAGAGAGTATTGTGTGCTTTTTTTTTTCTTCTTGCTCTATCTCCTATCCTTGGCTTCTGATTAAGAGCTACCCACTCTCCTGCCTTCTCTGGGGATAACTGTTCATCCTTCAAGCTCTTGAGCCTGGCAAGCTTTGTCTGCCACAATATCTTGCATGCTTACCACACAGATTTTCCCAGGCTCTCTTTGCTCCAGTCAAAATATTTGCAGGAAAGATGACTAGACATCACTTCTGTCTCCCTTTTACCTTACATGACCTAAATTAGTACTTAGTTATACTCTTCTTAGTGGTATAACGTGGTGAAGGCAATTTATTTGCGATTTCCTAGCATGTTTGCTTTTCATTAGTGAAACTAAGAGATACTAAAAGACCTCCAATTGGAGACATATAATTTTACCAGGGAAAAGACCAAGAATCCTTTAAATCACATATGTATGTCTAAGCTGTTGCATATGGATGTATTTAAGCTTTTAGAGGGATAGACTTTTTTTACAGTTAATGTGTTACTATAGCAACAGCTGTACTTACTCTGGTTCCTTTTGACATTCAGACTTTAATATCTGGCAGCATTTTGGATGGGTTATTTGGGGTTTTTTTCCCTCCATTTTGCCTTGTTAATAGCAATGAAAATTAAATATTGGGACAGATTCTGTTCATGTTTAGAGAGGTGCAAGCTTGTTCTCAGCTGAAGAATTGCATAATGTGATCAGTAGCAAAACTTGGCCTGTCTAAAATATATTGGGAAAATCTCTGGCGAAGATGAGCCCTTACCTTGCAAGCTTTGTGAAATGAGCAGCATCAGAGAGCTAACAAGAAAAAGTTCTTTTGCTTTTCCAGAAAATAGGTTTGTCTCAGTAAAAGTAAAGCTTGTACTGTCTCTCTCTTCTTTGCAGAATAGAAGGTAGTTTATGAATATTGATTGAAAATACCTTTTGGTATCATGATTAGATGTTATCATGTTCACTGCTTTGTGGCTTAGAACTCACGGATGTTCAGGAGTCTAACTAAGCAAACTGGGGAACAGCAGATAATACTTGTCAGAACTTGGTGATTAACCCAGGGAGTAACCATTTGCCGCAGAAATTATGTTGATGAAAACAATTTGGCCATGGTGACTGTAACAAGCTGCGAAGGCTTGGCATTCACCTAGAACAGAGAATGGGCTACAGAGAAATGCTGTAACTTTTACCCCTGTGTATTTTCACTGTTTGTGACACACAGATATATTACCTTTCTGCTTTAGCAAACAAAAAATCTCTAACAATAGCCTAGGAAAAGGCATTTGTTAACATATCAAAACATGCATCTGTGTATACAATGCAGTATAATTTCAAGGCCTTTTATTGATAGTACAATAGCTCTGTTCATGTTTCTGGCAGAGCTTTTAGAGTACATAACACAGTATAAGAAACAGGTGGGACAGTAATTTAATATTCCTAGTGGCATACTTTAATATCAGAAGAGGCCACTGAGAGTCTTCAAAGAAGTCTCAGAACAAAAAACATTTACAGAGATGATATGTAGTGTCTACCAGATTTTGCATCAAAGCATGTTTTTAAAGACCACTATAAAAGAGGAGAAAACACCACTTTTATTGGGAAATCTGTCTTTACAAAGGAAAAAGTCCATCTTCATTGCATTATCGAGGCAGCAGCGAGGAAATGTTCCAAGATCTGGGATAAGTTTACAAAATGGTAGGTAAAACATTTAGGCATATAATTCACGTTAACACCGATCTCTCTCAAGTGGTGCAGTCACCGACCAACTTATTAGAAAGTGTTCTCCTCAATTCTAAAGTTATATTGAAAATCATAAAAAACCCCAGTAAATTATTAAACTGATGAGAGAGGAGCTGGATGCTAATTTCCTGTTTAAAAACAGCAGGAGTTTTATGTTTGATACCCTGCTGTAGTAGCAGTGCCATTGTAATAATGATGACTTAGGAATCTAAGTGATTTGCAGGGCAAAATAATGTGTTTCTAGGCTATAAAGCATTGCTTATATCTTAAAAAACATAAGGACTTTCAGCCTTTCATGTGTGGCTGAGTGGGACAAAAGCTACTGCTTAAGTCAAGGGCATGTGATCTTTCTGGCAAACTGGCAACCTTGTTTTCCTTCAAAAGACAGTGCTGCTGCTGTCTTTCAAGGCAGTGCACCTCCTTTTCACCAGATGGTTTGCTTTAGCCGCTGTTTATACCCCCGTATCTATTCCTGCACTGAACGAGGCCAGGGTAAGGCCTTATTAAGGATTGGTGGTTTTATGAAAGAAATACACTGGATTTTTCACTTGGAAGAGAGTCTCCTTCATGTACGGTTGTACTGTGAGCAGCTACCCAAATGAAAGGTGTGGTGGGATTTCATTTTTTATTGCCCTTCATTTCCTTCTGATTCAAATATTTTCCATTTGCTTACTCAAAGCCCTAACCAACCCTCTAACCATCAACCATGAAATATAGCTTCCCAGTCAACGCCCCCCACTTAAAGAGGAAATAGGTCTGTCATAAACCCAGTAATAGGAGAACTATTTCTGTGGTCAGCGCCAGTTACCATCCTTTTCCCCTGAGAAACAGGCATTTCGCTTGTTTTGTCACACAGCCTTGCCTCAAGCTGAGAGCTAAAACAGCCTCACAGTGGCCATCAAGATGGTACAGACACAGAGCTGTGCAGGTGTTACAGTGCGGATACTGTAACACGCGTATCAGACAATGAGGTCCGTGGAAAAGAAATATCTATGGACAGATTCTTGATAGATGTTTCAGAGATGTTTATTTCTCCAGCCGCATGGCCGGGGCTCTGCCGAGGAACTGCTCAATCATGGGACCCGAGGGTCCTTGCCCACGCAGGGGAACACAGAACAACCAATGGGGAACGAGGCTGACCAGGGGCAGGGAAACCCCGTGCCTCCTGCCCAGGGCCCCTCTCCCAGGGCTATGTGGCAGGGGGGGAGACCCCAACATTTCACCCATTTATTTTTAACAAAAAGAGATTTAAAACTTAACATTGAAAACAATTGGATAAACATGAGATAACAAAAACAGTTTCAAAACAAAACAAGCCACCCTCCTGAGTCTTTAAATGTCCAAAGAGATTCTCTGGAACATCCTAAGGCTGACAGAAGGGAGGCAGGACTCTCCGGGCATGCTTTGTGGGGAAACTGAGGCAGGAGAGGGTTTCTTCTATTTGTACCTGTTGGAACTCTAAACAACAATAGTTAATTTCTTCCCTCCCCCTCTTCATCCCCCACTCGGCATTGGAAAGGGATTTTTGGGGAAACAATTGCCAAAGGCATGGTTTTGTGTGGGAAACCATGGGTGAAAAAATGGATTGGGAATACACTGGGGATAATAGGATATAGGGTAAAAGGGAAAGGTGGGATTAGGAAAGGGAGACTGTAGGGACTGTTTATAATGTGGATATTGTCTAACATGACTACGATTTTTAGCATATATACTGCCTTTCACAAAAACACCATCAGGCCCAGTGACCTCTGCTGCTTGTTACCCTTTTCTACCTTGCACAATTTTGAACTCTACTACTTCTCCATCTCCTAAACTTGGGATGTATTTTTCAGGGTTATTCTTTTTAATAGCAGTTCTATGAATGAATATGTCTTCTTGGTTGTCACATCTTGTTATAAATCCATAATTTTGTTTAACATTATACCATTTTACTGTTCCTAAAACCTTGACTATGATGATTTTTTCCTTTTTCCGAGTGGCTGCTGTTTTCTGTCTCGCTGTGTTTCTGCTTTCTCTTTTGCTTTCGCTCACTCCCGTGTCGGAACTGCCAGGGCTGCCAGGGCCATCAGGGCTGCTGGTGCCTGCGCGCTCTTCCCAGGGTCGCATTCGGGGCTGCGCGGGCCGGGCCGGGCCACGCCGCTCAGGTCCCTGTGCACCGCCGCCTCCTCTGGTTGCAGCTGCGCTGCTGCTGCCTGGGGCCGTGCCCACGTCTCGGCCAGGCCCCCGAGCGATGATCCCCCCGCGCCCTGCTCCAGCGTGCATTTTGGCTGGGCGCGGCTCCGCTCCACCGCAACCACCGCCAGCCGCTGCCCATGCGCCACTCCTCTCGGTCGGGCGTTCACGGGGCTCGCTTCACCACACACTGCGCGGGGCCAGGCGGGCACCACTGGGTTGCGCTGCTCCCGCTGCGCCTCGCTCTGCCACCGACACTGCAGCTCGCGTCGCTCCGCCCGCGCACAGGAACTGCCTCGCTGCTGCTCGCAGAGGGCTCGGTGCACATGGCCGAGGCCGCACAGTCCCTGAGCCAGGCTTCCCTTCACAAGGACACAACTGACATTGCTCAACAGTCTTGGTAATTAAATAATATTCACGAAAATATTCTTCCATTGGCATATATTTTGACTCAGAAATTAACCGTGTCCAAACAGTCTTCCAAAAGTCTTTGGTAAGAATCAAATCCCAAGAAACGTAGAAAAAGTTCTTAAACAACCATGAAAGGAAATGTTTCAGTTCCTCTTGAGCTTGAATTAAGCTGAAATTTACAAATCATTGTTCAAGAATCTTTTCAAGTTTAAGATAAATGTCCATATGTGGCTCTGAGAGCCAAGAGTCTTTCCACAGTTCCTCCATAGTTTAGAGATGGAACAGCAAAACAAAACCAAGAAGAGAAATCCGGAGTTTACTCACAAATCAGTTGCTGTCCTTAGGGATCGGGGATTGTTCTCCCTGCATTACCCACCATTTATTTGTTGCAGTGGGGATACTGCGACACGTGTATCAGACAGTGAGGCCCTTGGAAAAGAAACATATATGGACCGATTCTTGATAGATGTTTCAGAAAGATGTTTATTTCTCCAGCCGCATGGCCGGGGCTCTGCTGAGGAACTGCTCAATCACGGGACCCGAGGGTCCTTGCCTGGGCAGGGGAACACAAAACAACCAATGGGGAATGAGGTTGACCACGGGCAGGGAAACCCCATGTCTCCCCCCCAGGGCCCCTCTCCCAGGACCACATGGCAGGGGGAGGGACCCAAACACACAAGCCCAGTGTTGGAGATGACATTCAAGCATCTCTATTCATCACCAACAATAAAAATTCTGTGCGCTGTTACTAACTGTCAATTGTTGGTATTTCTGCTGCTGACAGGCAAAACTGGATACATTCTAGTTCAGCATACCAAGCCTGTGTTGCTTTCTCCAAGTTAAGAGGCTTTTAAGGGAACTGGATAAATATTAAGATCTCTGTCAAACACCATTGGTGAGTATGATGTAGAGCCATCTCAGTAATTATCCTCAGTTTATTAAATTGAATTATTTGATTTATGTAAGTAATGGCCATAATAGCCTTCCCAAGTGCAGTAATTATAATAGTAGATAACCACCAAAACCTATAAATATCTTTGAAAAAACTGCAATGTGCACGTCAACCTCCCATGCCTCTACCCCCTCCTCTTCCTTTTTTGAAACCTGCTTTATGAAAAAGATTATAATATGACATTAAAATAGCAATTATCTTTTAAAAAAATTCAGTTTGAGATTCCATATTTGAATAACAAGTCATGGTGTATTCTCCATATTCAGGGTGCAGTTCCCAGCAAGCTAATGCCAAGACATGAGAGCTCATTTGCAAATGGAATATAGTGCTGTGTTCATTAATGCCTCCTCTGGATGTTTCCACGAGACTTATCTTCTGCCGAAATACTGGCATAACACACTCACCCAGCAAACTGTTCATTGCAGGTAAAAATGGTTAATAAATATATGGTTTACATGATATAAAACATCTATTCTAAATTACATTGAATAATCAGGAAAAAAACCTCAACAGAACAATTAAAACTTTACAGCATAAAATTTTATCGCTCTTTCCAGTGTGAGGCAAATCAGCTAAGAAGTCAACAGAATAGTATTTTCTTGCTGTCAGAAAGGCATTCAAAGCACTTTATAGTGATCTGCTCTGAGGAAGAGTAGCAGGGCTGTGGGATGCTGAAGGCCAGCCCTGCTCCAGTATCACTGGGGCAAGAGCTGGGGCCATGGGGGCAGCCTTCGGGAAAAGGGGCAGTAGAGCCTGCAGTGCCCTCTGGGCACAGACAGTCTGGTCTGTATGAAGCTGCAGAGATTTCGGAATCCAGCCTGATACACAGGTCAGCAGCACATTTGGGGAATTTCAGATTTAGCCTGAAAATAAAGAGAAAAAAAAAAAAAAAAAAATCTGAGGCCAAGGTTCCTTTTCAACATGATAGCCCTTCTTGCCAGACAGGATATTCTAATGATGTTCTTCTGCTGAACAATATGAAACATCAAACAAGTCACTTTACAATAACATGGGTGGATCTAACTGTCTCCATATGCACATTTTTACAGCATCATTGTTCAATTAATACTTTATATGGTTAAAAAAAAAGAGTAACAAAAATATTTCATCTGGAAGTATGATCAAAGATTTGCTGAATATTGTGGAAGTATATAATACAGGACATAAGTCAACTTCTTTTTCCAAAAATGTCTTTTGGTGTAATATCTTGAAAGTCTTATGGCTTTTATTGCAAAGACTATATAAAATGCCTGGGGAGGAGAAATATATATGTGTATGTCTCAAATCATCCTGAAATGCCTCAAAGGGGGGGGGGGAGAGAAATAGAAAGTCATATTAGAGTATTGTTCTCAGCTTTAGCAATGAAATGAGCATGATGTAATATTGAATAGTTAGAGGGTTACTGCAATAAAAAAAATTATTTTAAGGAACAAACTCCTGGAATTCTTGACTTTCAGCTGTTAAAGTCATACCTTCTAGTAAAGAGTGGGAACATCTTATCATCACAGCAATAATAAGCCTGTATATTAGAAACATGAATTATTAATACTAACTTTCATCTATTTCTACTTCAATGAAGCAATATAGATCAGAATTATGGCAGAAAAAACAACTGTTGATGTGACATTTCTCATTCTATGCCACATTTCACATGCACTCAGGGTGAATGATAAAGGTTTTGGCTACCTGTAATTCCCAGTGATAATGCAGCAGAGACAGTATCAACTCTGTGGTCTCCTTCCAAGCACAACAAAGAAATGTAGATTAAAGGCAGTCCTGGGATTCCTGATTTCTGCATTCAGAGCTTGGCTCTATCACCAGTGTGATGTGTTACAGGGAGCAGATACACTCCATACTTTCTTACTGTGAGCTGGAAAAATAGGATAAATATTTCTCTGTACCATGATGGTGGGATAAAAAAGAAAAAAAAATCACCTGTTGAGCAAATGAAGAACAGAGAAACAGACAGAAAAAGTGTAACTGAACTTCAACTGAACCCAAAGGTTATTCTTATCTTTAGATGATTGCAAACACTGATAAGCTGCAGCCTTCCTGTCAGCTGCAGTGCTGAAGCAGATCCCTTGGCATAGGGTAGGTCTGAGGGTCCTCTCCTATGCTGATGTAGGACAAAAGTTGTAGAGCCTGAAGGCCAGAGCATCACATTAGACCTGGCCTACCACCAACCTGCAAATGCATCTCTTTCAGATGAGAAAGAAGAATTGCTAAAGATACGTCTGCTCAGTGGATTCAGGGAACGCAGGCATCTCCTGTATTTTGAATCTGTTTCCTCCAGGGAGGAACAAAACCATGTTTGAAATAAAGGAAAGACAACAGCTTTCCAGATCCATTTTTTCCCCTGAAGTCTACAGAGAGAGAAATATGGTAGGCTCAAAAATGCTGAAAACAGCAATGCAAAATAAAGCTGATTGATCCAGAAGTTTTACTATGGTGAAAATGAGTGAGGCAGATCAATGCTAAAAGTAAAAAAATGCCAACAACCTAACAACTATAAATTTCACTTTCTTCCTTGTGTTATGGTATAAACATCTTTTAATATACATATGCACACTCTATATGAGTAATTTCTATCCCCCTGGTTGTCTGTCCCTAGGGAAAATTTATGTTTCACAGAATTTTTGCTTAGTTCTCTGTGGTTTTATAACTTTCAGTTTTGGACTTTTGGGGGTTTCATTTATTTTGTATAAGCCACAAGTTGGAATTCCTTGTAACAAGAAGTGTTTTCTTGATATGTTATCAAAGTCGTAACAGGAAAAGTTTTATGTTTTAACTATGGGTAAGATGCCAGAATTTTGTCTGCTCTGGACAAAAACTATGGGTCTAAACAGACCTGATGAAACATTTATTTTCTCCTCCTAGCAAGAGTATGGATTCAGCTGCATATCATTTAAGGCAATAAAGTTGAGGTACCCCAGAAAACACCCATTTCATGAGAGATGCCGTGTTCAGTACAGGGACTACACGGTGTGATTATAAAGTCTGTTTTGCTGCGCTCTTTTGAATCCCAGTTTTAGGCTTTGCTAACACTCAGACAAGATCAGGGTGTCTAGAAAAGGTCACCTGAAAAAAAGGCCACCTGAAAAAAACCTCCCACATTATTAAGTATAACAATGCTCTTTCATTTCCCTCAGCCTAAAGCCAGCTTGAAGATGTAGCAAGGAAAAAAAAATAAGGATTTTTCAAAAAACTGAATAATACATTTAGTATGTTAAACATTTTCTAATTCAGCACTTCTCTTGAATACTTCAGTTGAAAATTTATCCTCCCCACACGAATGTCCTTGGGATGGGCAACTTACAATATGTGACATATGCACTCCTCAACACATTTCAAAATGAAGCCTATCTATCTCTTTCCTCGGCCCAAGCTTTCTGGTATCCAAATCTGTATTGCACCTGAGTAGACATTTTCCTCCTGCAGACATCTGTCTGCATCTCTGTTGCAGTGAAGCTGGTCATATAAATCATGTGAAAGAATATCATGCTCTTGATCTGCTCTTCAGATGTGCCTTCTCCTCCACGTAAAGAACCGAGAGGCCACGGGGAGGAGACTGCCAGGAAAGGTGATACAGCTACAATATACTGTTGGCATCGGGTTAAAGCAGCCCCTTTGAAACTTACCCAGGGAAGGGAGGCAGGGAGGTGAAAATGAAAGCCCAACCACTGGCATCATGCAAGCCTTTCTTCTCCTTCGGTAGAGTGGGGGCTTACATACCAAACTTGAAGACTTTTAAAACTATTAAAACATCCCTAACTATTACAGCTGGTGAGGGGTCAGTGGCTCTGACCGAGGAAGAGGTGACCAGTCCGGGAAGATGGTCCCGAAGGGAATCGCCTTCCCGAGGCCCAGTGTCTTCCCTCAGCTGCTGGCAGGAGGGCCTGTGCAGAGGCTGTCAGCTCTTTAGGGATTATCAGCTCGTGATTCCAGCTCAGCTCTGCAGGGCAGCCTCCAGGCCAAGCCAGACCAGAGAGAGAGGAGAGGCTCATGTGGCTGTTCCGCACGAGGATCCGTACTCTGGTGAAGGGAAGGCCAGGGACAAGAACTCTCTCTCTCTCTCGCAGGGGCAGAGGGCTTAGCTTTTATAGGGATACAGGGGGTGGGTGCCAGAGGGTAAAGGCCAATGGGTTACAAAGGATCTGCATGGGGTCTCCCAGAGGATTCTGGGTCTGTCTTTTCTTGGCGTGAGTAAAAGGCTAGCTGCCTTCCCAGGGAGTCCTGCTGGGGATTGTGCAATCTCTTATCTCAGCAGACATCCCTCCAGGGCAGTGGCTGGGCATACCCTACACCTAACTCATCTAAGTATGGAGACTTGCTCTTTATGTCATGCTAGTCTTTTCATTTCCAGGAAGGAAGCGATAATGCAAGGGTAATTTAAGCTTTGCTATTCAAAAGGCTTTTTTTAAAATCATGATTGAAAAAAATATCAAGTCCGTGATAGAATCTGATGAATGTGACACCTGCTAAATGATGACTTTGGACATCTCTCTCCAATGATAGAGCATACTTGAGCTCCTCATATATTCTGAATGAATGGAAATACACAGGGATTATCTGTCAGGTTTTGGTGGCGGCTGCTTCTGGTTTTCACCCCTTTTTCACACACACAAAGGAAGACTATAAAGTCTTTTAAAATACACTAAATAATGACAGAAGAAAACATATATTTTTCCAAAGAAAATATGATCTTAAAGAAGATTTGTTGTTTTACTCCTGCAGGAATGACAATTTCAACAAAATAGAAGTAGGATTGTTTCCATCATGGCATGTTTTTATTAAACATAACACCATGAAATGGAGTGCTGGGGAGCATCTGGGCCATCTTCTATATGGGGACAGAAGTGACCAGGGCCACTTGAGGAGCATGAGTCATTACTGATGTTAATTTAACTGCTTGTGAGACTCAACAGATACTCTTTTTCTCTTCCTGTTATTCTTAACACATAAAAATCAGGATTTGCAGATGGATATTTTTTGGCACTTTTGAAATGAGACTCTTTACCTGGTAAGGGAGAACAGCCCATTATGGCCTTTGCCAAATACAGCAAAGGAAGTGGAGCAGCCCTATGGCCCAAAATTTGATCAAAGCAGCTCTGAAAAGAGTTGTCTTCTAGATAAACAATTCTTGCAAATACTTCCTTCATTATGTTTTGCTGTGCAACTGACTTTCCAGATAGGGCTTGTCGTAGCAATAAAAATATGTAGCTATGAACTCCACATGTTGTCATTCTAGCTCTGCTGTTAGTGGGACAGCAGAGGAGATAGTGCAAACAAATAGCTGAGCCCTCAAGCAGGCTAATGTGCTTGAAAAAATTCCCTTCACTAGAGTGAAAATATTCCTCTTCTGTGCAATCATATTTAATACTAAATTAAATATGATTCTCCAAGGCCAAGCTGAAAGTCAGTAGGACCTTTCTTCTTTTTAGTCTGGTAGCCTACTAAGGTTGTTCCCAGTTCTGATCTACATCCCCTATTTACTTTAGACAAAAGTAAAATAAAAAGAAAAATGTAGTCCATCTCTGAAAATATTTTTAATGTTACATCCACTCAGAATTACAGTAAAGAAGGAAATATTTCTCCCATAACATCTAATGCCATTTTTCATCAAACATCTTCAGCTGCAGCCTCTACTACACAAGTGAACACTTATTTATCTATATCACTCATATACCTTGACATCTCTTAATTCTCAATAATCTTTCACCAGGGTGGTAAAAGGGAATTTAAACCACTGGAAAAAAACAAAAACATTTTTATGGTAACTATAGAGTCTGATTCCTAAGAGAAATGAGAAAAATTGGAAGTGATACTTTACATCAGTTCTTCAGCTGTAAGTATATCAAAGGAAATAGGGAAATTTTTGACTGTCATTTGGCCTTAATAGCCTTCTGTGGAAGCAATCATCATTATTCCTCATGCAATTCATACTTTAGGATGAAGAAGCTTACAATACCCCCTTGACTGAAGTACTGTCTAGAAGTCAATCAAAATGGACTGTGATTTTCTTGTGTGCATTTTGTAGTCTGTTAATTGATTGTTTCTTCTGATGTCTAATTGCCTTAATTTCTTAAGGTAGCATTTGTACTAGTTTGAAAACAAACCAGTGGGAGGCACCAAGTCAGAATAACAATTTAATGGAAATTAAAGAAAAGGGGGGAAAAAAAAGTAAAAGAAAACACTGTCAAACTGACAGAGTCAAGGTACAACCTGACACCCTGTTAGGCAGGGTGGTGGTAGCAGTCTGGTAGAATGGTGGCTGCAGTCCTCTGAAGCAGTGATCCTGTAGTAAAACAGTCTGCTCTTCCTCAGGAAGTCCAATGGTAGCTGTGTAGCTCCCGTCCTCTGGAAATCCAGTGGGAAGCCAGTGTCTCTGGTGTTCAGCCTCAGCTTATATCCACGATGGGATGCTTGGTTCCTCCCTCTGGGTGGAGCATCTCACAATGGGGTAACGAGTCATGAGGCCAAGTGTTGATTAGGCTCATTAACAGAAGATAGTCCAGAGGGAGTTATCTCTGAGTCAGGCGGCAGGACAATGATGGGCAATTAACAGCAAGATAGTCTGGGGGGAGGAGGCAAGGAAACACTGCCCCACCTGATTTCAACAGCTGATGGGGATGGTAATAGAATACACTGCAACCCAGGACAGCATTCAAAAGAAGAAAGTTTTAAAACAACTGAATCTGAAGTTCTTTTGGCCTGGTCATCACATTGCTACACAGGGCAGATTCAACAGATTCAATCTGGCACAGAGTCAATGAAGTATTTACAGCACTTCCCTACCTTTGGAGGTCTGACACTCATACAGAATGATATGTACGTTTTTTATTTTCTACTTTATAAGACAAACTCTGCTCATTTTTTTAACATATCCTAACAAAAACTACAATAGACCTACAGATCATCTGTATATTAGGATATGAACCTGTTTAAAGAGATGTTTACATTCAGAGACAATAAATGCCAGATTGTATGTAAAACAGACTTCAAGCAAGTCTTCAGCTCATCAAGTGCAGCATATGGCTGATTTACAGCACAAAATAGCAGGTCTCATTTGGTGAAGTGTAGCTTTCCAGAGCTTCCACCAACCCAGTTTCTTGTGTGTTTTTCCTTGATGGTGTGGCCTAAGACACAATAATTGGGGTTTCTTAGTCTAAGGAGAGTAGTCTTCAAATACTTATGGGCGTGCACTGTCTGCATCTCTACAGTAAATAAAAATATGTGTCTGGTGGTCATTGTACAGCTCCACATGTGAGACTAACAAAGCTTCATAAAGACTCGTTTGGGAGGCTGCAACATCTCTGGGAGACATGACAACAGGCTAGATACAGTTCTGCCATGGCTCAGGAAAGACTGGTCCTGCTGTGGGGTAGAGTGCTAGACAGGATGGCTCTGGAGGTTTTTTCCTATTTTGTAAGACTTTGTCTCATGTTTCCATAAACTTAATCAATTTTCTGTAAGGCAACATAAAAATATCTGAGTTACTTCTGCTGTGTCCTCATTTACTTCATGCCACCAGCCTGGAACAGGGTACACATGCAGAAAATACTGAGATGAAACTTGACAGATTTGTTTTGCTAATTGACTGCTCATCCGGTGTCTTATTTCTACAATACAGTGCTTCAGGTGCAATTTAAACTACACCTCCATCTCTTTTTCTCTCCACTTCAACTATCAGTTCCATGCAAATACTGCTGCTCTCATATCTGTGATGAAAGCATCAATGAGGTGAGAGTTTGCCAAGTGCTCATGTCTCCTATACCAAAGTTTTCTAGAAAAGAGAACTCTTGTCTGTCCTCAACGTCAGGATAAAGGACATAGGAGGTTTAAATGGGGGAGAGATCTTTTGAGAGTATTCTTCAGATTTTCCCTTACTTTAAAGAAATGGTGCAAATGACAGAACAAGTGTGCCAAAGTGTTCTTGAGCATCCCTCACCCAATGTTTTCTCCTCAGAGCTCTGAAGACATGATATGCAAGTGCTGTGCAACATTCCAGAAACTGCTGGCAGCATGCTGCAGTGAATTTATTTCCTTTGCATGGGCTTATTACCAATTTTGCACATAACTTGTGACCTGCTGTTTCCCTTCATGGCAAGCAACCAAAGGGAATGTAGGTCCTTAATAAGAAACAATCCATTTTGCAAATGGACCTCGGAGTAGCTTTAAGAGGCAGCAGGACTGCAAGTGCTGATGCTGTGAGGATGCCCAAGAAACATACCCACTACATAGTTTTGGGTGTTAAGTACTTAAAAAAAAAACCAACAAAAAGAAGAGACATGTTGGCTCTTGTTAGGTATAAGCCATAATAAGGTTGTTTCTGCCATTTGTTGCTAGACAGAACCTAAAACTATTCAGTGAGATTATCTGAATAACTTTGTCCTTAGAAAGCAGCTGTTCACCAGATGTGCTGCAACCCATACAGTAAAATTACAGGTAGTTATATTACTTTCTTTTTAAGCCACAAAAAAAGTATTGATAGGTTTGAAATCTGGCTTGAACTATCCTCTTAATATTGCCTTTTATAGAGAAATAGAAAAAATAACATTTACACCATAAGTATCCATTAGCAGTCGCATAAAACCATGTATGCATACTAATTACTTTAAATATGTTATGAAGATTCCTTTCATAATGTGCTGGCCACTGTGAATAGGGAACTGATTAACCCATGAAAACTCTCCTGTGATACCAGAAATATCTGCCTGCAACATTCATTCTACAACTGTCAACATGGGAAGACCAAACAATGTCATCTACATAGACTTCTATAAGGCCTTCAACAGTGTCCCACAGGACATCCTTAACTCCAAATAGGAGAGACATGGGTTCAAAGGGTGGGCTATTTTGTGGATAAGGAATTAGCTGAACGGACAAAGCCAGAGAGTTGTGGTCAATGGCTCTATGTCCAGGCTGAGGCTGGTGATCAATGTTGTCCCTCTGGGCTCTGTCTTGCCCTCAGTGCTCTTCAATATTTTCATCAACAACACAGAAAAAGGGATCGAGTGCACCCTCAGCAAGGAAGCTGAGCAGGGCAGCTGGCACAACACAAGGATGGGATGCCACCCAGAGGGACCAGGACAAACATGTGAAGTGGGCCCACAGGAACCTCATGAGGTTCAACAAGTCCGAGGGCAAGGTGCTGCACCTGCATCAGGGTAGTCCCAGACATGAGCACAGACTGGGGGAAGAACTCATTGACAGTCCTTCCCTGTGAGGAAAGACTTGGGGGTTCTCATGGATGAAGAGCTGGACATGACCCAGCAATGGGCACTGGCAGCCCAGAGAGCCAAACGTGTCCTGGGCTGCATCCAAAGCAGTGTGGGCAGCAGGGAGAGGGAGGGGATTCTGCCCCTCTGCTCTGCTCTGGTGAGACCCCACTGGAGCTCTGCATCCAGCTCTGGGGTCCCAGCACAGGAAGGACAGGGACCTGTTGGGGCCAGGCCAGAGGAGGGACGCCAAGACAGTCAGAGGGCTGGAGCACCTCTCCTGTGAAGACAGGCTGAGAGCTGGGGTTGTTCAGCCTGGGGAAGAGAAGGCTTCAGGGAGACTTTGTAGCACCTTCAGTGCCTGAAGGGGGCATATAGAAAAGAAGGAGTGACTTTTTACACAGGCAGATAGTGACAAGATAAGGAGGATGGTTTTAAACTGAAGAAATTCTTCACTGGGAGGGGGGGAAGACACTGGAAAGGTTTGCCCAGAGAAGTTGTGGATGCTCCATTCCTTGGAGTGTTCAAGGCCAGGCTGGATAGAGCTTAGAACAACCTGGTTTAGTGGGAGGTGTCTCTGCCCATGGCAGAGGGTTGGAACTAGATGGTTTATAAGGTATCTTCCTACCCAAGTCTTTCTATGTTTCTACAATTTTATGATTCTCTTAATTCTGCAAGAAACAACTTTGATATATACATTTTTTACCATGCAGTACAACATATTTTTGATCAAAATACTGAAGACATGCAAGTTACCTGGACACTGTTATATGGGCTTGTTTAAAGTAAATTAATGTTTTATCAGTAATTCCAAAAAAATTCAGAGCAATGAGGCATCATATAAAATTGAGAAGGGTTTTGTAGAAGATGAAAGTCTGACAGAAGTGGTCAAAGAGAGAGATAATTTTTCAGAAATAAAAATTATTCACCAGACTAAGCCAAGGATACCGAAGCCTGACAATTCATGTGTATCACGGTGTGTTAGGAAAACATATTTGTTTGCTGCAATTCTGTTTTTGTTCTTATTTTAATTTATCTTTCTTAAATTTTTTGTTGTAAGTTTGAAAATTCAAAGTACATCTGTAAAAAAAAGAAAGATCCATAGCTTCTAAAAAAGACAGAAAATGTTGAGCAAATGACAGAAAATGAAATTGAGAAATCTGCACAGGATAATTAAGTCAACTGGACAGAGGTATCTCCTATAAATGAATGAAGCTGTCAGTGAGCTGAAGAAGATACTTTTAAGAGAAAGGCCCAAAGGATGGTGATGAACTCAGAATGTTCAGGGTCACATTAGGGACATTCCCGCAACAGTATGTAGAAACCATCCAGAGAAAGATACTATCCTTGTGGTGGGATGATGAACGACAACGTGTCCCAGTTCAGTAAGTTTGATAACAAGTTTCTACTATATCTACATTTTAGAAGTGGGGATAAAGGGACTGACACCAGCTGGCAAAATCAGCCTGGCTGAAGTTTCTTGTTCACAAATTTACAAGGCAACCATGAAAACCAAATACCTGATGAAACACAACTTTGCCAGCCAAGATGAACTTGCAGGTGAACCTAAGGGGAAAACCACATTGCACTAGGAAATCTTAGTGTAGGAATTCAAGAAGAGCTCAGAAAAGCTTTGGTCTATGCAGACTTCAAAAAGCTTTTGCCTCAAGGAATTCTTGGCTACCTACCTGTCACACCCTGGCATAGGCTGAAAGGGGTGACTACAGAGCCTGTTTCTCCATTCTGCAGATGTGTAGATGGCAGTCTGTGAGCACCATAATCAGACTCTGTATGTGTGTGTGTGATCAGTTTTTCCTAGATCTCTGCAAGACCCAGGAACTGATTAAAAGTGAAAATGTCATATTCTGGAAACGTATTCGGCAAATGTGTATGATGACATGAGACACTCATTTCTACCTTATCATGAAGGAAAACTATAGCAAGGCCCCTTTGCATGCAAGAAGGCTTTAGAATAAAACAAAAATACGGAAAGGCAAAAATTTGGCTTCAGGTGGGGGCCTTGTAGAAGAATTAGAGGACAGCACATGGCATCAGCTATGCAGAAGCATGGGGTTATGGTTTTCCTTGGGACATCCTAAAAATGCAGCAGACTAACCTTCATTTTAATAACAGGCACAGCGTAATGTCTGTCTTACAGAATGTCTTTTAGGTTGGATTTGGTCATAGCAGAAATGGGAAAGAATTCTGGCAGTAAAAATCCTATAATATTTATCTCCCTGGAACGATACTGCAGGCTGATAATGCTGATGTGTGTGTGTGTACATTTGTGTCTGCACATGTACTTGAGCACCTGCTCTAAACAAAAGCCTGTTCTCTACTCAGAATTCTGGAGCTGTCTGACTAACAGACCACCTGGCTACACCCTCCTTCCAGGCAGCTGTAGAGAGTGATAAGGTTTCCCTGAGCCTCCTCTTCTCCAAGCTAAACAACCCCAGCTCCCTCAGTGGCTCCTCATAGGGCTTGTGTTCTAGACCCCTCATCAGCTTTGTTACCCTTCTCTGGGCACGTTCCAGCATCTCAACATCCTTCCTAAATTAGGAGGCCCAGACCTGGGCGCAGCACTCAAGGTGTGGCTTCACCAGTGCCGAGTACAGGGGAAGAATACCTTCCCTGGTCCTACTGGCCACACTATTCCTGATACAGTCCAGGATGCTATTGGCCTTCTTGGCCACCAGGGCACACACATAGGCTATGCTCAGTCTGTCCTCAGTCAGTACCCCCAGGCTCCTTTCTGCTGAGCTGCTTTCCAGCCACTCTGTCCCCAGCCTGTAGTGCTGCAGGGGGTTGTTGTGACCAAAGTGCAGAACCACTGGGTCTTGTTGAACCTCATGTTGTTGGATTCGGCCCGTCAGTCCAGCCTGTCCAGGTTCCTCTGAAGAGCCCTTCTACCCTCCAGCAGATCAACACTCCCCACTACTTGGTGTCATCTGCAAATTTCCAAATGGTAGATTTGATCCCCCCATCCAGATCATCAGTAAAGATATTAAACAGCACTGGGCCCAACACAGATCCCTGGAGGACACCAATAGCAACCAGCCACCCACTGGAGGCAGCACCATTCCCCACCACTCTCTGGGCCCAGCAATCCAGCTGGTTCCTAAGCCACCAAAGGTCCCACCTGTCCAAGCTGTGGGCTGACAGCTTTTCCAGGAGGGTGCTGTGGGAGATGGTGTCAAAGGCTTTGCTGAAGTCCAGGTAGACACACCCACAGCCTTTCCCTCAGTCTACCTTGCATGTCACCTGGTCATAAAAGGAGACCAAGTTGGTCAGGGAGGACCTGCCTTTCCTTAATCCATGCTGGCTGGGTCTACAGGAGTGAGTGCAATGTATTGCAGGGTAGATTGCAGATGTGAAAATTGAGATAAGTCTAGAATATGAGCATGGTGTAGATCAGGGATGAGCAGCTGGGCTTTCTCCTGGCAACTGGGCAAAAGA
This sequence comes from Corvus hawaiiensis, assembly GCF_020740725.1. Taxonomy (NCBI): domain Eukaryota; kingdom Metazoa; phylum Chordata; class Aves; order Passeriformes; family Corvidae; genus Corvus; species Corvus hawaiiensis. Next base: position 89,051,171 of record NC_063213.1, on the reverse strand, counting down.
AGCATCCAGATTTTGACCCTGATCAAAGAAGCAGATGCAGCCTGTAGTTTTACCTTCAGGACCCCTCAGACATCCCCAGGAGCACGATAATGCCTCCCCCACAGCTTGTAATGAGGTAACCACCAACCATGCACACATGTGTAGGGGAGATTATCAGGGTCAAGTACTAGTGCAAGAAGCAGTAATGCAACATAAGCCCAAAATGTCATTATACCATATATAACTGACAGCAAAGGTATATTTAAATACTTCTGTTACTTGGGTAACTTTTGGTGGTAACTAGAGCAACCTGACAGAAGAATTATCTTACAAAAAGAGGAACCAGTTAAAATATTTGAACTTCCAAATTTTTATCTTATATGTAGAAATAGATTGTCTTTCATGTGGAGTTTAGCAGGAGGTTGAGGTGACAGCTTCCAGGCTGCACAGCTAAAAATGAATTGCAACAACGAGCTTTCTCCAAACTCAAAATTGTTATGCCACTGAATGTTGTTGCAAACATACACAAGAGACAACAGCAGCTCAGAAACACATGGTCCTTGGGGGTTAAGTTCCCTAATACTTGATAAACATGAGTTTGCAAGTGGTGTATGTAAACAATTTTAAGTTTGCATATCTACGTAGTCATGGAAGAGAGGTGAAAAATTTCCCGGGAAATACCTTCTTCAGTGACAGGAGAGGGAGTGGATCCACAAATCACCACACGGGGGTCACATCATAGCTCTGCTGTTCCAGAAACTCCTTCCATTTGCTGGTGGACTGCATATAATATCCCCAGAAAATTCATTACATGCAAGATTTGTTAAAGGTGGGGATAAAAAATTATATAAACCCAAAGAATGTGCTTATAGGTCATGGAAAATTAGAGACCTGCATAATGCTCCCTTAGCTATGACAGAATAAAAAGAAATCCCACAAATTGTTTTGAAACCAGCAACACGTGCATGTGCATTTATTTTAAACATTTTTATGTTGACCTTGCCATCTGCTTCATTCTACATATGGGGTCTTGTGGGTCTTGAAATCAGCATGATTTTCTTTCCAATAGCCAGCCCTTCTTTCCAATAGCCAGCCAGAGGGACTCCTTTTGTTTTTGTCAGTTCTTGGGCTGCTGCCCTTCTAGACAAAACCAGTCCAATAGTCTCAGCAGGAAATCACAGCCAGTGCTGTTGGAGCCAGTTGGTCTCCTATTATCCTATTCCTGTGGAATGGCTTATCTTGAGTCATTGTTTCCTTACAGCCTCTTTTTAGACTTAATCAATGTACTCATACAGTGACTACCCTGTAATAAGGTCATCAGTGTTTTTATACATTTTTATGGTCCAGTCAACATCCTTCACAATAGTTAACTTGAGAGATTTCTGTCATTGTAGAGATGGGCCTTAGGCCCATAGATTCTTGGCTGAACTAAAAAATATCTTTTAGGAAGACACCCAAAGCTTAAATAATTTCTGGAAAATATGATCAAATACTTCATAAAAACAAATGTGTAATGAGGCAAAGAAATATAACCAGAAGATGAAAGACTGGGCAACTTTTCTTCTTCAAGAGATGGGAATGTGATATTTGAGACAATAAATAATATTAGAAAACAATTTCAACAACAAAGTAATAAAAAGGATCAGGAAGAATACCCTGGAGATCATATTCACTGAATCTGGTTTCAACATCAATTCTTGAGTGCACTAATATTGCTCACTCCTGTCCTAAAACTGCCCCTTCCAAATAAGACACAGCTCTTTGTAGCCCCATTAATCCCCCACATCCCCTCTCTGCTGATTTGGTGGTTTAAAGAAGTTTATTTAGTCTCTCTAGTTTTCAGGATGAAAGGCTGTTTCCTCAAATACTCAAGGCTTATAGATACAGAAGGTTGAAGCTTCATTCCATATACTAGACTGGAAGATCCTTCGCCAAGGACCCCCTCGGAATACAACCATCAGTGCACAGTGCACTGGGAAGTGCTAAAATGAGAAGAGGCAGGATGACACTGCTTATAATGACACTTTGGTTTAGGTCACAGTCTGTTGTTCCTGCAATACAGGTCTCCAAGATAACAAAAGTAAAAAGAGAGGGAGGAAGGCAAACCACAGCAACCTTCTGCTTCACTTGCCACCTTCATCCAGAGTAAAGGAATGAATGAGAATCCACCCTCAGGCATGGCTAAATGTACTAAGTGGCAGAGCTAGTTAATATTTCAGTAAAATTAAGGTAATATTCATGCAACAGCCAAAGAAGTTCTCAGAAGTCTGTCACAGATAGGAAATACTCTTTATTCAGCCTTCTGGAGCATCTATCTCCTGAGATGCCTAACCTATCTAAAATTGCCAGATCTCCACATCATGAGAAGAAAACTTCCAAAAGGCTTTTTCATCCGTTTTTGTAATTTACAATTAAAGGGATTATCAACAGGAATACTAACAAGAAGTCGTATTGAAGTTACTATTAAGAACAAGTGATAAAAATAATAGCATTTTGGCTTAAATGTGAAGAATTCAAAGCTAAACTCCAGGATTTGCATCAGGTAGATGTAGAGCTCCAACATGAGTCCTTTATCTTGTCTGGAGGTCCCCGGGCAGAGGAAGGAGAATTGCTTTCCCTGGTACACATGAATTTCTGCATGGGCAAACCTGGGCCACACCCAGCAGGTTGGGTCCAAGAAGGAGCTCTCTCATTCCGTGCACAGCAGCAAAAGTCTTACCTTGGTGATGAGCTCTGCAGTGGCATTTTCAAGTGAAGGCAAGAGCATCAAGCTTCCACTGGCTGCATCAGCACGTGCAGCTCTGGTACACACAGAAATAGAAACTTGCTTTTGGCATGATTTTAACCATGCCTTCTTCTGTGAGCAAGTAAGGACCAATAAAGACAATTCTACTGTTCTGTGAGGACACGCTGATACTCCATGCACCTTTTAAGCTTTTATTTCTGTAATTCACCTTCTCCCCAAGTCAATAGGGTAACAAAATACAGTAATGTAACTGGCAGGATTGCAAATTGACTGACTTAAAAAAGGGTATTTACAGAGTTTATGATACAAAGTATGTATGTGGAGCCATATCCAGAAAAAGTGCACTGTGATTACTGTCATTTTTACAATTTAAATTTTGCCCAATAAATATCATAGAGGATAAGTAAGGGAATTTATTCAAGAACATTGCCATGTTCATTATTTACAACTGCGATTTTTTTGAATGTTCATTGTGACTGAATCCCTGCTTGCCTCTGTAACTCTCTAATTTTCTAATTTTTGTTCCTACCTTTTGAAGCTTTTAATGGCAGATAAAAATATATGAAATTACTGTGATCGTTACAAGCTTATATATGCAGGGAGAGCACTCCATGTAGGAGTATTTTTGGTATTTAAGTCTAAAAAATGTGAAAGAGAAATAAAGGGAAATGGAAAATTTAGAGAAAAACCTGTGAATGAAAAAGAGTTCTGTGAGAGCTGCTGATTAGATAATTGAGTTTCCTGATTATCCAACGAGGAAAGAAGATAACTAAGATAAAAGCTCATAATATTTTTAGTGGTAAAGTGAAATCTGTAAGGTGACAAATGTCAAATGAAAAATAAGATGATAGTAGAAACAGAAATTATGACTGGCAGAGCAATGAATGTTAAGAAGAAATTTGAATATATTAGTCATTAATTCTTGTAATAGGGAGGTGGTTAATGCAGGAATGTTTATGGGGAAAAGACAGAAGTATGACATTAATATTTCTGTTCTACATTTGAAAAGAAACAGAACAAGATGGTCATATGAGAAAAGTAAGCTTGTAACCACTTTGCTAAGCAGTATTCAGTGAGAGAGAAACTAGAAAAAAGTCATTAGTCCTGAACATCTTGAATGCTAAAGTTCTGCATTTTTTTGCTGGGGATCTTTAGTCCAGAGGAATAAACTTTTAATAATACTTTGAATACCAGCAGGAATCCAAACGGTGTGCAGGATTCAAGGAGGGTAGGGGGGATAGCCCACTGGACTACAGCAAGCTTCTGTTAATACTCCCCAAACTAAATGGAAAAATTAATATGGTATTGCCTCAACTGTAGGTATTCAAGGTCAGTGATATAATTATTGTGTGCTGCAGGAATTAAGTTCATTTGTAGGAAATCAGTTCATTTAAACAAGCCCCACATGGCTGATGCCTGTTTACAAGGGTGTTTTTATGCATGCAGATCATCTGCTGGCATATGTTAGAGGTCGAGGAGGTGAAAAGAACAATATTCACTTATGCTAAGTGATGATTACCTGTTCTGAGCTGGGCTTTTCATGCACTAGTTAAGCACTTCCTTCAGACACGTGTTCTCTGCTTTCCACAGATTTCTTGGAGCTACTCATGTAAAAGGACAGCAAAATTTGTTTCCCTGCTTGTCCTGGCCAAGATATGGTCTGCAGCATAGACAGAGAGAGCACCACGCACTCAGTGACAGATGCTTTTCAGCTTCATAAAGCCTCGTCTGAGTGCTCGTGCACGTCTCTACCGGGGGCTGCTCTGGGTGAGGTCTGGGTGATTTGAGATGTCCTGCCACCTGTGTGAGGGGTGGCATCAGCTCTGCATTTCAGAAGCCTCCTGGATGAGAAGCTAATCAAATGTGCAGTATATTGCCGTGTGAAATCCCCCACACAAAGTCCCTGAGGAAGTTCTCAGGACCACCTTCTAGAATTGCTGGGTTTGCTCAGGCTGGGTTGGGTTTGGTTCTTTGTTTTGTTTTTTGTTTCCTTTTTCCATTTCTGCTCCACTGTATGAACATCTGGGCAAAAAGTCATTGTCACAGTGTACTGAGATGCAACTGGACTATAAATAAATACTAACCCCTTGTTTACAGACACAATGAAATTGTGGGAGTTGACACTACCCCACCTGACAGGTCAGCACGAATCAGTCCATTATAATGTAAAAGACACACATTTTAGATGGCAGTGATATTTTGTGGCCTCATACACCAAGTTTAAAACTTCAGAGGTGACACCGAGAGAATACTATCATCATTTAAAAAAAAATCTCTCCAGGAACTCGTGGTCTGTGTCAACTCCAATTACCCTCTGGGCTTAACTATATGCACAAGGTTTATCACAGCCGGAAACTTCAGCCAAAAATCCTTTCCAAAACTGTGGATAAAGCAATTTCTGCCAAGTATAAGTAAAGACTTTGAAAATACAAACTGCTACAAGGCAGTTATCCTGCAACCACAGTCCTCTCAGTTAAGAGGCCTGAACTGGTTGGTTGCAGCATTTAAAATGTTGACAGGGCTGCTCTTAAGGCTCATGTAGTTTTTAAGAAGTCATTTGCTATCATGTGCTACAAAGTCAAAGCATCTCAGAAAAAGTATCTGTAGTTGAAAACCCACTTAAGAATAACACAGGCTTTACTGGCAGCCAGAAACGTTCTGACATTGGTGCACTCAAGATTGCATTCACATTTTATAATTGGAACAAGGAAAAATTGCCTCTTTTCCTCGTGGCTGTGGCAAAGTGCCATTTTATCCTGCAGCCATACTGAATGCAAGCATCCTTTGGTCTGATTCAACATCAAACTCTTGGTAAGCAACTCTGACTAAGTATTATAGAAACAAGTCTGTATCTAAGGGTACTATGGTCTACTCTGAAATGCATTTACAGCTTCAAGTTGCAAAGATGTCTAATGTTCAAAGTAGAAGGAAGAAAGTCTCTTCAGTTTGTGCAGGGAGGTCAAATTTCAAGTTACACCTGTAGCTCAGAGAAGTAAGACAATATTACTACATCAGAATAAAGAGGTACCAGTTGAAACTCAAATTCTGTTTTCTGCTTATCTGCCAAGTCCCCAGAGATGAGTAGATATAATTGCCTACAAAATTAAATCCATCACCTATTCAAAAATTATACATCCATTTACGTAGTCCAAAAGCAGCATGTCTGAGCCATCTGTTTTAAACTCCCTTTTACTGAGAGTTTTTGAATTCTTACCATGAGTATTGATATTAGAAGTAGCACCTTACAGTCTTTTTGAAGTACAGGTGTTTCCTACAACTTTCCATATTGTCTTGACTTTTTTCTACTGGATTTCAACAGCCTCATTCAAATGGACAGACTTATAAATTTGACCTTTATTATTTCAGCTTCAGTTTTCTAGGTCTCAAATTCCAAGTGAAGATATTACAATTAGAAAACTGTACATAATAAGTAATTATTCCTTTACATGAGCAAATTCTATTCCTTATATCAAGATTGGCTTAGCTTTCCAATCTATCACCTCTATAACTTGAAAAAAGTTAATTTTCTTTCTTTTTTTCTTTTTCCCAGGAGGTTCACCAAGACTAATCACCTTTACAAACACCGCTGGTTTTATTTTCCTCATCAAGAAATTCCAACTCCGTTCTAGTTACTTTGATTTTGGAGACTGGATTCTATAACGTGTCATCATGTGTGTGTTCTCATGTCCTGTCCACCACTCCAAATTTTATCTTCTTCCCTTTAACATTCTGAGTTTTCTTATAACTTTCACATTGAACTTCTCCTTTTCAAAGTCTCTACATTTGTCTGTGCCAGTAATCATAGAATAAAGTCAGAAATTTTTTTGGCATGAAGTAGAGAAGAGCATGAGCTTATTTGCCTCCCTCACTTGCTTCTCTATTAGATATGAAGATGACATTAGAAAACGAGTACTTCACCCTATGATAACTTGTTTCTAGACCCCAGGAAGGAAACACAGAAAAGGAGCACAGTGACATTTAGCTGGAAAATGGGGTGTTGTCAGGGTTGTGCTCTGAGGAGCCTCTTCGTACTCCTGGGTCAGCACTCTGGTGTCAGGGACCACACAAGGAAATTTATAGATCATGTGCAATGAATTCCTGGAACCTAGAGCCAAAAAGTATTAAAAAATTGACATAAACAGTAGCATACAACAATGAGTAACTGGAACCTTTAAGCTGATAAAAGAGAAAGACAACAATTTCCTACTTGGAGTTAGAAACACTTCTTAAGGACTTTTATTCTCTTTCTACTCTTTGCAAGAAAACTACCCCTAAGTACCCCAGAGATGGCAATGTTGTCAGAAACAGTATACCTTCAGTAAAGATTTTTTTAAAGTTGCCTGCAAGTTGTGGTCCTTATTTGCAGAAAACATATATATTTTCTACAAGCAAGCCAGCTTTCTCTCCACAATTACACCCTTTTCACTGCCAAGGAGAAAATTAAGCTGCTAACAGTCTGACTGGGGAGACCACAGAGCTTTTTGACTCTCATCTTCCTATTTCTTCTGATCAGATTTGGCAGCTGGGGATGAATTGCATTAAACTTTGCCTGCATCTGCTGACCCAAATGGTTTACTAAGAGAGAATAACTTCATCAGGCTGTATAAAGAGCGACTGACATAGACAACATCCCCAGGTCTGACCAAAGGTTCTGTCAGTGATATTTGTGGGATCCCTGGCTAGAAGGGGAATGATCAACAGCTCATTTCATTGGGCATTCAGAACCACCAACACAAACCCACTCTAACTTCTGCTTGCTTAGGGGAGATAAATTTGCTACATTTGCTAAATCCTCCTAGATGTTGACTGAAATACTTCTTACCAAGGTCTGGTCCAATGAAAAGCACACTGCAACCATCTCCACAATATTCAGCCCCTGAGATGTGAGGGCTCTCTGTGCCCTCTTGCTGAGGCCAGAAGACTCTGGCATCTTGTCTGTAGCCTTCAATTTGTTCTCACTGATTCCAGTACCACTGTATCCTTTTTTACCCATCCTAAGGGTACCAAATGCTACCTGAAGGAGCCCTAAGGCTACTTGATGTAAGGAAAAGAGAAGAGCATGTGTTACCAAGGAGAATTGCTGGTTATTTCTATGTCCACTGCTGCTTCAATATAGATAATGACAACAGGAGTCACAGGCCACAAAAGCTGGTGATGCTCACCCCAGTAAGAGTCCAGCCCCTCAAAGCCTGAGGAACACAAACTCCTTTTGACACAGATAGAGGTGCAATACCAGCAGAACCACGGATTACCCCATATACTCCAGTCAGGATTTCATTAGAGCCCAACAAGAGGTGATGCCCTCACTGCCACACACGGAATTTGTGATTGTCTGAAGGCAGCAAGGCCCAGAATAGCTCCTTTTCATGAGCCATGCCTCATTTATGTTGCACTTACATTTTTGCTCACTTCAAAAAAGGAGTCTTGGAAATTAATCAAACTCTTAAAACAGGCTGGATAATATGCTTAAGGCAAATCCACTGAGCAGTCAGTGTTCTTTCTTATCTTCTCTCTTTGTACATACACACTGTCCTTCCCTCCTTATAGTGACACAGGTCATAATCAATCCCCTTCTTCTTTTCATGTAGTTTAATACACAACTTCTCTAAAAGTAAGCCTTTCTAGCTTGCACACTCAGCTAAATGTTCCCTTCCCAGCCTTCACTCACTGCTGCATTTGGGCTTCATTTAGTCCAGTGCTTGAAGTGTTGCTGCTAATACAATCTCTGCACTTTTCTTTGCTGGGTTTGCCTGTATATCAAAAAGGGATCTTGTTGTTGTCATTAAGGCTTTCCTTTGTTTATTTTTACCCTACATTTCTGATTTGGGTGTGGATGTTATTTTCCTTTTTGTTACCCAGATTACCTTCTCTCCCAGTGTCCTTCTGCAGCGGGGAGCGCTCTTTGATGGAATCTGAATTTTCACATCTGCCTTAGTGCTCCCCTTTACTGGGACCTTGTGAGTCTAAACATAGATAGCTTATGATGTCCAAACATATAAGAAGTTGTGACTGTAGAAGAGAACACTAAGAATGTGTAAGCAATAGGTAACAAAGTGCTGATCATTCTTCAGGAAGTCCATATCCCAGTGTACTAGATCTTCAGCCTCATCATTGTTTGGAGAGTCATACTCTGAAAGGTACAAAGAGCAGTAAACCCTGCTACTTTCTAATAGTGTTAATCTCCTTTACCAGTAAATACTTTTCAAAGTTAAACCACTCATATAAACATCTCATTTCCTTCCCACCTTGAAAAAATATGTTCGGAAGTCAAAGCAAGAAGTTACGAGCTTACAGAATCCACTTGCATATTCAAATATCCACTTGTGGTGTGACATAAGCATAAATTATATAATGCTGCTGAGAGGTATTTGAAAATATGAATATTAATCCTTTACATCCCATGATGTAAGGTCCACTCTCAGATTAACTAATATCAAGTAATCACAATTTTCTGAATACCCTGATTACATCTGGAAAGATTTATAGGACGTTATCAAATAATAAGCAATTCACACATCATTATGTGTGCCAACTAAGTCACTCCCATCATAGGAAAGTAAAATACCTAAAGATGGTGCAAGTTAGCTTTGCATGGAGGATATGGATTTGGAGAAGTAACTATTTACATTAAGCAAAATTGGTTGGCAAGAAACTTCTTAGAGTTCTTAAGACCAGTCTTAAACTTACACTTACTAGTTTCTATTAACCTGTCTACCAGTGTCTTTCTGTAAAGAAATGATAAAAATTTTCTAACAGTAATAGAGTTTCTACTGAAATTTTATTTTCCTCTGAGGAAATTAAATGGTTGTCACATCCCATAGTAAAAAAAAAAAAAATTAAAAATTGCAATTGACTGCTTCATGTTGTTTTGTTTTCACACTTTGCAGTGTTTTGGCTTCTAAAAAGATGTAGAATTTCCAGACTATATTATTTTGGATGCTAAATGTGCTTTGTCCCACATGCTTGTAATCTGAACACATTTGAGATAATTTCTCTGGACATAAGGATTCACTCTTGGTTTTCAGGCTATGGTGTGCTGTCCATTCTTGAAAGAGAATTCCCCAGGGTGACTGGTGAGGTTAAAATAATTTAGAGCCTTTTTTGCAAGAGAAGAAATTCTACTTTCCATCTAGTTTAACATTCTAATAGTTATCTTTGGGGGCTTGATTCAAACTTGCTGAAGTCCATCAGGCTCTTTCCACTGCTCACAGAGCCAATAGCATCAAATTTTCATTTGGCTTTGGTCACTACTGCCTGATTTTCAATATATTTTCTTTATCATTATACTCACAGCTAGTTTTATTTAGATCAGAACTGTTGATACTGGGATTATTTAGATTTTTTTTTTTATTAACCTGCACAGCCATTGCTCCCCATAATTAATGCAGTACATCTGGGAGGTGTTCCAGACAGACCTATGTGAAGGCAGTCTAGTCCATGTACAAAGAGGTATCTTGCCGTTTTACAAGAAGAGGTTTCTTTCTTTCTTGACTTTGCTATGAGGTCGATAATTTTCCGTAAGTTTATGTGAGGAAAAAGTTGTTGAAACGATATCCAGGGCCTCTTTTTAACAATAATTTTCCTTTGCTATATCTTGCCAAGATTATTTAAGCCTCCCAGTGCATATTTATGGGAAGCCTGGACAATGATGGAAAGAGGATTCATTTTTTTGAGATCTCGTTCAAGAGTCTCAGTATTTCACTGCTTTATTAAAAAGGAGAATTTTTACCCTGCTGCAGCTTTTGGATTCCTGTGAGAAATCTGTTTTCACAGGTTCCTCCAAGGTCCATAGTACTCATATTTACATCCAACAGGCAGTCATGGCACACACCTTTGCAGTGGTGGATACACTCCAGACCTTTTGCCACCTGTTGGCCCCTCACCTGAGCCCTGCCAGGCTCTGGAGGAGCTTTGTGCTCCTGGTACCAGGGATAAGATTTCAAACCACTGCTGTTAAGCAAATGCAGATCTCTTCCAAGACAGGCTTGGCTAATGCTGCCTTCAGATGGAACAAGTAGAATGTTTACTGGAGGCTATGACATGGCTTTGACTCACCTTTGCCTTCAAGGTAGTCCAGTTTTAAGTGCTGTGGATTTCACTGACAGTTGATTTGCTTTGTTGCTGGTCACCTGCTGTTCTTCTTGTATTAAGTACGGAACAAAGAAAGGAAAAGACACGCGAAAGTCAAGACCAGTCATTTTGTCTGTTGTCTAGGCAGAAAGATCTCACCAAGAGAGGGCTACAAACTTATTTGCAAGATTTTGGCATATGCTTAAATCATTTCTGCTCATATAACACCAATAACAGAACAGAATATGCCCAGGGATATGCCCTGGGATACTGAAAGAGTCTCACCCTCCCCAGTGCTGGTACACATCTTCTGTACATTGACATGCGCCATGGTGTTTTCCAGCCACATAGCAAATTACAGGCTCTGGAACTGGCTCAAGCAAGACAGTGGGAAAGAGGTTGGTGCTGGAGAGAACTGGACTCTCAATCCTGGAAACTGAGAATCAGTATTTTTGAGCAGAATACCTCCTTAGATGGGTGAGTCCTGCTCCTACTCAAAATTCACTCAGGAGAAGCTGTGGGGAGGCCCCCACTGGCATGACACTTCACACAGGCTGTGCTCCTTTTGGGATTTCCCAGCAGAGGCCTGTCTCATCAGACAGATACCAGTACAGGCATCATTCTTCATTTCCTACAAAGAAACTCGCAAGAGGTGAACCTTTGAGAATAGCCCTCTCCCTTTTCCAAACTGCATTCCCATCAGAAAACTTGGAGAAGTTATAATAGGAAAAATTTTTTCTTTTTTTTTTTCTTTAGTTGTGTGTTCTTGAACTGTTCTGAAGGGTTTATAAACCAGGGCATGCAGCTGTGCAATGGATAATCTGCATACTTACTTGTTCCCTGACTACAGGCCAGAGGCTTCTCTGTGACAACATATGAGTTCTGACTGGGCACCAGGTTTGAAAAATATATGTACGCATTGTCATTGCACATCTGGAATTTAGAACTGCTAATGGATATGCTGTGATAGAAAAGAAAAGTGTCTGGCCAATAAACTTGGTTTATATATTTATTTTAAAAAGCATTACCACATTTCTGGCTAGTAGCCTTTCATCCTCTAGACTTTACACCAGTGCATCTGGAATGCTAAGCAGCTCTTTCAGGGATGCAGCCATATCCCAAAAGGCACTCTTTTTATTTGAAAGAACTTTGAAAACTAATTAAAAAGGAGGAAGGCTTACATACCTAGCCTTGTGTATCAGCTTCTACAATCTCAGAAACCAAAGGTGAAAATTCTCTCTCAGACTCTCTGTCAACCTACTTTTATTTTGCAGGGTGCTGCTATGAACATGTGCAGCTGTCTTTGAATAATGTATTTTGATCTCATTATGTGTGCAACTCAAAAGAGCAATTGTGAGAAGCTTTTTTTCAGGACTAGCAGGGGAAGTCTGAGCATTTTGAGTTCCTACATGTCACTTTGACCTCTCTTGTCACCGTAGCCATCGAACCCGTGGGCAGAGCAGGTGCCAGAGCCCATGTGGTGCAGCTCACCTTCTGTAGGGGCAGGAATGCCCTGTTTGTCAACTCAGCCTCTCTCAAGTGCTGGGAAATAGTAAAAGAAAGAATCAGAGACCAGCAAAGAGAGAAAACTGCAAGACCACTGCCTGTCCAGGCATGCTTATAGGCAGCCACCAGAAAATTACCTTCCGTGGTGATGCATGAAATGTATTTCAGCCAACTGAAAGGCAAGCTTTGTTTACAGGCCACCTTTACAGCTCTGAAGCTCTGGCAAGGACAGTGTTTCATGTCTTGATGCAGAGGCACTGTGAAAAGCTTCCCCACATACAGGTTGTCTTTCATCTTACTGATGTTTGCTTCTATAAATCTCATACCTTTACGCTATGTGCTCTGGGCACAAAGTATTTTGGAGCACCAGCTCCACAAGCCGACAGCAGCAATAAGTGCCACGTATGTTTAGTGAGGATTTGTAGGGCTGGATTACTGAAAGCCTGAAGAACCAGAGGCCCATTTTCACTTTCTTCACTCAAGATTAGGAATTAGGCTCAAACTGTGGAACTAGGTGTTAAAGATCAGCTTTTTATGATCAGGCCACCCAGATGGCTTAATGGCAGCTGTTTCGATGTCCACATGATGGCATTGCAGGTACATAGAGGATATGAGAAAAACAATTCATGATCCCCTTTCCCATCTGTCTTCCACCCAGGCTCCCATGATTGGCTTCATCAACAAAACCAGAACCAGCCCAGTCAGTGCTTTATAAAGCTTTATTGCAAGATGTGTTTACATAACGCTGTAGAGGTGAGCTTTTTAACTACTTATATAAAGAAATTTTGGACACTGGTCTGCGGTCAGTTTTCCATATTGACCCTGCATGGCACAGAAAAAAAAACAAACAATAGGATGTGAGATGGGATCTTTCCAGACAGTAAAGTGGGAAGGGAGGGGGAAGAAGAGGCAGATAAAAACAAAATCCCCCCCTAGTTCATACTAAAAGTGACACAACTTCTGAAGGATCAATACAAACGGCAGGTGAGCTTTGTGTGTAATAAAATCTTAAAAGAGTAATTTAAGTTCTTTATGAAATAAAACAGAAACAAAAATGCATTTTCATGGACAATTAAATTTAACATAGAATGAATTCACCTAAAATGAGAAAACAACAAACAAAACCAAAAACTCAATCAAAAGGACCTGTAGATAATATCTCTGACCATGCATGGCTTGTTTTTTAAATTACAATTCACAGAATAACACTGCTGGAGGGCCTATTTTACACTATGCTACACAGAACATGGAAAAACATGAGTAGTGACATTTACACAATTTTACAGTATTTCTCCTTCGTCTAAGAAACACGTGCTTTTCTACTTTACATTTTTTTACAATTCCCAGCTCACAAAAAAAGGACACTATATGCGCAAAGACAGTCTTTAAAAAGGAGAAATGCATCCAATGCTACAAATAAACCTTTTCTTTCACAGAAGCCTCTGTATTAGATAGTGATTAAACAAAATATATCTCTATCTGCCACTCAATGTGAAATGGACTAATTAGAAATATTTTTCTTTTTTTTTGGCATAAGCATCAAACTATGCATCTCTGAAACTCCTTGCATTACTTGCTATGTAACTATTAAACTGCTTGCCAAAGACTTCTTGGGGTCACATCTGAACTGCCACTTGAGCCAGTTGCTGCTCCAGTTGAAGCAAAGGAATGTAGGCCCTTACATGCTGTTCAAGTGTTTGTGAATGATTTTCAGTGGTTGCCTACAACCAAACATTTTCTCTGTCAAAACCAGTTTATTTTCTTTCAAAGCCCCTAAGTACCTGGCAGTTTTTCCTCCACAGGAACATCAACAGTGGTACCCCTCCCAGCTTAGACAAGTGTTTCTTGCGTCCTGCTGCTGGAAGCACAGAGCTGCCATCCGACTGTGTCCCAGGGTCAGGCTCCCCACCAGTGCACACACAGCCTGCCTTGAAGGTAATGGGAGGACTGGGATATGTGCAGTGAGCTACAGAGTGAAAAGGAGAGAGGAATATGTTCCTGCTTCTCCCTAACACCACATCCCTGTGCATCCTTTGGATAGAGGCAGGCAGTGCATGTGCCTGAGCTGCAGTGGAAGGATGAAGGATGAAGGATGTGAAACTGGTGGCTGCCACCTTGTTCCCATTTCACCTCTGTGAAATCAAAGCATTGCAATAACCACAGCTGCACAGTGAAGTTGAACCCAGACCACTGCCATCAGCCACATGGTTTCCAAAGCATTTCAGACAGCCTCTGCTGTTGTTACATCCCCAGAGAGGCTGCTGCAGGGCAGGTGCCTGAGAAAAGGAACCATTTACTGCACCTACAGTGGCATCGTGCCCCTTGGGGTTGCAGTGGTTGTTGAAGTCCTCAAATGTTAACATCTCAATAGCTTTTAGTGTTGGCCAGGGTACATTTAGAGCACAGAACACCAGTGATTTAAGGTGCTGGCCTGCTGAACCTTACAGGAGGTCCTTGCTGTTCACTCACATCAAGACTCTGACTCCAAATTTCTGTTAAATTAGGACATTAACTCTTATCTTGATATTCACATGTGCTTATCTATTACGCTAAAGCCAACGTCTTGTCTATCTACAAAACTGACAGAATCAACCACTGCAGAGATTTACCAAAAAAGGGTGTCAAAAGAGAAAAAGAAATGTATTTTTAAAACCAAGTTTGACGCTTCTTCCAGTATTTGAGGGAGAAAGAAAGACCCTCATTAAACCACCATTTTTTTGGTTGATTTTGGACTATGGACAAGGAGCTATCTATCAAACAGAAGGGTCACACATAGCAGCCAAGGGGCTATAAAACATCTGGAATCCATGAGCCTGGTGTCTGGCCTGACTGACAAGTGAAGAGTGATGAATTTAACTTTTGTGAGGTATCTTTTAGTCTCGAGTGTGGCACACAAGCATTCCCTGGGGGTTTCTTCACTGCAGCCACACAACTGCTACAGAGCATTATCTCCACTTGGGAATGGGATTATAGAAAGGATTTGCATGCAGTCTGCTTTTAAACATAAGTGAGATGAAAGAAAATTTGGATAGCTTCCCTCTGGAGGCTATTTTATGTGCTAAAGTTTACCTCAGCATTATCATGGCAAACAAACAGATACAGTGCTCTGGGCACTGCATTTGCAGCTGACTGGTTTTATGGGAAAGGGAAGAGAGGTATTTATTCTGGCTGCAAGTATTTAAAAGCAGCCTTCATGGATCTCTAAGTGAGAAATGGGAACATGTGTTACTACATTGTGTATCCAAGATTTTTATATTTGTCAGAAACCAATCCATATTTCACTCAAAACAAGTGTTACATCTTTATGGTGGGCTCTTCTGATGATGAAAGGGCAGGCAGCAGCTCAAAACCTGAAGGTTACAGCCTCACAAGACAGACAGAGAGAGGCATACAGATATAATGAATTCCTCCATTTCATCTGGAATCCACTAGTTAGATGAAGGGGAACAAAAGTTATTGCCACAGTCAGGACACGCTGGCAGACTCTGGAGGAAATACTGCCACCTTACAGATTAGTCAGTCATTTTTATCAGGAACCAAAGTGGAAATCTCTCCCATAGTTACTGCACTACACTGTGTCTGATGATCTTGTTGCAATGAGCACTGAATTTATCTGACTGTACACTACTGCACAAACAAGACCAAGTTACTCTTCAGAGAAGTTGGTATCAGTTTTACAGATAGAGAGCACAAACAGAAAAACAAACGACACAGAAAAATGAAAAAGGAAGAATATGCTTCACATGTAAAACACTTGCATCCAGAGAATCTGAAAGAAACCACCTTGTTTTTCCACTGAACTGACTCTAACCTATATTATTCCTCACATTTAATGTTCTCCTTGGTAAGGAACATATAAAGTTTTGCACAACTTGGAAAATACATATGCCCAACTATTAGTAATTCATCAACTATGTTGTGTTTCAGAGACAGATGCTGTACTATGTTTAAATGAAACACAAATTTGTTCCCTGTCAGCAAGTGGCCACCAACAGCCAAGTGGTCACAAATTTTGCACATTCAGCATATTTTAATTGAAATATTAGTATTTAAAGACTTGTTTGATTTTTCTCCCTCCAGTTAAATATAGGGTGTCTGTCAGCATAAATGCACTTTGTTGCATTTTTGCTTTTTTTATCACTTAGCAAGTAGCACAATTAGACATGACCATTACATTCAGGGTGTCTTCCTCTTGTTTCAGACTTCAAACACCTCCACGAACCCCCATTACCTTCAGTTCTTTGTTCTAAGCATCCTTAAGCGAGATTTTAGAAGTCCATAATGGTGAGCAGCACATAAAGATCCACTTCAAAATCCAGATGCTCGTAGGTCTTGCATATTTTGCAGTGAAGTTAGTTATATGTCACTTCTGTTTCCTAACCAGCTTCTTCCTTTCCACAGCCTTCAAATACGCAACGTATTGTATTGATCACCCAAACACTGCCTTCTGTCTACTTGTAAAATAGGCTTTTTAACAAATTGAGGGGAAAACCACATCAAACTCAAGGCTATTCTTAAGAACCATTGCTCATTAGTGACTTCTTATTCCACGGGAGATCCAAGGCATCGGCAGATAAAGAATGAAATGTTACAATCAATAGGGTGGACAGCATAGATAGGATGTTCAGCCACAGGTCTCACTGCAGCGTTGTCAGCTACCGGGCTCTGTCATCACTTGGATGCTGTGCTCAATGTGATGTGATGGATGACCAAGGTTTCAAAGGTTTATTGTGTTTGGTTCAACTCTCCTGAACTATCTTCAGCAATTATCCTGTCCTTAAAGAGAGCAGAGTAGAACAACTTGAAGTACCTGACCTAGCCTGGGTGCCAGCAGCAACATAGCTATGGCATTAGGACCCCAGCATAGACTATTATTAAACTCTATTTTCCAGCTATGCTTTGCAGCCACAATCAAACCCTGTTACCATGACTAAACTGCTGCAGTTCCTCAGTTAACCAGCTTGAAGAAAGTGCCAGCTGCTACTGCTGTGCAGACATACCCTTAATCTTAGAGGCTAAGGCAATGGAAAGAGACAATCTTGTGCATCCTTGAGGATCAACTGGCCATATACAGACTTTGGCTTAAAAAGTTCCCTTTTATGTTATTGTTGTTTGCAGTTCTCTTCAAAATACTTCAGCACTGGCTGAGGTGACTGTGTTCAGTTCATCTTCACTGCTGTATATGTCCTCAACTTAAAGGCAGATGAGTTGACTAAAGGTTCTTCGAACATGCTGAGGGCAGTTATAAAAGTCAGTTATAAAACAGTGAGATAAGAGCAAATATATTGGAGTTGTTTACTGTGGTGCCCACTCCACTTGTATCAAGGATAATCACAAAAAACCGGTGAAGAACAGCAAAAACACAGCAGGCTTTTTAGCAGGGCTATTTCATATTTGGATTCATAAAATTGAAGTAAAATCACCACCACATTATCTTGCAGCAGAGAAAAGCAGCATGAAGGGCACAGGCAAGTGAACAAAACTTCTTGATCTTAGCATCCAAATGCATTTATCAAGTATGTATAATTGTTGACATAGATCTCTCTGAAACTGTACAAATGCAGAGTACAACCATAGCTCAGCAAGAGGGAGGAGTTGTGTTCTCTCCTCTGTGTGCATGCTGCTGTGTACAGTATGAGTGTGCATTGATGCACATGAATTCAGGATCCTAAACTCTCCACTTGTACTGCAGGCCATGGCCTGCCCCACAGGGTCAATCACACTGAACAACACTGAGTTCCTGCAAAAAAGACATTCTCTTCCTCCTGTCCAGATGGAACAGTAAGGCCCCACAGTGAAAATCATGGTCCAGCTGGCTTCAGCAAAAGCATGATTTCACACCATGACTGTATATGTACAGATACATGCACACATGTCCACACATTCATTCTGTACATATACAAAGGTACACATACATTTTTGCATTCTTTGGTGGCAAAATAATTAAAAAACCCAACAAACCACAGACTGTGCATCTTTGCTTAATGAATCTGCTTGAGGAAAATTTGGGTTGCTGTAACAGGACTTATTTTGCCTCTTTAAGGACTGTTCCTTGCAATGACAAAATGCCATACATTTACAATGACTAAAACAGGGCACAAGGAAAGCCAACATAAACACAGCTCACATAATGACAGATAACTCAGAGCCCCCTCCTACCCATATCAACACACCATGAGAAGAAGAAGCCATGTGCTTTCACCTAGGAACACGCAAACGCTTCCTCAGTTACCGTCTGGATGTCATGCTGAGCTGTGGCACATCCTTCTTCTGCCCTGGATGTGGGGTTTTGCTTTGTGTTGCTTATTAAAATTGAACTCACAGAGGACAGGATGTTGGGAGCAGCAGAGGAGGCTGGCAGTCCAATGCCACACTGAAGGGTTGCCAGCCTGTGTGCTTCAGATGAACGGCTCTTCTGATCGCCACCTCTGGGATGTCAAACCTGCATCTCAGAACTGCTGATGAGGCCCAGTGCTTTGGCTTCTTCTGGTGTTAGCCCACTCTTTAGTGTCCTTCTCACTGCACAGTCATGAATTCCAAAAGCAGGCAAAACCAAAAAACAAAAAAAAAAAAACCCAAACCAAAACAAAATAAAACAAAAAACAACAAAGAAAATGCAAACAATTAGAATCAATAATTACACAAGACTCTCAGCTACAAAAACCCTGTTAAGATGCAAGCTCAATCAAATCAAAAGTTGCTACCTACTCAGGGCCTCATGTTCAGAAACACTGAGTAATGACCTGGGGCAAATTCATAGGAGTGTCAAGTACTCAGCAACTCCAAATAGTCAGGCAAAAAGACATTTGTCTTTTGACATTTAGTCAATAAAAAGTTTTAAGGAAAAATACCCCAGCTTTTTAAGACTTTTTTTTTCTCTGAAATTGTATCAGTTGATTTTCAGTCCATAGAAAGTATCATCTGCCCTATTATTTTATAATTTAATAAGAATTTTTTAAAAGAGCTTTGGGATCTTTATAGGGATCCTTTGAATTTATCACTATTAAATTCTTTGAGCCCCTTTAAATGTGTCAAACCCTCCCCCCCAAAGTTAAAACACTATAAACATGACTACTTTATAGTTGTTTCAAATCATTAAAACTACTGTTTTCATACATGCTCCCCTTTCTTTTGTAACGTTCCCCCATCCTAGCACCGCTGTGTCATCTTTGCCATTGGCAGTCTGCAGCATTTTAGCTGAATTTAACTGATAAATCTAAGCCAAAATCTTGTTTCTTAATTTTCCATAGAGTGTTCTGAACACTAGCCCTGACACGACTTTTAAAATTTGTGATTGCCTTTTTTATTCAGAAACAAGTGACAGTGTGACTGCACACACCGAGCATCAGTGTCCTCCTAGTTTTACTGGTGCTATGATTCTCAGGTGGATGGGCTTTAATTGAAGACACAAGTGGTGTGTTCACACGTTGATGTTCCTCAAGTACAAAATGCACATTGAGAAGTTCAAGCTGCATGCAAAGCATAAACAGTGACTTAATGTTGAACAGAATATATTTGGAGCCCCGAAATAGTCAACTCTAGAGGAAACTAATCTTGGAGAAACCAATTGCAAATAGTGGTCAAGGCGTTCTTGCCTCATTTAGCACAATTAAGATCCTAATTTACTGAGATATTCAGTCCATGTAACTGAAACTGGGTGGTCACACTCAAGGGTTGAGCAGGAATGAGAGGAGGGAATAGACTGGCACAGAAACAAGGGGATAAGATAAAGGAAGAATATGGTATATCTGAACACTCAATACCATGCAGGTCGAATGGGATCTATGTCTGATAGTCCAACCACTTTCACCAGTTACTGAGGTTAATCAAATGAGCTGGGAATGCCACGTGTGTAGTTGCTCCCTTATCAAACCCTTACTTGAAAACTTTTTTTTCAAGGCTCACTCCTTTCTCCTAGATTATTTGTACTATTAAACACCACCAGGGGTCTGCATGACAGCCTTTTAGGATACCCCATTTTCCCTACAATACTGATTAGCAACATCTCCCATGTTTAACAATATTTAGCTTAAACCACTACAAGGTTAAATGAAACTGATAAAGCTAAGTTTAAGAAAGACTAAAAAAGTACTACCAGAAGAGAAATAAACTTCAGAAAACGCTCTGGTCTCCTTGGTAAAGGATACCCAAGGGGACTTTTTGAGTCCATTCTCATCACTGGCACTCTTTTTGGCTTCACAAATTTGACATCCAAAATGTCCAAGGTGACAAATGTTAAATTTCTAGACATATGCTGTGGAATACTTTAGGCTCTTAAGGTCTCAGTGAATCACCCAATGCTTATTTCTGTATCAAAATGAACTATATCAAGAGTGGAAGAACAAATCCAAGAAAGCTGCAGTAGAAACATTTCTGTCATATTAAACCCAAAGATTTCCCTGTGTATTTCACCTGCTTAGCTGCCTGCACTCCTCTCCCCTGAATGCTTTTTTTCTTTATCCTCTGGAAAATCAACAGCCAAACATGGACTGTAGCTTGCTTGCCCACCAGACAGCAGTATCATGCTAAAAAATACAGGGGACCAAACTTTCCCAGGGTGACTGTCCAGATGACATTACATCTTCCCACTGATGCAAAAGTGAACTGGAAAACCAAATGTGGAATGAATTTCCACGTTTTAGACACTTCCGCAGAAGTGTCAAATCAAACGTGTTCATTTATGCTCTCACACATATCTCCAATTCTCTCAGACCACACTCAATCACATTTGCAAACTGAGCCCAGTAACTACTGTAAAACAAATCTCTTTTTTCTTGTCAGACAGGAAGAGAACAAATAATTATTCCTGTTCGGAAATATTTCACAGGAACTGATGTACTCTGCTAACACTGGTTAGGTACTGGACTAAGCTAAATTCTGCTCTTATTTATGACAAGATAAATCTAGAACAACCTCCTGTAGGTCAGTGCAATTGCTACTGCACAAATAACTGAGCTGAGACTCTAACAACTGAAAGGGAAATGTGTGCCTCTGTAACTTCCACCAAGCAGAACACAGTTGTTTCAATTCCTCCATCAGCTTGAGTAAGAGAATTACTAGTTTACTAGGAAAAGCCAAATGGATTTACAATAACATATAGGTCTCTTTGAAGAAAACTACTGGAGTTTATATTCAGAAACCATAATTAAGAGTTAAAATATCATGGTAGAAACCATCTTCATGGAAAAGTAAGTTGTCTTCTTTACATTAAATAAGGTAAGTCTCTGAATCTCCAGATGCCTACCTATCAAACATACTAAAGTATTAGACTGAGATCCTTTTCTATTAACCCTTTTATGACTTTTATGAAGAAAAGAAATCCTGTTTGTATCAGGTGGCAAAGTGCCCTGTTCTGGGTTTGCTGTGTGATTCGCGCCAGAAGTCTGGAGACCAACCCCAGACTTGTATTTTTTGTGCCACTGCAAAACAAGTAGGAATGACAATACTCAATGAATTGCTGGGACATACACAGCTGTAATTAAACAAAACATCCCTCTGCTCTAACTCATCTCTCCTTTAATACAGAGAATGACAACTTGGGTTTAAGATATTCCAGTGACTTCGGGTATTAAGGCCAGCAGTTGGGAAAAAAAGAGCTCCAAACAATGCAGAACTTTGGTGGTCATAATGAGATAGTCAAGAAAATAATAAAAAGCAAAGATGTGAAGAATCTTTTCAGTGACAGAATGATTCCCATGAAAACTGACAGCTGTTGACTTGTATAAACTAAGCGTGTGGGGCCGATTACTGCAAAGTACTGTGGCTACTGGCAAGATTAAAGCTGTCTGCCATCAATAGGCAACTGCAAGGATAACAGCTGACAGAACCATGGTCCACACTCAAATGAGGGAACTTTTAACCCTACAATGCAACAGGACAGTCTGGCACAAAGCCACTTAGTGTTTGAAGTATTATGTACTTAGGGAGATGGAAGTAGTCTGATAAAGGGTGTCTTTATATAAAAATTGTATCTAATACACACAAATTACAGTACATTTCCTCATCTGAAGATAGAGTGGATGGGTGCAGCATCCAGAGTAACACAAGTTCCAGCCCCACTATTCTCTGCACTGACTTGTTGAATATGGAGGCTTGTGGGTGATGAAACCACAAGAAAGCTGAGTTATCTACAGGAGCAATAACTGCTGTGGGAGGTGGGTGAACCTTGTCTTGGCATTCTGTTATATAGATGTCCTCAGTCATTTGTCTATTTCCTCATAAAGTGCTTGGTAGGGTTCCTCTACCTTAGGTCATGAACACATTTCATCATCAAAACTGAATGCAGGGAGAGATTTTCCTTCCATGTTTTATAGACAATGCAAAATTACATTTCTCAACCTAGATTTTCACTCTCCCTGCTTCACTGAACTTTGTCGTGTCTCTAACTGGACTAGACATAATATCTTGGCTTGTAAAACTCTTGGCCTGCTGCAGATCACATTAAACTGAGTTATGGAATGTATTTTGGAGGCAGTGACAATAAAAATAAGACTTTCAAACAACCTTTTAGGTTCTTCAAGCAATTTTTAAAACATTTGCTAAAGAAACATAACATAGAGAGAAAATAACTTTTACTCTTGTCACAAGCAAAGCCCGCTGAGATCCCATAACCAAGAAACTAAATGTTGTTTTTCTGGGGTTAGAGGGTGTGATATTCTTTGTTAATCATGAAATCTAGAACTCTATTTTGTATCCTGGCAAAATGCAGTGTGCTTATGATGAACTCAATGAATTTGACTCTGCCTGTTGGGTCAAAATCTACAGATACACATAGCCCTCACACTACACTGGAAAAGTTTTAAAAAAGAGTAATTCCCTAAGCATAGCTTTGTCAGAGAATATAATTATCTAGGCTTTGGTTGTTTTCTTAAAGAGCAAATTACACTTCTAATTTCCTTGCTCCCTGCCTTTTTTTTTTTTTAAAGATTCAACAAACAGTAAAGATCAGCCAGACTGGCTCCATTTATTCCTACATTTGCAATAGCATTTGGCATGTGTATCTACATTTATGTGAGTCACTTGTAAGGCAGAACAGATATGACCATTCCCCTGCTCAGGCAGTCACAGAATGAGTGCCATTCCTGCTACAAAGACGTGGCAGCCACAGAACTTTCCCTCGGTCCCAGCTACAAAGGTAATGCAGCTGCAAGTTGCTGATTTGGAACAACGAAAATTCCCATGTGGCTGTAAATTACACAGTGAGGACAGCAGGAAGGGCAAATTAGAAGAGACAATGCAGGCCAGCTCCATCATCTCCTTTCATTTAATGTATCTTAGGGGGTTTTTTTCTGTTACCTATCCATATCCAGCTTGCACACTTGGTCTATGTTCTCATACATTTACATTTAACACATTGTCTTGGGCTTTACTACAGCAAGTCCAGCAATGGCAATTTGCAACTCCAAAGTTCAACCCAGACACTCTTGCTCATATTTTCTTGTTTTAATACTTGTCATATTTTTATGCCACCGTATATAGGTTATATAGGTTCATTATGCACATATCATTGCTTAATACCGGTAGGCCTAAATGCTTAATAGAAATACTATAACAGTATGTGTAGAGATTTTCTTATGGAGATTTGTGGGTGAATTTTTGGACTATATCACACACTTCTCTGAAGAAGTAGAGACAACTGAAATGTGGTCTTTGTCTGGGTCAGCCACACAGAAAGCTCCTGGAACCAACACATTATTATGTATTATTCTGCAGCTTTGCTTTGAGTCCTGTCAACACTTCATAGATGGCAGAAGTCTTTCCTAACAAGAAATTTTGTAGTTCACAACCACCTCTGGGTATGACTTGTGGTGGCTGTGACATAAAGAGGAGTCTAGCAGTGGGAAAGGGCAAACTGGCACTTCATAAGGAAAGCTAAACTTGTTTTTCATCTCCACGTGGCTTATGTTATAGGGAACAAAAAGTAACATTGCCTTAGAGAACCTGGGCTGCATGAAGAGCATACGGGCTTTCAAAGTAATATTTAACATGTAGTTGAAACTGTTGAAGTTTCCAACTTTATGTATTTCACAGATCATCATTTCCACAGTCCCAACAGTAGAGCAGAAAAGAAGATTTAACTCCTTCTTCGAATGCCTTCTATGACAATCCCCTTGATATTCAGGACTTACGTGAATTCCACTATAAAGAGTTACTAATAAAAGCAATCCTGCTGCCACCCCTTTCATAATTTCTCTCACTTGACTTCACCAGTCAGAAGTGATTCCACAAATAACAGGTAAAGCATCAAGTGCATAAAGCTCACCAACAACCACGTCTGCATGACTGAGTATATAGTGAGTCATGACTGAGTCACTATACACTATGTTCAAGACCAGACCATACATTAACAATGCACAGGTTGGAAAAAGACAGGAGATGGGATACAAAAAGTAAACCATCTAATGTAAGTGTTTAAGGCCTGCAGCCTTTACATTTCATTTGGAATTTAAAAATGACCCACTAAGGGGGTTTATCAGGCTCTGAACACAGAGATGTCTCTTGGGGAGTGACTTGGCAGAGGACTGTGGCGAAGTTTGAGCACCTGGGCTCTGCGGAATGCAAATTAATTTTCCCCATTAGGAATCCACTCTGGGGAATAAAACCATAAAAAGCATCATATCAGGTGAAAAATAATTGTGATGAAAACAATGTTGTAATTACACTAATCAGGTGGTGTTATTCTGCCTAGAGAAAGAGAAAGCCATAAATATACTTATATAAATTATTTCTTGGCCATAGTGCTGGGGCAAGATAAATCCAAAATAGCTTTTTGTGAAACGTTTTCGTTCTTCTTCTAGGAGAGACTTCCCTGCAAACACTTCTGACACTCGTGTCCAAGCAAACCCCTGCCTTCCCAGCTCCTCCTGCTAATCTCCTTGGTGGCAGCAGAGGGCTCCCTTTGGCAGCTGTGGCAGCGCCACGCTCCGGAAAGCCACACAGGAGATCGGGCTTGTGGCCGCCCTTCTTTTGTAAGGCAGTGTGAAAAGCTGCCCGGTACCGCTCTGCATTCTCCCGTTCTCAGATGAAGTGCTTTCCAGAATAACTCGGTGATTTTGTCAGCCAGCAACTCACTGCCGCAGAGTTCTTACTAGGATGCTGAAAGTCATCATCTTTCAGGAAGGAAGGATGATGCAAATAAGGAATAAATTACTGACTGGAGATAAATTTGCAAGTTACTTTAATACAGAAGAGAGCAAACAAAATACTTATCAACTTTGGATCAATGGTGTGCCACTCAACTATCCATATTTTTTAAATACTTAAAAATTAGGTATCCTACTTTTGGGAATTAATCCTGTGACAAGAATTCAAAAGCCTTTACCTTTAAAATACATCAATTAAAATAAAATCAGAGGGGAACGTAGATGAATTCACTGATGCAGTGAATAGCAAACTGGCAAAAGTGAAAACAACAATTTGTATCTCCTGTAAGATGCAAACAAATGGAGTAAAGTTATTTTTTTTCCCTACAGAACTACAGTTGAAAAAGTAGCAAAACTGTGTACTGTAATGAAAATATTTATACAGAAAATGTCAATGCCAATATGCAGTGGGCAGGGAACAGGAACAGCTTGATTTCCTACATATAATACTGACATCACTTGCTCTGTATCAGCTGCTCATCTCCTGCCAGTTTCCTCCACATTACCTGCAGTCTGCTCTCTCCTGAAATTAAGGAAGTGCCACTTGGCCAGGAAGAGATGGCAAGAGAGATTCCAGCACTTGTAAATCCTCGTCTAGAAGCCCATGAGAAGTTGCATTTGGTTCTCCCAGTGTTGGAAACACAGCACAAGGATGGTCTGTCTATGCTGTCAGATCTGGGGGGGACACCAGCTTCACCTGGATGGGCATTTAGTCCCATGAGGTGACAGCCACTCTAAAACCACCTGGGACTACCCAGCATAGCAGCAGTTTTCTCCGTGTTCCTACACCACCCCCTTTGTGCTTGGGTGTTGTAATGTACATGTACTTATGAATGTCTGTGTAGTGTTCATATCCCTATTCCCCCTGTGAAGTGAAATAAACAGGGATAAAAGACATTTTATAGTTTTTGTAAACATTGAATATTTAATTCTGACTTAACACATCAATGCAGCGACTTCTCACCCCTTCCTCAGTTGCTGTATTACAACAATGCTGCCCCATTCTGAGCAAATACAATCCACAGTATCTCTAATAGTGGTACAGGAATCCAACATAAAGTTAAGGAATAAACATATTGGTGCAGGTTGGGTTAATTTGACATCTGACTTCTAAAAAAAAAAAGCTGTTTCAAGCAGAAAGTTTGAGGCTAGGAGCCCCAAAAGAAATAATTTCTATCAGAATAAAACTCATTCTAGAAATGACTCACAGATTCCTCTAAAATAGTGAGTGGAAAATGAATTTAAGCCTCTTTTACAAGCAATTTTTAAACTAGATATTTAAACCAGCCTTTCAAAAACCGTTTTGTTTTGAAGGCTACATGATGTAGAACTGTACAGGATGATTTCAGGTTTCCTCTACAGTGCTAGGACCAGGCAAACACTCTTGAAGACATGCTGAGGTATGAGAGATACAGTTTGAAACTCATGGAGACTGCCAGCAAAATATATAGGTACTATACATTCGAACATGCAAAAAGTAGAATGTCTACCCCTGTCTGTCAAGATCAGATATCTTAAAAGAAAGCTATTAAAAAACTCTGTAACACACACTGTAAAGCAGAAACTGAACACTCATAAATAAATGTGTGCCAACTTAGAAATGGTATTACTATCAACAATCACAATTACATATGTTTCAATTACAATGGACAAAACAGAAAATACGGAACCAGCTATTCAGCCTCAAGATTTAAATAATTTTATAACTATCAAAACTCATGGTAAGTTCTATGGGTTATGCAGCTAATGGCTAATGGTTATGCAACATGATGGCAGGTATGGTGTTACTTAGTCAAAGGTTGGACTTGATTAACTTAGAGGTCTTTTCCAACCTGGATGAGTCTGTGTTTCTATGATTCTACCTCTCCTGTTTGCTCTCCTACAGCTTTTGATGTATAGCCTCTGGCACAGATGAGATATAGGACTACAGAGATCTCACCCTGATCAGATACATCAATTTCTACAGCTTATTGTGGTCAACTGTACTTATTAGTAATTCATTAACTATTTAGTAATTTAAATTTATTGGTTTTGTTTTTATTTATTGTAGATCACGGAGTTTAGTTCTCCTATTTTTGCAAAGACCTTGCCATCCTAGGGATGGAAGAATGTATTACTTAAAAGGCACTCAAGACACAAGCTATCTTGGCATCTAATGGGGATAACCTTCCAGCTGCCAGAGCTCTAAGTGCTTTATCTCGCATTCTATTTTCAT
This sequence comes from Corvus hawaiiensis, assembly GCF_020740725.1. Lineage (NCBI taxonomy): Eukaryota > Metazoa > Chordata > Aves > Passeriformes > Corvidae > Corvus > Corvus hawaiiensis. The sequence goes on along the minus strand of NC_063213.1, from coordinate 89,023,513 downwards.
TCAATAATTACATTTTTATTAACCGGGTATTGACCTTTTGAAGGCTCAGTACTTTGTGTAGGAACAAACAGACTTTGATACTGAATACCATCAGTCATACATTTACTTTTTCTAAATGCAAAGAATGGTTCCTAAATATGCATCACTAACTAGATTACTCTGCCCCATACTCTAACTCCTGATAGGATCCAGCTACTCAAATCCTAAATAATTAATTGCAAATTCAAAGTGAAGTTGTTTTCCTTTAAAGCATTTTATATAGTCTTTCTTCTTGCAAGGTTTTCATTTTTTTAAAAGTATAATTTCCATTAAATCCTGCTCTTAGTCAGGCTATAAATACCAGAAGAACAGTCTCCCTCCTGGTATTTTGGCACTTCTGTACATTTTCAAAGCCAGAAAAAGTAAGTGGAGAGACATGAAACTGAAAAATAATGAAAATAACAAAGAAAATATGAAGAAAAAGTTACATAATGCACCCTATGAATGCTCAACAAAATCCATGCGCCTTTGGATTCAAGTAGTGTCCCATGTAGTATTTTGTTTGATTACAAACATGTTTATTCCAAAGCAGCACTGCATGTGGTACTAAAACTTGTCTAAAGCTGGTCTCCATGCCTGGTCCTTTGGCAGAGCTCTTTCCCACATTTAATCACCTGATGACAGCAGGCTGATTTCTATTTCACTTTTTCAGTATGAAATACCTGACCTAGCATGTTCTGCAGTTAAATTTAATCCACCAGCCCTGAGTTTATTTGTCTCAGATTCAGGTAAACTTGACTCAGTTCCTATCTCCACCTACTTGGGTGGTGCCTTAGACCCATTTCTGCATCATGATTGCAAGAATTTTTTACTCCCTGCAAGCCATTATACAAATAAATCAATAAATCCTTATGAGATGTTTCCATACCTCAAGGGTCTGTATTAGTAGGCTAGCACATGATTTCAAAGCCTGATAGAAGAGCAAGGCATTATCATGTCTGTCTCTTTTTTAAACATCACAAATCAGTTTGATTAAGTTATATCACTCGAATATTAGATTAAATTGTGATTCAATTATTATGTGTTCCAAACCCTCTTCACTAACTCAAATCTAAAGCAGATTTTCAATTTTAATAAAATCTAAGAATAACAGGAGTGTGCACACACACAGAGACACTCAGAGATAAAACACTGTGTGGGAAAACAAGCCTCTCACTCTGTGCCATCCCCATGCAGTGTCTCCAGCAGCATCTGATAAAACCACCACTGTGCTACTCATCATGAAATCCCAGTCACACCCGGCCCTACATTATAGTTCATCACCCAGGGTCAGATGAAGATCTAGATGCAAAAACTGCTGAGTAGTCAAGCAATCTTTAAAGAGCTATTTCCTTTCAAATATATAACCCTGTTTAGCTCAGCATTCACAAGTGCTGCCTTATGTATGTCGGAATTAGTGCAAATATCTTCCATATGCTTATTCATGTTTAATAATAAACTGGAGTATGATTTTTCCTGATGCTGACTCATAGGAATTGTATCATTCTCCTGAGACAGTTCCATCCAGTTCAATGAGACCGACACAGAGATGGCACCTCAGCAAGAGTCTAATTCTGAGCAGACTGGTTTTCTGTTAAGGGATCAATATTTAAATAGACAGCCAGGACAAGAAAGAAAACAGTATTCCTATTTTCTATTATGGAGTTGTGGGGGAGCTCTTCAAATAAATATACTTAAGTAAAAATTGTATCTTATGGATGATACTGCTAGTCTTTATGAAATTTGGATTATCAAGTAGAGTGATTCTTAAAACTTCCTTATCCCAACTTTCCCTTGCACTCATTGTTTGTTATAGCACCCTTTGGGAAGGCTTTCCTAAACTTATAGGAGAACCAGACAATCCTAATTACATTATCTTTATTTCATTGCTAAGTTGAACAGCTCCCTATAATGTTATAGAAAACCTTCTTGCAGAAAGCTGCCCTCATACTTCAAGAACAGAAACAGTGTATTTTCAACTTAATTTAATGCTTAATTTTTATGCTTTTAAAACATGCTGAACTGACATCTCTAGTATCTGGGGTCTGTTTTTTACACACAGAATATAAACATAAGAGGAAAAAAGTCAGAAAAATCTTCCCATGGGAACTTGCTTTGAAGCTGTCTCTGAACAATTACCTCGAGGGGGTGACAGAGCATTTCAGTTTCTGTGGCTCATTCAATCCTGTGGCTTTCTGATGAACAAATACAACTGCAATGTTATTGTCTCAGATATAATGCCACTCTAGGATATCTGGTAGGCAGGTCACTGAACGACTGTCATAAGGCAGTGACTTCCAGTTGGTTACTGTAACTCTAAATGACAAATTTTATCCTGAAGATCTTCCACAGTGTAAAGGTCTAGCACAGAATCTCTCTCTTCAGATCATCAGTTGTTATGCACTTACCATGTACCTTAGATTTCTGTAATTCACTTCAGCTCCCACTGAACAAATTCCTTCCTACTAGTCATATCTTGATTTATCAGTGACCCTTCCTATCTTCAACCAACAGATACAGACATTTCCATCTGTCTTTTGTGGGATGACTCCCTGCCTTATTCCTCCTCCCATTTTATAGTTCTGATGATTAGCCCAAGCTTTCAAACTCTTCTACATCATTATCCCCTAACCAAGCTCTCTACATACCAGATATGGTCACGCTGCTCAACACCCACAAAAGGTAAAATGCTTCAAATGAACATGTCAAGATGTCTCATTTTCCCATTGCAACTGCTTCCTGAATTTAACATAACCTTTTCCATAAACCTATTTCTGCTTTCCCCTAGCTATAAATGACTTGAATGATTAATTTCTTTTTTTTACTTCACATTTCACTGTCTTTTTTTATGGGAAAAAATCTCTTGCCCATGAGAACCTTCTGCTGGAACCACAGCAAATGTTTATAGTGCAACTGCATATAAATCTTTTGGGTTTCTGATTTTGCTAAAAACATGCATCTCATTTCATGCTCACTAAAATCTTAGCTGAATGCTAAGTGAGCCTGACAAGGTTTCCAGTTGTGTACTGAAAGCAATGAGATGTATGCAACATGATGCACAGGGAAAAAAAAATCATTCCTTTCAAGTGAGTTTCTCTTTGATGTCTGTGAATAGATTGAATACCAAGCTCATGGCAAAAGCCAAAAGACGTGTATGGGAGTCTGAAGATTGAAGGTGGTGAATCAAACCTATTAGATAATAGGGTCTTTTTGTTCTACAGGTAATAAATATTATAGTGCCTACTAATCTAAATCATTGAGATATGCCTAAAAATCTACTTTCTTGTATGTTTATGTGTTTCTAACTGGAATGTCTTCTTCTCATTTAACTCACATCATGCATTAGCAAGGGCTGATGTCTCTTCATTTCTTGGAGATGTCATATTATCAGTCCAGCTGAGTGTATTTTAAAGATATACTACTTCATTAATTCATCATCCAGGTATATTGACTACCTATCAGAGTGAAACAGCTCAGTTAGGATGTTCTCCTTCCACACTTCTGCACATGTCAGCTAAAAGGGACACTAAACTACTGAACTTTATGTTTGTTTTGAAACTGTCTTTTAGCCCACTTAAGAGTCTCATCCAGATCTCAAAGAACAAACAAGCACAAGAGCTGAATTCTATCATGATTAATTACAATGGAAATCAGTCCCAGCCTAAACATTTACTGACTGTTTAATCCCTGTTAATGTTTTTACTGAGTATAAAAGTTCAGTTGAAAAATATATAGTATTTTTATTATCATTATTATCCTGTTCTGTTGTTTCTGCAGCAAGTGCTTCCTCGGGAAAAAGGTATCTGGCAAAAATTAGGAATAAGAGGTTTTGGTATATGTGTGTATGCAGACAGTGTTGCTAACAGAGGAAATATTTCAGCATGGGATAAACCATGGAAATAGGGATAAACCATGGAAATAGGCAAACATACAGGAGATTTATTTGCTATGCACAAGCCAACTGCAGCAGTCAGCACGTGCAGAACACCAGAACTGTGTGGGGAAGTGGGTAGGAGCAGGTGATGCCACAAAGAGGTAAGGCACTGTGTATGACAGAAAGTAAGACAGACAATCCAGTGTCAGCTCATTTTCTTTTTTAGAGAGTGGCTCATCTGACCAGAGTGTCCACTTTTCTTCTGCTCTTGCTACATGCAGAAGTTCTTTTCTTAGCATATTGGGGAAAGTGAATATGCTTTCAGCACAAGCTAGTTTATAGCAAATACCAAATGTCTTTGATCACCCATTATGCTAGAACAACTCCACAAAAAAGGAAATCTGTGTCATTTTTCACTCACTGTTGTTGTCTCCTCTTTGTCCTAACTTCCCAGAAATGCTAAAAAAATGGATGGAAAGGTAGTCAAAAAGCCACATATGGTTAATGATGTTAAACACTAAAATCTTACGTTCTTTCAGTAGTTATCCTTCTCATAGTATTTGTACAAGTTTCTGCACATGAGAAAAAAAACCAACAAACCCAGAAAATTCATCACCTCTTAAACATTGGGTTTACTAAAGCATGAAACCAAACTCCTCAAACTTGGGTGCCGCAGCTCAGCCCCAAGGCCACACTACACCATTGAAAGACCACCTTATAAATGTGCTACCTTTTCTTCCCAGTGGAAGTTAAACTCCTCTATAACCACTTTGCAGCCAAGCAGCAGTAGACATTTTGTTTTCAGGGCTGCGGAAAGATAGCACACAGCACGAGAGAGAAAGATTTTAAAAGGCGAAATATCTCAAACTACTTTTTGCTTTATGAATAAATTCAGCTACAGACACAACTATTAATCTTTATGCCAGTTCACAGTAGGTTACAGCATTTTAAGCAGTCTCCATCTGAGGTCCTGATCTGACTTCTCTAGTTATGCATAGGTACTGTCATAAAGCACCATAAACCATTCTTGTCTGTCTGCTAAGGACATTTCAAGTTCTGTAGAAGACAGAGTCACCCACTGCATACAACATTGTTTAAACTATAGCAAGAGGAACATAAGCCAATCACCATCACACACTCAAGCCACTTCCAATGCATGTCTGCCTACCAAAGGCCTGGATCATACACCAGTATACATAAATATTTGCATGTTTTCTTATTAATACTCACACGACTTCCTATTTGCTCGTGACCGCTTCCTCTCTCTAGGCACCGCTCGCTGGCTTGGCACTTGGGTGGCGGACTTGACAATGCGGTCCATGATCTCATCCGCCGCGTCATCCGTTGCGTTTGGTGAATCGTCGTTGCCAGCATTCCACGAACCGATACGGCCTGGAAAAGCCCAGCAAGTGAATTCAGGGGAAAAAAGACAGGAAAAACCTCTTGCGTCACTTTGGTTTTGCAATTGGGTTTTTTGGGAAATTACAGCAGGCAGCTCAGTCATCCCAACCTCAATTCAATCAAAGGAGAAGACTCTGCCTAATGGAGAATATTTCTAAATAATACCCCAGACTCTTTGCTGCACCAGCAGAGAGCCGAGAGCTCAAAAGCAATTACTACATATATATATAGTATACACACACACACATACACACACACACACTCTCTATTCCTTTCAGCCTCGGTGTCTTGCTCTTGACCACACAACTGGCAAATGCCTGCTAGAGGCTGCCTATAAGCCAAGGATGGATAGTGTTGTGTGACCATGTTTCTGCTCCTATTAAAAAGACACTAGAAGACATGGCACATCTGAGAGATTGATGGAAATCAGAAATACAGGTCCTTTGTACTGAAAGAAAGGAACAAAGAACAATTTCTGAGCATCTGTATAATAACCTAGTGCAAAGGAGACAAGAAAAGGGCACAAGGTCTGGTTTGACATGTCTCATCCCCATCACAATGAAGAATTCACCTTCTTATTACAGAGTTGTATGTGTCCTGGCATGACTGTGCTCTGTTACGAGTGGAAGAGTTGTCAGCAAGCTGAAAAGCTGAAAGCAATTTTGGTTAAAACCACAAACAAACAAGTGACCCATGTTTCCGAATCCAAGGCTCTGGAGCTCCTTACTCCACAGAGCATTGTGTAACACATCTTTGGGTTCCTCCACTACTGACTACTGTTCTGTGTGCATTTTGTTTTTAAATAATTTGAAGGCTAGTGTGCAGTGCGAACACTGACAGTGAACTTTGCAGAACAGTGGGTGTGGTACAATTGCAAGCAGCTAAGAAATCACCAACAAGGCCACGCTATGTAACATCCCTGAAGTCCATAAACAATAGCTTTGAGTAGGCCTTTACTCTGCTGCCTTGTCTCCTAGCTCTTGTCAGGAGGAGTTGTATTACAACAGTGCTCCTGACAAGCTCCTGTCTGGCTCACCCATCTCCTGCCTCTGCTGTTCTTCTGGGGAACACAAGCTGACTCTCACAATCAGGACAATCTCCTTGTTAGCATTCAGTGGATTACTTCAGCTGTTCGGCTTGTTGCACTGCAGCTTGAATTATTTAATCTTCGTACTTTAGTTAGCTGAGTGGCTTCTTACATTGGGGCTGTGAAACCTCTGAATTAGACAGGGTCATGATTTCAAGCCTTAATAAACTACACACACACAGAGAGGTGGATGCTGTGGATGTGCTATCAGTTGTATCAAAAAGTATCAAGAAAGTATAAGATATCCAGATATGAATGAGAAGAAATACCAGAGCAGGAAAATGAAGCCTTGAATTTTGGTGCATCACCTTTACTTCAAAACCATCTTCCATGTATTACATGTATGGGAGTGGTGAGGGGAAGACAAAAGCAAGTATCCATTACCTTTGCAGTTTAGCAGGGAGGTGGTTAAAAGAGACATCATCTTTTTCCTACCCATTTTCCTCTCCCCAGTCATTCATAAAATTCTGCAAGGTCTTTTCACTTGAATTTGAATTGCTACTTTCTACTCGGTTCTATTGAAAATAAAGGGAAAACCACATCCTGAATTCTCCAGATGGCCCATTTTGCTTTCATGATGAGAACAAGGATTGGGGTGTTAATGGGCAGTTACCATCATCGTGCAGGGAGAATTGAGAATTTCTGCAGGCTTGGACTCCTGACGCCCCTACTCTGGCTGTATTCAAACTTCAGGTAAATTCTTCTTCATCCCCATGCCCCAAATCACTTCTACCACTGGGATGTTCTCCTTCCCCTTCCACCTTTTCAGCTGTGAGTGCTACCCAAGAGGGACATGACCCACGTTTGGGCCCCTGCATGGCTACCACAGCACAAGAAATGTGGCCCAGAGGGAACCTTGGCGCTTACCTCGGCTGGCCCGGCTCCGAGTGCGCACGCCGAGCGCCATGGTGCTTTCCCCGCCCACGGAGGAGGTCTTCAGCACAGCCTTCATGTTCTCGTGCTCGGCAGCATCCTCAGCATACTGCAGGCCCTGTGGCTGGCTCTGGCAGGGCGGAGAGCTGCTGGAGAACTTTCCAGACTGCAGGAGGAAAAGGATTTGTTGTTTCAACTGAGAACAGCATGGACAATAGGCCAGAGTCTCGACTGCAAATCGCAAGGAAAAAAGTGTCCTCCCAGGCTTGGTTTGGAGTGCAGCTCTTTCCAAAAGAGCCCAGCAACAGTTGCTCCTCTCCCAGAGTATTCACCCTGACCAGAAATAAACCTGAACCAGGGTGACAGAAGTCAGAGGAAAAACAGATGCATTAGCTCGAGCTTTGTAATTTTGACCTTATGTCTGAGAGTAAAAGGTACAAAGCAAAGACTTGCTTTGAAACCTTCGATCCAGACTGGGCCTGATCTGGGGTCAGGCATAATGCTGAGAGGAACAGCATGAGACCCAACAGAAGAAAGAAATTGCTTTTTTTTTCTCTCTACAATCAACTTTCAGTAGCAAGGCAAAATGGGGAGAGTGGTCTAGGAAGAGACACCTTTCCCTCTTGCCTCTCTGCCTTGCTGCACAGAAAGCTCCCAAACTGCTCTAAAACACAATTCTCTACAAGTAACAACACATTACCACTAACACTTAAAAAATCCCTGGTCCCAAAACACGCAGCCCAATTATTTCATGGCCAAAACACAAAAATTGCAGTCAGAAGTTAGAAGAACAAACAAAACCTTACAAGAGATTGAGGAATCTGCCCTCTGGTTCCCTGTCACCACGACTGCATGAACAACAGCAGCTACACTAGCTGGGCACACACAGTGTGGTGCTGCAGCAGCCCCACCAATTACCAAAACAACCATCTAGGAGCGGGTGGGAGCAACAGAAATGGGTACTTTCTGAGGAGAAGGTCTTGCATTGCTGGGCTGCTCTCCCTTCCCAGACTCTGCTTGCAAAGGGCTTGGGTGCTGGTGTTCGCCACTACACTCTTATCTACAGAAAGGTCAAAGCACATTGAAAATACAGCCCTGGCTGCAGGAAATACCAACCCTGTTGACAGCAAACAGGCATCAACAGATAATAATAAACCTCGGTACTCTCAGTCATATCAGCCCAGCATCAGACACCGAAATATGTTATGTTTTTCCTTTTAATCTTTCTTACTCTGACTAATTCAGCACAGATGAAAGGACAAGTGCTGCATTCTCTTCTTCCTTTGCATAATAAACAACATTAATTTTTCACTTGGTGATATCAAGCCAGTCAGTCAAAGGGATGCAAACCTGCAAAGCCCTTCTGTCAGAGAATGGTAAATTGAAAGAAAAGACTGGGCCCTACTTTCAGAGCTTTGACCAAGTCCCCATGTCAAGACTGAAAATTGAAAATGTTTAATCTGGAAACCAATGATAAGATGATTCTATTTTAACATAGTGACTTTTTGGGGTAAGATAGCAAGTTAACTGAGTAGCAAAACAATAATCCATGCAAGGCACTGAGCTAAATATACCAGTACGAGACCTATTTTTGACGGTGAGAAGTTTGTTTTCTTGTTAAAATATTAGCTCGCAACATTTTGATGTGAAAAGTATGCAAGTGCTAGAGTTTCACATGTGAAATTAAGAGACAGAAAAATATTAGAGAAAAACTCCTATGAAAATGCATGCCGTTTTTGCATTAAGACTACTCTCTTATACAAAGTGGGTTGTTCAGCTAATCAATACAATCTCAAAAAAATCCCAAAGGATAAAGCCTTCACATAACTGTTAGTTCCTATTCACATAGGTTAGTTACATGTTGGCATAAAGAGGCAAATTCATGTAATTTTCTTTCTGTGCCCCAAGCTCTACAGCACAAACCATCACTAGGGGCGAAGCTCTAGAGCCGAAGGTTTTATTTAATTTCCTTAATTTTCACATGTTGCCATAAACTGCTGCCCAAACCCCAGCCTGTTGAGCAAATGACCACCACTATGAAACAGTGAGCATTAAACCACATTGTTTATGTTCAGCAAATTGAAGAAAGCTCTAATGCTGAACAAAAAATGCATTGCAAAAAAGATGCTCCTCAAGTCAATAAACCATTTTATTATGAATATAGCTAGAACACCACCTTCAGGAGCACTTTATGATAGATACATGAACTACTCCATGGCTCACCTCTATGATGACTGAAGTGTCTCATTCTCAGTTTATACAGCAAGGCAAACAATTATGATTTGCTTAACATCCCTATATCCTGATGCTTTTGAACACTTTATAAAATAATACCATTACTTAATGAGTATGAAATTATCCTGGTAATCCATAGCCCAAGGTAACTTATGATCCCCATAACATTTAGATCACTGATGTTTTGGGTAATGGGGATACTTTGCAGTACATTACAGACAGAAAGGAAAAGAAATGAGGAAACTTAAAATTATTAAGGCCTCGGATAGGGATATCCTTATTCAAGAGGACAGGTATGCATATGGTTAAAGCTGACTGTAAAAATGCATTCTTATGAATGAGACAAAAAGGTATGAGAAAAATGTTTGGTTCATAGTTTCAGTTGAGCAGATGGAGTTGAGCAGTCCATACTATCTGAGTTAGAAATTAGATGCCACAGCACACAGGAGACACAGGATGACATGCTTTTTCAGAGAACCATACCTCAACATCCTCTTCTTCATCCGTCTGCCACTGGAAACAAAGGACAAGGTGGAGAAGGACAAACAGCAAGATTTAGGAAAGACAGCACCATCAAACCATGACAGAGTAAGAGGTAACCATGGTACTGTTTATGCAATAGGAAGATGTAAAAATAGAAGACATATAAGGAATTCATTCCTTAGACAATCAGCTTGCTCTTTTAGTTTTGTTTTTTTTTTTTTAGCTGACAGTACGTAGAGCAGACTGTCACTGTCAGTAGTGTATATAGAAATTTTCTTATTTTTCTTAGGGAAATGATGAACTGCAACTACCCCTAACCCATCCTGTTTCTCTCCCTTGAGTCATGCAGTTGTTTGCCCACTTTTCACCCCATGGAAACCGACAACACTAGGAAGGACTCCCTCTCCTTTTTCCAGGTCTGGGCAGCACAGGGAGGTCCTGGCTGTTGTTTCTCTCAGTGCAGAGGTCAACTTCTTGGCAATTCCTTTTCTCTACACTTAAGTGTTTGTTTTAATTCCTTTTTTGAACTGGGGCTTTTCAACTTCCAATTCAACAGAGCACTCAAATAAAATGCTGGGTAGTCTTTCAAGAAATGCTTAAAGTTCTTCAGTATTTGCCTGATACCTGATCCTGGAAATCAGAGAGATGCAATTATCCACTGTCATTCAGGGCTTTCACCCTCTGTGACAGGCATGTAAAAGTATCTTGACAGTTGTATTACATTAAATGCACAGACATACAAAAATATTGTGGAATATGGAGTATTCTTCAGTTTGGGGATTTACAGGGAACTAGCAAACTATTTAGATCTGTGTTCCCAAATGCCTGGGGAATTCTTCATTGGGTTAGAAGATGCCCCACATGGAAGTTTCCCAAAGTCAAACATGGCTTCTCAAGTATCTGGGCTCCTTTTTTCCATAATTTTCAGTTTGATTGTTTATAAAGTGCAAACATAGGCCAGAAATTCTATGCATTTTTTTTATTTGTGGGTTTTGTTTTGTTTTTTTAGAAGAAGCATTCCACCAATACTATTCCCCTCCCTAGTGTTACAAATACATATTTTTGACCTTATCTCCACCTCAGCTCTGATTTCTGTCTGGGATTGATACATTCTGTTCCAGAAACATCCATCATTAAAAATCAAAGCCTGATTTACTTTGGCCCTCAGCTTAGTTTCAGCGCAATCTCCATAAGAAGATTAGCTGTGACTGCTGAGCAGCACATTAACATTACTTTTTAAGGGTATGTTTTATTCAAAGAGTGAGATGCTTATTTTAATTTGGACACAGTGGTACTGACAGAAACACAGGCAGTGTGTTTTGCAGAGGGACTGTGGCAGGTATGTTCCCTTTGCATTAATATTGTTTGTCTTTTTTCTGTCCCCTGGGGGCAGGGAGTCACTCTATAATGCAATTTTTCTGAAAAGGACCCCTCACTTTTTGTTGTGAGTAAGAAACAGAAACAAGAACAGGAAGTATGAACATTCTTGTATTCTAATTCCATCTATCTATCTATCTAATCTAATACATCATTCTGTACATCCAGCTAGTAAAAAAAGGGCAGCAGGAGAGCAAATTAAGCTAAACAATACCAAAAGGCAGTCAGGGCAAGGTCAAATATCAGAGAACACACATTATAATAATTATAATAAATAATTATGTGCTCCAAACAAATGTCTATTATATTATTACCTTACATCAAGCTAGATTTTTACAGGGTGAAGTCCCAGCTGCTGGCCTTCCTGCCCATTTAATCTAGCTAGAAGTGATCTGCTGTGGACTCACTTTAAGGGCAATGTACACTTCTCTGCTTGACTTTGCTCATCTCCAGTGCCTGGGCATTACCATTTCTCTCCTTCCTGCTCCACATGGAGAACACTCACTTGTAGAACCACTGTCCTACACCCAAAGCTACTCCAGTGCACAGGAGGAATAGTTCACCACCCCCTTCATATTTCCATGTCTGAAAAGCCATTTGCCTCCAGCAAATACTGACAACAGGAGTAAAAGCAGCAAAATAAATAAATAAATCAACCTTATGTTTCACAAGAGAATCTGCTCTCACCCTGGTGTGTACATTCTGCCTTGTATTTCCTTCTTTATTTCATCATTATAAAACCACTGAGACATGGCCATAAAGTAGGAGTTTTTAAACATGTAATATTACCAAAAAGCAGTGAAAGAATATTGCCATACTGAATACCACTTTCAGACACAAGATGTCAATTTTAAGGAAAAAAGGCCACTTGATTCTTCTGTCATTCTATATTGGATATTGCAGGACAGTTTGAGATTTCCTTCCTTCCCTTCCTCCTGCCCTCACATTTTTCCTTTAGACTAGCATTTCTGTGCAGTGGATTTGCTGTTTCAAAATATTATGTCTATTACATAGCAATTCTGGAATTGAAACTCTTAAGTATCATGAAAAGCAGAGCTTCATAAATCTGTGAGACAGATGATTATATTACCTACTATTATTAAAAATCATTTAAAAGCTGACTTGTATCTATAACTGCATTTCTTCCCTGTTTTGCTTGCTTGTTATTTTTAGAGTGCCTGAAATGAGTGCTATCATTGGCTAAAGCCAGATACAGGGTTACAGAGACTAGGCAATTTTCCCTGTGAAACTGTGGCATCTCACTGTTCTTTTTTTTCCTTACCCTCTCCTCCAGACAACATTCACCAAGATTTAAACTGACAGTGCCCCGTCCACTTCAGCTATTAAAGAACATATAAACACAAAGATAGCTGTGGTAAAAAGCTAAAAGAAAGACTGGAAATATTCCCCACTGTGCTCCTCAGCCCTACTCCATGTGAGTAGTTGTTGAATCTGATGCAAGTTCTCCATGCAAAGAGCCAGCAGACTCTCCATGCAACGAGCCAGCACCTCTCTGCCTTCCAAGTCTGCAGGGGGGACAAGGTTTAAGAGACACAGGCCTTCTCCTTAAGAACAGGGTTGGTTCTGGCTTATTCCTTTCCCACTTTTGCTAAAATCCCTCTTTATCTGCCTAAAAGCAGTATACTGTGATGGGATAAAAATGAGATCCGGAGGAAACTTTCAAAAAGATAGGGAGGTAAATTTCAAATAACTGCACAATACTTCTAGGTCACCAAAAGCAGAAAGTAAAATTCCATATGACTACTGCATATTATAACCACTTTCTACATAAAAATTTCTTTCCAATGTCAAGATCCCAACTTTCTTCTATCAGTATTTTCTAACTAGTGAATCACTGTCAGTGCATTACTGATCTATCTCCCCTTTCCAAGCCTTCAAATATAAAACAGTAAGAAAATCAAGACCAGATACAAACCACAGCCAAAACAAAACTACAATAAAATTCCACGTTTTCATCATTCTTCACACATAAATATCTTCCATCCTGCTGATTTGGAAACTTGTTTTGAGGTAGATATAACTTTGAAGTTGTCAGAGGAAGCCGTGACAAATAGTCCGATGCAACTTCAATTCTGTTTTACCATATACTGCAGTTCAAATAGAAGGTAAATGAGGGCATATTACTGGGCTATGGTTAAAGAGATTTAGCAAGTTCTGAAATAACTATGTGGCCACATTAATAACTCCCTTAAAGAACATTCCTGTAAGGGCAGTTTTAAAGACTGTTTGTTTTTACTCCTGCAGGCTTTTTGGTTTCAAGCTAATAGGACTGTTCTATAATTACAAATTAGTGATAGGCAAAATATGCTCCCTTTCTTAAGACCTGCAAGATATTTTTTGGTGTAACACTAGCTGTCAGATGGCATTTAATTCTTGCCAAATCTCAACACCATCTTGAGCTTAACAAGAGATCTTCTTCCAATAATACTTTTGTTCTGGGAAAGGCCTTGATGCCTCCTTTCCTCCATTTTCAGGAAATGGCCATTGTCCCTGTCCCTTGCTGATTCACTGTCAAGCCTAAAGCCTTTTTCTGGTTTGAAAGGGTCCCATTTTTCTGCTTCCTGAACCCAGCTGCCAGTGACCAGAACTCTTTTCCCTCTTGTATTTTCTGCAGGAACAGGATATAGAGAAGCTTTCTGTCCTGCCATAGCAGTTATTCTGGACAGATAATACAGTAACAGTACATTATATGGTAGGAACACAGTAGGAAAACAGTAACTCCTTTACATCTCAGTCTTGCTTAAACTAGTAAAAAGTGTCAAAGCTATGTGAGGGAATGAAAATTTTAATTTATGGAACTCTTTGGTTAACGCTGTCTTTTAGCTCCTTTAGAATACATCAGGAAAACCAAGAAGCAATTGCAGAAAGTGGTAAAACTTCTCCAGTGGTAGTTTTGAAAATTTGTATGACTGCATTATACCCTTTGTATAAAATCAGAGTCTCTTCCTGAACCTGAGACTAGACCAAAAGAAATAATCCTTTGATAATAATACAGGTTTAACATTTTCTCTAGAAGGGGCAGGTTTCCAAATGTAAAGAGGATATTGCCAAGAAAGATCTACAAATGACCATGAGTCAATGACTTAAATACAATCTCAATTCATGTCAGTCTCAATACTTATATATATATATATATATTTCTATTGATCCATGTTGCCTGAGCCATAAAACTGTAATCAGCTTACGGCTTTTCATGCCAAAGGCAGGGGTAGCTTCATGTGCAGTGAAACACTTGCACCTAATCGAGACTCCAGATTTGGATTTTGAGACAGCTGGAAACTTTTGTTAAGTACTGGCACTTCTTAAAACTTTATTTGGATTGAGTCAAACTACATCAACTTAAAAAAAAGATAGAAAAAAATCAAGGGGATTTTAAAACTTACTATGCTGAGAAAACTAATATTATTTAATTTATTCTATGAGTATGCAGTCTTACAGTCAAAAAGTTTGCAGAGTAACATCTACTGTGGACATAAATTTGTCCATCCTTTCAGAATCCCAAAGCAGTCTGTTGCCATAAAATAGGCTGGTCTGTGCTTTAAAGTTAAGAAGAAAATTGCTGTACATGCACATGCAATATATTTATGTCTGTAATATATACACAGACATAAAAACAGATAAAATATCAAGGCTCAAGACTACATTAGAATATTCAAAGATGGAGGAAAAAATCCATTAAAATTTGGTTGCAATCACTTAAATGGCTACAATGATTCATCATCTAAATTATGTTCTCAATTAGGAGTCTAATTTCTAGGTTTTTTTCTTTTTCATATTCTTGGCTGGTCAAGTACCCATGGCTCCTGATGTCTTCTAGATATTCTGGACACTGTCTGTGCAACACACAGAGAAACTATTTTTGGATGATTAATTTCAGTTTGTTCTCATCCTACACATTTGTATGAAGCAGAAAATATACACAATCAAGGACTTGCAAGCTTTGTCTTCTAATAGAAGAGAGTTTGTTTCTTACAGTAGAAGGACCTCTAAGAATAAAACCAGAGTAACAACACTTCATATACCACATTCAAAGAAAGAAAGTTTTAAAAATCCATGCTATGGGAGATACAATTTGCCACTTACATCTGTTATCATTTTCCCTCTGGTCTTGTTTCTTTCCCTGTGGTTAGCTCGTTTCTGTTTTTGCTGCAAAACTCGTTCCCTGGTGGTGCGGTATTCCAGAGCAAATTCACTAATTATTTTGCAGAACTTATTGATGTTGACTTCACGTATTGCGTAGGGAGGATGGCCCATAAATAACAAAAATGAGTGAAACCTGGAAAACAATGAGTTTATAAATGTAAAGGGAAAAAAATCTTTATTGATGGTCTCTGGGAAAAAAACCAACAACCCTATATTTCACTGAATCCATTTATTACTCTTATTATTACTATATATTAGCGCCCATCATTTCCTTTGTGCTACAGAATTTTCATGGATGCTTTGCATAACATTGGTATGTTTTATTATTAAAACCATGAAAGTCTAGCCTATGATAACTTCATCCCAGTCTACTTTCCCAGGCTGATGTAGGAGATAAGATGTTTATGGAACTCCATCACTTTATATGAGTAATTTGGCACATGAATGACCAATTTCATTTCAGTTATAGAAAAAATATTTATTAAGTTTCAATTCTATTTATTTATATTAAGCAACTTCAAAGAGGCTGTTAGGATGTTGGGCAAAGTCTAGACAAGAAGAATGCAGATTTACAGGCTAGCAAACACAAGAAGGAAAGAATTTCTGGTTCACAAAACTGACCATAAAATTATATTATCTACCAAGTACGTTAGTTTGGGACACTCAATTCAGAGTTTTACTGCTTCTGTGGCATTCAGAGCTTTTGCACTATTTGCAATTTTTACTGTTGCTTCTATACTGCATGATTTACAGCAGCACACTGAATGTGTAAAAATGTATGGGAATTCCTTTTAACTGCATTTCCATCCCTGAGGACAAACAGTCTTCTCAATCCTAGAAAGACGCAAGTATATCAAAACATTTTTAAGAACTATAGTAGCAGTTGCAAGATATCAGAGGAGAAAGTTGATATTTTTCTTACTTGTACAATGCATATGATAAACACAACAGGAAACTAATGAATTCACTTCCCTTCCACTGCAGTTGGGATTTCTGCTTACTTATGGCACAAACCCTAAGTCATTACAAAAACAAAAGAAGAGCTGAATCAACTCCTCAAGTGTATACCCACAAATTTGGGATCATTTGAAATCCAGTTCTTAATTTTGACCACAGCAATTTGGAAATTATCCAGAAGCTGGAAAATCTCTCACAATCTCATTAAACACAACTGCAAATCCTAAGGAGAGGAATCTTAATTTCTGCCTTCAGCTGTATAAGCATAAAACACATAGTTGTAGATCTTGCAAATAGGAGTGGTGCTGCCTACATAAGAACTCATTGTACAAGACTGGTTTCAGCTTCTGCCTATGACAAATCTGTCAATAAAACTTCATCTTTTTGCTACAGTCTGTTCTTGTTTATCAGACAGTAAGCCAAGCCCCCTTAAAAAAAATCCAGGGACAAATAGAAAATCTCTCAACTTAACTATAAAGCTGCTAGCTTTTGGGGACTAGGAGGCAAAAGACCCAGTTATTGCACCTTGGGAATAAATGATAGCCTGGATGATTGCGTTTTCTAGTCAAAAATACAGACATTTCTGGATTGGGGACCTTTCTTCAATGGAGACTATAACAAAGTATGCACCACATACAACCTGGCAACATTCCTTGCAGGAATGGGCATTAAATGCTTATAAAACACATATTTATGATGTCATAACTTATAATTTTATCAAGTAATTTACTATCAAGGTATTGCTGTCGCCAACATAATTCTGTACCTGTTAATTATTCTTCTATGAACAATCTTTAGGATTATGATTCTTTCTGCACAATCTTTAAGAAACTCAGACATTTTTTGCTTTAGACTTGGCTTCATTTCATGCTTTGCTATAGCCTTAAGGTGATCCCATGATGCTTTGCACCGTCTTTCCATCTGACACAAGTTTTCCTGGAGTTGTTCAAAGTCAACCTGAAAAAAGAGAAAGGAAAAGAAAAGGTAACACTTGAAGTGAAAACACTGCAGTTGTGTACTTGGATATCCGAATAATGCAATCCCTGTGTATGAAAGGGTCAAGGTAGTGGCAGCACAACACCAATTCACATTATTAGTTATTAGTAAAACAATAGAAATATCTTTATCACACCACATCTAGGCATGTAATGTTAGTAAAGAAAACCGAAAACAAAGAAATACCCATATACATACTTTTGGTTTTATTCTTGGAGGCCTAACAACTAAAGAAGGGACAATAAAATATTGTTATGTGTTTTTTCCTTTGCTAATAACTTCAAGTCTGCACCAAGCAACTTCATGACTCAGTTCTTTCTGAGGTAATACAAAACTTTCTCTTTTTCTTAATCCTTTTCTCTACTACTCAAAGCTTTTTATACCCTGTTTACTGCTCACTGTTGTACCCCGCCAACAATTCTCCATTTTAGGAAGCACTTGGATCTATTCCCTAGTCATGCACTGACTTGTTAATAGATGATCTAGTTCTAATCACAAAATTCATGGGCCAGAATTTTTTAAAGCTGTATTGAAAGTATGTGTTATTTAGTGATCTCAGCACTAACTTTCATCCCTTGATATACAATACGAATTTACTGGCTTGTAACAAGATCATGTAACGACTCTGAAAGTCTCTCAACACAGTTAAAATAAATGATTGCACCTTACAGTAACATTCATCAGGATAGAAGCCAACGCATTCCACAGAAGGCGAGTGAGAGCTTCTCCTTTATTCATAAACCAAAAAAGGTGTTCAAATCGTGATACTCTACAGAAGACACCCAGGATGTGTTGCTAACAACTCAACAAAGTGCATCAGTGACCCCACAGCACACAACAGATGAGAAAAATAAAACTTCCCAACATATTCTGGAATTCTGAAGAAAGGAAAAAATTATTTTATAATACCACTTCACAGTTCAGATGAACGCAAGCTATAAAATACAGACTTAGCTCTCAGATTCTAAACACATCCGTGCTTGGGATGTTACAGTCTCCTACTCCAGTTAATTCCTTAATGCTAAATGAAAACCAGTGTCAGGGGCAGGTTTTATTTCATTCTTCTTAGCTGTGTGCAGCATCCGCTGCTGAGACCTATATTGAGGATAGCCATAAGAAATGCATTATTATTAAAAAGCTCCTGGTATTGGTTTGATTTGTTTTTGCTGTGATTTATAAAGTGATGAATTTTTCCTCTTCACAAGGAAATAAAAACATCCTTTGATCCACTCTGCTATTCAGAAAAGCCCTGCAGGCGGAGCAGCTGTGGGGTATTTGCTTTCCTTATATCCATATCAATGCATATGTTTAAAAAACCCCCCGTCCTTTCCAGGTCAGTATTTTCACTGTTGATGATAAACACATTGCTGCTCTCCACAGATGGTATATCTAAAACACACGTGGGGAAAAATACTAGCATTCCTGTTAAGGAAAATTCAAGATGTAGGTCTTCTTAGTAAGACTTATCCAACTTGGTTGAGGAAGCCTCTCCGCCTCTGCAGCTGAGAAATTTAAATTCATGACATTTTATGACAGAATGAGTTTTAATCTATCAAAAAGCTCTGAGGTTCAGACCTGTAGGAGTTCAAGAAACATCTTTATAGAACAACAAATCTGTGGGGAATGTGGTGAATTCCTGGCCCCTTGAAATGTGCCAAAAGTCAGCACATTCACAAGAGTGGGAAGTTCCAGCAGGGACGGGGGATAGCAGGTTGGGCTAAGGGACACTCATGAGTTTTTTGAGCACAAACAAAAATTCAGGCCTCTAGAGAAGTCCTAAGGAGACTGCAATAAGGTGAATGCCATCTGAACTCTCCTGGAATGAACCTCTGTGGAGCACAGATGTGCTCAAGCAGAAGCTGTAAACTCCTGGAAGGAGTAAAGCAGGAACTCCAGTATAGGATAATGTACCTGTGTATTCCCACAGGCAAACTGTGCAGTGCCTGAAAGACTGTGTCAAACCTTCATGAAATCTCTTTCTGTCAGCCCTCTAGTGTTTGCTTGTGGACAGAAAGGCGTATACTTGCATAAAAATACCCTCCTGTGAAATATTAAGGTTTCAATTTTCCTCAGGGACAGTAAGGTACCCCACCTGATACTCTGTGAAATGCTATTTCACCAGTGCCAATTTTGTGTGTAGACACAGAATACATTACATTTCAGTCTGCTCCAGGTCTGTGGCTCTGCTTAGGGTGTTATATACAGATATAACACCCTAAGAGTGATGAGAAATCCCAACTACAAGAGATCACCAACTACATGTTCATAAGATAAGGTGAACAAAAACTTGTGTGGAGTAATAATGACAATTAATAAATATATTATGCATAAAGAAAACATTAAAAGGCATATATAATATCATACTACTTCTTTGCCAGTTCATGCAGCATTGCCAAAGGAGCATGGATTGCACCTTCTGATTTATGTGCTTATTTCCAGCACTTTACTACAAGAATTAATGATATGTAACAGTAGAGAAACATGCTTCCTCTTTTTTGTTCTTTCTTTCTTGAAAGGAAAGATGCACCAATTCTTGCCTGCAGCTGGACAGTCGTACCAGGACTGAGAAAGAATTCAGATGAGTTGTGGCTCCAGGAGAGCTCAGCATAGGAGGTACTCAGACAAGAACTGCTGTGGCATTATTTTATAACTGTGTTCCACTGAATAAAAGGAAGCAGTAATCTGAAATAGTCACTACAGCTTTCTTGCTGGACAGTAGCATACAGATGTTGTATCTGGCCCACGGATTTGGAAACATATATTATTCTTCTTCCTCTTCCTCCTCCTCTTCTTCCTCCATATGTGCAAAACACATGCAGCTTGCTGGTCCTGCTTACTGTTACCTTCTGCTAAAATTTTTAAAATGAATACTTGTTTTTTTCTGCAGCAAAAAGAATGAGTGGTCTTAGACTGTTATGAAAAATAAGAATGTCCTTTCTTTCAAGCATTATGAAATGTTTATTTTAATTTGTAAACCAATTTAGAAAAAGCAACTTTCTAAATGGTTCTGGGATATATTTGGTATGTTCCTCCTTTCTCCTGCCAGGTTCCTCTCCATTCACAATCACACTAGTTAAAAAATAGTCAGAATTATCTGTATCTGTAAAATCTCTTGCTAGGCCCACTGTTCAGTCTTCTGAGAAGTGTCTTTGCATCTGTTGCATCAGAGTGGAGTAGCCAGAGACAGTATATGCAAACAGGATGTAAAGACTAATTTATGTGACAAAAGCCCTGCAGCGTCAGCCTCAGCAAATGACTGCCCTGACTCACTAATGGACAACTTTAGAATTAAAAATCTATTTTTCAATTTAACACACCACCATATTTTGCACAAATGACTCAGACCAAAGAATAAAACCTTCCAACCACGTGCCAGAAACAACAGCATTCACTTTAATCACTTTATATTGCTATTTACTGCTTGCTACCATAGAAGCAGATGACTTTGCCATAAGCAACAAAAATAAAAAGAATTCTACCAAGTTTCTCATTCCACTGGGCTGAGAATTCAGTACCTCATGACACACCTACTGCCCAAACAGCTTCTGTTCTCACTGGTTTTCACCGGACTCAAAAACTGCCACCACCATCAAACAGCTCAGTGTTTACTTCCCTGCTCATTCAGGTTTCCTGAACACTGGTCCTTACAAGGCCTATTTTTTTCAAGTTCAACTCCGTCCAATATCAGATGCCATATATTAAAGTTTAAAACTTTCTCATTCATGAAATACTAGACCATGCTCCAATCATTCAGGCAGGACATGGATCAGGGAGCATTTCTGGTCTTTGGGCTGGGATGTTATCTGTCTGTGTGGCCACAAATACCTCATGGCAACACAGGAATTGCACACTTTATTATTTGTTGGGAGAGAGGAATGGCTGCTTTGAGGAAACATTGGGAATTAAATGCAGTAGCTCAAACCTAAAATGCCTTCCACTACATATTCCCTAGGGCAGCATATACCACTCCAGGTATGCACTGCCATGCACCGCAAACAACTGCAGCCACTGTGAGATAAGAGGTCATTTTTCTTCAGCATTCGCTTAGCTGGAATGTGCTTTACAAACACGTTTCCTCTTCCAGCTAAGTCTCCTCTAGTCTTTGAGCTAAGCTCCCCCACTACTGCAAATACAAAACCATCCTAAAGTCAAAGATGCTGCACCTAAATACACTCACGTTTCCTGCCTCCTGTGTTAACATTCAGCTCCTTAACAGGGTCAAAGATGTCACAACTGGATTGAAGCAAAAAACCCCAAAACAAGTAAATGAATGGAAACTGATGAAACACTTCTTTTCAAAATCACTGTATCCAAAGTTTTCTTCTGAAGGCCACTGAATAACTTATTACATGGCCTCAGCATGCTTGTGTAAGATTTCTATTGCTTGACACACTATTGCTTATTGCTATAGCTTGTTTCTTTTAGTGGTGAACATATAAAATCCAGTTATATTCTAAGGAAGACCTGGATCACTGCATTTTTATCTTAGTCACAAGGTGCATTAAAAAAAAAGATTGTTGCTTTCACAGTGACAAATGTTGCCTCAAATTCACAATAAAATGACAACTATTTTATTGTACCTCATAGAAAGATAACCACACACAAGTTTTCTCTTTTCAAAGTTCAAGACAGTTTCTGCAGCAGACCACAGTCTAGTCTGAGCTGTTTATAATGTAGGGTCAGACCGTTCATTCTCACATTATTACAGGGATGCGTTCTGGCAGGGAACATGAAATCTTCCTCTTTTCCTGAGTTGGTTCAGTGCCAAAGGAAATTCTGAGAATTGCTCCTTGCAAACACACTGTCATCTGGGAGCAGCAACCTTCTGTGGCATATGTTCAAAACTCTGTCTCCTCTAATATTTCCAGACTGGCTTCCTTCACCAAGTGTCACAAGAATTATCCCAAGACCACCGTTAGTCCGACTTGCACACTGTGGGCATGCATTTTAAGCAAGATAGGTGCCAGCTCTCAAAAGCAAGCAATATATAAAGAAGGTTCTGCCCAGTTATTTCAAATTCTGGGGTAAGAGGTGGTATCCTGCAAAAATAATTTTAGAAATGAGAACACCTGAATCAACCCACCAATGAAAAATTACAGGACAGAGGTGGCAGAGGTGCTTAGTGAGGTATGACCAGATGAGTCTGCCCAATTATATACACACCTCTATTGCATTTTACTTCATTAAACAATATCCTAACTACATGGGATCTTTTTGCAGATGCTGTATGGTAGTTCCCACAATCTGGGACAAAGGGCAGCAACACCACACAGTGGTGACGTAGGTCCCTTCAGGTGGTGTTATGTCACCTGCAACAATTCCTGCAGTCTTTTCACCTGGAATGTTACCATCAGGCACATGTGCTGAACTTCATCTGCTCTCTTTGAGACAGAACCTCAGAGCCTCATTTGCCATGGAAGCTCCTTCCCCCTTGCTCCAGTATGCCCTGCAGCCAACAGGACCTGCCCTTCCCTGCTCTGCTTTCACCTCTGCTCTTGCAAGCCCATGCCAGGATCTGGGGCAGCTGCTGGGATCACATGGAATGACTGCAAGAAACCTTGCATTCCTGGACTTCTTTTTTTTCCATGGAAAATAATTTGACTTTTGGCATTTATTTTTGTTTGAAATAATGTAGGGGAAACATACTTGAATGATAACTGCACACAAATACTTTCTGTCAAGCAGGACATGAGAAACCCCACTGAAAGAGTACAGGAGGCAGCATGATCTTCCCTACCTTTTTTTTTTTCTTTTTTCTTTATCCTTTCTCTGCTTTCCAGTGTATCAGGCAGAAGCTACAGCATGTCAAATGGCAATTCTGTTCCAGCCAGCTCCTTTCTCCTCATGCCTCCCTGCCAAGTTCCTCGGAGGGCAGGCAGCTGCAGGCTTCCTTCTCCCCTGCGTACACCTTAGTATCATCCTAAGTTCTTTCCTATCAGCAATCCTTGCCCCCTGCCGTGTTGCTAACATTTCCTAATTCTTACTTTTACAAGCTGCCTGCTTCTCCACTGCCTAGTAGCTGCAAGGGTCCTGTGCCCAAGTGTCTTGCTGCAGGGGTTAAAAACCAGACAGAAGTTTAACATCTTGTAAGAAGATTAAAATCAGGGGAAGAAAATGACAATTATAGTTTTCTCTATGGAGCTGACCAGCTTTCATATGCACAGAGGAAATATTTATGGGTTAGAGAGAGAAGATGAACATTTTTAATAAGGACATATTTTTTATTCACTAACAGAGAAGACACTGGGGCTGAGGCAACCACTCCTTAAGGAAATTTCTAGGAACAAAACTGAGTTTAATTGCAGAAATCTGAGGATCCACTTCAGAATTACATCAGAAGTACATCAGTTCTGGTACAACTTCAGTGAAAAAAACAAATTAAAATACGTTAGAAAATAAAAAGGACAAGTGATTTTAATCATGGGTTACTAAATAATCAGTGCTGTCCATGATTTTATAAATGCTTTTATTTATTTAGAATTCTATTTTTTCTTTAATTTTTTCACTTGTGTCTGTTTTTTTTGGTGCCATTTATGACTTCAGTCCTTCAGTAAAAAGCCAGAAGTTTTGGAATAATGATACCATTTTGTTTCTGGTCTTTCTAACTCCTTTTTGGTGAGGCAGCTTGTTTTCTTTATGTTTTTGGTTTTTTTTAATGAACTAAGGCTCAGGAAATTCTTATATGATGTGCATTTCAGGGGAAGGGGCATCTCTGTTTATCTATAGGATGGAAATTGTTTAGCCTTTGTGGTTTCTGAAAGATGTTTGTAGGCAAAACGGAGCTCAAAATACAGCCTAATCCACAGTGAAATATTAGTTCTCCTTTCCTGTCAGCTTTCCTAAACCAAGATTTCCCCTTGTCTGTGAACATTCCCTTGAAGAAGGCAGCTTGGATGGCTTCCACATCCTAACTCTTTGATTTGTGGCAGCTACGATCAAGTGGGAATAGAGCTTGTTACAGTAATCCATCAGCGGTTTAACACATGCAGGAACATCCCAAGGAGGGAGACCTTGGGCGACATGGGGAAGGTTAAGGCTGTAATTTCTCTTAATGTGATTTTGTCTGGCCTTTTTAGATTTTTGTCCGCTTTGGGCAGGGCCACTGGAGCAGCAAACCACAGACTGAACGACTCTGCTCAATTTTGCACGCTCTTAGACCGAAATTCTTTTTTTAAGTGACAGCAGTAGGTTAAGCTTTCTTCCACTTTCTATGACTGAAAAATAGAAGATCCGCTTGAGATTACACCATACATGGTGGTAAGGATTTTGGACAACAAAGGCTCATCTCTTCTGTGGTAATTTTTCTTTTTAGCGATTAACTTGATCCCAATCTAAGAAAAAAGTGAAATAACTTCTTAACAAAGAGAAGAAGCAGGAAATGAGAAACCAATATACCTAAATGCTAAGAAAGTAAGAATCACTCAAATTAAAAACAAAAAAAAAAAAAACATAAGAGAAAGTTAGAATCTTCCAAACATGAGAAACCAAACTCACTGGAGGCAATAAACCAGAGCTTAAACATAGGCTGTACAAGAGGAAAACTAGGGGAAAAGAGATGGAATCTAAAGAGAAAATATTTAAGGATATAAAACAAAAGCCACAAATTCCTTTATGGTATCAAAAAAAAAAAGAAAATACGTAGGAGGTCCTGGATCACTGGGGATGAAAGAAACTGAGGAAGATAAAAATTAGAGAAGGGAATCAAGATGACTTCTTCTCATCCAACTTCACCACAGAGGATGTTGGGGAAAAACCTACGCTGGTCCTCCTTTCATTTTTCTGTATTATATCTTTAATAGATGTGAACTAATAGCAAGGTTTGAAACCTTACTAGCAGAAACACATGTTGGAGAGAGATGATATCTTACAAAACAGTAAACAAGTAGAATACAGTAATTCTGACATCAATTAAAATAAATTGAGCTGCTGGCTAAAATGAGTATGAATATGTATGAAACTGTACTTGG
Organism: Corvus hawaiiensis; assembly: GCF_020740725.1. NCBI lineage: Eukaryota > Metazoa > Chordata > Aves > Passeriformes > Corvidae > Corvus > Corvus hawaiiensis. The sequence continues at coordinate 88,998,081 of NC_063213.1, read as the reverse complement.
TAACATGGAGAATCAGAGGATAGCAAAAATTTCCCCTATCCCTAGAAAAGCAGCAAAGTTAATGCAGAGGTCCAGGTTTTATTACTGTATCTGGTAACTTGGCTGAAAGGATGAGTGACAGGAAACTTAATACATCAAAAACCCCACTATATTCTGAATGTTTATAAAATAGTGAATAGATAAGAGTAAGTAAAGAAAATTACATTTCAACATTTTTTCAAGAGCCTCATGGGAGGCCACCTATGAAGTGTGAGGTTAAGAGGGCAAAAGAAAAGAAGGGATACACATTGATTCTCATTTGTTAACAGGGTTAACAGCAGGTGTCTCATGGTTTGTCCTTTGTATTTCAAAATTATCTGGAAACAAGGAAGCACATCCAGAGGGTAAAATCTACAGATGGCAGGAAATTACTCAGATTAGTCCTGACTGAAGATTATTAGGGATTTGAGAGATAAGCAGTAAATCTTCTTCAGCAGATCATGGTCACTGCAATGAAGTGCACAGTGCACTGCATCATCTGACTCCTCTGAGAGCTCTGAATGCTCCATCAGCTCAGGAGGCTGCCTGGATGTCCTTGTGAACTGCCCTGGGACAACAGGTGTCCGAAGGGTAGCAGCAGGCAAAGAACACAACGAAAACCTCAGGACACCTAACAAAAGGTAGCAGAAGCAGAATGGACAAATGCAGTAAGATGTAACATTGATTAGGAGAGGCTGGACTACTGTGCTTACTATTGTTTAACACATTCCAAAAAAGTAAGATGGAGGAAAAGTGTGGAAATGGTCTCATAAAAAAAAAAGATGTAGGAGGATCATTTAAGACTTAGGGATCTGAGCAGCCTAGTTTAATTTGGTCTTCCACTGAAAAGGGTGATGGATCATATGACCTTCAGAGATCCTTTCCAACCTAAGTTATTCTGCTGCATAAAGAGAAAAAAAATATTTTGACTGTTCAGTATATTCAGATAGTAAATCCTGAAATTGGCAAATTGAACAGCAGAAAAAATTAGATTATGAGCTCATTGTTGCAAGAACTGCAGCAGGAGCCAAAATAAGATTTCATTTTTGCAGTTTAAAAAAAATTGTATTATACAGGGTTGTTCTCCCCCACCTCCTCTCCCAACATCCAAATAAGGTGGCCTTTGGAAAAGAAATTATTCCTCTATTTGATGCCCATAATGAGAATGGCCCATGAAATAACATTTTTCTAGGAAAACTCTTTCATCCCCTTAGAAACTTCTTGTGCTCTTCTGTCAAGCAGCTGATACTGGCCACTGTCTAATCAGGACACTGGACTAGATGGATACTATAATTATCTGCTGTAATTATGACCAGTTCCACATGAGACATGACTCTTGAACAGAATTTTTATTTTTGCTGTCTCCCATGTTTACTCCAATGATCAAGTAATGTACTGTTCTTAAGGGTTATTCATGAAATCTCACACTCCAAGAGATTCTAGAGTGATTTTACAGTGTTTCTATCATGCCTACTGGCAGCAGTAATAAATAATCTCCATGCCACATTGAGCCACGTACCAGGTCTATGCATTAACCAGGGAATTAAAATTTTTTGACAAGAGGTTCTGCCACAAGTTTCCTTTATTTCTATTTATGTTCCCTAACTCCTAACACGAACATTATTTTCAAGAGGAGGACTGAAAAGGAGTACTAAAATGCAGAAAACTTTACTTTGGGGGTGACAGAGCACTGGAACAGACTGCCCAGAGAGGCTGTGGAGTTCCCTCCTCTGGAGATACTCAAAAGCTCTCTGGACTTGTTCTTCTGCAAGCTGCTCTAGGTGAACCTCCTTTAGCAAGGTGTTGGACTAAGTGACATGCTGTGGTCCTGTCCAACCCCAACCATTCTGTGATTCTGTGAGTTAAACCAAGTATTTCAAGGACACTTTAATTCTGGAAACAATTTTATTAGTAAAAAATTCATTCCTTCCATTGGATTTAAAATACAATCAGGCATCTGCCTTAAAAAAAGAGATTCCCCCAAACCATGGAATAAATATATTTGAAGATACTGGTCAAATAAAGTTTTAACCTGAAAATAGTTACTAATAGTTATACACATTAATAATGTACATTAACATTAAAATGGCTGTCATAACTAATGGCTGCCTAAGAGTGCACTGATGAGGGAACCATGTGACAGACAGAAATAAAGTTCAGAAGAGAGAGTACTGGCATCTTTGAAATTCAGTGCAAATGACACAATGAACACACATAAATAGTGCAGCAACCAGGGAGGACCAAAGAATAGAATAAAATCTTAAATATTTCACTTCAAAGAGGTGTTATAAAAATGTACATATAGATGTATTTACCTACTGGACATACCTTGGCTGACCTAGTGATGGCCCCGATCTCTGAATAAAGATCAGTGCTGTCAGGGAACTTTTCTACCACCATAGTGCAGACGTGGTGCAGGAGGGACTGTTTGTGCACTGTGTCCTTGACTTCTGGAACCTTCTCGAGGTAGCTCAACTCAAAAGCTTTGGCCTGTAAAGGAAAAAAAAGGAAGAAATTAAAAATAAAAATGCTTACTCCTTCCCATGCAGATTAGTAGACAAAAACGATGACCAATGAGGGGCAGAGGGGAAAGATGAAGAATCCTACAGGAGAGGAAACTTATTGGTTTTATTCATTTTTAGCTTGCTGAAGACTAGGCCTAAAATGAGTCCATCTGCAGCGAAATGACCCACGACACAGTTCTCACAATTTGAATGGGAAGCATCAACACGACACTTAAGCACTTAAGGGAGTTACACAAGAAGAGTGCTTAGCTCCACATTTCCTTCAGATTATGCTGAAAGAGGCAAAGAGCACCTTAACACACAATAAAAAGCACGTTCTATTCCCTAAATTACTCTTCTGGTACAAAATAAGTAGTGGGTTGCAATTTTCATAATGATTTTGACTTCTGTTTTTTGGAAGGAAAAAGCTGCAGGGGAAATGCTGGGACATCAGGCTTACGTTGGTTCCATTCAGGAAGTTCCCAATGGCTAGTAGAGTAGAAAGGATAAATCCTAAAGTTTTATTGTGCTCCAGTTGGTCCATTCCCTCCTTCAGGTCTAGCAGTGGCTCTGCAACTTCCTACCATAAGAACAGAAACAAGACAGTGAAGGTTAGTTTTTAATTCTATGGTTTAGATTAATTGCTGCAAAAAGTTCCTGAACTGGCGTCTTGCAGAGTGTAAACTGGCCATGTGTGCTGGCTTTCTTCCACGTTCCAGCTAATAAATCATATGCAAGGACAGCAAAAAAATACATAAGATATTTTCCTACTGTTGTTCCTTTATGTATGCAATTGCCTTACTTGTCCTGGGACTATCCAGTGATTCCAAACAGGAGGATGCTGCTGCACTTCAGTTAAATGCATGAACACACCCAAGCCCCAACTGATAAAAAAGCTTCTTAAAACTATTTTTTCTAATCTTTGAACAAGAAATGAAAAAAGTTAGAAACCCTACTGACTTGACATTTGTAGCTTGACCCTACAGCTTTCTTTAAATGATGGCCACTTCTGTGTTTTAGATATGGTTTTGTGCTTGTGAGAATTTAAAACTGAAAAAGAAGTCTGCTGTAAACATCAAGCTTTACAAATAGCCTCATTTTAATCTTTTAATTTAATGCATCTTCCATCCACACATGTTATCTGAGTACAGATATGCATGCTGATAAGGCTTGAAATCATAAATTCTGTTCCATCACCTCAGGAAGTGAACTACACCAGAGTTCAAAGGAAGAGAGTGAGGGTAATTGAGTTGTCAGAGCTTATTTCTATGTCTGTGTGAGGCCCAGGGTTATTTATTTTGTATGCACAGTAACAGTTGACATTGTTTCTATCTTCAAATGCCATTCTAAGCATCCGTGAGCAGTATTCTTTTCACAGAATCATAGAACGGTTTGTGTTGGAAAAGACCCGAAGATCATCCAGTTCCAACCTCTCTGCCATGGGCAGGGAGACTTTTTTTCCCAATTTCCCCAATTATTATACTCTTTATGAGCCAAGAAGCCAAAATTAAGCTGCTATTTTAGACCAAGAGGCAAAGTAACTGAGAACTTCACTTTCTTGGAGACACACAATGGTTCCTTCAACAACTGTAGTGATATTTTACCATAAAAGCTGAATGAAACACCTTTCTAGTCACTACAGAGCAATCTGTCTTTTGAAAAGAATATGGCAAATTCAAGACAAATTAAGAGATGAGATAGTGAGCTAAGTAGTTGATACATCAGAGGAGAGGTGATAAATAATCCAAGATTTTATCAAGGTGAACTAAAATCATGAAACTGCTGCACAGTATTCTTTGAGTTGCTTTAAAGTCAGGGTTGATTTAGGTTTTTTTTGTTGCATTACGGGATGAATCAAACTGCTCTGCATCTGTGGTAAACATGGGCTTCTGAACTATTGTACTTGGATCAATTTTCAACCTGTCAAAAAAACATTCCTAAAAGATTAATTTAGAACATTTTCCATGTGAATAAAAAGGTGGCATAAGAGGCTTCCAAAGCAGGCCAATACTGAGCCCTTCATTTAGCTATTTAGACAAGTTATTTGAGCTTAGACTTTATTGCATATAGTACACATTTATAATTACTCTTTATTTCTTATTTTATTGTAGGATTAAAAAACAATAAAAAAGAGTATGCAAGATACTAAACAATCAGACAAATTTCTGTTTTTTTCAAATTTACCCACTCTTGCTTCCTATAAAACTCACTTTCTACCTAAAGAGGGCAGATAGGTAAGGCAGAGCTACCTCATATCCTTGGATACCACATTTTTATTTTTCAGCTAAAAATTAGGATTGAATGAAATTTGAGGATTGGTCCACAACTTCTGTCTGAAAGACATCTCATAATGCCTGATAAACGTTTGATGCACATGTACAAATGAACTCAACTAATCATACTTTTCTCATTTCTACACCTGCTTATATTAATTTTGTGATCTTTTAAGTTGTCAGAAAAAAGGATATATTTGTCTGCAGTGATCTTAATTTAAAAAAAAAATCTTATTTAGGACAACCAAAGTTTCTATTTCTTTTTCTAAGACCCTTTGAGATAATAAAATTTGACAATATCTGCATCATAAGTAGTTCCATATGAGGAATGAGTAGCAACACACTGTAATTTTTTTTACCTCTTTTGTCTGTGCATTTAAACTAGGATACCAAAAGAAAGGTGAGAAAAATTATTGTTCTGCTAATGACCATTGGTAGGCATTTAATTAACATTTCAAAGCAGCATACACATTATCAAGCAAATAATTTGGAAAGGGTTTTTTCTTTTTTTTTATTTTCTATAGACAGCAAAGAGTGGAGTATCCAGTTCAGCCCCTCACAGTCTGCAAATGCTCCCTACAAATGTACCCTGACTTGCTTTAGTTAATTAAATTCAAGCTAAGAAAGATGATTTCTATCATTATGCCTGGAAAGCTTTTCATGAACATAAAAAATATATCAATCCATTTCTTGAAAAATTCATGTTCTTTTCTTTCAGGTTGTCAGAGATGAAGCTAAGACCTACTTAGGCTGAACACTCTTCTTGGCAGGTTAGCAGAAGAGTCTCATGTATGAGAACCCTGGTCTTACCAATAACTCAGGTATTTCACACTGTTGATATCAGGAACCATCTAAAACTTCCAGCCTCATGGAAATAACAGTATTCATATCTTACATAAAATATATGTGTGACTTGGTAGATAATATGAGTGCATTCTGAACTGCTATGAATTTTCCTTATTACGAAATAAGATTTAAAAAGAAAAAATCCAGCAAATGCCAGACTAAAAAAAAAAATGGCAGAAACCGTGGAGCTAAGTGATTTTGGGACCTAAGTTTCAAGAAGGGTTTGCCCTTTTGCAGATGGATTTTGTGCAGAAACATAGTTTCACAAACAGAAGAATGTTAGCACCTCATGGGTCTCTTTTATTACCATAATCACTAATGCAAACTACTTCATTTTAAAAAAACTGAATATGCTCACAGTATTTCACTTCAGTCTACAAAATATGTATGTTTACTGGTTACCTGGAACTTAAACTCTGACCTTAACCTTTTGTTACTGCAGACACACAGGTGCTTGCTCTCCCATGTACCCCTGATGTCTGATCTGTTTCTTCCTCCTCACCCAACTAAGACCCAAGCTGTCTGTCCTGGCTATGCTTGTCTGCTAGGCTTATCACATGCTCCTCTTACTTTATCACAGTTATCACATGTTACTTCCTCTACCATTTTCTGCTAAGTACTGTGCTTAGTCCTGTCTGTCTTCAAACAGGGATAAAAATGTTGGTTTTATCTTCACTACAGCTATTGCTTTAAGTAATGTAAGTATTTGAGGTATTTTGTACTAGCATCCATTCTATATGGATTTCAGCTGGCAATAAATTAACTAACTTTGTGGCAAAGCATCAGGAAAACTATCAGAATTTCTTTAGCTTTTAGCAGTGCTTCAAATGTTGCTTTTTGACTGAGATGACACTAGAAATTCTAGGTATATGTGGAGATTAACAGCTACAGCTAACTTAGTTTATGTGAAAGGTACAATTTAGCCTTGTGGTAACTTCAAAGCAGAATAAATAGCTGTACCAGAGTGAAAAAAAACAGGCAAAAAAGTATTCATGCCAGATACAAGTATTTTGCTATACAAGTCAGAAACTAAAACATTCCAATTAAAAATCCTGACTCTGATTAGTGTGATTGCATTTCCTAACATCTAAGAAAATTAAGTAGAGGTTGAGTAATCTTGACAGTATCATCTGCAAATCAATCCACAGTTGTAACAACTCATTAAATAACCATTGCTAGTAAACATATGGCATTTTCACAAGCACGTCCCACTTTTTAGAATCCATATCACACAAACTTACACTGATTTTTCAATACACACTTGTGTGCAGAGATAGATATACAAAACTAATATGTAGAGGAGAGAGCTGCTTTAAGGGCAATGCCTGTGGTATGCACCAGAAGTGCAGCCAGAAGGAAACCCCTGTGCAGAGATGCCTGAAAGACCTTGTGAAAGGCAGCAAGTACCTGAAACCCTACACAGTTTCATTCTGCTTCATCTGTGCACTAAAATTTTACCCTCTTTTTAAAAAACTTTTGCCTGTGATTCATCATTCTTGACAGACACCTCAATTATATTATTAGAGTGTTCTTTGAATGAATGCCATCTGTAGAGAAGGTGTCAATAATTGTCTGTGACTAAGCTGAACTGACTTATTTTTGTTTAGAGTTTTGAGAGCTATAAACAAAAAAACCTCAATGGACGGTGTTTTCCTTAGCTCAAATGGATGTAAGATCAATATCTCATGATATAAAACTGAATATAGTAGTCCTCACTCAATCTTTACTGAAAAAAAATTCTGGCGGCTCTGAAGTAAGAATTTCCTGAATAACAATATCTGGAGAAGACGTGGCAAAGATTTAGCCCTCTTCTTTGTTTCAATATCATTACTGACTAATTAAAGGAAGGAAGACATAATCTCTTAATTGTCTTTTATAGAAGGAAGAGATTATAAAGGATCATTTTAGCTGTTTCCTGGCTGGCCACTGAAACAAAAGTGCCCCATTTACCATTTCCTCAAAATGTCCATATAATACCAAGGTCACAGAAAGATGAAGCAAAGCCTTGGAAGAGTCTCCACCCGACTCCCTCCTTTCCCTCACCTTTTCCACTATCTCATAGTCCATCTTGAAAGCCCAGAGCTGGAGCCTGGCAGAGAGTTCACTGATTGAGGAGAGGGTGAGAAGGAACTGCTCAGCACTGCCCAGGGGGACATCAGGATTCGCCAGCTGTGCCTCCTGGATCTTCTGCTTTTCCTCCTCGGTTGGGATCATGGTCAGGATTTTCTGGACAGGGAGACAAAAGGCAGGCATCAGCAGTGGAGCTGAGAGGAGTGTGAGGGCTGGTTGCTGGGTGACCCCACAGCAGCCACAGTAGAAGTCCTCAAGTCCCTGGCTGTTAAATTAGGACAGCACGGTAGTAACCAAGAACTAACCCACTGCACAAGGAAGCAAAATGAGGACTGATGTCTCACACACCTGCAGTTTGTTTAAAAACGTACCTGGATTAAAATGCCATTTCATTCTTTTAAAATCTGTATTCAGTAGATATGGCTAATCATGGGATGAAACACCAAAGGAGACAAAAGGAGATTGGTCAGGTCTGATCTCATCAACTTTCACGTTTAAGTCAGAACTTAACATCTTTTCGCAAATTATGTATGGAAGTAAGGGTAGAAGGAGAACAGTTTTGTGGCCTGTGATTTACGGCAAGTCAGACCAGATTTTAAGGTCCCTTTTAGCCCCAATATCTACAAATCTTCTAGCACACTTGTAAGTATACAAGGATAACTTGAGGACTCCTGTCCCTCGCTGTTCCCATAATTTCTGGCTTTTTATTCAGTCTGTTTTGTTTTTCTTATGGAACATGGAAACTACTGCAGCTTACTAGGTCATTCCTAAAGATTTCACCCTAAATGACAACTTCCCAAGGAACACACATTGAATTTAAAGCTGAATTATGCACTGCATAACATATGGCCTTTTTTTCTTTTTATCTGAAAAAGGATCTCAATATTTTCCGTTTCTGCTGACAGCGTGGCTCAAAATATTTAAATTTTGCCTTTAATTCATGCATTTTACAGGCTTGTTTAAATGTGGCAGCTTTCCTTCCCAAAGTATTGCTCTCTAAGGTATTGTGTCTTAATCAGTTTTTAACACAATAAATGCACTTCAAAATAAAAAAGAAAAGCAAAACAACATAAAGGCATCAGATAAGTTGAGGTCTCTATCCTACTGATAAATGCCTGCTTAAAGCAAAGCAGATTTTTAACACAACTAATGTTTATTCATCTGAGGAATGACATGTTTTTGCTGTAGCCATCTATAATGATAGAGGCTGTTTTGAAGGGGAGGAGAGAATAATAAAAATACAGCCAAAGAGCTATCAGACCTGCCAATCCAAACTACAGCCTTGTTCCAACACTGGACATAGCCAATTCATCAAAGCAGCACAACTGCCCCCTCCCAGCACCAATAGTTCCCCTGGCTGTTTGTACAGCACTGGAGCTAAGTGTGGATGGAGAGCAAGGGACTTTTCCTGGTCAATCAGGCGAAGAACAAGAGTTAGGCAGGCAAATAATGTTCAGTTTGTTGAATTGGGACTTACTTAATTGCAGCCACAGCATTTGCATTGCTGTCTATTTTCTTCTGTTGACTTCCATAAACATAAATAAAGAAGCATTTTTTTCTGTTAATGTTCTCTCTCTCTCTTGCTATTTTTTGTATAAACAACAACAACAACAACAGAAAAAGCCCCCTTGCTTGGACACTGCAAGATTCTACCTTAATAAATTAATATCTGAAGTAAAGAAAAAAGAAGAGGAGGAAAATCCCTCAATGCACTCTGGTGCTTTTCCTTAGCCTGAAAAGGACTGCTTGGAAAATATTCTGATGTACACCTGTTCCAGTTGACAGCATTTGCGTATTGATTTTGAGATGTGCCATCCATCCATCCATCCATCCATCCATCCATCCATCCATTCATCCCTCCACCCATACATGCTGAAATCTGTTACTTGGGTCATACCTAACATAAAACTAGATTTATAAGTAGCTGCTTCATGGCATTTCTCAGTGCTGAGCCAATACTCATCTAAAAATTCTCTTAAAAAAACCAGACCAAGCCTGATACTCATAAAGAAAGGTGTTTTGCAGTGTCCCTGAAGGAGTCATGCACCTGAGTGCCTACTCCTCTCCTCCACAACGAGAAAGCAAACGCCTTCAGCTGAGACAGGGCAGCTTGCAAATAGGATCATACTGAACATCCATACATGGAGAGTTTAGCAGTAGCCATGTGATGGATGTATAAATGCCTCTGGTGCATTTTTGAGGGCTAACACTGCAGCAGTATTCTCAATTGCCTCCTACAAATAACCAGGACTTTTGGCACCTACCCAGGGATCCTGCAAGTATTTTGTGGTGGGGCAGTGCCTTCACTCCAGAGATTTTGTACTGCTTTGGGGCATTTTAAAGAGAGCAAAGAAACAGTAACCTTTATTTCCAAAGGGACTCTCCTCCTCCCTGAGCTTTATATAAACATCACAAGATAGATGGAGCTGACAAAAGCATTCAAGTCCAAGTTCTGCAAGGCTGCTGAGCTGAGTACCATACTATGTGAAACAGAGGATGCCAAGCAAAAGAGCCTGTGCTTGTGGTGCCAGCTGCTGAGGATCAGCCCTGCTGCTGAAAGCCATGCCTTGGTGGGGCCAGAGCTGCTGGCAGGTCTCACACCATCCAGGGTGCAAGTGACCCCATAACAATGACCTCAGCACTTCTCATCTGCTTGGGCAAATAAGTCTCATCTTGATGGTCATCATCCTTGGTGCCCCCCTGAGCAAGTGGTGAAATGCTCCTCTTCTTGATTTCCACTCTATGACTTAATTGAACCATTTCTTCCGTGCTGGAAACTGATGAGTACACCATCTGCCACTTTATTATTATTTTAATTTTTATTACTATTATTTTTTGAAACTACACTAACAGTAAAAGTAGCATAAGATCACAGCAGGGCAGGAGGTTATTGGCACCTGATGTGACCATTAAAACACAAATAGCTTCGAGTCCAATCATTAGTTCATATTGCTCTCCCCAGTACACAGAATCCCAGAGTGGGTTACGTTGGAAGGGACCACAGTGGGATTTCTGGTCCAACCTCCCTGCTCAAGCAGGGTCATTGCAGAGCAAATGGCACAGGATTGTGCCCAGATGGTTTTTGAATACCTTCAGTGAGGGAGACTCCACAGCCTTTCTGAGCAACCTGTTCCAGTGCTCGGTCACCTGCACAGTGAAGAAGTTTTTCCTCACATCCAGGTGGAACTTCCTGTGCATCAGTTTCTGCCTGTTGCCTCTTGTCCCATTGCTCAGCACCACTGAGCAGAGCCTGGATCCACCCTCTTGGCACCCTCCCTCCACATACTTAAATACATTGATACTCTCAGATGGCTATTCTCCAGGCTGAACAGGCCCAGCTCCCTCGGTCTTTTGTAACTGAGGTGGTGTCAGCAGCCTTCAGGTGAATTAAAGAAGAATTGATTATTAACAAACCCTATGCTCATATTCTCTAGTATGTGTGACACATGTATTTCACCTTCATGCATTCTCACACAACTGTTTGGGCCAGAGTCTTATTTTTTGAGGAAAACCAGTGCACAAATAATGGAGGAAAATAAGTAAATTTTGCATTAGATAATGGATCCTAATTATTCTGCTGCTAAACTGCTTGACCCAGCCACCTGCTTGTCCTTTCAGCAAAGGGATTAAACTACTTATTTCCTGGACTCTGCCATCCTGAGGTATAATCTCCAAAAGTTCCAAAGAGGGAAGACCTACAAAAGAAACATATGGCTGAGGTTCATGGGCCTCAGTGTGGGATGCAAGGAAGCACCTAACCAGTGACAGCAAATAGCCCAGAACCTCTGAGAAAATTAGGTGCTTAAATTTTCTCTTTCACAACATACTGGGACTTCTCAGTGATGACGAGGTTGCAGGGATGTCTTGTCTTTTGTGTTAAGCTTCAACTGATCTTACTAGGTGAATAACAGACTGAAAAAATTAGTAACTCAAATACCTGTTTGTTATTGTTGTGTCCAAAGCTTTCTGTGGCTTGAGGACCACAAATACATAAGCTGCATAACCAAATACACGTTAGTGGGTATTTCACCAGGTATTTGACAGGCCTCAGGAGACAATCCAACCCCTAAAAGGGTCTCTCACATTTCAGCTTCCCAGGCAGCTGTTAACAAGACCCATTGCTGGTTTGCATTACCTGTAGAAACTCTAAGAAAATATAACAGCCTATGAAGGTCAGAACTTTACAGTAAGGGAGGCTGCCTGCACTAATTTTATTACAACTCTTCCAAAAATGGTTCAATTCTGAGAAGGAGCTGCATCTAAAACACTGATGGCCATCCCTGTAAATCAGGAATTGACACCATTGCCTCAGTCAGACCACTCTGCTTCCTCAACTCTCTACAGAAATACATGAACATGTCATTGCTGGTCACAGAAAGTCCAGATGATGTTTTGGTTTCCTGCAAGAAGAGAAAGTGTGGCATTTTTTCTTTAAAAGATTAGGGTTGTGATATGCTGACTGTAGGTGTCTGGCCAGAAAGGTACCACTGAGGTCTTTCTCTCTTCTGTCTAGACTTGTGAAAAAAGGTGTTCTTTCAGGTCACACGAGCTAGCCTCATTTGAAACATCCCATCACAGTCTTACAAAGCACTAGCTGAACAAATTGAAAACTGCAAATGTTGATGTACCATGTCAACAATCAGAATAAAAGTGTAAATACCTTACTTGTTTCCAAAAATCAAATTCTGATTTTTGTTTATACATGTCACCATCTGGCTTTTTAACACCAAGCTCTCATTTCTTACCCCTTTTGACATCTCAGGGCTACCTAGCCACTCCAGACACCTAGACTTCAAATTACTTATTACGAGTATGGAAGGTGTAGCACGCCTGTAGAGGTTTTTTCATTTCAAAGTTTTACTAAAAACCATACCTACTAATGCAATCAACACTGCATAGCATCACAAAGCTATACTGTAAAGCAGAAAACAACCCATGCTAATTTCCTACCCTAATTTTTCTCTGCTAAATTAATCATGATCTTCGGTATAATTTGGTTTTGATCCACGTTTCCTTACTGAGCAGCCCTTTATAGAGGGATCCACTCATTTCCTTCTCTACAGACAAGCACCAAGGACTGGTTTGTTGGACTCCTTTCCTGCAGTTGCCTCTGATAAATAAGAATTACGTGCCAGGATTTTAAGCTTGCCTCTTTTGCTTAACTCAGAGCAAGACCTCGTCCATGCTAAGGAGGCAGTTCTTTATTCTGCAGTGAGCTCCAAGCTGTTTGAACACAATGAATGCCAAGCTTTCAAAGAAAGGAATACACAAACACTTTGGCAAATGTCAGGTGGCAAAATTTTTTTTTTAGCTGGACTGGCTCATGCTTGCAAACACACAACATGCATTCCTCTGAAAATACGTCTTAAACAGTGCCTGCTTTGCATACTAAGTGGACTATATCTGCCTTTTTAGTGTCATGGCCCCACTTTCTGCCTTTTCTCACATCTCAGGGGTACCTAACCACTTTAAAACCTAAAAATACAAAACTTAGGAAGAGTGGGTTTTAAAACATCTGGAGGATTTTTTCCACTTAGTTATATCTTTGAAGTTAAAAAATAAAGTATGGATTACTAACAAGAGTTCAATGTCAAAAGCAAAGCAGCATTCAGCAGGATATAGGGCAGCAGTGGAGGCTCTACTGGACCTACTGCTCTATCTATGGACTTGATGATGAATTGGGCTATCACAAACTTGTAGCCTGCAGCCCACTGCACCCCTGCCTTGCTGCTAGCACTACTGCCAGCACTGCTTCAGTCTACTGTCCTTAAAGGAATCACTAAAGTCAGTTTTAAGGTACCATTTAATCCACCAAGGTGCAGAACTAAAGCCACACACACAGTCTCGTGACAGTGGCAATGCTCCTCAGCAAAGCACAGAGCTCACTGCCAAGGCAAAGGATGGCTCAGGTGACTTTTCACACTATGGGTGCTCTGCTCTGTGTTGGATCTGACAAAAGCTGAAGACAATCCTAAATTATAGCTTCTCTGAAATTTTAGCAGTGAATGTTATGTTGTCACTGCACACATCTCTTTTCCTGCTCTCTTCACATACCTCTCTTCTGCTTACTGGATGTGACATCTCTTCTAGACAATTACTGTGCAGAAAGGCTTTTGAGTACCTACTGTGATACAATTCTTTTACTTCAGCAAATTGCATAATTTTTTTCCATACCAATCCTGCCTCAATCAACCCATAGATAACCTATCAATTACATTATATAAAAAATTGCTGTATTATTGGTGGATTTTTAATAAATGAAGCTGATTCTTACATTATTACTGATTCATTCAAAGTGGCTACCAATTATTTCCTTACATTTAGAAAACTTTCTAAAAATCTAGACTGAAATGACAACCTCTCGTCTCTCTATGCTAACTTTAGGGCTAAAGCCAATGAACAGAGAAAAGAGAGACAGGATGCAAAGCTTGTCTACACTGTAGACCAAAGGAGCAGTATGGAAAACTGAGGCAGGGATCTGCTGCAAACAGTGGGACTCACAACAATGCCTTTTTGTGTCAACCTATGTGCTACCTGGCCAATTCTGCACAGCTCAATCCAGCCCTCTCTATCACTATAAAGGTCTGGCTCTGTAACATGCTATAAGAAAAATCTGTAATTTGGGATTGAGAAAGGGAATCTGAATTCAGTGTAGGGTTTTACCTGATAAGAAGTAAATAAATATATATAATTGAGGAAAAAAAGCTCTTTCCTCCATGGACATCATCCTTTCCAGCCAATCAAGACTTCATTCCTCAAAGTGCAAAGTACTTGGGCTCTGCTGCACTTATCCTTTCTTTTGATTTCAAATACCTGAATGATCACGTTAGGATTACTCACATCCTTAGCTTCAAGCTGTGTGGACAGACCTCAGAAACCTTTTCTTTAGCACTGGGCAAGTATATTAGCAGTGTACAATTTCCTGGTTTCTTGAATTCTTCAAACTGAAATCCACCTTCATATATATTTTAAATGAAATTATGGGTTCCTGGCAGCTAATGGAAAGGCCACCCAAAGGAAGGTATGGTGGTACAAAGCACAGCTGTGGACACCACAGCAGGTGTTTGACAGATGGGCAGCCCAGAGACAAATGCTGGCAGTGGAAAAGTTGAGCTGTGCAGAGTACCTGAAGCCACAGAAGGACACAATTCATAGGAGACGATACAGAGAAGTTAGTGAAGTTCTTCTTTGTCAGCCATTTTATGTTGGATGTATGGAAACACTGCCTACAGCACTGAGATCTAACTGGCTGTCTGTGAGTTGGGCTTGGCTGGAGGGGTACTTCTCTCCAACACTTTAAAGCTTAGTAGTGCAGACTGCAGTGGTGGGTACATGGGCTGGGTCATGAAAAATTACTTTTTTAGAGTGATCTGTCACCTTCATAAAACAAGTGATGTATGCATATAGAAAATAAGTAATACAGCTTTGGGAAGAAACTATATTCTAGCAGGGATAAATCAGGCCTTGCCTTCCAGCTAGAAGGATCTTTTGCCTTAAGCATTTCTTTTGCATGTAACTGTTGGCAACTCCATTCCAGGAAGCTTTCCTCATTTTCTTTTGTAGTCAGCAAGGTGAAGGTGGAAAGGGGGGAATAATGAAACACAGTGCCAAACCACTGAAAGGTGACTGTGAGTTAATATGTGACCTCTGATAGCCACTGGATGAGATTTGTAGTTGTGCAGATTACTTTTACTAGATGATACGGGTTTATTGAAAAAAAAAAAAAAATTGAAATGAATACAACCATAATGAAAAAAACAGTGGAGCCACAGGCTTCTTTTACACTTCATAGAAGAAAAATGTTTTGATAAAAAAAATAATATACAGAGCTCATCTTGGTCCTTGGTAAGAATATCTGCAAAGTCAAACGTGTAGTGGTAAAAATTACATCATCTGTAATCTTTATACCAACTGCTTTTCTTCAAACAACAGTAACACAGAAATGCTATTCTGGGCAAAACTAGTCACTGTATTTGTTTTCCATTAGATATACAATCTAGAATGACTCCAACAGCTATCTGGGCATGAAATTTATTAAACCCTGTACCAGTTGCATCAGCCTTAGTAACTCACTGCCTATTTTTGCTGCTCACAATATTTCAGTCAAGCTTCAGATAATACTCTGAAAAACCTGACAGGAATTAACACCACTGCTACTCAAACAAAGCAGATAATCTATGATCACTGAGCATGCCCAGCCTCATGATACTTCATGCTTCTGAGCCCGCTGCACCAATTTCACAAATTTCGACACTCAGACATGACATAATACACCCCTTCTCCCTCTTCCATGACCAGTCTGGCCTGTACCATAGGCAACATGGGAAAAAGTAGTATTGAAAATGCAGACTTGAAGACATTGACTATTCTTTCTTACCTCTATTCCTTCCTTGTTTAAGGCATATTCGTCAAAGTTCAAAATAGCAGTCTTGATGGTGCGGGGAGGGGGCAGCACAGTCAAGCCAATGTTAATGGCGTTGCTTCGCTTTGAGTCCAGCACAATGATCTCCTGTCGCTTCCCATCTGCAGCAGTTTTCTTGGTAAAACAGAGAACAAGGTCATTATTCCTCTGATCTGTTTTATAAAGGAAAACTCACTCCTTTCACTAATGACTTCCTCCACTCAAGAAAGCTGACACTGAATGTAAATCTGATTTATTTGTAGGCATCAAAACAAGCTGAATTCTTGTAGCACATCCTTATCCTATCAACATGAGCTGCCAGGATTCAATCAGAGATCTGAATGCTGCTGTGCAAAGCAGAGCCAGTCTGACACAGCAGTCCTCACATGGGGCAGTCTGGGGCAGGAGCCAGTCTGAAAAACACCTGAAACTGTCTCTGCCAGCTCAGAGCTCTTCTGTGCAGCAGCACTGGCCTGCACAGGACTGGTGGGGCAGCAGCTGGGCAGCCAAGGGCTCCAGGGTTCAATTCCCTGTTGGATGCATTAATATGGACCCTCTCTCACTTGTGTGGCTGGCTGGGAAATTCCCATCTGCCTGCCAGCATTCTCCCGTGTTATAAATCCACCTCTGGCACTGGCAGAGGAGCCATAGGTGCCTTTCTGGAGGCACTGGCATGGTTTTCTGACCACCAGCTGCCAGGGGAAAATTATTCTACCTCGCTGCTCATGATATGTCTGTCAAGTTCTTCATAGATGCAGAAAAATTTCAACTCTCATGCTTTTTCCAAAGTTTTATTTGAGACTATCCATGTTCTTGGATCTTACCTCCAGTATAAATAATAATAAAATCACAAAGAACTGGCAACATATGCTTTAAATTCCATTCTAGAGTAGACCCAAGGAACTTCTTTCTCTTTCTCCCCATCCTTATAGTGGCAAAATGTGAACCAACTATGCAAGGGGACTCGAAACCCACTTTTATGGCATAATGTAGTCTTGAATGTGGTCTTTGCTTTTACACCTCAGCATGCCTCTCTCTCTCTCATCATCCCCTGCTAGAAGGTGTCTCTTTGGTAACTACAGATGTCGTGCTGGGTAGCTGAAAGGTGAGAGGACTCTGCTCCTCATACTCTGGGTTTTTTCCTTCCTCTGCATATATGTGAACACTGTAAGCATGTTTTCTGTGGTTCTTCTTCCTTTGCCCTATCAGAGACAGGCTGAGGAATGCCGTCAAGCACAGGAGTGTAAGGAGAAGTCCTGCACACTGATGTATCAGTCTTGCATCTCTTGTGGATTTGGGGAAAGCCCAGGAGGAGACTTACTGCCCGAGTCTCAATCTGTGTTCAGGATTGTTTTTTAGACTATGGAGCTTTGTTCTTCACTCTCTTTGGGTCTGCACCACAGCCACCGACACAAAAGCACCCCTCTGCCAGGCCTACATGTTTCTGAACTGGAAGTTAGTAAATGTGATTTCATCAAAGCACCTCCAGCTGTGGACAGCCCATAATGGGGAACACAGCTGTATCATTACAAAGATACTTTTTTCTGGCATAGCTCAGAACCTTGCTTGCACAGAAAGAGGTTTGCCCACCCGTTCCTGCAGCCTGCCCAGCACCTGTGTGGTACCACAGTCCTTTCATCATACCAGCATGACTAATGTGGTATGATGCAACTTCTGTGGGTGCACGGGACTGAAGGCAAGTGCTGTTTACAGGAGTTAGGGAATACCACATGTGTATGATCTGAGAAAGTAATAAGAGGGTTGTTTTTTTTAAACTTAGAAAGAAACAACAATTTTGCAGTAAACAGGATAAATTTTAGGAGAGCAAAGATAACATCTGTTTTCAATGTTTTTTTATCAGTTCTGTCAGAACGGATCTCTTAACACCTTAGAAGTATCCCCAAAGCCTTCCTGAACTTTCCCTTCTTTGAGCAAGGGACTCCTCTTGTTTTTGGGGAGCTACCTGAAGGATGTGAGATGCAGTTTCTCCTTTAAAGCAGTAACTTTTACTTCTGGAACCACTAATCACATTTTCAGGACCACAGTTAGTGGCCAAGACAACATTAAAACCAAACAGGGTTCACCAGAGACTGCTTCCTCTTGAGCTTGTATTGCACTAAGCCTTTTTTAAACCACCACTTTTTACCTTGTCCTTTGGAACACCGAATTACACAGCTCCAAAGAATTTATGCAGAAAGGAAAAGGCCAGGGGAAAGGAGTTAAATTTAGGCTTCCCACATGTGGTATGGGTAAGTAAGCCTCAAATGTGCAGCTCTGTTTTTAGGCTCCCAAGTCTGACAAGAGAGACATATTCATTTGGGGGGCACAGGACGCTCACGGCCGCGCTCATTGCAATCCCAACAGTGCACACGCTCCCTAACAATGAGTTATGAAAGACAGATGAGCTGCACAAGGCATGTGTGCATGGAGGTATTTTCCAGAGCTATAACTGCATGTGGGATATAAAATGTTGGGGTGAGTAACCCTTTTCAAAAACAGGGGCTGAAGCGATTTTAAATCCCTTCTGGGGACGACATCTGAGTTCCAAAGAAATCATTTCCAAATAAATAAAAGGATGAAGAAAAGAGAAAGATTTTACTACTATGAACTTTACTACCTTACTGCTAGGAAAAGAATTGCTTTTTGTCTGCAATGAAATTGCACATATGGAAGTGTCCGACTTAAAATAAGCTACAACTACTAATTTCTATTACAATATTTGGTGACTTTAATCTATGCTTCATAAATTCATTCAGAAAATGACTTAAAATGCTTGAGGGAACAGTGAACTAGTGCACCTGATTTTATATTTTAAAGTATCTGTATGAAGTGTAATCCCTGAACTTCTGAATACTACATATACTATATTATTAAATGTAATTACAAAAGTAATTATAAAATACAAACATACCAGGTAGTATAATCTGTGGAAAACAAACACTTCTGCAATCTATTAACAATTACAGTGAATTTAGACCTTTAGAAGACCTAACTGGCCACATTCCCTTGCCTCTGTTGAAGACTAGGTAGTCCAGATGGATTATTTAAAAACTATTACCATCCCACAGAATGTGATTTGTAGTCTGATGAGAATGTAGTCTTAAAAATGCCTCTTTGCTTTAATTAATATGGGAAGCAGAAAAATTTAAAAAACTTTTCAAGTGGTCTTATCAATAAATAATTATATATGAGCATCAGCTCAGATGTATGTCCTGCCTTTAAAGTTGCAGAAGTCTACATCAGTAGTACAAAAAAATCTCCCTTAATAGTGAGATGGCTTTCTTTTATTTTTTTTTTAACTTCTATCTCAATTAGCAAGGATTTAATAAAGGAGATTTAAAATGGAATCACTCAGCTGCCACTGACTTTTTCCAGGATATATGTATGTAATCTTTTTCAGAAATTCTGATCCACATTTATGACTTGTCTTGGCATTTATTGAAATTGCAACAAATTCTTTCAAAAGGAATATGTGTCTACGCATGTATACACATGTGTACATGAAAACAGATTCCTTCATTTTTCTCTCCTACTAATTTTTATGTCTGTGGGCCCATGATGAATCACTATATCCCACAGGGTATACATGAATCAGAAAAATAATACATTCATGCAAAACCAAGTGGATGGCAAAAGGGCTGAAACAACAGCATTTGATTCAGGAGTGTCTGCATGTTCTCTTCACAGAAAAGTAAACATTTAGAAGTACTTTGCCAAAATACCTGCTTTGTTTGGTGGAGTGAGAAGGAAGGAAATACTAGAATGGCTTGGAGGAGATACCTGATCACTCTTTCTATATAATGCAGTGGTGCTCTATTCTAAAAAATAAACCATCTGCAACTAAAGGTGCTTCACTAACTAAAATCAATGTGCAAGTTTCTCAGTGTGGCACAAGTTTTCCTAAAATCAGGAATCTTCTCTCCCAGTCCCAGCCCCCAAAATCCTGTATTATATCCTACAATTTAAAATCCACTTTATTTTATTACAGTCTATTGTGTTTAATGAAAAACTTCTCATGAGCCAGGAAGTAGCTGTTTATAGCTGTGTGTTGTGGAAATCACAGTGAAGGATTAGAAACCGGAGTAAAATTGGTTACAGCTATATGAGAGAGCATAAGCACAAGATAGAGCCAACCCCCCCCTTATACACCCTGACTTTGCTTTTCCTCTCATCCTTCTGGACTATTCCTTTTCCATGCACCTACTTCCATCTCTTGCTATGAAATTTGGAGGTTTGACTTTTGATTTGTTGCTCTGCCCTCTTTTTTCAGCTGAACCAACTGAGCTGTGAGTCAGACTTTACGATATTATAGAATAAACCTGTTTTGGATTGCAGCCATTGGACAGGAGAAACTAGACACAACGGGGAATGTGCTCTCTGGAAATAAACCAAGCAGTCTGGAAAAAGCGAGAGCTATCCTAATTTGAGTGCAATCTTTGTACCAAACCTCAAGTCTTTTACGGATTCAGTGGTCTGCTTAATTATTCCCACTCTGACTTGATCTAAGGACCATCTCCTCCTCTGGAAGATTTGCTGGTGTTCATGAAAACCAGGCAGGAGTTTCCAAAGCCTGCATAGAGTTCTACTACCGTACTCCTCGGTCCCCATTGTCTTCTCTGTAATGAGACAATGAGACTTCTATGTCTGTGTTATGGGACAGGGTGGAAAGAGAGCCAAAAGTACAGTGTCTCATGCAGAGAGCCGTTATTAGACGCCAAGGGGAAAGCAGTCACCTAAATCATTTCTCAGACTTGCACTAATTTCAAAGAAACCTGCTCACTCATCTTCCAGCCATAAGCCAAAAGCTGTGCCAAAGCATCAGGCAGGTTTGAGAAGCAAGTGTGAGGGAGGGAAAATGGCCAAGGCTAGTTTGGGAACATGCACAATGATTGACTGGAAAAGTAAACAAGTCATAATTCCAACAATTTACATTTTATCAAAATTTCATGTGAGAATAAAAGATTAAGAATCAGCCAGAGTGCTCCATTACAATGCTGGCACTTAGCACAAAGCTAAATTTTGGAAATGGCAAATATGTCATCATTCCACATTCAATTCGAGGAATTAAATATTTTATGGATCTAAGAAAATGCTCTCATTCCTTCCATCTATGAACCATCTGTGGCAGATTTGTATTTACGGGGAGAGAGATGAGGAGTAGCACGCCATGACGTCACCAGCATTCCTTCCTCAGCAGAAGAGGAATTAGAGAGAGAAATTAATCTCAGCATTGGCCAGATGAACAATCAGCTGAATATGTTTTTAAAGGTGCTACACCATACATTTCAGGTTTATGTGCATCTGTGTCACAAAAAAATTCAGCTAAAAACAGTGATGGCAGGATGTACATGAGCCATCTCTGTATATACCTGTTGCTTGCTAGGTACTTGGGGGCTTGATTATAGAAATTGCAATGTTTCCACTTGGCTGAGAAGATCAAGAATGACTATTAGAAAATTTTGAGTTAATAAACTGGACAAGTGACACAGACACCCTTTACTGAGAGACATCCAGACTCCCCAGAGGAGGAACAAACAATAATATCTATAATACATAGTAGATATAACCACTTTCTCTAGAAAAAGAGAAGTAAAATATTCAAGGTGCAGACTGCATTTTATGTTACTATAAGATATATAGCATACAGAGAAAACACACAAGCAATTCATTTATTTTAAGAGAGATGGACACTTTTTACTATGATTTTAACTGGAAAAAAACATTGTTTCCCTGATACCAATTATGCTGCTTAGAAGAAAAAGAGTTTATGTAGCCATGAAAAACAAATGTTCAGGCTAATAACTTTTTTAATGCTACTTCAAATTCCTACTAAATGTAACTATAAAAAGCTTCCTTTTGTTGTTGATTCTAATGTTAAACAGCCATGTCAGGAGCCTTTGGGAGTTTATTTTATAACAATACTGAGGAAGAGGGAATCCTAGCTACAGAGGTATTTCCTGTGCCAGCTTCCATCCTAAAATTGCCACACTGCATAAATTAAAGTTTTAAAATAGGCCTGTTCACCGGTATAAAACAAAAACCCAACACCCCTGCAGAGTTCAGCTGTAAACTTGGTCTAGCTGATAATTTGATCCTTCAGAACAAAGCACACAGCAGATCCAGTCCGATATTCTAACCTTTCCACATAATGATTAGGAAAATATTACCAAGTGAAGAACTGTCAAATACACAGATATGAGTCACCACACTGTGACCTTTTTATGAATGTGACAGAAAGTATTTCACATTCCAATACCTACTTTGGCACTCAGCTATGGACAATCTAATGTAAAACTTGTTGGTATTTGCCACTTGCAGTGATATCCCACAACTGGTAGACCTGAGACAGGAGGGCAACTTGGCACGTACAACACCCTAGGCTCATCTCTAGTGTCAGGTCATGGAATATCTTCCGTCATAGGCCAAGCTAGAAACACATCCAGTAATTTCCACTGGTTTGATATAAACAACATAAATCACCTAGATCTAATTCAGAATGAATACCAATACAATAGCAGAAAAACAGCAAACTGAATACAAGCTGTACCTTTGTGACAGGCAGTTCCTTGGATTTAGACTCAAAGAGATGCTCCAGTTTGGAAGTGTCCACCTTAATGGGTTCCAGTTTCGACCACAGGAATTCTCTGCAGCGTTTGTTGTTTTTACACTGCCACTCAAATGGCCGTACCTCATTCCAAAACAGACGGATGGTTTTCTTCTTCTTTATAAATGCTGGCTGACCCCTAGAAACCTGGGGTGACCCTAAACCCTGAGGAGTGCTGAACAGTGGAGGAGGAGCCAATAAATTAGCAGAGGGTGGAGGTGGAGGCGGACATCCAAACAAGGGGGGAGGCGGTGGAGGAGGCAAACCCAGAAAAGAAGGTGGAGGTGGAGGAGGGGGAACAAGGGAGTCCCCAGGACCCATATCCATGTCCAACACATCTACATCATCCTCCTCCCCCAAGTCTGTAAAATCCATGTCTTTGATTTTAAGTTCTCGAGGATTAGCCATGAGCTGATCCCAGATGTAATCAGATTCCTTCTTTGTCTGTGCTGGTGTTTTCTCGGGGACCTGTTCACTGATTTCATCTTCAGGCACTGCTGTCCCCTTAGCCAGATCACCACTGTTAAATTTTTCTGCAAAGGCTTTCACACTGCCTTGGTTGTCCAGATTTCCAATCTCCATCTTTTTGACACTTTCATCTTTGCCCTGCTTTGTGGCCTGAAGAATAGAGATCCTGCTGGCTAGGCTAGTGAGTGACTCCTCGCTTTCCTCCGTCTCCTTCTTTTCCTCCTTCGCCTCCAGCTCCTTCTCCTCTTCATCTTTGGGCTTTTTGTTATGCGCATACAACATGTCCAGCATAAACCGCTTGTTGTTGAGGATGTTGCTGCACTGCTCATTCACACCAGCATCCTGAATGGTCTGTGACCATGGACCTGCAATCACACACACAGAGATGGGAAGTCAAGGGAAGGAAGTCAGAGCACCAAGAACACTCTTCAATCCCCCCAAAATAACCATTTGGGGGATGCATGTACAACTAGTCTGAAACTGGGTAAGCAGTTACTGTCAAAATTCTGAAATAAGATACAGCACTGATACATGGCCTGATCTTGATGGGTTGGGAGTAATTCTCAAAAATGGAAGGGGAGTAAAGAATAATAGGTAGCTTGGGAGGGACTATGTAACTTTCAGGATTTGAATGTTCAGGTTTCTCCTGAAATCTGTCAAGTTTCACTTTGTGCTTACTACCTCAGCTCATTTTATACAGTGCACAAATTCTCATAACCTTTAGTATTCCAGAATGGGGCTTAAATATCATGATAATGACACAAAATAGGTTATCATACTCTTCACCTGGCCACATACTGGAATAACCTCAGGAAAATTTCCATATGAAAGAGATCTTTCTTGCCTGATGTCAAGGTCAACATGCAGCTGTTTACTTCTCCTCCTACCACCCTGCTGGCTAGGGAAGGGCAGTTTTCAGACCCGGCCATTCCTCAGAACCCCCTGGTGGGGTACTTGGACCATCTTCACAACACAGACTATTGGAATTCCAAAGCAGGCTGCATACCCAGGGTACAGCTCTCAGGGCAACTCAGTGAGTGTAAGTATAAGGAAGATTTTTAAAGTTGTTTATAATATGAGAACCTTTATAAAATATTTTTGAACATGCTGCTCAATAACCACTATTACCCTCCCTGTTATATGACAGTGTTGAAAGACTATTGGCCTTCCCACATCACAGTCATTTAACAAGTCACTGTAATGAAGCTTCATCTTTCTGACTACTGCTTTTCTCACCAATAATATGCAAAATACCATGTTTGAGACAGCACCATAAATAACAAATTATAGTGGTCAAACTGTAAAAATATATGATGTAAGCGTCTCTGTGACTCCATTTCCCTGAATTTAATACTGCTAACCAATGTGGATAATGTGTCTAAAAATTATGGTGCTCCTTTTTCCAGTGGGCATCAAATAAAGTGATTAAACATGCAACAATGATAATTCTTCACACTTACTGTATTTCCTGTATGGAATTCCTTCTGTTCCCCATAGTCCTTACACATTTTATTAATACATTTTTCATAAACTCTGCTTCTTTTATTTCATCATTTTACTTTGATCGCTAGCCTGCCTTTTTTGGGAGGTCCTTGTGGTTAAAGATTTTCTTTTATACCTGTTGGTTGCCCTTTTTCTTAAACTCCCATTTTATCTTTGTTTCTTCACTTACGCTCCCACCTTTTTCAGTACTTTATAGTTTTAAATATCTTTTACGGCTTCCTTTGTCAATGGAGCTGCTTTCTTACCACAACATCTAGTCCCGTGCTCTGAGAAGGTATCCTCTTGGTGAGATCTACATTCAGAGCCCCAGAACTCCCTGCCTCCCCTCCCTTAAAACAACAGTGCATTAAAATGTAGGGCCCTGAAGCACAAAGCATATGGACAGCAGTGACTCCTGCCTCTATTTAGATCAAGCCCTAAACCATGTTTTAAAATCAGTCCAGAGGTTTAACCCCAGACAAAAGAAAGATTTTTTTCAGCAATGGATACAACCTACTTTCCTGCAGGCAGCTTGACTTCTTCCATGATCTGCTCATTTTTCCTCAGACTTAATCCATGGGATTGCTTTCTTACCAATACTTGTCACCTGAGGCAGTCTCTTAGATTTCTCTCAGAGGTAGTTTCACTAGACAATGTCACTAGACAACTCCTTCCCCACACCATCTATTTTACCCAGCTGTGCCCTCACAGAGGATTTCCCCCTATTCCAAGCCTTTCTTTCAAAGATGTTCAAGATGGCTCCCAAGATCCATCCCACAAACCCCACATTATGTACCCGCTCTCAGTTTCACCAGATGGAATCCTCCAGTGTTTAATCCCTTTGCAAAACTGCTCATCGGAATTTCCTTAGACACAGTCCCTAATTTGGGTTCCCCAAGTCTGCCTCCAATTGTCCAAGCTGATCAAAGATCACTGCTATGAAGACTCTTGCTACCTTGGTGGCCGATTCTGCCCTCCTCTCCACAGGTAAAGCTTTGAAATACCATTGGAGAAACAAGACTTGTTGGAAGCCAAATTTGGCAGGATGGCTAATGAAGAAGCCTGCACCAAGGGCTTTGTCCTCAATGCACCTGGGCAGAACCTCATAAATGGCAGAATGCACGTTGAGAATCTCAGAACTGCTGGAGAAAGTGCTCTTGTTTGCTTTCCAAAACTCCTCAGCTACTAGAGAGCAAACAATTCACTACATGAGACCTCCTACACAGCACTACTGAATAAATCTTTGGTCTACTGGTAGTGTAGGACAATTTTAAGATGTTGATTTTAATAAGAGTACATTTCTTAGCTTTTAACAAAAGTACATGGGGACTTTAAATTGGAGTGGTAACAGGTCGGTAACAGACAAGATAAGGAGAAAAAACCTGCAACTGGTCTCCTTTATTTGCATTTGGACTATCTTGGACTATGCCACAGTGTAACAACATCCTTCATCTGTGATACCTCCCCTGCCTTTCCTACACATATATCCATCTACATTCTTTATGAGTACAACAGCATTCTAAGTAACTCAATCTTGGTGCTGACTGAACAGAAATTAGCTCTTAAATTTAGGATATAATTCATGTAATGCTTCCCAGAAAAAGAAGTGACAGATTTAAACTTGAACAGTTCAATCTGACAGTCTGTGTCTGAGGTAATCGCTGGGATTCAGAGCCACCCCTCTTCTTTCAGGACAGAGCAGGACTATTTCACGCTGTGAAGCACATCTTGTTTTCTTACCTAGAATTTAGAAAATGTAGGACAATGCATTCCATGGCTCAGAGCAAAGAAAACGTGGGAATCCAATGCCCTAATTACATTACATTCCTTTACCTCACTATAAAAAAGGGAAAAGAGTAATCAACAAAGTCGAAGTCTGCCTTTTATTCCCTCCCTGACTGGGTGGCATGATGAAGTCTGGTTATCATTATCTCTCTGGGCAGAAACTTGGTACTTAACGTGTTTCCCAGGCCGGGCCTTTGCAGGCTGGTGCCTGGTGGCGTATTTGACCAGAATCCCTCAGCACCACAAAACTGGTCTTTTCCAGACAAGGTGTACTTCATGTGCCTCCTCCACATGAGCTAAAGATGGCCACAGCCCAGACCTATCTTCAGTAGCTCCTATGTATCTCTCTCTGCTGTCTGAAGCCTGACCAAGACAGAAGAACTGAAGGGAAGGAACAAACATCTCAGCCCTCACTGCTCTTCCTTTTCCACTTCCAGAAAAGGTATCTGGAACTTCATGACAAATCATGTCAGCACAGCCCCTTGTCTCACTGACTTATGTACAGAAAACCCAAATAAATGCTCCAGGAGTTAGAGATGCAAGTCTCTGCAACATGGTAATTCAATAGTTAATATATTAATCTTAGGGGAAGAAAATAATCTCAAATCAAATGAAACTTCATTTCATCAAGGCCCTACTGTCCCTCAAACATAGAAACCCCAATAAAGTCTGGATGTCCAAGCAGAGAGTAGACAAGACTTGGCCATGGTGAAGAAAGTCTTAGATAGGTGCAAAGGGTTTGTTAGCTAATTAACACAATATCAGAGCTGCTAATTGAACATTCTTTTTCCACCAGAAACCCTTCATTATTGAAAAAGCTTCACTTTACCAGTTTCATTGTCACTGGTTAACTTGTCCTCTCTCTCTTCCCTCTCTAAAGTGCTGCTTGCTGAGGATATACTGGATGCAGAACAGTTGTCTTTTTCATTCACTTCCTCATTCTGCCTCTCTTTTTCACTGAGTATTGCACTTTCTTCTGGCTCTCTCTCTGGTCCTTGTTCCACCTCACTCTCTGGTCCCACCTCTGTAGCCTCTATTTCCTTGGGTGTCTCCGTTCCCTGCTTGGCCTCAGCCTCAGCCTCCTGCTCTGGTTCTGGTTCTGTCTCTGTCTCTGGTTCGGGTTCACTGGCACTCACTGGTGGAGAGAACAATGGGAGAAAGAGATTCACTTAACAACGGAGCCATCTCAGGTTCACCTCTCTAAACGAGAGCGATGTGAGCGTTGTACAAGTGCCTTATGGAAAGAAAATAAAACGCAAGTCCACGGCATGCTTAGGAACATCGGGAGCAACAGACTGATGGATGTTGTGCGACGACAGCATTGCACATGAGAATGGCCTGGCAAGCCCCCTCACTCGCTGTCTGGAGCCAGCCCACTATTTTTATACATACTTCCACAGCTGCAGTGTTGGACTCGCACAAGGATTTGAACAAACCAGCAGAAAATGGGCATCTCACCTGAGCATTGACAACTCAGTGCCTAGACAGAGCCAGGAAAGAAGAGATTTAAAGAAAAAAAAAACAAAACCAAAAGGAGGGTGATTGTGGCTTTTGGTTGAATTTTCTTTGGGTTCTGGAAGAATTCTTTTTTCACCTGATGATGAACACTTCAACGAAAAAAATACAAGTATTAGTTTTAATAACACAGTTGAATGGCACAGTCTGGAAATGGCACTGTCACACATTTGGCTGACAAAAACCATATGTTGTTTCATGCACATTTACTTCAGAATAGCCACATCAAAACTGAGCAAAGTTTCCAACTGCTTGGCCTATGGCACATATTTGTTTCCAATTGGTTGGCATATGGCATACGATGAGCTTTTTTATCAGTTGGCACACAGCAAATACTGTTGATAGTACACTTTGTTTCTTCTTCCCTGCTTTCCCAGTGAAATGAATTCATTCACCTTTAGGGTTTTTAGCTGTAACAGCAGACTTTCACATGCAAATACTCTCTGCATGCTGCAAAGAAACTGAAGAGCATCCACACATGTTCACATCAAGCAGCTCACAATTCTCTGAAACCTGAAATGGCCATGCAAAGAGTGGCAAAAATGGGCATGCATGTTAGCTCTGCATACTTCCCAAATTCCCTCTGTACTAAATCTTGTGTTGGGTGGCTGAACTGTAATGACCAAGTCATGTTTGTTTTGTCCCTCTGTTAACTATTTTTCACTACAATATTGCAAAAGAGTCTTCTGGACTTCACATTGTCTTTGGATTACATGAAATACAATGGGATTTTCTTCAGGAACTACATGAACCTTTGAAGGAAAAAAAAAAAGTATCACACTGAAATACTGGAATGCAATCCAAATACTTCAGTCCTCTACTGAGCAGGTAAGTAGATTTATCCTAAGTAAATATAAGCCAAAATAACAAAGATCATATTCTTCTCCATTGAGAGCACCTGAAAGTCTAATACTAGATATGCAGGCACCTCTGCACGTGCCTCATTTCTCTAAATGTACCTTACCTATGACTGTATCCTGGACACTGCCTAGGAGAGAATCAAAATTACAGAGGACTGTCAAGAAGTTAGCAGATACTACAAATCCCAGTGATGTGTTTCTCACCACAGCTGTCAGTGTGTAGGGTATAGCATGGGAACATTTTAAAGTCAAGCCAAGATTTGAATATAACTGAGATGGAAGCTTAGGAATTCTTCAGGAGTTCCTGGAACTAATGTGGTACTTTAGCATGAAAGATTCTCAGCTTGCCATGGTGCAATGGTCCATATATACAGATGTCACTAATTCATCCATGAATAATCATAATGGCATATGAATTTTAGATACTTCTCTCTAAAAAAAAAGCTATCACGAATTAACCAAAAAGGTCAACTCCAACAGATCAGAGGGAGAAAGAAGCTGATTAAAACATGGCCAGGACTCCTAATGCTTATTGTACCTTTGTCCTTATGAAGCTACATTGAAGATTCAATAGGAAAAAGTCAGGGGAGATTACAGGGAGATGTAAGAAATGCTTGAGAAAATGGAAAGTTCAAAAGAATTCCAGATACTCTTCTAACAAGAAATATTCCACACACACCAGAAATATGCAGCAAATTAGCAGAATCTAATACATAACAAAGAGTAAAGAGCAATATACTGACATAGGCTGCTCTTTTGAGTTCAAGGAATAACAAAATCTAAGTACTAGAAAAAAACAAGGATATGTTGACACTCATTTTGACAGCCTCTCTCTCTCTCTCGATATCATATCAAACAATCCACCTATAACCCAAATCACTTAAAAATAGTGAGCTAAGTCCAGCAGCACTTCCCTTAGGAAGCAGTACAAAAATCAAATATGCCAGGAAACACTATCAAGAGAACAAAGTCAGCAAGCTAGACATGTGTCCATCACTTGCATTTCCATCATGTAATCCACTGTGGTGATATTAATGAGAACTTCTGAAGATGTAAAAATTATGATTCTCAGTGAATTAATAGTGGCCTATTTGAAATGAGCTCAAACTTTCAGCCCCACATCTACTGGGTCCATTTTCATACCCAACAAAACACTACTCTAAGTGGCAACCCTACCGGCGGCAAGAGAAATAAATAACAGACCAGGCTCTGTCCCCTGTCTTCAGACTTCTACTGGTGGAGAGTGCAAAGGCTCAGGAAAGCAAGCCTGTTCGTATCAAAAAGCATCAGCAACTAAGAAGGCGTGCCTGAGATGTTAAGGAGCATGACACCTTTTTAAGCTGATCCCTTCTGAAAAGCAAGGCTAAGAACTTATAATACAGTAGAAGGATTTGGACATTTCCTTTAATACTCAACTATAAATGAACTTTGAAGCAGACACAAGATGTTGTATCCTGTTGATAAGAACTCAACCCTCCAGTCCTATAAGCCCTCAGAGAGAACAAACATCCCTCTGGGCCCACATCTAATCCCCTGTCAGGCTAACAGATTAGCCAACCACATCCTCATATATTTTCTCTGCTTTCCACTTGGAGGTGTGAGATACACATGCTGAGTATCTCTTGTGGATGCATACAGTAAGTCTGAAAATGTCTATGTCTGCCCAAGACCTCTTGTTTCAATTGCTCAGGCATCGCCTTAAGTCTTGGCTGTTATCTCCCTTCAGCTCCTCCAGCACAGGATCCCTCTTCCTCTGAATTCTGCAGGGACTCCCTATCTCTCCCCACTCTCACTCCAGTCTTTTCCTCCCACTCCTTGTGATGGTAAGAACAGGTGCAAAGTGAACTGGCTCTTTCTTCATGCAGTCAGAAACAACCCTTTTTTGTCCCCCCACCCCAGTTCCTCCTCTGACTTTCTGTGTCATGGTTCCTTTGGATTTACAACTGAGGCTGCACTGGGCTCATTGCACGCTCAGGCTCTGGTGCTTCCCCATCTGCTGAGATGCTGTCATCAGTCATACTCTGGGCAGTATTTGAACCCTGCTCAACTACCAGTATGTTCAGAAGGTCTCCTACTATCCACAGTGTGCACCTGGGTTGGCCTGCTTGCTTCCTCACGTGCTAAAAAAGCTGCTTCTTTCAGAGAAGGGTTCACCTGCAATTCCTTTGTAGATTGACTTCAGAGATGTCTCAGTTATTGTTGCTCCTCCTTTACTGCATACTTGCACTTCACAAAATATTCTCCAATGAAATTACAAAAGAGTAAGTAGCTGCTCTGAAAAAAGAAATTAAGTTCCTTTTTGCAGTTATGGGACTGCCTTCATTTCCTCTGAATGCCATAACACAAGTTTTACAAGAGTAAGTCCTACAAGACTTGATTACTTCAGTGGAACCAATTGTTTTATATGAGAAAACACTTCAGCTCAATAAGTCCAGATTTTTATATTGGGCAATGATACTGGCACACTTCACAGTGTAAAACAAAGTTCCACAGACAGAATCTGTTTCCTTCTTAATACCAGTAGATACTGGATGGCCACAGGATATTTCAGCACAAAAGAAATAAAATAAATCTGGCTTCAAAAATCCCTTATTGTTTTGCTAGTAGATGAACACTCTTTACCCTTGACCTCAGGTTCTGAATTCTGCGGATGAATATCACACATGTGTTAACACCATTCTTGCAGAGTCTTTAGAGCATCCTATGCACAGAACCAAGGAACTGTTTTCCTTCTGCTGTTTCATTCCTGCTTGGGAAGATGGTGAACTCCACGTTAAAAGCAACTGCTTGGGGTGCAAGTAATCTGAGTTCTGCCCATGTATCTCCTTCAGCTTTTCTACAACTCACTTAAGCAAGTTAATGCTTCATTTTCTCTACCTATTAAGTGGGATTCATAACCCTTCCTAAGAACAGTAAAATTGAGATTTTAATTCGTTATGGAGCATAAGGAAGTAAGGTAATAGTACAGAGACCATGGCACAGTGTCTATATTAAGCCTGTCCCCTGTTGGCAGATATCGAATGATATGGGCTTCCAGATGGTGTGTCCTACCCACATGCTCATGACTTCCTATGACCTTTCCAATGCTTTTGGTAGGTCTGAAAAAGCAGCCATTCCCCATGCACAGATCCCACTGAAGTATGCAGATTTCAGGTCCCTGCTCAGGTTCTGTCCTGGCCATCTGCCTGCAGCTGCCTTTGGCTGGAAGCCTACCCTACCCCATCCATATATTCTCTCCTTGTGGTCCATCTGCCAGGCTTCCAGGTGCTGCCCTCCAATACCTACTATATTGCCAGGAGTTTTAGTAGAGATGTCCTGTCTATCCACATGTTGATAGCTTTGCCATATTCTGGCTGTCTGAAGCTGCCCTGTACACCTGCTCTAAATGTATTCTCCAAATGGATTGTGCTGCTCCATTTCATGCTGCAATTTTTTTTAATGCTTCCAGGAGAAATATGTTAAAATAATCATCACAAGAGATACTTGCTCCCTACCCAGCTCTGAAATCCTAATGGTGGAAACATCCAGCTTATTTGCTCTAAAAGCAATATAGCATCAAATAAAATGGGCGTTTGGATGTTTCTGACTATCAATATTGGAGGAAAATATCTGTGGTTTCTAAGTTCAAATGATTCTACTGAGACTCTTAAGGTTCCAAACAAGAAAACTGGGGAATATAATTGGGAAAATATATAAAACTAAATAAAATAAACTTCACCTACTTAGTACAGTGAGGACAAACGTATGCAACATTCAGTATTTGTAATGTTTTTCTCAAATTGCCTTGCTTTATAGCATGCTACCAGCCATAACACTCCATAAAACCAAGCAGTGCAAGTTACAAATGCATTAATCACCAATAGCATGTAGCAGGAAATCAAATAAAATAAAAATGAGTGATGGCGATAATTTGCCCTCAACATGCATTCTAGCTCCCAGTGTTAATGCAACATCATGTGGTGCAAATATAAATCTGTATGGCGTGTGTTGTTTTGTGGACTGAAGGAGAGGTACATGATGCAAGTGGCAGAATCACACACACACACACAGAAAAAGCATTGCTCTGTACACACCAATAAATTATATGACAGCAAACCAACCGTGCAAACACTGGTTATACTTTCCTTTTTACTAATTGTCTGTGGTCTCTTTTAAGTCCTTTATGACTTGTGCTACAATTTTAAGAGTTTTTCTTGGTATTAAAAATAATCAACACACTCCCCCTGCCTTCAGTTCAAGACCTTTTCTGTTTGTCACATTCAGCCTGTGCTCTACTGGAAGGTTATTATAATCTTGGCATTCATCTGTTGCATTTCTTTTGAGAATCCACATACGCAAAATCTGTTGGCAGGAACAGTTTGTCTACTTCTCATATATAAGGAACATGACACTAAAATTAAGACCCTCTATATTCTCTATTTTCTAATTATGCCATTTGAAGAGCAACAGACTGATAGGATAAATCAGCAGCAATTAGCAGTGTATCCTATTATTGAACAGATTACATGATATCCAAATCAATGCAAAAGAATAGGAAATTCAGGAAGACAGGATGGAACAATGCAAGACCCTTTACTTCGGCATCTCATAGATTATATTCTTGCAGTCACGCATCAAAAATCACCACTATCCCAAGAGAAATAAACAATGCTGTGAGAAACCAGCATTGTTTCCCCTGCCCTCCTTTTCACTTACCTTCTGAGGGCTGAGGAGTTCCAGAAGGGATGGAAGGGGTCTTCGGCTCTTCCTGGGACTCTATGGATGCTGGGCTGACACACTTGGGTACAGGTGAGGATGGAGCTGAAGGAGATCTCAGGTTCAAGGACAGCTCACTTCTGCCTTGGCTCACACTCCGACTTTTCAGCTCCTTCTCATACTCCTCTGCTGCCAACTTCTCCAAGTATTTGTATCTGAAAGTTAAATTCCAGAGGGTTTCCGTAAAGAAGAAGAAGCCTGTGGCTGATGCTTGTTTATGGATGAAACACCTGCAGAGAATGAGCTGATTTCCTGACACAAGAGGTACAGCACTGAACTGCCTGCTTGCCCAATCTGCCAAAAAGTGCACACCAAAGCAAAGACTACTGCCCCGAAAAATGTTAAATTGCGCATTACAATACAAAAGCAAAAACCAGCAGAGTTAAAGAACCTTTAGATGGAGTATTTTGTCTGCACAGTCCTTCTCCTTTTGGAAGCATTTGTCTGTCCTCCTTTTCACCCTCCTCCTCCTCTTCCTCCTCCTCTCAGCCCTCCCTCTCCCAAAACTAAAACGGGAGAGAAAAAAAAAAAACTAAAAAGAAGAAAAAAACCCCCTCCAAACCCAGAGCCCCTCAATACTGATGCAAATTGCCAAAATCTGAGACTTGCTGTAAGGAGAGGAAAATGCAGCAGACAAAACCAGATATCCCTGAAAATAATACCAATAATAAACGTTTGGATTGACTATCTAAAGACTCTGAACCTGCTTCTATTTGCTCTGAGAGCAATGCACTGGAATTCACTTTGTTCTCTCCAGAGCCTACAATGGAAAGTTTCTTTTTTTTATTCTGAAAAATTTCTCTGCCGGACTCAGACATCCAATAGCTTGTACCTGACGTCACATGTAGTTTATTCATCAAAGTCACTTTAAAAGAACAAAGATACATCTGTTTTGCATTCTAGGCAGGCAGAACTCACTAACTGTTTATTAAGACCAGCTACCAATCATATTCTTCATAGTATGCTTTATACATTTCGACCAAAATAACTTTTAAATATGTGCTTGTTCCAGATGCCTGCTAATTTTATCCACCATTATTTGCTAAGGAATAAATTCATGAGTACAGCTGGATCAGGCTTTAGACTGTTTGCCTTATCCACAAGTGAGCTATTAGACAGGTTAATCAAGACTACTGCTTATGTCCCTGAAACACTCTGGTCATTCCCTATAACACACTGCTGTAAACACTTCATAACAGTGAACACCTCTCCTCCCCCCTTCTGCATCACTGACAGCCAAAATTAGTGTACGATGGTGCACTATAAGCAGGCAGGGTAAAGAAGTCAGCCATATGTGGTAACAAACATGCTTAGTACATATGGTAGCCACACGCATGCACATTTGCAAACATCCATATAGAGCACAGAAATGTGTCTTTGAAGAGCAGTCCTTGTGTTTTCAGAGGCAATTTGCCTTATTGCAGACAGCAATAATGAAGAACAAATTCGTTTTCTTTTATTCCTCCAGAGGTATGCATAGGCTTTGAACAAATTCTGCAAGAGAAAGAACCCCTACAGACTCTGGATGAAAATATAACAAGCTGCATACTTGCATGGTTATAAAATAGGAACTGTTTACAGTTCTAACATGAAGCCAATTCTCGGGACTGAATCTTGCCTTTTCAATAGAGGGGAAAGCCTTTCTCTGGCATCAGCATGATGTTTGGTACAGTTCATGAAGCCACTCTTTCTTTGAACATTGGTCACTTATGTACAGTGCCTTCCACCTCCTCACAAGCAGAGCAGATGGGACTCCAGACTCATAAAGAGCCATTCAAACTGATTATTTGGCACAAACAGGTACAACCCAGCTGGCTGCTGCCAAGGGGGTTTTGCAGTTTGCCAACAGACTACAACAAAGATCTGGATGGATCCTTCTATAATGGGGAGAGCTACATTGTTTTATTGTCCTCAGTTCTTTTTCAGGTGCTTTAACATTTTCGGTAGCTGTGTGCTGCACCGCCAACCAGCAAAGCAGAGATTAACATCGCGAGGTGACTTTTCAAAATGTATCTGATTATTATACTGAAACAAAAAAAGGAACCAGAACAGCAACTCCAATGGCAACACATCAGCAGAACTAGTTATGAAATGGGAAGCTTAATAAATAGGTATAACTGAGAAACAAAAAACCATTCAAGAATCAGTTACTAACGCTTCACACTTGATAAATGACATTATTTAAGTTATTTTTTGTTTCTGACAAATATCTTCATAATGAATGAATGCCAGCAGTAGATAAGCAAGGTCTCGTGAAGACCAAAATCTGAAGGAGTTGAAAGGATGAGTTACCATACCTCCACTACAGGATTGACACTGTATATGCTTTTAAATCATGGAAACCTGCAGACACTATCACACCTAGGTTGAGTCTTCTCTACAGACAATGAGCCAAAAGTCTGAGGCTATCCATTTGGTATTTCTCATGAACATAACACTGGACTTATCATCTTCAAGTAGATGAAAGTACCATGATGAGTTCTCTAGGTATCTGAGCAAAGCCCTGACGGCAACTTAAAATGTTAACGTATCAACAAAGTCATGGGGTGGAGACCATTTGAGCTGTAGCTCACACCAGAGAGGGCTTGGGAGCTCCCCTTTCCTGGGTTTATTCTTTAATTACCACTGGAAAACACCCAATCAAGCAAAGGGAAAAGGCCTCAAACCATAGAACAGCAAGAACTGACATGGAGGAAACATACAAATCTGGTTTTAGCTAGGATTTTAGGGATCTTGAGTATAGGATTTTCTTACAGTCTATGCATTCTCCTAAAACAAGTTAACATGCAACATCCTATAGGAAATAAAACTTCATTTGTGCAAAGGTGTTTGTTAAAAAAGTAGTTACAGAATTCCAATGTAATGGACTACTGGTGCAAGACTTCATTTGCAGAAGTTTTCTCCAGTATTTATGTGCTGTCAAAGCAAACATGTCTTTCCTCTTTATGAGTAGGAACTGATAGTTTAACATCTCAGCTCAAAAGAGCCCTAAGGATAAAAAAACATTCCTAAGAACAGTGAAATAGTCTCAGATTGCACAGCAGTGATGGTGAATGTTTCTCCAAAAATACTGCAGTTGGCATTTTCCCTTACAACTTGAAAGTTCTGAAGAACTCATTTCTAATTTGTTTCAAAACTTGCAGATGAGCATGCTCCCTGAAAAAGGTTTTACTCAGCTCAGATCAGTATAGGATGCTTATGTGCTCAGATGCATTTCATTTTAGAAAATGCTTTAAACTATTTGTAATTGTTTTGACTGGAAGCACAATGGAAAGCCCATCCACCTTTTCTTACTCCTAGAGATGTTAAAATAATTTTTTAATATTAGCTACTTCAGCCACAATAGATAAAACTTCAGTCTGCAGAAACAAACTGTCTCCTGTATGATGATTTTGTAAAAAAACCCCACAAAAGCAACCAAAAAAAAACCCCAAGTAAAAACACAGCAACACAATGATTTCTGAGATGGCTGCTCTCTTATTATGATAATGTAATTCTAATTCTTGACAATCCAAAAGTATCTCCAGAGAGTAATCTCTAGAGGACCATAAAAGCAGAACTGAAGCACTCTGGATGATTTTTCATCTATTTGTACAGTAACTTGCATATTTTCCAGGTAAAAACAAATGCTTCCTCCAGGATGCAATTACTAGAGGAGGTAGAGATGAAGCTACAGAAAGGCAAAAGTCTTTAGTTGAGTATTCCTTGAAAAATATGCTTTCATAAGCACATACCTCCCAGCCTAGCCCAGAGTTTCTAAACTATTTCATTGAATTAAAAAAAAAAAAAAAGGAAAAGAAACCCCCCAAACCCTCAGTCACTTTAAATATGCTATTTAAGTAAAAATAAAACAATGCCCCAATGATAAACACTGCTAAGCTTTGTAATTTACTTGCTGATGTTTGGAGAGATCGGCAAAGAAAACTTGGCTCTGAAAGATAAAAATATGCTGAGAGTGGGTCAGAACCATTTCCATCAGCCTGTCACTGCAGTTTTGCAATGCTTGTGACCCTAATTTCCTTTATCCTCAGTTGCCTTTTCTACAGAAAACTTGGGACCCAGTGGGTGAAAAACACAGGCTTATTCAATTTATAACTCTACTAAATTTGGGTAAATTTCTGAGGCAAATGGGCTTATTTCCCACACAAATAGATAAAAGATCATCAATCATTCTTAAGTATTCTCACTGCTCTTCATTTATTGCTGTGCTTACAGCTGGACTTCATTCTGCTCTTTAACAACTTCTTTCTTATAGAAGTCTTTTGGAATAAAAGTGTTTTGTGTAAGCAGAGTTAAAAATGTGAACACACGGCAGCTCCACAGTAAAGAATATATGAAGTGCAAACAACCAGCAGGAAGGATGGATGCATAATATACAAACCTCTCTTCTCTTGCTTGTCTTAGTTCTTCTCTTTTGTCTAAGTAATCACGGCTAAAAAGAGAATTACAGTAAATTGAAGCAGAAACCAGAAGGAAAAGGTAAGCAGTAGAAGTGTAAGAACAGTAGGAGAAACCAAGAGTGGTATAAACAAACTGATCAGAGACAATGAAAGCTGCTGTTGACAAAAATTGTTTGTTTTTGCAAAAGTTGCTTACAAATGTACACTTATCCATGCATACACCACCAAATAAAAGCCTGCAAAAACTGAAAAACCTGAAACATGCTATGAAACCTGGTATCTGAAACAAGTTTCAGTGAACTGCACTTATCCATAGAGAGCAGGCACACGAGTGGATGTTAAACCATCCCTCATTTCCTCCATCTCAGAATGCCCCAAGACAGTGACTGCAGCCCCAGGCAGGACAGACTGAGGCAGTGAGCAAACCTATTGGCCTTCTTTCCAAGGAACCTTTCCTTAGTGAGTTTTGGTTGCCACAGCTGGAAACAGGACAGCAGACTAGCTTTACTGAGAAGGACAATTCTGCATTCCAAGAGGGTGTGTGCAGCATCATTAACAAGCTTTTACTTCCTTATTTTTCACCCCAAGTTTTAGACAGAAAACTCCTTTCATCTCAGGTGCCACTCCCACAGCTCCTCAAGTAAGCTGTACATTTAACTTTTGCCAAGTCAAGTTTGCTGGATGCTTGAGTACTATGATTTTGGACAGGCCTGCCACATCCACAAACATGGATGCAAATTTAACTCCGAGCACAGCAGAACCTAGTGAATGCCCAGCCTGTCTCAGTATCACAGCAAGATGGTTCCTTATGATGTATTTTTAATATTTAGTTGAACCTGGTAGACAAAACTGATGAGATCTTTATCTGCTAGATTCCTTCAGAGTAACCTGTGAGCACCAGAAAGATTTTCAGAACTACTCCTTTTGTTAATAACCCCTATTTTTTCTCTTTATATTGTGTCATTAAATGAATTAATTATCATCTATTATAACAATATCTATCAAACCTCTGCTTGCAAGTGCTCTTCAAAAGTCCTTTAACAGGGAACACACATTACTGTTTCAGGCCATCTCCACAAGCTTTAAATTCTGAACTGGTTAGACTTTTACAATATTTTAAAAGTATTCTAGGAAATCTTCAGCAGGCAAATTTTAACATTACTCTGTCCCCTCTGACAACTTTCACTCTTCCCTACATCTGAAGAATAACCACTTTATTTTAGGACATATTGTTCTAGCTATGCAATGGATACAACAGTCCTTCTACTGAGAAAAATGTTCATTCTGTAAAGCATTCCTTTAGTTAGCAATAGCCTGTGGAGCTTTGTAGCTCCTCTCCTAATCTTCCAGCTCTCCTATCCTCCAGCTCTTTCACAACTAGTGACGGTCTCCTTTAAATTATCCTCAATTTGTCAATAATGGTGCCAGAACCTAGTGCAATGTTCTTGAGGCAGAGTTGGAAAGAATGAGATAACAAATGAGTCATGATGGTAAATCCAGTACAGCTCACGAGTTTAAAGACTGAATTGCAAGTGCTATTTTTAATCAAAACTACATCTTCAGAGACTGGGTTTCTAGCCAGACTGATGATATGATAATGAAATCCCAGGAACTCTTATGAAACTGTCCATGACTGCTTGCTGTGACTTTTGGCCTCCTCCTGCCAGACTGTTTAATCAACTGTGGGATGTTGTCTGTCTGTGAAGTCTGGTGGCTTTGGAGACCCTCTGCTCAAACAAAAGTTATAACTTTTGGGTGATCACAAAACTCAAATCCAAAAGATGAAAACACTGGGCATTGAAAAATAATCTTAAATATATAACACAATCATGGCGTTTAGTTAATCAGTTTCTGACTCTGAAATAAAGGGATGAAAACGTGTATTTTGATTTTTTTTTTCTGATTTTAAAAAACCTCTTTTAGTGACAGAACAACTACTGTAGCCAACCTCTACTGAAATGGGGAGATCTGTTATTCAAACAGGTCAATCTGCCAAATGCCCTGTTGGCTTTTTTGGTCTGGGAGTTTCCTTTCTGAAAGATCATGTTGGCTGTCCATGGCAGCCTGCTGCAGCTGGATGATACTACTTAGAGGGAGAGTTTTTGGAAGAGGCTGGAAGACTGCGACCTTATTGTTTCTGTTTCAGGAGAACTTGGGCAGCTGTTGGCTGCCAAAGATCCTATTATGGTGCTCTTCCACCTTCCCTCTGCCTCTCATTTCCTTCTAAACTAGCTATCTTCTGGAGCCAGGAGAATATCAATCGACCACTCGTAAGTTACTCCTCTTTCCAAATTCACAGAATCACAGCCTGTTTCCACTTCTTACTAAAGGGATGATTACAGTGAAAACAATCCTGCATACTAATAAACAAGCTAACATGAAACCCTGTGCCATCTTTTCCATAACTACCAATTCTAAGGCTACAAAACATTTATGTTACCATTCTTTAAGTTATTACATTATGTGTTCTAACTGCTAAATATATGCTTACTTCTCACTCTTGTTTATGAGGAAACCAATTGATTTCTTAGTGTACACTCTTCAGACTGTAGGCAAACAATTTCAGGCATAGATTCCATTTCTATCCTTGGCCCACTGCTGTCTTTGTTAATGTCTCTGCTGGGATTTCTAGGCATGGATTGAAGGGGATGAGGGGGCTTGGCTCTTACTACCCTCAGGCAGCACACCCTGGGATCCCACATCATACAACATTTTCTCAGATGTGAAAATGCAAAGTCCTACATTCAGCTATGATGTTTGTCTGACCAAGGTTTGAACAGTAATTTTGGTCATTACTTTCTGTCAGTTGATTCCAGGAGCAAGAGACACGTGTTCAGAACAGCAGGAAAAAGTAGTTAAAAACCACTACCATACAGCAAGACATTTTTACTTTGCACAACTTAAAAGCAAAATGATGTTTCAGTGCTGTCCCTTCCCTCCCTTCTTGATACCTTTGTCCCACTGTTTCACCTTCAATCCCTGTGCCTCACTGATTATAATTTGGTGAGTATATTAGCTAATAAAACCGAGCCTCTGTACATACCCAGGCACTATAAGTGACTGTCTTTAAAAGAAATTGCTTTTTTTTAAATGCCAAAATTCGTGATGTGTTTAATCTATCAGTTTTTAAGATACTTAGATCAAGAAAAGTATTTAAAGAGACAAACTATTCATCAATTCAATTATTTTGCAGCTGAATGTATCAATGATTGACCAATCTATCACTCATTAAAGCAAGAGACCGAGAGCAAATTTGGGTCCTACTTGAATTTGTTTCTTTCTTCGCGTTCTATCCTTTGCAACCTTTCTTCTCTCTCCTGACGCCGTCTTTCTCTTTCTGCTGCCAAAGACTCCTGGTGCTGCCGAAAAGATGATGTAAGGAGACCACCCAAAGCTGGCCTGCAGAAAAGGAAGATCAGATTTCTCAGTGTCAGTTTTATTGATTATACTGGCAAAAAATGAGTAGCAATCATTCAGCAAGTAACATAATCCCAACCAGCAGAATGACACGGCAATATTTATGTATGGATCTTTCAAAGCATTGGCGAAGTGTCTTCCTGCTAAATTGATTATAGATTCTGTGATGAGCTGAAGAAAAACAATCAGGGTAGGCTTCTTAAATTGCCAGATTTCTGAAGCACAAATAAAGTATGTGTAAAAATTCTTCAGTCTATTTCAGCTGCAATATTATCTAAATATTTTTTTTAACTTTATAATCCTGTTAATGGAAAAGCTGAAGCCTGTAAAGGATTTTTGAAATTTTAAAGAAAAAAACTGTTACGCAATGATGTTAAAAACAGATGTGTCACAAACACCTGAGAATCCTCTATACAGAAACACAAAAATAAAGAAAGATGTCAGAAGTGCCCTACAGAATTCAGATGCTCTCTTAAGTATTGGGCATATTTTTCTTTTATACATTAATAAGTTAGGTTACCATGATTTCCCTGCTGCATGCGCTATAAGAACAAGATGAATCACATACTAGAACATATCAGTAAAACACACAGGGACAGGCTCCTTAAACCATTCTTGAAAACTATGAGAAATTACGGCCTCTACAGTAAAGACTTTTCAAATACATAAAGCTACATTTATATTCACTTATAGTTTATTGCTGACGTAGATTTTTTTATTGGCTTTGCTGTAAGGAGTATTTTGTCCAGGAGAGCGGTCCTCTTACATAACCTTCCCCCAACATGGTGGTATTGGTACCACCAACCTCTCACATGGCAACAGAGTGACCTCAGAGTAAACATGTCTTTCTTTCTGTCTCTTAGACAGGAAAAATCCATATTGTACAGGGTAGCTTTATACAGATGCACGCTAATTAAATTAGACTGATAAAATCAGAAAGACATAACTCATGTCGAGCGGTTTCTGTGCATTGTTGTAACATGAGTTTTGCAATGAAAGGATTAATGAGAGAAATAGATACTGCCTTTTGTGAAAAGAGACGAAACCCTGCCTGCCTAGAGGAAGGTTCCTTAACCAGTAATGCAAACCTGAATAAATTTCCCTTATTTTTAAGAACTCAGACCCTTTCCCTTATTTATTTACTTGCCTATGGCTGCACGGTGTAGGCATTTAGCATAATGGCACCAGTTCACTAGTGAAAATAGGTGCAGAAGAAGACAAAAATATTAATGCAAACCTATCTTCCCGAGTGTCTATGTCTGTACAAGAAGGAACACCACAAAACATAGCCATTTCAGCCCCACTGGCAGCAGGGCAGCATGAATATAATGTCAATAATTTTGATAAATTGAATTTCAATATGTCATATCCCACCCACATAAACATTACATAAGATGGTATAAAACTTGATATTCTGTAAGCATCCCTGCTGGCACTCCTCCAAAGCTACAGTATCAATGCTGGATCACACTCAAAACCATAAAAATCTCTATTATGCTTCAGCACTAAGGAAAGGGGGAAAAAAATCCTCAAACCCTGACAGTCAAGTACGTGTGGTGAATTTTCCCTCAAGCATATTTTAAATTTATTTTAACTTTTGACCTCTTAGTGCCTGTTGCAAGAGAAAGCTCTTAGCAGAAACAGTAGCACCACTGTACTAAAATTCAAAAGCTAGAGCTCCATCCCTGTGGTAGCATGAAAAACCATGGCTATATGGTTGGATGTAACATCAGAAATTACTCTTGGAAGGGGAAAAATGAACAGTGCCTCCATGTGAAGATATATGGAAATTAACTGGGAGAGATGGCAAAAGACGGTACCTATCAAGTCTGTGTTTTTATCTGTTTTGTGTATTCAGCTTGATGTCCCATCCTGCCCAGCTGCCATGAAGTCTGCAAACTCCATTTAGAGTCAAAGGAAGGTATGGCTTAAAAAAGACTGAAGGAAAATTAAGGGGAAGGATGGGGTGATGCTGAGAGACCAAAAGAGTGATTGTAGCTCTGCACATCATCTAGCAGGTTGGAAACCTTCAGCTCTGACTGAGCTTTTTGAGGCCCTACAATAAATGTACATTTTAATGCAAGGGATTACAAGGAAATCACGTGGAGATGTACAGCTTAGTCCTGCAGACAGGATTCTAAGCTAACCCTGGTAGTAAAATACCTCCACATAAAACACCTTGTTTGGAGGTTTGATCTAGCATAGTTTGGCTAGCATTGCTCACTGGCCTAAAATTTGCAGATGTATGAACAGCAGCCTCACAATCTAAATAGAAGATCCACAGCCATATGTCCAGACGAAAAGCCAGTGTTCAAAGAACTAAAAATGTTAGCTTGCCATCTCTTCAAAACTAATCAAATCAACAACAATTAGTCAAAACTTGGCACTTCTGTGTTTCTCACTGGTTATGAGTGCATACTTCAGCTGAACTACAAGCTGCACACATACACACCCCCGATTCAATTCCTTTGTCCCAAACACAGCCACATTGCCTTCAACAGTTTGTTGCATGAAATGGTCAAATCTAACAGTCCAAGCTGCCAGAAGGTTCTGTACATAGAGGTCATAATTAAACAGACAGGAACACGATCAGCTGACTCCTTGTGTGACACTGACTTCTTAAAGCACAAATAGCCAAGGTTTGGGTCTTCAGTCACATTTAGAAAACAGCAGGCAGAGAACCAGCACTGCTATGGCTGAGTTAGTGCTCGCTTAGTGGTTACACCCCGTGGAGGCTGGCCCGCTCAACCACACACATCTGCCCTTGGTGGGGACCACACCTCACACCAAATGCCAACACCAGCTGCCTTATGAAGCCTCATAAACTCACAGCTTCACTGCTGCTATCAAACACTTTAGCTCAACTGGTGTTTGGGTGCACCAATACTCTTTTTAATGTGAACTGCAACTGAAAATGTGCAGATTTTAGTATTTAGT
This sequence comes from Corvus hawaiiensis, assembly GCF_020740725.1. Lineage (NCBI taxonomy): Eukaryota > Metazoa > Chordata > Aves > Passeriformes > Corvidae > Corvus > Corvus hawaiiensis. The sequence continues at coordinate 88,953,746 of NC_063213.1, read as the reverse complement.
ACTGGCAATTTTCTGTTGGTAATTTTCTACATGTGCATGAACTAAACCTGGGGTAAGCAGGTTACTTTCCGGGTATACAAACCTGTAAAGCAGCCAGAGGAAAAGCAAGCATTAAGAGGTATTCCTCAAAAATTCTAAACAATTTGAAAAGGGATTTGTCTATGTACAGTTTGTCTACAAAATCTGATTTTTGTTTCTATATTTCCCTGGCAATAACACTTAAAGTAAATGTTCCCTTTCAGTGAACACATACTTGAATTGCAAATGGCAGCATGGCTGGCCAAACCAGCTGGTGGGAAGGCTTGGGCTGAGCTTTTGGATAACTTTGTTGCTTTGATGCTGTTTGAAGGGTGACAGTGCCTTCAGACCTCAGGAATTTTTAGGTCTTATTGCTGAAGGCTGCATTTTAAAAATGGATAAGCATGAAAAGGCTAAAAAACTTCTGGCATTGAATCAAAGGTGATAAGAGGTTTTAACAGAAAAGAGAATGTGAATACTCAATGAAAGCATAACAGAGTGATCACTCGCAAAATGGGGTTATAACTAATACATGCCAGCATTTTAGCACTGGTGTCATATGTTACCAGCTGGTAATATCAACCATTTGTGCAGTTCCACAAATACAATCCAGAAGGATGCTTACTCTTACTGCTTTTAGTCTTGTAGAGAATGCAAGGCTATTAAGAATGGACTGTTAATATAAAAAAATGTTAAGAAAAGCTTTCTTATGCCTGCTGTTAAAACCAATAAAAGCTAAACAAGCTATGTTATTACATTCTCATTCCAGAAAGAAAACACACAACAAGAAAGCATCTAGGTCTACGGATTTGTGAATAGAGCTCCTCACCACAGCATCAGGACACGGGGCCAAAGAGGTCATTAGTTACTTATCTTACTGGAAGAAGAGATGGGAAAAGGAAAGAATGGGGGGGGGGGAGGGGGAAAGAAGGCAAAAAATATACACAGAGCATAGGATATGAAGCTAAAATGTTGACTGAAGGCCAAAGCTCTCCTGAATAAAAATTCAGCTAGCCTGACCTGCAGCATTTAACAAAGCAAAGAATTAGTAATCATTATTATAAACACAAACTCAGGCAGACACAAGATCTCTCACACTTTTTTGTAAGTTCTTGAAGTTTTCTGAAAATACTCCATCACGGACTATATACTGTGAAGAGGAATATGTGCCCTGAATTACTCTAATCTTGTTGCAAACTGAAGAAAATATTTCTGTCTTACTCTAAGCGCTTTGTTGCAGCAAAACTGAAATTCTGAACTTCAAATGTTCTTCATTCACATAAGCTCTGAAATACTCTTTTGTGACTGCCTTTCCCTCTGTTTAGTTGACTTTAAAATTTGCTAAATAGAAATGGTTATCTATAGGAAGAACACAAAATTCCAATGTCTATTTTTAGGAGCTAAAAAAAATTAACAGATGACTTATGAGAGGAAATCCCTTTAGGTCATAAGGTTAATATTCAGGATTGTCTTTAGTACAACATGGGTCAAAGTCATTAATAACTTTAATAAGGAAGCAGTAATTATTTAATATCGCAAAGTGCTCCTGTTCCAGCAGTCATGGGAATGCTACAGGGAGGGTACAACAGTCGGCAGCTCCTACTCAGGCCTTATGTTAAAGCCAATGTCTCTTGGCTTTAACAAAATAAATCCTCTTTCCAGCTTAGAAAGAGACAAAAGGGGAGACAAAGCTGCCAAGAGCCATATTGCTTTTCACAGTTAAAGAAACTCCCCGTGTGTTATGTCTCCCTGCATGACACGGCAAATTCAAAAGCATGTTGATACAAGGCTTTGCAAACAGACTAAACATTACTTAAGGAATCTTTAGAAAACTTCTCTCAAAAATAAACAGAAAAATGAGAGATAAAACTACTGACTAATGCTTCCTTTAAGAAAGAAACTTGAGAATGGCCAAGAGAAGAACTGATTAATGTTAGCCTTTTAAGTGGCATGGGGGACTACCCAAATTAAAGCTACAGCAGGACGGAGCTGCACAGAGCCTGGGCAATGCACAAGGACTTTCAACATACATTCTCCTCTTCCAGCTGACCTGAGAGGGTGTTACACTGTGCTGCTGTCTTCCTCCAACCTGCAACTTCTCATCCTCACGTGAGTTACAACTTGCCTGGAAGTGACTTGCAGAGCCCACATGTAGATCCAGGCTAAGGTGGGTGTGCCCCAAGGATCAGCACTGCACATGGCGTGTTCAGCCTGCAACACTGCAGTCTGAAACCATAACCAGTTCATGCTTCTGTTTAAACATATGCCTTAAGATGAAGTCCACAAAGCTGCAATCAAGAATATTGCTTACAGAGTAGTTCAACAGGCAGCTAGGCCAGAGCAAGCCACCACTGCTTCCCAAACTGTAAATCATCAAGTAATTCCTAAGGTCATTTTTCCTCTTAAAATCTCAGCAATAAAGTTGAGGCTTTTGCCCTGGGCCACTATTATCATCTACCAAGCTATCCCTTCCTCATTATGTTAGTCAGAGTGAGAGATGTGCTTGGCATTTACCACAAGGAAAAAATCGTGATGATCTCTAGTCTGAGAGCCCAGAAGTACACACAGAAAGAATAGAAAGCCAAGGAAAGAGGAGCTGTTCTTGGGAGAGCAGCAGCTTTTTAGGCTGTATAGCAGGTTCTGTTTCATAGGTTTCTGTTTTACCTTAGTGCTTAATAACTGGAGTAAGGGAACTGCAGAGCACAAATTAGTGATAAATGGCAAACAAAACAAAACAAAACAAAACAAAACAAAACGAACCTGCCAAGAAGTTTCCTCCAGCAGCATCTCCCTGGTGTTGTCAATTACTGAGACCTTTAATTCTAGTAGAAAATCTAACTGGAAAAGCTGTTCAGCATTCTCAAGCAGGTTTTTTTTTTGTTTGTTTTGTTTTGTTTTGCTTTAAAGAAACAGAAATTTGAAAGAAAGTACCAGATTTCCAGCAAATAACCATTTCAGGCACCTGGAAAGGGAATGAAACTCAAACGAAGAGTATTTGCAGATTTTTGCTGCACTTTATGCTTATGCTTCAGGCATGGTGTTTAACTGTCAAAGGAGAAAAAAACATCTATTCATCTAGGCATGATAATCTCACTGCCTGTGACTATTTTAGAAACAAATGTGTGAAGGTACACTTCCTTTGAAAGATATAGAAGAACATGGAAATGAACACTCAACAGTCAAGGCCCTGCATCATGGGAGCCCAAGGTAACGTATTGCTGTAGATCACAAACTAAGTAAGATGGAAAACATATTAAAGAATGTGAAATATATTTCATATTTCTTAAGCCTATTTTCTAATGCTCTGGAAAAGCTGGAGATGCTTCAAATAGGAATAATCTGCGACACCATAGCAGGCCTTTACCACGCTTGGAGAGTTGGAAGAACTTCTGAGGGACCAGCCAGAGGTGGAGACTAAGTTCACAGTGACAGGCCAAGAGCCTCAAGAAGTGGAGGTTTGCAAGCTGAACTTTCTGGCATTTGATTTAACAGATAGAGGCGAGACCATGAACTCTTGCTCCTTTGGCAAGCAGTGCCCCGAGAAGGATTTCTGAGCTAGGCTAACTGTACTACTGTTTGACTGTCAGGCCCAGGGGGAACCATCTCCTGGCAAATGCATCAGGAGAAACCCACCCTGCAAACACACCAGCAGGATATTTTTCTGGTAGTGGAGTGAATTAAAGCTGGTGCTGAATTTAGGAGCTCTTGCCTAAAGTTACACTCCTTCACGATCTCCTCTAAGGATAGCCATGATCAACAATGCAAACACTTCACCACCAAAAGGACACTATGAAGGGGTGTGAAGCTTTGCCAGTAACAAGTCTGATGCCCAGCAGCAGACTCCAGGCTGCAGTTTCAATTTGAGTGACTGTCTTAGATTAATAGTCTGACAAGGCAGTCTGGTTAGACAGAACTATCCTAGGTGTGAGCACAAGGCATGGAAATACAACACCTTCTGCCCCCAGGCAAGGGGCCAGCTCAGAGGGACAGAAAAATGCTTTTCTCCCTGATGTGTTTCAGTCATGCACTGCTTTTCCCCTTTGTTACTAAAATTTATGAGGTTATGAGAGTGATTTTGGTTTTTTTATTAACTGGATAGAAAGTGTTAATAGGTGAAGTTGTGAAGAGTGGGAGCAGTGTATTTATGGAGCAATGGACTCTCTGGCATTAGAAAATAGGCAGACTTGGTTATACTTCCTATGGATGAGGAGCAACTTTCACAAGCAGAGAGATAAAAGAGGACTGACACACCCCTTCTCTCCCAGCGAAGGGCTGAACAGAAAGTCCCCTGCAATTTGCCCTTCTTCAGCAGGATTCCCGTGGCTGCAATATGTACTTCAGAAGCATGGCTCTCCACAGGGGACCGAGGGAAATGAGAGAGAACAACAGCATTGCAAGAACTTGCCAAAAGGCTGCAGCTGTATTTAGAAACAGTAAAGTAAGCCTTTTCTTCTGCTGTACAATCAGAAATATATAGAAGATGTGTATTTCAAAGAACAAAATCCAGCTACTTTTGCACTGACTTATACTGCTCTTATGATTCCCTACTGATCTCAGGCAAAGAGGGTTTAAAAAGTATGAATGTCAAAATGTCAACCACACTGCTTCTTTCCACCTAAGTTGTAGCTCTTGTTTACATATGCAATATGCAGCCAACGGTTTGAAAGGCCTGTCAGGGCAACTGAATGGAGCATGAATCATTGTGCTGGGCACTGCTCTAAGTGCTGCTTCTTCCTTCCTCCTCATTCTCCAAGGTCAGATAAATGGTACCAGGAACTGCATCTGAAGCTCTTCCCTGCATGATAAAAGACAGGAATCTTCTGTGAAGGCTTTGCATGTCTGCAGCATAAGCTGAAACCAGAAAACACACCTTGGAGCTAACCATAGATATGCATCTGCTTCTTATCAAGTGTCTTCCTCTCCACCCCCCCCATCCTTTAACTTTTTTTAGGTGTTTGAATCCGTGTAAATTTTTACCATCAGGAGGTAGGAAATAATGTTTACATAATCTAAGGCAAACACCATTCATAGAAGACTGTGAAAACTTCCACAGTATGTTCCATTTACTAATTAGTGCCAAGCATTGCGTCATGCACTACACAGCCTGCTCTCCAATAAGCAAATTCCATCCGTCAATCTCTACATGGGCATTTCTGCAATGCATCTCTTTCAGGACAATGAAAGAAAAGAAGGCTTCTGCTCTTCTTCAAAGCAGTTAGTTCTTTAGAGCTTGCAGAACTATACATCTGCAGTGGCAGCACTCTCAAAAAGAACAGGACAATGCAAAATGGCATCTGAACCTGTTAATTATCTCTCAAGATATAACTGCATCTATTCTGCAGACAACATGCAGCTGTGGTGTATACACATTTTTCACACTTCTCATATACAAGAAGCATCAGGCTGTAACATCCCTCAAATGTAAAAATGCAGAAGCCCTGGTGAGTTCATGAACTACCATGAACAGAAAACTGCAAATTTAAACAGGAGTACAGAGATTTTTATCATGTGAGGTGTAAAGCAGCACACATAACCTGAAGGAAAGACAGAGATGTGACTCTGAGCACGGTGTTCAGTCACTTAGAACACGTAAGAGAGATCTGACAGGTGAAGGTAGAGCACTTTACAGTTTCACAGAAAAAAGAAAGATGAGGTGTGATGGCTGGAAGATGCTGCTAGAAAAACTGGCCTCAAAATATAAAATATTTTCCTAGCAGTGATGATAAATATTGGAATGTTTTCAGGAGAAATCATGCGCTGCCACTTGAAAACACGTGAGAGTAAGGGGTCTTTCATTTAGCTTCTGTGAGACCCATTATAGGTCACAACAGATGATTGCAGAGCTCCCCTCTGGCCTGACTCTCCATGAATCTGCAAATTTTACAGCTTCATCCTGTGGGGCCAAGGCATTTTGGCTCCAAACCAGCAAGGCACTTACGCACACGCTGAAATGAAAGCTGGCTTTCTTTGCTGGAGCAGGGCCAGCGCCATCAGCCTCTTGCAGGACAAGCCCAACCATCTTTAGCCATCTCAGCGTTTGACCACTTTGGGGTTTCTTTGCTGAAGTAGCAATCAGAAGCTCACAAGAGCAGGGGCTTGGAAATCTTAAACTTCCCAAGCAGCAGGATACTGTTAACTCTTGCTTGTCCTGCATCTATTTTGCTGAGGTAAAAGGGGGTGAAAATGCTGGTGTAGAGTTTATTATTATGGTTGTACTCGGCAGTAATCTAATTGAGATCAGGAAAGACAAACCAAGGCAAGGTACTCCAGGAAGATGAGCAAATGAAAAACAATGCCTTTCTCCAAAGAGAAACTTAATGTAATTACTCACTTGAAAAAATGGGTTAAATCAATACCTCATGGCTAGAAATACATGTATGCTGGAAGAACCTAACTTGAACCATTCTGAGTAGCAGCCTGGAAAGGATGCGAGGCATGAGGAAGGTTCAAACATACATACATATACAAACAAAAACTCATACATATATAGAAATATGCCAAAGAGTCATTAACAAAAATTAACTGGAATACAGAAAAAGGATCCTGTAAAAAACCCTAAGTTCAGAAAACAGGGTGGGAGATGCAATTTTTATGAATTAGAGGCCAGTTTGGAAACAAACAATCCAAACCCCATCTGGCCTAATTGAGTATTATTTAATTAAGTTATGATATTAAATTATTGAATTAAATTAATTATAAACTTTTATCTTTCCTTCTTAAAGTCAGCATGACATCCTTTAAAGCTCTCAGTACTCTCAGGTTGTAACAGATATTTAATTTCTAGTGGTGAAAAATCTCTTGCCAAGAACTTCTTTCATGTATCCATAACATTTTCCTATCTTTTTTCTTCCCCTAGTACTACACATAATTCAAGAGTATTTTGATTGTTCAAAATATTTTTTTTTTTTTTTGCTCGTTTGGGTTTTTATTCCCTTTTAATTTTTTTTAAAGCAAGCTGATAACTGGTAGGTTTAAGAGCTTGTTTTAGCTATAGCAAAAAATGTTTTGCTTTTGATGAAATACAATGAGATATATCATGTATTTTCAAGAAAGCACAAGATTATGGCCTAGGAAATTCTGAGCTAAGCATGTTTCCAAGATTTTGCAGTTGATTTAAGATGATAGATGTGAAAATAGATCTATCTGAATTTATTTTTAAAAACGGAGAGAAAAACAATGTGTTTTAATTCACCTTTTAATACTTAGAACAGCATATGTGCAAAGCAACTCTGCTTTATCCATTTAAGTGGAAGAAACAGAAGTGGGATGGAAATACACCCAGCCTTTAACACCAAGTCAGACAGAAAGGCTTGAGAATGAGTGGGAAATGGACACACTTAGATTTTTGTCCATTTTTTCCCCAACATTAGAAAATATCTGGCTAGAAGCTATTTCCAGTACTCATTCAGAACAGCTTACATTTATCTCCTTCATCCTGTCTGCAAAGGAACTGTTGTCAAAACACTGATTAATTTACAAACCTGTCAGATTTGGTCTCCTGAGGCGGTGACAGAGTTGTCCCATAACGAGTAGTGGGTGTTGTAGGGGCACTCACACCAGCGTAAGGTCGTGGAGAAGAGTAAGAGCTGCTGCCATAGCTATTGTATCTGAAGAAATGGGAAGAAAAGTAGGAGAAAGGGAGAGACAGGAAGAATTCGTCAGCAAACAGGCATGCAACAGTAAATCCTCTTGTTTACGGGGTGGTAGTGATCCCATGCCCCAGAACTTCTCAAACGTTCACCTTCTGAAAATGTTGCTCTATTTCCAAATATGCAACCAAGCATCTACTCTTAAGATCAGCCATGGCATGAACATACATGATGAAAACAGTGAGCTATGGGTAAGGAAAATTATAAGAGATTTGAATGGTCCTCTCAAATGACAACTCAGAACAGGAATACTTGAATTACTCATCAGTTACTCAAAATTATTAGCTGTTTTGGGAGCTGATATCCAGCCATTAGGAAAGGGATCAAAGCAGCCCAAGACAGCAATATTCGTACCTAGTAAAATTAAGGAAAGTGGCAGCGCTCCTGAGACATGATCTGAACATGGACATCCATGACTTGCAAATGCTTGCATTTTAAATGGAAAGCAACCACATTCTTTTCAATTAAAGCTGGCAGTATTTTCTTTCCCCTCCCCCAACATAAGTAATAGCTTATGTGCCATTTCTTACAATGTCTGTAAAAAATCATCACCATGGTTAAAAAGACATGTCTCCGGAAGCACGGCTTTAGAAATTTCTATCAGCCCTTCTCTCCATTAAAAACCCCATAAACTTGCTTCGCTTCAATGTGAGCTTGCTGATCAAAGAGAAATTGTTTCCAGGACTCCTGGAACGGCCACATCCCCAGAGTCCCTTCTATCAATGTTTTCATCCTGGCTCCTGTGCTGAATAGAAAAGGCAGTTGTGTGGCTTTACTGTACCTTTTAACCATAGTACTTAAACAGCATGTCAAGAAAAGATTCCTGATTTGGGAAAATGTTAATATTTCTCTAATATTGTTCACAGACAATGCCATTTTCCCACATGGAAAGCATATGGCGCTCTGAAAATCAGTACTCTGCGAGGCCAACTCATCCAAACGACAAAATTCATTTCAGGAAACAGAGCAATATCGTTTTCCTTATTGTAATTCTTAAGATAGAATATATCCTCCTTCACCGTATCTTTTCTCCGCTGCTTCTTCCCTTGCACACATCGGCACTCAGTAATTTCACTCAGCAATTTTATTTGAAAAGGCTGGTTGGTTTCCTTCAGCTCCATTTAGCACACTCATCTAGTCATGCAAAATGTCAGTCAAAGTTTCAAGCTTCACTCCCTAGGGTTCAACAGCCTTGCTGCCTGCCAAGGCCCATGCTAAAATCAGAATAGATTTCAGCTGGGTGCTTTTACAATGGAAGGGATCGTGCTTTAGAGAACATGTCCCCTTGGACAACAATTCCAGGTTTATGCTTTAGAAAACACCCCTCTTCCCTCATCTATTTTTGAGACACCATACTGACTGTCCAGCAACAGGGGAATAATTTTGGAAGAAAATTCTAACATGCATGTTTCTGAGCTACAAAAGGAATTTTGCAGGAAATAATTGCTGTGCATGCCTTCTTGCTCTAGAAGAAAAGTAACTAGAAACTGTAGACAGTAGCCCGCTGGAGGCTGTGTAACGGGACAGTGTGGAGCTTCCCTGGTAGCACAGACCCAGCACTAGCTTGGGTCTTCTCTCCAACAGCCTCAGCCCAGAAAATGTTCTGACTGCGCCTGTACTGAGTGAGCAATGAGAAAACTCCATTGTCCTGATAAGAACTCAGAGCTCATCTGGTATGTTCCTGACACAGAAACCTCCATTTCCATTTTGATCAACTGCAAGGAGACCTTCTTATCAACCATTACACGTGCTTTCCTTCTCCTCTGCCCCATGAAAAAGCTGACATAGCACAGAACCCTTTTTCAGACCAAGGAATTTCAATTAGTCCAAAGATAACCATCATGAAAATGGAGGGAATGCACCTCCTATGTACTCAGACCTACAACTATTAAAAAATAAAATCAAATTCAGAGGGACTAGTCTGGACACAACATCCCTACGTATCTAATTTAGAGGAACACTGAGATGCTGGAATAGGAGCAAGGCAAGACCAGAACACCAGGGTAAGTCTGTAGCCTGTACACAAAGTTTATCTTTCTAACCTTCCTCTGGTACTGGCTATTGCTTCCATTTTCCCTTCTTGTCTCATGTACCAGTGTAGATGCAATAGTCTTATCCAGGAGCATTCACCCTCAAGACATTTGCCTCTTTTATGGGCACATTACTGACTAAATTGTGCAAGCTTTGCCCTCCTCCTCCTCCAAATAAACCCAGAAGAATCCCCACCCCCACACCACACTCTCAAACCTGTGTAGTAACTAGAAGCAGAAAAGATGGTCAGAGGAAAAAAAAATCACTGCGGAAATACTAAATGTTGCAGGAACAGAAGGTATTTAGGAATCTACTCTCTAAAGTGTAACAGCAGCAGCAATGGGAGACCAATAAATGAGTGTGAGAGGTCTAAGGGAAAAATGCACCTATCAAGGAAAATGTAAATTTACAGGAATTCCAGTGTTCAAGTTGCAGGTAAAGGACAAATATGTGAACTAAGTCACTTGTCAACAACTGCTTGGATTTACAGGCTTTTCAGCAAAATGAAAAAGGGACAAAACACACCCACCTATTAGGAGAGAGACTGAAAATTAAGAGGATCAAAGGAATCAAAACATTTGGTTACATGCAGAAATTCAGAAGGACTCCTGGAGAGAGGAAGAAATAAACATGCATACAATATAAATGTACATTTTCAGCACCTAATTCAAAGAACACTGACAGCTGTGAGAGACAGAAAAAAAATCAACCTCTTTTCAAGGTGATTCTCTATCACTGTTTTTAGTGCTACTTACAGTCAATCTCTTTTAGCTGGAAACAGACAGACACAAAACAATATTTTTTTTTAAGTGGGTGGGAGAAATTAAAGTTAAAAACTAAGCAAAATGCATGAGGAACAAGTGAACTCAACAGATGTTGTGGAGATAAAACTGTCTATTCTGAGTGCTATGTTATCTTTATAGATCTCTTATTACAGGCATGAGCTGAAATTGTACATGAGGCAGACACGCACTGTAATCAAACAACAAATTTAGGATTTGGCAGTTCAGCCTTGAAGCCAGGACTTCACCCCTGAATTTCAAGCGCTGATCTGACCTCTCTTGGCCTTATAGCAGAAGAGCTCCATTAATTTTCATGAAATCACATCTGCAAATTACATTGTTGTAAATGAGAGCAAAACAGCGCTCCTTTCTGTGATCTCCCAAATCATGGGTTATTTATCCACTGCTCTATAAATGAGGCCAGGATATTTATTAACTACAGACATGGAAGAAGAGTAAGATCAAATGAGGTCAACAAAGGCAAGGGGGAAACATCAAATCAAAATACAGCCTTACAGGCCTAAAACTAGTACAGTATGTTCTGGAAATAATACAACACATAGAGTAACATTATTACCACTGTAAAATTCTTGAAAGGTGTTATTAATTTATCTAAAAATTAATGTCAGCTATATAAAATCTACCTGTTTTCCCTCATCATTTCTGCTTCCTTCTCTTTCACAGATGCTGGAGACTCTTCAAAGTCATATGAGAAGAGGTGAAAAGGAGTATGTGGTACGTAAGGTAATTTCTCCACTGTTGGAGATGCCTTTGGAGTAATGGATGCTGAGGAATTTTGGGGAGAGCTCAGCAATGCTGTTGCAGGTGAAGATGGTGATGAAAGGACAGAATTATGATGAGAGACAGATGAGTCAGGCACAGAAGAGGAGTTGCTAGAAAAGTTCTTCGCTCTAGAGCAGGTGAGAGGCCTCTCAGCTGGAGAAATGGCACTGGAGACAGCTGAAGAGTCAGAACACTGTGAAAAGTTTTCCTTCACAGCCTCACGCACACCTGGAACCTCACTGCAGGGGGAAAAAATCATTAGAAAGGGAAGAGGAGAGAAAAATGGGACAAAGGGACATAATAGATAGTAACACTTGCAGGGAAAAAAACCTAAGTAGAGTCAGACAAACAAAAACTTCCAAAATTTAGACAACCATCACGTATTTTTAAATAAAGAGAACTCACATCTTTGTATCCCAGTGGGATTCTTCTTGGGGTTGGAAATACTGGTGAAAGGAAGCAACTCATTCTAAAGCAAAAGAGGGGATTTAGCCTACAGGCTTCAGAACTAATTTTCATGAGCCTTTTCACAACTATTTTCGGAATAATTTTTGTGTAATTCAAGTTAAGTTGTAAACATCATCAGAGCAGTACAAAGCAGACTCAGCACACTGGAAAATGTTCCATGGAGCACAAATGCTTCAAGATACAGTCTGCAGGACTAGGACTGCTTCTCCCAGTCCAGATATCTGACTCTCATCCGCCCTGGGAATCTAATCTTTTTACTAAAAATGTTCATCCAACAAAGATGAAAATAAAAAAAAGTACTCAATTAGCACTGTTCTGTCCAAATTCAGGTTTAGAATGATCTCAAAAGCAACACCTAACCAGGTATTTGTCTAGGTATAAAGACACTAGTTTCTGGTTTCTCTGAGTGTCAGCATTCCATGTTGGTGTTACACAGAGACCTGCAGAGTTCGCATCAAAGGAAACAGAAAACACATCTGCTTTGCTCTGCTGAAGGCAGATGTTGGTGAGTGACAGAAAGCACAAGGCAGGTGAAAAGCCATGGGATCTGCACTCCAAGGTGTCTGTTTTCACTAGTAACTCCAGCATAAACACTGTGCATGGGCTTTGGGCTGGATCACTTAGGAAGTGGCTGATTTCATTCTCCCAGGACCACTTCTGTAATCTCCCAACAGGCATGGAAGGCACGGCCCTCATCTGAGGACTGTGGGCTTGGCACAGCATATGCAACAAAAACACAATACATGTCACATATGTTGGGATCCTATGAAGTTAATCATCAGGTGTATACCAGGTAATTGTTTTCACAATGGAAAATCTGGAAACCTTCATCTATTGCACCTGCTGTGTTTGACAGGAGACACTGAAGCCAGGCCAGTCCCACTTGACAGCATCTAACATGAATAGCCAGGTTACAGATAATTTTTGTTATGCTACAGTGAGAGTGAAAGAAGGTACTTAGTAAAGTCATGGGAATATCACCCAGTTATCTTACAGTAATTATTATTGTAAAAGACCAATGACCTACAAACGCATCACGCTCTTCACATGGCTCTTCCTCACTTTTTTTAGCAGTATTTTAGTATATTCATGAGATTTACCAAGAACTTGTGTCCTAGTTTTGAATTTCAAGAATCAGATTTGAGGAAATTATCACTTAATTTTGAAATTTCAGGCAGCCATTGGCAAGATTTGCAGACTGGAAGATAATAATAACAACAGTACAGTATTTTCTTTGGAACTCACACATTAAACAGTTTCCTTTCTTCCTTCTGTGCTGTATAGTGTCTGCATGAATGTGGTTTATGTAAAAAAAACCCAAAAAAACCCAATCTCATTTGCTGAGTTGCAAAGCCAAATAATTTAATCTAAATCAAATGGCTGTCTCGAACAAAGATGTATTTTCTTGCTTCCAATTTATTACGATCAAGTTGCCAAATGCCAAACATATATATATCTCAGAAATAAGTGGAAAATTTTACACATGAGTATTGATGGGTGATTTGCTGATATCTATATATATACAGGTGGGCAGACATTTATAAAATTTTATATTTATACACATATATATCAGTTTTGCCTCAAAGTAGTTCTTTGCTATTGAAACATGAACAAAACTTATAAGAAACCATAGGCAGCATTCAAAAAATGTCAATTTACTGCATAGCAACAGGTATTCCAAATAAGGTTGCAGGATGAAGATAGGGATGAAAACCTAAGAAACCAAGCAATATCCTCAGCATTGTAGTTTTTCATCATTGTCTTAACTAAGAAGTTAAACCAAACCATGCTTGGAAGTTATGCTTTCCACTACAGCTTTTAAGATTTGTGAGCATTACATAAAGGGAGTGAGTGCAGAGAGTTCGTAGTGCACTGAACCTACAGAATTAAACATGTTTCCATCAGCATTGCCACCCACCAGCCCCCTCCCCAAGGTTTTTAAATGCAAAAGAATTTCCTTGGGGGGTGGCTTTAACAGGTGATCAAGGAATGTGAGTGAAAAGGTGGATGCTGTTGCACACTGTGCTGGTGAGCTCATGCCAGAGCCTGAAGAAAAGGTGGAGGGACAATGCTGAATCCTGGTACCTGGCTTTGACCTGCCTATTGGCCTCTTCCTCCCCCTCATCCTCAGTATTGGGCTCTGTGACTGGCTGTTCTTCTTCCTCCTCTTCATATTCGTCCTCTCTGAGGTCAGACCAAGGAAAAGAAGCATGCAGTGGGATGGAAAGAAAGAAGGTGGAAGAGAAAACAATATGAGTCCCCAGAAAAAGAAATGCAATGAAGTTAGAAATGAAAGGAAAAGACTGATGAAGAGGGAGTTATGGCCCTCCTATGTTAGACAAAAAGCCACCTATAAACTTCCTGCTAAGTATGTGCTTGCACAAGGGTAGCTACCAATATAAAACTTCTATCCTCTCCCCATTTACATTTTTCCTATTAATTTTTAAGATTCAAAGCTGCCATTGCTTTTTCTTGAGCTTGGCTTCCCATTTGCGGCTGCCCTACCTGCAGAGGCATTAATGGAAAACATTCATGACAATACCAATGTTCAACTCATTAGTCATTAAGTTGTGTCTTTTTGGCTTAAAGGACAGTACACACTGTGCTGGCATGGACAGCTGGCACTGGACATCATGCTTTCTAAATTAACACAAATAAAATATTCCTGCTAAGTAACCAATAGCTCAACTGGAAAACAGAACAGGGTGAACCACTGAGCTAGAAATAACAGAGAGACCAAATCAGTTCAGGACTATTTGCAAATAGCAATATTTAAGTTATCAGATGCCAGTACATGAAATTTCAGTAGAGTCATTAGTACAGTCAGAGCAGGCTTCAGTTCATCAGTAATTCTGGCAGAAGTGTAAGACTTGCATACAGCCTCCATAACCTACAAACCACATAAGTAAAATAGGAAACCTATATTAAACATAATGAAAAAGGCTACATTGTCTGCCTCCTGTCCCTCCTATCTGTGCTTTTAATCTCCCCAAACTACGAGACTCATGGAAGATATATTTGCAGTTGATACAGTTCTCCACTTGATTTAATGATGTATATACCACTAGGTTATGCTCCATGCAAAAAGGAAAACATACAATCAGTAATGAAGTTTGTAAGACATTCAAATTCCTTGCATTTTCCTGAAAGCTTTTCTTTCCTCTGATTCTGAAGGGATGCTCTGTGGATTTTTTTCCATTTAGAATTAGTTTTCATGTTATAAGAATAATGAATATTTACAGTGTGAGATCATGAACTCATTGAGTGCAGTGCAAAGGGTCCCTCCAAAATTTGTTGCATTTATATAGTTACAGAATAACCAGGAAATGGCAGGGCCTGGAACTTTGCCAATACTCTGGCAAACATTTACAAAGTAAACATTTTCAACCATTCCTAAGGTGGCTTAGTGACATAACCATCTCAGTTGTCACCTCTTCATCTCCCTGTCCTCTCCACAAATATATACCTCTCTTACACAGACACCTCTCAACTTCCACACATTTACTCATTTACTGGAAGAAAGAAAAGAAAGAGTTGACCAGGGAGCATTCATAAAATCCCTTCTCCTTACTAGCTCAAGACTAGCTTTGCTATTATCTCCTGTGAAGGGAAACTTCTGTATCTGCTAGTCCTACAGCACTCACATTTGGGAAATAACCCGTGAAGCTCTGTGGGCTCATGGTTCTCTGATTAGAGCACAATTCATCCTATAATGCTGGCAGCACAGCTGTTGCTTATATGAACAAGAGTGTCCCCATTATTGCTGTTTAAAGCTCCCACCAGGATTGCACATTGGTGATATCAAAATGTCTCCTCTCCTCAGTTGTCTCAAATGACAAAAATCTTAACTGAAATACTCATCTGATATGGTGTATCTCACAGATTTGAAAAAGTTCTTTGAGAATGTATTCCTCCTTACGAGGGCATGGCTGAAACAACAGGAGTTTACACAGCATGGAGAAAGAAGCAGAAAAAAAATTTTAGGGATTGGAAAGAAATCATTCTTCTGTCAGGCCAATGACTCCTTCCTCAAGGGTCCTTGAGTTCTAGGTCAAAACCTTAGAAGAATCTTGGACTGGAAAACTCTTTTCCTTTACTAATATTAGGTGCAGGAGGGCAGCAACTACATGGCAAGTGGTTGGAAAAGCCAGAGGAAGGATCTGGCTGTGTGACTTGGTAGCAGAGATGATTGGTGTGCACAGAGGCAGGCACGCTCTCCAGTCTGGGGGAGCCAATGTGCTCAAGGGAAACTTGCAAAAAGGAAGTGTGTGCATAGGAGAGAGGCTCAACATTCTGAACATCATCTTTCAGCAACTAAACTCACAGTTTCAGAGCCCTTGAGTATCCTCAGAAAGGCGATCAGATACAGATCAGTGGAGAGGGATAAGCTCACAGGCAGGAATGATGTGTGCCCTTCTTTTAACGAAAGCAACAGTGGCAGTCATTTCAGTCTTGTTAGAGGACAGCTATTCTGTCCATAAAAACAGGTAGTACCTGCTAACTAAAGCTTTCCTAAGAGGTAGAAAAGGAAAATTTCTGTGTGAATATTTATTAAAATGGGAAAACACTAACTAGAGTCAGATGCACAAACACAGCAGTAGACAGATTTGTGAATTCATCTGAACTGTTCAGAGTTATGTGTTCATTTTTGTGTGCAGTGAAGAAAGGATAATGTGGAAAAGCTCATTGTTCCTCTCACATACAGAGGCAAACTTGGAGTCAATGCAATAGTAGAATTAAATTAAGAAAAAGGACTTATAGGGAGGTTTCCAATTAAATGAGGTCGCAGAAGCCAGCATGTTTTTCAGTAGTGCAGAGGAATCCATCCTGTTTAACAAAAGGCAAATATTTCTCCAGTGGCAGGGAGGAAGGCCTTCAGCTAATGCTGAAGGATCAGATATATTCAGCTAACCTTAAGGCTATTCATGGGTTACTTCAGTTTCATGGTGAAAGTATTAGATTAGAAATATTTAAACAAAAGCTTTATAGCACTGAAAACAAATTTCAAAACAACCATTATGTTTATTTTCATATTTAGAATGGATTACTGCTACCAGCTAACACTCCCACTAAACAAATAAACAAAACCCCAAACCCCCACAAATCTTTATAAAGTATATCATCGGTCATAGCAACTAACAAACATCTTCTAGGGCACAGGTTTTGCTCAGTTGTTTCGACTAAAATGTGACACAAAAGTATTTATAGCCATTTAAAATAATGTGCATGTTAAAAAAGACTATGAAAGTGCAGTTTATGGAGTGAGAACCACTAGGGCAGCAAAACAAAATCTAGACAAAGGTTTAGACTAAAGGATTAGCTTTTCTCCTTTTCACAATAAATAAATTTAAAAAAAAGAAAAAAAAAAGAGTGCCAGTCAAACTTACCCTGCTGATATTAAATAGCTATTCAAAGCTGCAAAGAGAAAAGCACTAATAAATACAGACTGATGAAGGGAAATTATAATAAAGGGACTCTTCTACAAGTTTAGCTAAAGGCAGGGCCAGAGTCCTTGAGGTGCCAGGCACTGCACCTCACACACCCCTAACCTAGTCACAGTTGGATGATTTTAAAACTAAGACACCACTCTAAAGACAATGTTCTTGTGGCTCCTAGTCCACAAGAACTCAAAGCACCAAAACTTGCTCTCTGTCCCACTGGACCCTAGAGCTGAGCAATGTGTACAAGGTTCTATGTAGTCTCTGTCTTCTCCAGGCCCTCCCCAACCTCTTTGTCTGCACAGTTTTGATGAAGGCAGCTTGAAAGAACTTAGGATTTCTTTGTTCTAGCCTGTAGCCCAGAAACACAAATTTCTCACTCCCCACCTCAAAAAAAAATACCAAAGGCAGAGCTAAAAGAAAAATCAAAGGCTGTGCTGAAGGAATAAAAAAATTCCCCAACAAACAAACAACCCACACCAACAAAGTAAGCACGAGCACAGAAACACATTCTGCTTTGCTTGGTATCAAAGGAAATTTTGAAAAGGTAAGATATGCTTCAAATCATTTTAATTCAGGATGAATTTAACCAGTAATGAACCAGAATACAGAACAATAGAAAACATTATGATCTTGCCAGAATTAGGCTACCAAGGCTTTGGTCTGCATATACAATGCACATAAAAGTTAACTCATGAGATCTAGTAGATGATCTTTAGGTCTCTTCCAACCCAAACCATTCTATGATTCTGTGACCAGGACTACAAGCCACATTCAGTGAAATAAGACCACCATTAGCCATTTCACAACATCATTTTAAATTGAATACTACAGCTGATCTCACAAATTTTCCTTTCAAGGTTGTTTTCCACCCTCCCTCCTGCAAACCTCTGACCTGTTTTACCTCTTGCACAGCTGCATCCCTGAACTCCAAGTGAACAAAGAAAGTGAAACATGTTACCTCAAGGAAAGATATTTTTAAGTCACAGTGGATGTAATTTTATTTTCTCTTGCCATTGCTCGTCATTTTCTTCAATTTATGAGTTCAATTCCACTTTCATAGCTTAGATGGCACAATTCATAGCCAAATTCCTAAATCCCTGTAAAATAGACAAATGCTTTGGTACACTTCTGTTGCTTCTTCCTTTCTTCTATCCTAGCTGCCAAAACAGATTCAACTAGTCCTTTATGTGAAAGCTAGAAGTGGTAATAATTTAAATTCAACATTTATAAGTCTGTATAAAGATATGGCAATACACTTTCCTCCTCCATTAAAAATAAAACTAAAGAAACCACCTATTAATCCCACTGCCCATTTCCATTCCACTGCAGTTGGTGCAACTATGTGAAGATGAAAATACATGAAATTATATGGATAACAATGTACTTACAAAGCCTCAAAATCTCACCTTCTGCACACAGGAAAACTAAGGTGAATAATTACAAAGGTCAAAAGGAAAATGATCCTGGTATTTTTTCCTAAATAAAAAAAAACAGTTCAGGCAAAAAGTTGAGGAAATGACAAATGATGTGAAGTACATGCACTCACTATGCCTTCATATCTGTTCTTTATCTTTAGGTTCCTGTTACTTTGTTATGCCTAAAATATGATCAGCAACAGCTTTTCACAACTAAACCTAGGCAATGCCTCCACACTTGTTTAATTGCTGCAGTTGGTTTATATAGGACACATCAAAGCGTAGCAAGACAGCAGCATTGCTTAAGAGACTGGCAGGGCTTTGCAAAGACTTCAAGAGTCACAACTCTCTGATCATTGAACAGCATTGCTGTTTTTACATTTCTAAGAGCAGAGAGGTAAAGAAACAGAATAAAGACAGATAGACTTTTGGAGCAATATGTACTGAAATATATACAGAAAGAGAGAAGAAATGTTATTTTCAGAGCTTGGAAGTGCATATTCGTTAACACTTGAAGGTCACTGTTGTTGACCCTTACTTCAAAGGGAATGGCATCCTGCCAAACTGCAGGTTTTTTTCCCCCCACATTGCATCTCATGTGTAAAAAACCTTTCCTGTCCTCAGAGGATCATGTTTACAAACACTGGGAACACACCGGAGAGGTGAAATCTCTAAGGCATGTGTACTCCAGTGCATAAAACACGACCATACAGATCCAGGGAAATGCATTCCCACTCTGGTTTGGCATCACATTTCCTCAGGTAGCTCACGAAAGATAAACACATAGTGGAAAAAAACAAAGTAAAATAACTAGGCTAAGTCATGCTGTGATTTCATTTGCCATGCAGCTATAATCTATTTAAACTGTGGTGCTTTCTTCACTCCTCCTGAAGTTCATATAGGAAAATCTACCATTGCCTTTACAGGAAAGTGCAGTGCTGTCAACTGGACTCTGCATGTAGGCCAGGCAGAAAACATTTCCTTTCAGCAAGACCTGCAGTCAGCAAAGAGTATCCCTACTAGAAAACCTGACACGCCTACAGAGATATTTAAATTCCTATAAAAAGGGCTGATACCATCTTGAAACAGTAATAGGACCTGGACCTGAGATACTCATCAAACTGTAAATTTTAAATTTTTGTGTTATTATTACTTATGCATAGTGGGTCAATCCCTACCTATACATCAATGCAGTCCTTTTTTATGGTATGGCTTCAAAAGAAAATTTTTCTTAGCCTATCTCATGTCTCTTCCTCTACTGCATTCCTTACAGGACCTTCCAAGATATTCTTACAAAGAGTAAGATTAAAAATTTCACACTTGTAGGGTTCTTCTTTTGAATCTGCTTGACTTCATGCTTCAAATTCTGCCTGCATAGGAGAAATAAACATGTTCTCCTGCTCCAAACCTAAAATAGCAGGTCAGATTTTGTATGGTATTGTTGTTAAAGACTAACAATGATTTGATACTATGAACAGACACTACCTTGGCTACCTTATCAAGCCATTTCATTTCATAGATAAATCGTTCCAAAACCTCTTCTTTTTTATATCCCATTTCCATTTTCACCCATACCAACCAAACTGTGAAAAGGGTTATTAACTCTCATAAATGATCATATACCCTTCAGTGTCAAAGCACACCCAAATGCTAGGTAGCTCAGCTCATATGTATGAGTGTATGTCTATGTGTATATACGTGTATTAAAGAGATTCACATCCACAGATATGTGACTGCATGTTTATCCCGGAGATGTGTTCTTAGTCTAATTTCATGCCTCAGTTGTTTTAAATACTCAAAACTAGGAACCAGAGATAAACATCAAGAAAAAAAACCCCAACATGTGTTTCTTTCTATGACAGCAATAAAAGAGAAATTAACTTCTTCTCTCATCTGGGCCTTTAGTAATCCATACCACAGCCTGAGTCTTACATCAAATGATGATGTTGAGTCTCCCCACTTTGCTGGTTCATACCTATCATACCACTTATCATATTTGACACAGACAACAACTCTAAGAGATGTGGAACAAACCATCCTAAATAAAATAACATAAAATAACATAACATAAACGTCACTCACCACTGTATCTTTGATCTATAGCCATTAAGAATTTATACAATCAAATCTTTTCTTATAGTGTTGTGCAAAGTCACCAGAACTTGAAACATCATGACAAAAACTAGAATTTTTCGGTAGTAAATGCCAGAGAAAAATAAAAGATTAGTTATGGTTTGGGATGTCTGAAAACATGGAAAATCATGATAATAAAAAAAGAAGTCTCAGCTGTATCATGAACAAACCAACCCTGCAGTCCTGGCTCTACATGAAGCAATTTGAACAATCAGTTAATGGGGCCTAATAAGCAAACTGAGGTCTGTACTGTTGTTAAGAAACTTGACAGGAATCTGAAGTTGAGCAGAAAAAATGCTTAGCATCAGAGGCTCAGCTATATTCATTGTTTTCTGGTAAAACCAAAATAGCGTCACGATCTCTGCCTGCATCTTGGCAATCCTCAAACATCACAAACACGCATTTACTAACAAACAGATCCTTATGACTTCTCAGCACAGCTTTCCTTTATTTAGACAACTATTTCCCTGTTTTCTTCTAGGACCATAAAGGGCATGAAAGACCTTGAGCCCAGGGTGCACTGTACAATGGAGCTGTGTCCAGCTAGCCTAGAAATTTGTGGGAAACTTTGGAATTCCCTGTGCTACTTTTTACTCAGAGGAAGAGTTCTAACAGGCTTCCAGGCAGGACCCTAACAAATGCAAAGTCCATAGATACATAATTCCCTGTTTGCTTCTCTGTTGTTTTTACTTTATCAATATAACTCTCCTAAAGGTCAGATTTTTTCAGATTGAAAAATCTGGAACCTCAGGTGGACATGAAGAGTTGGAGTTCCTCATATCTTCTTAGCTTCAAGGCCAAAAAAGTGATAGCTTGCTAAAGCCAGCTTTGGTCACTGATTCAGAATGCAGGCTCCACTCTGGTAAGTTCCTAAGATGCCAGTCAGTTCTCTCTTTTGTTAGGTGTCAAACACAGGAATACTGACAAGAAAGTTCTAACCATGGCCAGGTTATCTCTAGATGAACATATTTAGTGTTATAAGATGGATCTTAGCAATTCTTTGGTGATTTTTGATGATAAAAAATAAATCAAAGCTATGGAAATAAAAAGCAGTGAATCTAGTAAACAGAGGTAAATACCTAATCCTAGCTATTCAGAGCTTTATAAACCTCAGTTCTGACTGTAACCAATTCCACAGCGGTGGAGCCATTCACCTGACTGCTGGTAAGAGGTGTCAGTGTAAATCTCCTAGAAGCTTGCTTGCATATGTTTGCTGAGGTCTGGCGGACACAGCTCTGATGGGACACCCAGGGTGAGGGATGAGTGTGGTCTCTGTGCAGCACAGAAGAAAAGGAAATGCACAGCAAAATGTGAAACATTAATCTGGAAAACTGGGAGAAGCACTTGTTTCTGATTTGTATGAATACAACTCAGAGAAACTGTCCAGTGCTCAAGACAGCACTGAGAACTTCTGAATGACCTGCCTTTTACTCTCTCAAAGACAGTCAGGATGAGACTGAAAGACAGAGAGAAAGTTGCCTTTTAATGCTTATTTATCCAGAAATCACTGCATACAATAACAACATAAATCTAGTGCTAATTCCATGCCACTCCTTACATTTTTCCTTGACTCTCTCCATTGTGTGGCTGGAAGAAGCTAGCTTTATTTTAAAAAGAAAAAAAACAAACAAACAACACAACCCATGGAAGAATGTGTTTAAAAGTCTACTGCATAAGAAACAGCATGCTAGACCACAGACTGAGAGCACTCAATTTGGACCAGGGCAGAAAACTTTAGGAGGCACCTCCAGCACGGCATTTAAAACATCATGTTAACAGGACTGAAATTCCCGCCAGTCTTAGGGGTGCTCTATGCCATCATGGTAACAGAAAAACATTTTAGCAAATCAGACCTGCTAGTGGTCAGGACAGGCATCTTAAAGTATGCTGCAGAAGGTACAGACCTTTAAATGAACCTTCAGCCTTTCTTAGTTAGTAGCTGTTATCAACTTCTTTACTTACTTACTTACTTAGTAACAGGCACATCAATCTGGGCTTAACTCTCCATGAAAACTATTTTAACACAAAGCAGATTTGGATCCTTATTTGTTTTGAACCACAGGAGAAAGAGCAATACATTTAGTTTGGAAAAAGGCTGCCAAGTGGATGAAAAAGGCCTGCAAGTTTTCCTTTTGGTCGCCCTTAGCATTTACGGTCAACTTTTCCCAGCTCAGAACCCAAAGTCTGCTCTCAATTAGCCTGGCATAGATCAGAGCAACTCCATTGACTTCAGACAATTTTTCTGGATATAGAGCATTGTGAGACAGAACAGAATTTGGCCAATATTGTCTTTTTTTTTGTTGTTTTACCGGCACGATGGATTATTCTCTTTTTGGAAGACTTATCGGTTGACACAGAGCAGATGACTGTGGAGAACCTGTTTGATGTGGTAAACAAAAGCAAAGCAATTGCCAAAACAGCTGATGAGCTAGAAAGAAAAGAAACACAAACATTGTGGGAAGGAGAATGGTGGGAAAGAACTTGAACCTTCGACTGATTTTGGTACAGAAGTCCAAAAATAACCTAGAATATTGCCCAAAATAAAATTTAGTACAGTGTAAGAGTGTGATTTCAATCTCTAACCATGTCCATCAGAAGCAATTTTGCTGGATCTAATCTACTATAAAACCAGCCATAAGACATCTGCAGCCACAAAGTTTAGAACTTTCAGCAGGAACAACACAATAAGATTATCATTAGTATTGTTACAATTCCTATTGGGAAAGAAAATGTAGCGAAGGAATAAAGACTGGAATCCATTTTGTAGACTATTTTTTGGAAAATATACCACTGCAAAACTTACTGCCAAATTTGTTTCCTTTCTCAAGAGGGACCAGGGTTATGAACCAAAAGGTCATTAGCAGGAGACAGTTCTTTCACAGCTGAACAGAAGTCACTTTCAGTTTACAGAGGTAGTAAGTAATTTTTATCCATTTGTGTAGATTCCTCTCATTAACAATGGAAGCAGCAGGGTCATAATGTGCATTTCTTTTGACAAAATCAGGTGATGCCTGCATCACATTTTAACATAGGATTTTAAAATTTCAATACAAATTGCAGCAAGATCTAAACTTAGGATGCTCTATTTAAGTCCTTTAAACCAATAAATATCTTGCATTGAAGACCATGTGTTCAAATTTGAAAATTTGATTCCAAAAAACCTCTTTCCATTTAAATTTAATTCAAATTCTCTAAAAGTGTAAAAAACCTTATAGGACTCATTCAGCTTCACTTTTTTTCCTGTCTAAACATTAATGAATAGAAGCCATAAGGCTTTTTTTTTTTTTTTTGTCTCAGTTTAGCTATCAGGTGTAGAGATACTGTTGCAAACATCTGGACTATTTCACTGAAAGTTGAGACTTTCTGGAATAGGATAAAGCAGGAAGGCTGTTTTTCCTCTTCCTACCACAACTACAGATTTGGGCAGATAATGAAACTAAGAATGCGAAGGACAAAATTTGCTTATCTGAAATGCTTGTTTACCAGAAACACTTTACTGGAAAATTGGGAATTATAGAAGATCCAACAGTTGACTAACTTCTTTTTATGGTAACTTAAAAATTTTTACTGAGCATAGAACATGCATCTTCAGAACCTGAACATACTTTGTGGTCTATAATGTCCGATGGGAAAAAATCTGATTTGCCAGCTACAAGAAATACTCCCTGTCTTTACCTGCTGAGAGGACTGGAGAATGGGTACAGGGACTGAGGAAGGATTTTTATTTAACTAATATGCAAAATAAAGATCAGAGTTACACACATTCATAATTGAATGCCTCTTTCCTTACAGAGCCAGGTGAGCAAGTTGGACATTCCAAATGGAATTGAAAAGAATTTAATTATTTTCCTACAGAAGATAACTGCAACATGAAATTAATTTGACTGCTTAGATAAAGACTTCTTTCTTGTATTTAAACTGAAGTTATGCTTTAAAATACATCACTGTCAAAGAGTGTGTGGAGCAGAACTGGAAAATTTTTTTTCAAAAATGTAGCATGATTATTGAAATTATGTTATTATGTTGGTGAAAAATTATTTCAAAGAGCTTCTGAAACTAATCTGTTGTGTTTTTATTCCCTCTGTTCTATTCCTACTAAAAGTTAGCTCAAACACAAATTTATTAGAAGCTACTGAAGACTGCAAAATAAAGCTAGCAAGCAAACATTAATAGTGAGAAAATATATTGATAGAAGTTGTTGTCCTGGATGGCTTCTATTTGTTTAATTAATTAGCAGTAAGAGAATGAACAATTTCTGTAGAGTTGAAGCATCTCCTCATTTCCAATCCAAATTCATCAGCTTAACAAAAAAAATCATTGATATCTGCTCCACATCCATGTATACAGATTCCCAGTCACATTGTTAAGTTCTGAAGCAGGGCCCAAGGTCATGCACAAGGCATCCCATGCAGAGCAGCTGAAGCCCCCAGTTGTACTCACACTGAAGATGCTTTAAACTCATCTTCAAATGAACTGTCATCCTTGTTATCAGCCTGTAAGGCCATGGGGCACTCAGCTGTCTTTAGCCCACTAAAGACCAGGCCACAGGTGATGGAAAACAAACATGAATGTGTTGTCGAATGCAAAACAGAAAAAAAAAAAAGAAAGAAAATAAAGTGCTGTTATGTGGTATACAACATGCAACTACTGTTTCAGTTATCTGGAGTCTTATATTTTCATATTGCCAGAATCCATTAAACTTTAGTCAACCCATCTCTCTTTGCAAGAAAGACTGCTTTACATGTAACAGGATTTTAAGGCTCTAAGTTTACATCCTGTCCCGTGCTAACCAACAGAAACCTTCAATGAACTTCCCAAGTGTTATAATTAATACAAGATATATCGCTCTTGTATAGACCACACTTCAGTTTTTCAAACTGCATCTTCAGCAGTGACATGACAGTGTCCAGCTTTTTCTGTCTGCATCTTATGTATCTCCACCTGAGCTAATCAGCCAGATTCCCCTTTAGAGTCAACAAACAGCCAGTCTCAGAGCATGATTCATCTGATTGAAATTTCAGGCGTGTAGAACACATTAGATAACTGAAGGCCCACCAGTGCTTGCTGCACTCCACTGACATCAAAGAGATGAGAGCTGATCAGACATCTAACTTTGGTGAAATTAATTCCAGCCCTCTTGTGCAGCAGTCAGACACGCTGAGGATCTGCAGCTCCTTTTTTTCCTCAGCACACAGCCTAAGCCAACCATTATAGGACTGGCAAAGACACCAACTTCCACTGACTCCAGTGTTGCAGACTGCTGCTCAGCTACCCATTACTGCTTCTCTTTTGCTAATTATAAAACATTAGATATATTCACTACTATGCTGTAGCCTCAAAGGCAAATATTTATGCTGGAATGAAAAGGAGGAAAAAAAATAAGAATGAACTGTAACATACACAGGACAAATAGCTCTGAATTAAAGTTACCATGCTCTTGTTACAATCTTCTGTTATGTGGACATAGTGAACATAAAATCTGTCAACAGATGAAATTAAGCTGAGTTAGTTCCCATACCAAATTCTCTACCTTATGTGGCTTGGGTCCCCTTACTTAGGATGGATGGTGCCAAAGAACTTAGCTATGTAGGTAAGTCACTTACAAATCCACTTCCTTTTTATGCCAGTGTTTTAACTCTGAATACGCTTTTGCTTTTTTAACTTTGATTTCAATGAAAAGAGGAAAACAAAGAAAAGGCTGTCATATTAATAAAGTGCAATGCACAGAAAGTAACGGGAGATGAAGGGAGTATCCCTCAGCTCCTGCCCTTACCTCTCGCTGAGCTCCTCCACGCGCTGCCCGTGGCTCAGCACGAAGCTCGAGGGCCCGCAGGGGCTGGCGGGGGCCGATAAAGTGCTCTTGACGTTCTGTGCCGAGTGCCTGCGGCTCCGCCGGCGCTCCAGCCCCCTGCGCTCCCCAGCACCAAGGCTGGCCCTCCGCCGATCCTTGCGCCCACTGGGAGGGGGCTCAGCACTCTCATCTCCATCTTCATGCCTCAGTGTCACCTGAGAAAGAAAGGGAAGTCGGCTGAGGTTGCTGACACAGTCGCTTCAGCTACCACAGGTGTTCACACCCCAGGCTTAAAAATTTCCTGGTCTCAACAAGATTAACTCCAATTAGTATCATTATTTCTACAGTTATCCCTGAAAGTTGCTGTCTATCCATTAGTGAAGTGTGGCAGCTCTAAAAGTGGAATTATATAACAATGCCTTGCATACAACACTGTAGGACCCGTAACAACACATTTATGTATCTGCAAATCTGTTTGTTTTCTTTTTAATGTGGGACTGAATTTTCAAGGAAGCTGAGCAGTCTTGGACAACCAGTTCTCTTTATTTCCTTCCAGAATACTTAGGTGAAGACTTGGCTTTAGTGAAGTCAACAGGAAAAAACTCCATGCATTGACTGATTCAACATTTCCTCATGTTCAGACATGACACTTGTAGTGATTAAGTGGAACTTAGCATCTAGAGTGTGTTGGAAATATCAGAGGACTAAAGCATGGATGCAACGCCAAGTATCTTGAGCTGCGGCACGCTCTTGATGTGCCAATGTGAGGTACCTCTAATAGAAACAAAGTGTTAGCATATGGTACATAAGGAGAGCTATCCCTGGCAGAAACAACATAGTAACTAATGGATCTCATCTGAAATGCAGCCTAACATTTAAATAATCATTATATGAGCAAGATCCACTCAAACAGGCAGAGGCACAGAAAAGGCAATGCATGTGATCAGAAGAATGCCCATCTTCTTGTTACTATTAGTCTTGTTACTCTGGTAATTCTTTCCAGAAGTGATGTAAAAAAACCAAAGGGGGAAGTGAGATGTCTCTGCTTAGGGTGTAAAATCTGTTTCTGTGAGGAAAAAGAGATTTTTCAGGTAAAAAACAAGATTGGCAGAAAAAAGGAAGAACTTGCATAGACATGTTTAAATTTAGTTTGGTCACCAAAAAAAAAGCTGGTGCCCAACTAAGTCAACTGCCAATTCTGCAATTAAGTCTTTCAGTAGACACAGCATTAACAAAAAAGAATCCCTGCTTTTAAGTTTAATCAGCATATTTTAAAAAGGGCTTTATAAACGGAAGCCTCTGATGATAGAGAAAGAAAGCATATTGAGCCCTCTTGTTCTCTTGTTCCTATTTTGGTTCTTCCTGAAAATTGCTGTATATAAAGCTTAAGTCTGCTACAGTTAGTGAAGTGGCATGGTGTAGAGTCATGGATGGAGAAAATGGAGAATCAAATCTATCAAATCCTTCACTGGACTTAGGCACAGATGAAGTAATTTAATTTTGTCACATTAGAACGCTAATTCCCATTTACATTACAACTTCAGCCTAAACCTCCTAGCTCCAACACTTCCAAACTCTGAAAAGAGGCTAATTATTAAGAAACTGGATATCCTACCCTTACATAAATGCTTCAGAAGTAGTTATTTTATACCTAGGTGGTAAATGTGGAGTCACCCATTACTCCATTGCTGCAAACTGCATAGGAGCTGGTCCAGTGTAAACTCATAAACATGGACTTGCTGGATATTCAGTTGCAGAACAACTGTGAAGTTGAGCCCAGCCGAACCTTTTTCATGAGCTGAATACTTTTGCACATGGAAAGAACTTCTACTTGCTTCAGAATCTGTAACTAGCAGTTGCAGAAAGGAGGCTAGTAAATGTGCTGGTTTGCCTTGGACTATGCCCCAGCTTTAACATGAAATGCCTTTGATAAAACGCAGCTATGTACCGTAGCAGGTCACATATACAAATGGGCATAATACTTCCAGCAACCAGATGTTTTTCTTTTAAAATAGAAGAGATAACCAAATTTCACCTAGGTTACATTCCCCCCTCCTCTCAGCTTTGAAGTTTGCACAAGCTGCAAGATGCATAAAACAGGGCATGTTATGTTACCTCATAAATGTTAAATTGCTCAACTAAGTCCAAGTCTGTTCCTTTCTTGTTCAAGTGTCTCTGTGAAATAGCTTCAATGCCTAGCTCTTCCAGACAGTCCACCACATCGTAGAAAGAGTCTTGATCTGGCAATCCTGACAGCGTCTAAGAATCAAAGGAAAAACATTTAAATCTGTTTGTTTTGAAAAGAATTAAACAAAGGATTTTAAAAGCGGGTGGCAAGTGGTGCTATGTATGATTTCAATCAAGTAAAACCCATGATGTGGGATTAGAGACACTGATAGAAAATAAAAAACAAGTGGCACAGCTTTTAGCAAACAACTCTGTGCACTGTGTAGAAAAATGAATAATTGGCAAAACAAATCAATGTTGTTATTTCATACAAAAAAGTATGGAAAATGTAGGTCTTTAAAATACACAGCTGGATTCTTTCTGGCATCATTCAAGTACAGACTTAAAGAACAGAGAATGTTAAACCATCAAACACAGGGATAAAAACAAAGAGGGAGGAAAAAAAACCCCGTTTAGCTAAAAAGAGTAAAGCTCAGTTCCTACTGATTCCTGTAAGTTTAGCCTTAAGAAGAAAAAGTCCATTGCACAGCTGTGTGACATCAGGATAGCAGGAAATATCCTGCACCATGTGCCTACTGTCCTCCTCACCTGCAGCAGCAGTCATCTTCCCTGAGCACAAATTGTTTTGTATTACAGAGATAGTGAATCTTCTCCTCCTCCCTTTCAACTTAAGAAGTCTTATTAAAGGTACACTGACTCCTTAACTCCGATTCCGGCTTGCTACACATTTCTAGTCAGTGTGTGCAGATTTTTTACTGCTCCTTATGCAGGATGCAGAACAATTAGTTTAATCCTGCACATGTTGAGCAGAAACTACTGAACACACTGTGCAACCTACTTGCAGGGCACCACATACCTCGCCACAGGAACCAGTCTATGCAGAGCTGTTTCTGCAAAATACCTGAGAGCGCAGGCTGGAAGCAACACAGTTTTTCTGGATTAGCTCACCAGAGAGGTTTACTCTGAAATAGTTTCCTCTCTCCCATTCAATTAACAAAATAATTTTTCTGTATTCCCAGTAGAGAAGAGAAAGAGCAAAGGAAAGAGATGCAAAACACAGGCCCTCTCCAAAGAGAGTGACATCTTGGCATGCCTGCGATGGGATGAACTGCCCCCTGTGAATGCTGTTTTTCTACAGCCCATCTTTTCCAAAGTGGCTCTGAGCAACAGAGTGCAGATAAGAGCAGCCACTCTGGGCTGCCTCCCTACACCAAGAACCTTTACATTCAGAAAAATAGGTCTGGATTACATGACTAATGAGAGCGAAACAGGCAGCTGTCATAGCTGTCCTGTTAAAGCACCTCTTTCCTGTGATGTGAGGCACTGAAGTATGTGCATCAACAAGGTACTTTTAAATTTAATTTTTTTCTAACTAAACACAGCACAGCAACATTTTCTTCTTCAGTCATTACAGGTCTATTGACTGGTGAAATCCACTACAACAGGAATTCTTAGCACAAACATCAATTAAGTGTTAAGGTTATATGTTCAGGCTTTAATTAAGAATTTGTCTCTTTCCAAGACAGTATTTAAGGCTCTGTTTAGAACCCACTGAAGACTATGAAACTAAAACACCCTGAACAGTGCTGAAAACAGATACCGCATTTATTTTGTTCCTTCCTAAACTGACACCTAGCACTGAGTAAAAATCTGAGGATTCAGCAAATGGCGTTATCACACTGCACATTCAATGGAGCTTTAACTTGGATGTTTAACTTGGAAATATTATAATAGAAAAGTGTTCAACTATGAGGCTTTCAGCTCCAAATGAAAGACACAGACAGCCAGTATTCTAACCTGAGTGCCTTCAAGCACAGTAAGATGTGATGTTTTATCTGCAAAAGGGTGGAGGAACAGTCAGATCTTCTAAAAATAACAGGAAATCATCTTAATGTTGATATGCAGATTACCCACCTTCAAGTATAGCTTTTTTAAATCCAAGGTAAGGCAAACTGTAGACTGGAAAAACAGCAGCATAAGGTAGTATTTACTAGCAACTGGTTTTGTCGGCAGTCTTTTATTTGGTTATTATAATTTTAAATCACACAGCAGTGTAAATCCAATTTTCACTGCATGTTGTTGACCAGAACTGGGCAATTGAACTCCAAAATATAGAACTAAAATATTTTTCCTTTGCACCATTTGTCATAAACTCACAGATCCACTTTCAGAGCCTAAAGCATATCAGATTCAATTTCTAACTAATGCAAGGATGATAACAAAGGTTATACTGGAACTATACATAACCAGAAGAATCTGCACTGGGATCACTCTCATGTAAGAGATTCATGAATGCCTAAATCCTCACAAATTAAGAGAGGGTTAATAAAATATTAGCATAAGTAAATTGGTTAAGCATAAACAAAAGAGAGGGAGAGGATAAAAGGACAGGAGCAATTCTTATGTCTGGGTAGATGCATTTTCTGCTCTGGAGCAGGAAGAAAAACAGTCTGTAAATGGATACATGGAGAAAGAAAAAGGAGTACAAGCATGCTTCCTTAAGACAAATCCTTCATGAGGACTCTGCCTGCACTGAAAATTTTGACATTTCCTTGCCTAGAGAAGCTGAAACCATCTGAGCCTTCTTCGTATTCTCTGTGGGGGAAAAAAT
Organism: Corvus hawaiiensis; assembly: GCF_020740725.1. Taxonomy (NCBI): domain Eukaryota; kingdom Metazoa; phylum Chordata; class Aves; order Passeriformes; family Corvidae; genus Corvus; species Corvus hawaiiensis. The sequence continues at coordinate 88,922,437 of NC_063213.1, read as the reverse complement.
TACAACTGTTACATCCTACTTACTGTTTTCTCTATAATCATGAAAAATATCCCATTAAAAACATCATAAAGCTGCCCATAAGCCAGATCATAATTATAAGTGTGGATTTGTGGGATCCCTCTCTTCCTTGATCTTCATAACTGCCTTGCCTCTGACTTTTTCTTTATGTATGTTTTTAAAGAGCTACCTCTTCCTAAAAATAGCTTTAAATGTACTGAAGAACTCAGACTAAAGGAATCAACTACAGGATAATAAAAGAGTCCACAGGGAACAAAATCTTCAAGGAAGCCAAACACCAGGTAGGTTACAACTGTGCAAATGATGAAGAGAACTATTTCAGAAAGAGGAATCAGTACACAAAACAACAAGGTGTAAAGCAGAGACATTAATGACTAGTGACCTTGGCTTTAATAGCAGCTACAGACAGAAGCAAACATAACTGGTGATGCTTTTCATAAAGACTACAGCAGCAAGGTAAGGTGGTCTTTTAAACTCAAGAGGAACCTTACTACCATGGAAGCAGGAGCAAGGGTGACTCTAAGCATAAGTACATAAGATCAGTAATGTCACCAGGAGAGGTTGGTCTCTCTCAGGCATGTTTGCTGGGAAATATCTGCCATTAAGAAATAAATTTATAAAAAAACCAAAAAAACCCCAAAGCTCAACAACAAAGAAGCAACCCACAATTCCAATTATGTAGCCAAGAGCCCAATAAGCTGGCAGCTTGGTGTATGACCTCCATGAACTAACTCAGGATCTTCAAGTGAATAAAATGAGTAGTAATAATATTTCCTAATACTCTGCCCTATTAAGTATAACCATAGACTACACAGTTATTTTATTTGCCAAGAGTATGCTGGCTTTCTGTGCTCTTTAAAAAAAATGAATCTTTAATTTTAGTACCCCCCCCATGATTTGACTATGACTGGATGCTGATTTTTAAGGAATTTACACTAATAAATTTCTAACTTTAAAGGACTTTCCATTTTCTCCCTCCCAATAGCATAAGTCAGTATTTCAGAAAACATTTGACTTGACTGCAAAACTATGACTTGTAAATCCCATCACCAGAAGATATAAAGAAATAAGAAAAAATTTAACCTTACTTTTTTAAGCAGAAGCACTCCTATTAGCACTCAGACCTGTTAAATTCATCATATTTAGTTTGCAGCAAAAAAAAAATACTTGACCTATCTGAACTAGAAAACTGTGCACAACGCAAGCATTTGTGAGCATGTGATCTTTCCACCAGCACTTGCCTTCCTTCTCCCCTTGGATAATCTGTTGAGTTAGCTTGTTGCGTTTTCCTTCAGCACTGCGTTGTCAGCGCTGGGAGAGGAGCCATGTCAGACCACAATTCCACACAACTTCTACCAAAATAACAGTTCTGTTCCCAGCTGCTGCCTCTGGGTGGCTGCAGCACAAGTAACAGGAGTGTGCTGACCGATTATAGTTTGTCCTGCAAATTCTCCATGACAGGTCTCCTCTGCCATATACTCTCAACAGGGAAGTTCACTATACAATTGAAAACACTAATATTATCTGCAGTAGTCATGCTAACAACATAAACAAACCTTGTTAACCAAGGTCATTGCATAAACCAGTAGTTCCGTATCAACCCCATCCTTCTCCTCCAGTATCTCCATGATGTTGGACCATGGCTTGGCTCCTAGAAGAAAAGCAGAAACTGTTGGTTACAGTGATCAAAATGAAAAGCTACTGCAACAACACTCATCCAAGAAGTAGCACAAGTTGGAGTACATGGCCAGGTGGAACTTCAAGTGGAAAAATCCAGCTTTGTCTGCAGTCTCTCCTGCTCCCCTGAGAGTAAGGTTAATGCAGACAGTGAAAATTACAGTCCAACCTATTGCAGGGATATAAAATATGGCAGGTGGACTCCTTCTGAAGGCACCAACTTCTCTCCCTCGATGACGAAGGAAGCTTTGTTAGCACAGTGTGATTAACACCAAAATTCTAAAAATCAGGTGACAGGAATTTTACCCAGCCTATCATAGGTTCACACAGGCTTCGATAAATCTTCAGCAGAGACCTACATGCTGTGCTTTCAGTGTGCCTGATGCTCCTGTTTCTGGGGCTATTGCTGAGTTGTGCTGCATTAAGGTAAGTCAGGTTAACAAAATATTGTGGCAGAGAAACAGTTTTCTCAAATTACAGGCTATGTGCCTTGGATAAAAGAAATGATCAATGAGGGGAAAAGATTTTTGCTGTGGTTCTTTCTCAAATTATTTTAATAGGAAACCTACCTACAGAACTTTCAGATATGATTCTCTCATTTTCCACTAAGAAAGGTCAAAATTTGTGCTTTTAGTTATTTGCTTGATTTGCATGTTGATTTGAATTTGCATATTTATCTGACACCAAAACCCTAATGGTTTAGTGAATTATCGTGCTAAGAACATCAGGCAAGCAACACGCCACCCAGACTCAGCCTCTTGTGGAAGGTACCTTGTAAAACCATCCTATTTCATTTGACTGAATGGCAAGATGGTTGCATTTACCAAATTTTATCTAGGAAAACTGAAATAAATAATGAAAGACTGCCATTCAGTGGTTTTTTTTTTTGGTGTAAAGTTAAAGGTGAGGAGCACTAAGCAGAGAGCTTAGCCTAGAGATATACTCAATTCAACTACACAAACATAACTGGTACTGTCTTTCAGTTTCAGAGGGAAACATGCAGAGTATTCCTACAGTCCCCATCCCCTGAACACTGTACAGATGATGAGACTTCAGGTATAATCAGGCAGCAAAATGCAAATGTGCCACCACAGCCGCCTGTCACTGGCTGATCAGTCACGCCGAGGTCTAAACTCTGCATTACCCTCTAACAGCTCTTGCTTATTAAAGATGGTATCATACATGTATCCTGCTACACAGACATCAAATCTGTGCTAACCAAGGATCTGCATTTTCAAGGCAATGGCAGTGCACTGTGTGGAAAAACCTGTCTGAAAGTGAATGTGCAGACAGCAATATTTCTCGTTTTTATTCCCCTCTCAGACAGTCTCCGATCTTTATTACCGAATCAGGGCTTTTTTATCTTAAGCAAAATTAAAGGAGGAGTGGATTCACTCTCAGCTCGTTAGATGTATTTATATGCATTACTAATTAAGTGCTAATTCAAATACATGTCTGTAATGAAAACCCACTAGACACATCTTTACCAGATTCTCTATATTGTTAGGAATTTTGTACAGTGTAAGCTCAAAAGTCACGTGGAACAAATTCACTCAGTTTGCAAATTATATATGATCAGCAGGAATGATATTCTCACTACAAAAATGTTTTCCTTTGGTTTCCAGTGAAAAAATGAAAAATGGAAGGAAATAGGAAAGAGAAACAAAATGGGGAAACTATGCAAGCCTGACTTACAACAGTGCCATTTAGAAAAACAGTGAGTTGATATCAACTCATATATAAAAAAATAATTATTTTATCCACTGCATTATTCAGTGAGAGTCCTTTATTTTTGAAGGCAGGTTCTACTCTTATTGGAACAATCCTCATTTGATTTTTAGGCAGCATCCATGTGGTTTGTTTTTTTCCCTGAATATCCCAAAACTTCTTCATTATCATAAAAGAATAATTTCACGGTCACCTTGCCGTTTTCTTGCAATGCTGATATATAATTTTCTTCTAGCAACGCTGCTATTTTATTTCAGAATACAATTTAAAAAAAATTGTTGATCAGTCACACTTACTAGTAAGGCAGCCCTGTAATAACTCATCTATCTTTCAAAAACTTTTACACTGCTGCTACTAAACTTCCAAAATCTAGGCTTAAATTCCAAATTCTTCATCTGTTCTCTAACTACAGTCAGGAGGAGGCAGTACTATGAATGACTTTGACAGAGCTACTCCAATTTGTACCAGGTTAAATCTTTGTTTCAAATGCTTTTCCTCCATTATGATCTCAATCTGAACAGCCAAGAAGTGAACATGGAAACAGCTGTAAGGCCATCTACTACCCACCTGGGATAAGGCAGTTCTGCTGTGGAAGTTGCACCATGAACTTACTGCTTTGCTGTCCTTGGGTTAATATTCCTTGCACATATATAATGAGAACCTATAGTTTCCAACCTATGATCCATACAGCATGGGACATATGCAGATCCAGCTCAGCTCCCCCTCTCACAGCTCCCCCTTTCAGAGCCTGTGCAGTCCAGTATGCTTAAAGTGAAAAGAGACCTGTTCAGATTGTGATCATAATGAGGAAAATAGCATTTGAAGAGAAAGGTTTCATCTAGTACATATTGGAGCAGGATTGCCAAAGGCATTGAGAGTACTACCTCCTGTTGATTCTAGTTAGGGAATAGGTGAATTTCCTTCTTCACCAGATCCTGATGTAGAAAAATGATGATGTAGGAGAATGATGATGTAGGAGAATGATGATGTAGCATCCCAGTGATTTTTCTGGGAGCAGATGGGGATGTTTCCATAAGGTTATGACTTTTACACGGGACTTGTGGCAAAATCGATGGGAGTGATGAAACAGGCTCAGTGAAGTGAAACAGCAGAGATCAAGTTTTGTGTGTTCTCCTGCCTTCTAATGGGTAAAATGAGAACTGCTTGACTGCCCTTTAGAGGCTTGTCACTGGGAAGAGCTCTTCATCACAGCTACTCTGACAGAAAGGCTGAAGCCTCAAATCTGATGCTACCTGTAGTGTTACGAGTAACCATGCATGGTGTATGACAAAGAACACAGAGGTTGCAACAATTAAACCAATATTAAATTAATACAGTCTATTTTCTGAATAACATTGCCCATTGTTTGAAGTTCCATTCTGTTCTCAGTTTCCTCTTGAAGTGTTTTTACGTATTTATTTTAATGCTGTTGTTCATGTTGTGAACAAAATCTTGACATCACAACTACAAAGGATCTGCAGTTTGTATAAAGCATGAAATATCTTGCAGAACCTTGCATGAGAACTGCCACCAACTTAGAGAGCACTTGTCTCCAGCAACTATAGGATGGAAAGGTAGTAATACTTTTGGAAAGACCTTGACATCTTGTACTCCTGGCTATTTATATGTGAATGAACTTACATCCTTCCATCGTACCTACAGTATATGCAATAATTTAGTGGAATCTAACTATGAATGAAATGGCAGGGAAAGCAGAGAACTGATAATGAGGGCCATTTGGCTTTAATCTCTGTCCTAAAATATGCTTGTGATAAAGAAGCCCTGGACAGAAAACTGCAATGCCAGCTCCACTTTCCAGAGCCTGTGCAGTCTGGTATGCTTAAACTGAGAAGAGACTGAATTTCTCTGCAGTTCTGAAACAAGAAAGCGTGGGAGAAGGGAGGAGCTAAATGGAAGTGCAAGTAGAAGCTAATCCCAACATGATGAGGACCATGCAGTTATTCACTTATGGTCTGCTTGTATCTCAGTGTAAAGCCAGTACTTCTGTGGATCTCTGTACTTCAGTTTGCATATGGATGTATTTGCACACAGAAACCACAGATGGGATCGCTTTGAAACCAGGCTGAGTTAATATGGGGTTCTATAAGTTAATCATGTGTGGTACATGTTGAAGAATTATGTCATATCTCATCACTTTGTATGTACATGAAACACAGAACTTTTATCAAAGCAGTGCTGAACTTAATTACATACCTGCAAGATTTATGACAATGGTTCAAAAAAAGGCATATTGCTTTTTCCTGCTTTTCTGTTTTGTTTCATCAGTCCTTAAAGGCAGGTACTTCTCAGTTATAAGCCACTAATTTAAAATTATAAATTAAAACGTAGCACATCCACAGCTAAAAGTGAAGGGCTTCGACACTGTCTCCCACAGCATTCCTCTGGAGAAAGTGGCTGTTCATGGCTCGGGCAGGTGCACTGTTCACTGGGTAGAAAACTGACTGGGTGATTGGCCTAGAGAGTGGTAGTGCCTGGAGTTAAGTTCAGCTGGCAGATGATCCCTCACAGGGTTCTCCAGGGCTCAATGTTGGGGCCACTCCTGTTTAAAATCATTATCAACGATAATGAGGGGATTGAGGGCCCTCTCAGTCAGTTCACAGGTGACACCAAGTTAGATGGGAGTGTTGATCTGCTGGAGGGCAGGAAATCTCTAGGGAGGGATCTGGACAGGGTGGATCAATGGGACGAGGGCAATTGTATGAGGATCAGCAAGGTCCTGGTACTTGGGTCACAGCAGCCCCGTGCAGCACTACAGGCTGGAGGGAGCTTGACTGGAAAGCTGCCTGGCAGAAAAGGACCTGGGAGTGCTGGTCAACAGCAGCTGAACATGAGCCAGCGTGTGCCCACATGGCCAAGAAGGTCAATGGCATCCTGGTCTGTATCAGCAATAGTGTGGCCAGCAGGACCAGGGCAGTGCTTGTCCCTTTGTACTTGGCACTGGTGAGGCCTCATCTTGAATCCTGTGTTTGGTTTTGGGCTCCTCTCTACAAGAAGAATATTGAGATGCTGGAGCATGTCCAGAGAAGGATAACAGAGCTGGTGAAGGGTCTGGAGCACACATCTTATGAGGAGCAGCTGATGGAGCTGGGGTTGTTTAGCCTGGAGAAAAGGAGGCTCAGGGTGGACCTTATTTCTCTCTGCAACTCCTGAAAGGAGGGTGTAGCCAGGTAGGGGTCGGTCTCTTCTCCCAGTTAACAAGTGACAGGATGAGAGGAAATAACCCTAAGTTGCATCAAGGGAGTTTTAGACTGGATATTAGGAAGATTTTTTTTCACCAAAAGCATTGTCAGGTTTTTGAACCAGCTGTCCAGGGAAGTGGTGGAGTCACCATCTCCAGAGGTATTTAAAAGATATGTAGATGTAGCACTGAGGGACATGGCTTAGTGATGAACTTGGCAATGCTGCGTTAATGATTTGATGGTCTTAAAAGTCTTTTCCAACCAAAATGACTCTGTGACTATATTACACTGATGACCTAAAAAGGAAACTAAATATAAAACCAGAAAAAAAAAATCTCTTAAGTAGCTAAGTACAACTGCTTAATGCAAATAATTTAAAAAATAGGAAGAAGGAAAAAACTGGGTATTTGGGCTAAGGTATTTGCAAGAGTCCATGAAATAATCCACCAAAGTACAGGTATGAGAATTCCTGTAAAATCTCTCATTATGCTCTTAACATATGCTCATCTAACTACATGCATCAGTTTTTCAAGTCTTATGTTGTTACTTAAGTTGTTTTATTACTTTGGGGAATGTAAATGATTGCCTAAGGCTGTTCTATAGATAGAGAAGGCAATACTTTGTTTAGGGTCCTCCGTTCTCCTTTTTCTTTAATGATTTTACTAGCATGTTAGTAGATATATGGCAGTTTGAACATATTGAGAATACCAGTGAGTTCAGAAAGCTGATGAAATACTAAGAATGACTGAAAAAATGAGTCACGGTGCTCACAAGTACACAAATATTGTAATTATATTTATGCTTATGGCATTGTAAGGTTTACTGGTTTTAATTCAAAACAGAAAGCCAACTTGCAGAATTCACTGTTTTGAATTGCCCCTGCCTGCTTCCCTGCTATAAGAGATAATTTGGGTTTTTTCTTTTCAACCCATTCTGATAACTGAAAGCAAAATCTGGCTCCTTTTTCCTATTTCTGGCACAAGCTTTCTCCCCAGCCCCCAATATTTTCTTGTTTCACTTTTACCGTATCAGGTCTCCCAGACAAGTTCAGTATGGAGGCAGTTGCTCCACAGAGGGAACCTTGCTTTCAACCTCCATGTTGGAGACCACAACAATAGATCTCCTAACCTCAAAAACTCTCCTTGAGGCAAAGGAATGTTTTGCATCAAGAGAGAATGCCCCAGGAGCTTAGCGATGGCTTTGTGAGAAGAACAAGAAAGAACCATTTTTGTTCTATTTATTTGTAAAAAATACAGTATACATATTCAAGTATTTCTCATGAGCCTGAAGGGTAACAGATTTCATAGTATAATATCTGCTCCAGGGCTTTATTTTAATGTAACAACATATGGTTTTGCTTTTACTATAAAGCCTGTACTATTACTGACCTCGTCTCTCTCTTCAAAGGGATTACACTGATTAGATATCATTGTCTCTTCTAAATCAGACTGCTGCTTCCCAGAAGGAAGTGGAAAGACAGTCTTGCCCAAAGGAGCCTCTGAGGTCAGAAGATACAGGGGGGCTTACTTTGCATGTGGGTGCAGGGAAAGAGCAATGACTCTGGTGCCCCAGGAGGCAGTCAAGTGCCTCAGTTTTCACTCTTCACTTTCCCATTATAATTAATTCTTCAAACAACCTTAGATTACATGAATACTTAGAATATGCTTTTAAGAAACGAAGGGTGTGTTGCACAAAGCGGGCATCAATGACAGCAACTCTAAAACCACTGAAAGCAGTGATGAAATGCCACCTTGATCTCAGCAGTGCTGGGATTTTGCAATCCCCTGGTAAGGCTACTCACCTCTCTTTTCATCCACGGTAGATACCGCCTGGATCAAAAGCGGTGCGTTGGATTCTGTGTACTCCACAAACACCAGCAGCAGCTTCAGTGCTGTCTTTACCACCAGGCGAAACTGGAAGAAAAGAGTGTGACTTGTCATTCTCCAAACCACAGCATTCCCAGATGTGTGAAATGACACTGGGCAAGAGGACAGCAGTCCACATCTGGTAATAGCACACAAACGGAAGAGATTAATCTGTGACAGCACGGAAAAAATGAAAGGTAGTCAGCTGGCTGAGAGTTTCATTCACTGGACAGTGCTCTCCTAGAGAAGTCCCAGTAGTCAATGAATCCAAAGGAAAGCTTAATACTGCCACATGTAACAAAAGGGTGAACATCCTAGCTCTGCATATCCCCAACATTGCTGCCCAAAGCTTGATGTACACAGAACCTACTGAGCTAACAAAGCATATATTTCTTTATTTCTCAACACATTTCTTTATTTCCTCCTTTCACTCTGAGCCTTTAATCCCGTCTAAATGCTGTATGATGGGATCATTTCCTCCTTATGCTTTCTTCTCTTCTTATAACGCTACTGTTCAATGCCTAATTTATTAAATAGATTGGTCTTCACTATTAAACACCACCTGGGATGAAGTGTGTTTAATCTCCAACTCTCCCACCCTGTCACAAAATGTGTGATCTACTGGAACTGAGCACTCAGCCTTCAAGTTTTCAAACTCAGGTTTTTTTACATTCTTAAGAGTGAGCGTTCATCAAAGACTCAGCATTACTAAAATGGATCTACTGGATATCCATAGCCAAATTCTATCCATTTCACCACAGAGCTCCCATTTCCTGAGAGGATCATTTGACTAAAAGAGCCGAGTAAGAATTTTTAGGGATAATCAAGTATATGATTACTTGGCATGATAGGTATGTGAAAAACCAACTCTCTACTTGAGGGAAGGATTTTTTAATAGGCAGGGCCCTACATGCTGAGAGGACTTTTACTGGGAGAATTGATTCCAGGTCAAATTTGCTGTACTCTCAATCTAAATAATGGATTATTAAACAGTTTCTGTCAATATTGGCTAATTCCCATTCCCAATTTTTTTTTCAAGTTCTCTCAACACAACTCTCCTAAGAAGCAAAAAATCATTATTAATAATTTCATAGATACACACACATGGTCGCAAGACAGTGACTGTGTCTATATTCTAAACAAGACTGCAAGTGCAACCAGCATAGATTCAAGCTACTGTGCCCACACAGCCACCCACAGACATGCACTGGAGCTCACTTGGAGGTAATGAGCTAAAACGCAGCTTGCCGCTATTAACACACAGTTTAGTGTCCACAGTGATCCAGCTACTTTCCTAGTTTCTTGGGGTTTACCCACTCATGCAGAATTGAGCTTAATGCATGCAATGGCACTACTGGCAATGCAGAATATTCTGCTGTTTGAATCTAGACTTTTTCAGGCTTGATATGTTATCAAATTGTTGAATTTTAGGGCTTACAGCCAGGAAGCGCCAGTGACAAACCTGACAAGGTCCCTTAAAACTCTTGGTTAGTCTAATTTGCAGTTGTACTGCTGCAGTGATACTTCATAGATACATGGGGTAGACAAATTAAAGGAAATTGAAACCCGATAACTGAACAAATCACTTCCCCACAATTGCACTGTACATCTGTGTATTCAGCTGCCAGGCCAATACCATGGTGTTTCTGGTCTGCAGTGACATGTCTCTTAGGAATCAAGTTCAATTGTTTAATAAAAATATTGAAAGAATTTCCAAAAAGTGTCCACTTTTTTTTGTTATTTTGTAAATAGGAGTTTTATCAGGTTACTATGAACTATTCTACCATTAACGTACTTCCCTGATAACCATTTACGTACTGTCTTCTAATCTGATCAGGGTTTTTTACTTAGAAAGGAAAGCTTAGATATTACTTTTGATGGTTCTTAAAACCTCAAGTCTTGGCCACATGGTGACAAGGGGGTGCACATACACTAAGTGCTGCATGGCAAAGTTCCCATACATCTCCATTTGACAGCAATCAGTGAGGGACACACCGGGCTTAACACTATTTTTGAAAATCTCTTTTTCTTCCAAAAAGAAGAACCTTTGGCAGTACCTTTGCTCAAATTGTTGCCTGCTGTCCATGGCAGCTGCTGCAATAAAGGGCAAGTCCCTCTGCACCCTGCAGATCCTGCAAATCCTGTGAAGCCTCAGGGCAGCCCACTGCACTTGCACCAGACCAAGGCTCAAGCTGGCTGATTTCGGGTGCTGTTTGCAGGTATCAGCTTCCTGTGCTTAACAGCATCTTCTAACAGATAGTTTTGTAAGGAATAAATGCCACTCGCAGTACCAGAGAAAAGGAGTGACTAGAAAAGCTCTGTTTTGCTGCTTTGCTCCCCATTTTGGTACCAGAAGGATGCTGTAAGTTCAGTTCACTGTAAGTTCAATGTGCCCTGGAAGTGGAGGTGCTTTCCCCTGAGGGTGTACACCATGGGTGCTTTCTGCTTGCAGTAACAAACACTAGCTTTGAGAAAACCTGCATTTAAAACAACGCTGTTTCCTGCTTAATAGAAAATGGCATTTGGGACTCCTGTGGGCACTTTTAAGCCTGCCTGCTGCTTTGGACATTTTGGGCAAGGACAAAACCAAAACACTGCAGTCCTAGACCAAGCTGCACAATGCCTATACTGGGGACTTACCTAGCTACCCATGACCCACACAACCTTTGTGCTCATCCTGCAGTGCTTTTCAAAACTGCAGTAACAGTGCTTCTTAACAGGAGCAAGCAATCACTGAGCAGGTGCACTGCCCCTAGGAAACTGAAATCTTCAGCCAGCCAAAGCCCCTCCAAGACATCTGATAGCCTGTCACATCCAGATGAAAAAGCAGTCCAGAGCCTGACATGCTCACACTAAAATCAGCTCTAATTATCCACCGTGGCACCAAGAAGTCTCTGAAAGGTCTGTTCAGGGATGTCTGGTGCCAGAACCCATGTGAAGCACAGCCAATTTTTTTTATGTGGCCTCCCATATGATGTCCTATCTGTTAAATGTTCACTTTGTGACCACCTGTCGGCCTGAAGTTCCCATTTGTGATTAACTATTTGACTGTCAAAGTGGGAGTGCCTCAGAGCTTCCTGAGTGAGTTCTAAAATGTGTTTGTAAGACATACTGTTTCAATTCATTAGATAGCTACATTGCAAATAAAATAACTGAATCTCAAAATTGGGAGATTTCTTAACAGGAAAAAACAGCAGCAATTCACTGATGTTCTTGCTTTCCTTTGTGAAGTCATGGGACTTTTTGCTCGTGACTATCACTTTATTTCACATGATTTACCCAAATGGCACAGCAATGAGAGCAATAGGAAGTTGCATGTTTCATATTTCATTCATAAGGAAGTGAATCATTAATAATTTGAATCACTGTTAAAAACTTCATGAGAGCTTTTAAGACTGTTTTTGGGATTTTTTTTCTGGTACTTACATGCTATTGAAGAGGGGAACAACTGCTTTCTGAATCAGCTTCACTAGTTACAGTTTTTTTTAAATCCATGGGCCGTACACACTTCTATTTCAAACAGGACTAGAAAGGCAACAAAGAGGTAGGCATGCTAGCTCAAAAAAAATCCTGTTATTGTCAATTTGCAAACATTAGTTGTTCTAATTAAATCCAAATTTCCATCCTAAATATTGCTGCTTAGTTAAAAAAGAAGGCTCATTGAGGCAATATGCATACTCACTGGCTTGGTAAAGCCCTATTTTAACAGTTCTGAGATTAAATCAGGATTCTTGAATATCCAAACAGTGAAGCATCAAAACCTCTATTAAGCTAGAAAAGAAAGTTCATGTTGTGTTTTTGTATCATGTGCAAGCCAATTTATAGAGAGGAAATGATGTTAGCATGTCTGGCTAAAGATAAGAACAAGCCAGCAATGCAAAAGGAAGAAGAAAAATTATAAACCTTTTCCCTCTGACTCGCTTTACCTTATACAGTGCAGTTTGGCAATCCCTTCCCTTTTTATCTCTTTATATTTAGACAATTACAGACTCAGCCAAGGATACCATACAACAGGCTACAAAACTCATGTCTCATGGAAGGGCTTATCCCAGTTGTTAATCACTTGTCTGGAAAGGCTTTAACCTTTACAAGGAATGTTGTCACAAAGTTCATTGACTTAGAGACCAAAGCAATATTTGTAGAGTTCAGATTAAAGCATTCAGGATTCAATTATTTTTCTTTTTAAAAAAGAAGAAAGTAAAAAGAGAATAGAATAAAAATATTTTACTTTGGGAGATGTAGCTACTGAGGATTTACACTATTCAAATTTGAAGGAGAAATGGGCACTGGATTTTTAAATAAAGATTTACTATAGCCAAATCCTCTGAAACCTAATCCAGGTGCAGACATGGGCTTACTGTAGGTCACGTACTTGTCCTCTTGGCAGGATACAGCCAGGCAAAGCTGCAGCTGAAGAGATACTCAGTGCAACCACTGTTCAGCCTGCCAGGGAGAGGTGCACAGGGAAGCTGGAACCCTTTCCTGTGAGGTGCAAAGATGCCCCCAACTTCAGATCTAGTGCAGCAGGAAGAGCCCATTGGCAACCCACTGGCACCTGCAATGCAGCTCAATTTCATGTTTCACAAAGGGATAAAATCACCTTCTGGTCACAAAAGGAGGAAAGATCTTCCTGGAATGGAAGGTTTTGTATACATATTTAAATTAAAAAAAAAAAAAAAAAAAAATATATATATATAAAATATATATATAGTGTATATATATAAATCCACTATTTATTATAATAAACAACAAACATATAAAATAAATATAAATACTATATGGTAATAGTATAATATATAATATTATCATAATACATTGTTTTCCTTTGTAATAATCAAAAAAAAGAAACAAATATTGAGCTTGAGAGAATCTCAGAGTAATAATTTAAGTTGGAATGGCCCTAATATGATTTTCCTTCTTAGCTTAGATGAAAAAATCCAGTTCCCTTCCTCATATACCATGTGTTCTACCCCATCACACCATCATGGTGAGCCCCTGCTGGACTTGCACCAGTAGATAAATATCTATCTCATACTGAGGAGCCCAGCACTGGACTCCTGAACTCCTGATGCAGTCTTATCAGCACCAAACAGGGAGAGGCATTTCCTTCAACTTGGTGGCTACACTCCCATCAGCCCAGCCCGGGATGCAGTTGACCTTCATTCACACAAGGGCACACTACTAACTCCTGCTCCAATTCATATTCTCTTATTCAGAATGAGTAGATAGAATCAAATGATGTGATGCTAAAAGAAACACCTGTAATTTCCCCTGATTTTAAGAACAGAAGGGATAATGGCTTTAAATGCAAAGAGAGTAGACTTATATGTTAAGAAGAAATTCTTCACTGTGAGGGTGGTGATGCTCTGGTAGTGGATGCTCCATTCCTGGAAGTTTTCAGGGCCAGGTTTGATGAAGATTTGATAAACTGATCTAGTGGAAGTAAACCCAGTGGCAGAAGGGTTGGAACTAGGTGATCTTTAAGGCTCCTTCCAACCCAAACCATTCTATCATGTGATTCTATGTCATCCCACTACTTTTTAATTAATATGAAATTTTCTGTAATCTCTGGAACAACGTCATTTCAGTGTTTCACAAGCTGTTCACCTGTATTTATGTAAAATGATGTCTCCACTGCATCCAGCATCTTAATGAACCTTTCCCACATGTGGCCTGCAGAAAGCCAGCCAAGAGCTCCAGCACTGAGTGCACAAGCAGGAAGAGCCACCTCTGGTGTGGTGACTGGAGCTCAGCTGTCTCAGAAGCATGCAGGGCTGGCTAAACATCAGAAAGAGCCTTAACCTACAGCAAGAGCTTTGGAAATGTGTTGCACAGAGTGCTTACATAACCCAGACAGAACTGGGTCTTGGGGTGCCAAACAAGCAAGGGGAAAGACATTAGGGGGTAAAACATTTGAAACTCCCTAATACTAGGATTTGCAAGTGCCTTACAGAACATAGAAACAATCCAAGTTCTTTCTAGACTCTCTCTTCTCCATTTGAGGTCAGTTACATCACTCCAAAAACAGGTGACAAGTCTATTTAGTAATTCAGTTCCTTTTTATTCATAGTTCCTGAAGGCAGGAATGATCACAAGAATGAGATCCTTCTGTGTCACCTAAACCAAGCGTTTCTAATCAGCCTTATTTTCCATCAGAATTTTAAAGCAGCATCTTTTAAGGATGAAAAATCTAGAAATTCAAATAACCTACAGAATACCAAACAAAACCTTGTAAATGAGTGTAACCTTCCTTTACCAGAAGGGAGAAAGAATTCATACATGCTGGGGCCCTAAAAGCTGCTTTATGGACCACAGTGAACACAGGCCACTTCCTCCACTTTCTTTTCAGAGAGGCAGCATCTGGCCAAGTCACAGGGTGTGCATGGCACAGGGAGGATCACAAAGCTGGGAAGCAACACTCAAATACAGTATGCATAAAATATGTGAATAATCCCATCCTAGGTACTGAATATTGTGTACACCTGGGCATTTTACATCATTAGGGATGTAACTATTAAACAATCTGTGTTTCTGTGGGCTGCTGTACCAGTAGAGCAAATAAGACTCCATGTGATGCCATATCTATGTTTCAAGCAATGAGATTTTTATAAGTTGGAGTATATAAAAATAATGCTAGGTACCATTTTAATATTCAGCCATTTTTGCTCAAATCTTCAAAGAGGGATGCTTAAATAAGGCAAATAACCTGTTGCTAAGTGCTTTTCAAGCTCTGGACTGAAGGTGTGAGAGGAGTTAGATTGAGATGAAAACCCCTATAAGCTTAGATGCAAGATGCTCCAAAATCATCAGTTAAACAACAGTCTTTTTATTCTGAATGTTCCTTTAAGTTTTTTCCTCCACAGAATGTGTAAGGCTAGGAATGGCAGAAAAATACATGCATTTACTATTCTGAAAATGAAGTTTCTCAGAACTTTGCAAATGGTTTGGGTAATGATTATAAGTTCTGTGCACTGCTACATATGTGGTGTGCATCTGTCATTTATCTGTGGTGAGACTTCTGACATGAAGAGAAGGAAGGCCATTAAAAAGAAATTCATCTGGCCTACCAACAAAACACAGGGATAAGCAAATAGCGATTAGTGAATGGTCAACAGGAAAAAAAAAAAGGCTCATGCCTAGAAATTATTATTTACACCATCAATCATGGTCCACAAGAAGGGGAAAATATGAAAAAAAATCTGTACACAGAAGTGGGCAATTCATACAACAAATCAAAGCATACTGCAGGTCAAAGTGGCTCTCAGATGAATACATGCAGTTCTGATGGGAGCTTTGAAAGAATATGTTTGGGGTGGAAATCAGCCCTGTATTAAGTCCTCTCTAATGAACTACTGATGTAGCTTCATTTCTCTTGCAGCAATTGCCACATCATACAGACATTGTTTGAATAAACCTGAGGCTGCAGTGGTTGGAACAAGACAGGAGATGCTATGGGATTTTTTTGAGCATTCACCTCTCCTCCTATTGGAATACCAGTGACAATATTGAAGAGGTGGGGAAGTGATTTTCTCCTCCTGTGAAGTAGTCTAAAATGACATTTTTCTTTGTCTTATGACAGGATGAATGAAAGACCATTCACAGCTCTCCAGGACAGCCCACAAAGTGAAAGAAATCTTGCTCTGCTTTTCTCCCCTACAAGCAGACCAATCCCCTCAGTGTCTCCCATAAGAACAGTTCATTGTGTAAAAATTGCATGTAATTATTGGAGGACAGGGTAGGACTTGGAGATTACAGGACATAAAAGGATTAAACTTCTTTACTCTCAGGTGACTCCTGAGCTAGTATCCTTTGCACCTTTGTCAGGGGCCCAAACACAGGCCTATTAGGTATTAAACAGTTTTGAGCACCTTTCTATTTTGCTTTTTCAGATATTGCTGAAACAGAAGGGTTTGGTTTCAATTAAAGTTTTAATTCTTTCCATTGCAAAACACAAACCAAAAATATTTCATTGGAAATTTGCCATCAGCCTGTGTCCAGACCGGGAATTATGCTTCACTTGTAAAGATTTACACTCTTGATTTTATTTTCTTTCTGTCTTCGGACTGTGCAGTTTCATTGTTTTCAATCTGTTGATTCTTTTATTAACCAGTCCCAAACACTGGTATCTTTTAGTACTCCAGGCAAATAAACACCATCAGTACCTCTAAAACTGTCTTCTCTGTCCAGATAAAGATTGTGATCGATTTATCTTAAATAAGTATAAAACACTTAGCTTGAGAGAAACCACAGTAACATGAGAACCAATTTCTGGTTAAACTCATGCTTGTGTGTAATGTGCTATCAAACATGATAAGGAACAGACCTCTTTATTCTCTTTCTGTCTTCTACAAACATGCACCTTATTTATATATAGCACCAGTTTTCTAGCATTTTCCTGTTATGGATCACAGAGTAAAATTGTCTAGTAAAGTCTGCTCCTTTGATGAGATGGCAAAATCTTGGATGGGTACATACTAAACTAGCTTTATGCAAAACCACCACCAACAAAATATTATGATATGTATAATGTCATTCTAATACAGCTTAGAGTATGGAAACATACTGCCTGACTAGGCAATTTTTTGGTAGTTCCTGCAAATGCATGACCCTAAAGTCTGCAAGTCACAGTCAAACCAGTTTAAACATGACAGGTCTTTCGGAATTAGTCATATATCTATTAAATACAATGTATGTTTCTGAGCAGCAGAATAAATGAAAAAGAACCTTGTTTCTCTTGAACACTACCCTGATGATCTGTTCAGCAATGGATGCAACAGTGAGATTTCATGTTTTGGTGAATAGTAAGGTAAGTAGATAATAAGCAACAAGATTTGAAACTATGCAGAATCAGAATTCTGTATTAGAAATGAGTTTGCAAATGAAAATTGATCACAAGAATGGGGTTTGTGTGCCTACATAGGGGAAATATGATTAAGGCCATTTGGCACCTCTTTTTTTTTCTTATGACTGGGAAGTTACATGCTGAGCTTTCCAACCAGCCCCCTAATTTGATGTATGATGTTAGCCTTGAACTGCACTGTCCTCAACAGATGGTCATTGGGCTGAACCTCTGGCAACAGGAAAGATTTGAGAGATTGGCAGTTTCAGCAACTTCTTTTCCTTGGGCAGGGCCAAGTTGATACTTCCTTAGCTGTGTTACAAAAAAAATGGGAGAGGAAAAGATTTTTTATGAACTTAATTGCCGATAGGAATTTATCTTCACTCCCTGCTCCAAAATCCCTTTCATATCACACTCTTTTAGCTTTTGTTATACTGCTGAATGACATCTTGGCTTGTGAAAACATCTAATGTAATACAAAGTCACCTTACTCAAGAAAAAAAGCAATTAATTTTGAAGAGAGAAGGCGTTCAATAACCTATTACTGAGGTATCTCATGCAAAGCATTTAAGGATCTGAAAAAGTCATCTCTAATTAATCAAGTCATGCAACAGTTCTATGATGCACCCTGTGATTGATCACATTTTATGTACAGAAAAGCTGAAGTACTGTACATTTAAAAGGCAAAACAGAAGATGTAACATAGCATTTTATTTCCTTTTTTTTAAGCCTCCAAGTCAATATTTGACTAACGTGTGTTTTCAGAAATATTTTAAATTCCAAATGCGGTCTTCAGATTTAAGATCAAATTACTACTGTATCATTTTCTTGAGAGATTAGAAATTATGTAGAAGGAAACTCACTTGCTCCACATCAATTTTCCATACCAAACTACTTTCTTCCAAGACCTACTCCCTATCATAGTCAGATCTCTGATTTAATATAGGCTGTTGACCAGAAATTTCCTCATGACAGCAGCAGAGAGTGCTTCACAAGCTTCAGACCTGCAGTATGTTTGATATAGGAACTGTGTACAAAGCAGCATATCAAAACTTCAGTGTTTTCAGGACATTAATTTTCCTCCTGACCAATACACAGAGTGGCTCAAGTGGAGCTCAGAGGTCACCCTGTCCCTGATTGTGAAAGCCATCACTAATAAAATGAATGAATTATGGTCAAAGCCAGAGGAAAACAGAGAAATAACAAAACTATTAGAGTACCTTCTCTTGGAGCCTCTTTACAAAATTAAACCCACTCAAATACACGACAGTCATGAGGAGCACAGCATTTTCATCCTTGTTTCCTTAGGCAGCTGTGCTGTTCCTCCCCCTGCCTACTTCTGGACTCTTTCCTGTAACTATGGTATCTATCTGCCCACTGCATTGTCATTCTTGACAGTAATGGAACTATGTTCCTATTCAAGTTGAAAATGGCATTACAAACGACTCCACATCAGCATTCTCATAAGAGAAAAGGAAGTTTCCAGTCATTTTGAAAGGGACCCAGCTAGAAAATTATTTCTCAGGCAGCTTTCCACCAGCCATGCTGCAGGCTGCCATTTGCACCAAAGACAACAGACACGGGACATAAAGCAGGACTGAGCCACCAAGAACATCTGGGATGGCAAGGAAAAAGCAAGGAAGAAGGAAAACAAAGATAACAAATTGCTTCATTAGTTCCACTGCTTATGAAACAACTTGCTAGAGTTAGTGGCCTTGGCAATGTCCTGTTTAAATAATATCAAGGTAGAGTTCAAGGACCCTAGGGGAAAAAACTATTTGAGTTTGCAAGTACAGTGGAAAAGTACTCTATTATTATTCTGTGGTTTTCTGCGCGTGAAATTTGTTCTTTCAACAGTTTCATTAAAATGTACTCATATTAAATACCCAAACTATGGCTGTGTTTAAATAACTTCACCCTGTAAGTTTAAGGATATGGTTAGCAGTCCTTTCCTGACACTGTCCAATCTCATAGACAACATTTCAACAGCAAAAACACAAAATCACAACAACCTATGAATAAAATGTGTGGAAATGGTTGAAGACAGTACGTCAATTAAGACTCCAAATTATAAAATATTACCTATTGCAACATCTTTCTTAAGCAATTCATTGTTAATAGGTTATTCTTTTTAAGCATCCTAAAAAGTGACAAAGCGGTTTGAACTACTAAAATGATAAAACTGTTGAAAGAACAAATATCACATGTTAAACCATGGAACAAACCCACCACAAACTCTTCTTGGAAGAATACCTAATAAAATAAAACTAGAGAAAGGACATATATATATACACACACACACACATATATGTATATATTCTACTTATTAGTAGAATGATAAGAGTACTAGTATTTCGCTCTATGTATCGACTGAAGATTTTTCTCTATTCTCAAACTTCTGAATATTATCAGGCACAAAAAGTTACTCAGAAGCAGAGGTTTGACTGCAAAACCACACACTTATTTACCTTTGGACAATTTGCCAAATAAAGTTAACGAATAAAGATACTTTTGGGGGACATCTGAACATAATAGGAGCAGTCACATTTCTCCAGCAATCATCTGTTTTTCCGTCTCAAGTCTGGAAGAGGTCGCTATCCCCAAATCCAGTTCCCATCATCAGTCTAGTCCAGATGCTTTTTTATTTAAATCAAAAGAACTTCAAGATGAAAACAAAAATGTAAGAGACCAGACACATTTCCAGCTTCCCATGTGGTGGGTTTCTGAAGCAAGTGGCAGAATACTTCATGGAGCCATTCGGAAGCCATGGGGACACAAGTCACTGCATATCAGCTTAACTACACAGTCCTAGCAGTGTCACCTTATTCTAACTCCCTCCTTTGCTGAAAGATGACAGGGATGGAGATATTCTCAATTTTGATTTTCATAAATGCTAGCAGGTATGCAACTTCTGCATACAGCTGGACAACTGCAAGAATATATGATACTATTGTAGGTACTCTCACATTACAGTGATAACTATTTTTTAAGAGTTACAAAGTTCAGTGTTCAAAGAGAAAATGTAGTTCTGCTATCTCAAGCTACCTACCTTGTATCAACCAAACTCATCATCACATTCTTCCCCAATTTTACAGCAAATCAAACAAACATACAAACTAAAAATACGTATGCTTGGTTTTGAATCACAGAAATGTGAAAGAGTTGGAAAAAGACTCTTCAGACTCCTGCTTGGATAAGAGAAATTGAATTGTTTCCATACAGCACTTCTGGTGATGTGGCCAAGGCTTCCCAATATGGGCTTAACTCTAACCACACTCACATTCACTTGTGTTCCAAAAGTCTACAGATTAGATGAAGTTAACTTCAGCTTCATTAACTTCCATGTCCAGATCCCAACTGTAGTTTGATTAAAAGCAAATTCCTTTGTTAAAACTCATAAAAAGGATCTGGCTTTTAGAGTTTTCCTCAAAGTATAAAGCAAACTTCTGTGGGTACCACTACAGCAGGAAAAGGAGGAGGAAGTTCAGGGTTAATCACTTAAGGATTGAGGTTGGAAGGGATCTCTCCGGAAAGCCACCTACACTTAGTTGTCCAGTACTGTGTCTAATTTATTAAATGTGGCTAAAAATTAACAGATATATAAAAAATATGAATTAAAAAAAAAGGTGATTCTTAGATACATATTTTAAACCACCGTTTATTTTTCAAAGCATGACACCTGCAACTTATTTTCTGCTTCTCTCTCACATACCCTACGAGCCCCCAAACACACATATACTGAAAGGGGCAAAAAAATCCATAATGCTTATTTTCATCAGATCACAGTGATTGCCTAATTTCAGTGTACCAAAGCAGTTCCACATCTGTTAAGATTCAAATGCCCATACATATACCCAAAATGTACTTTTCAGTTCACAAATCATGTGAAGACAAGACCTTTTATGCAATGAGATTCAAGTAGTTCTCTGGACACCAGGTGTGGTCTGGGATTACAGTAAAAATCTGTAATATTGTAGCTTAAATGAATTACATTTTGTCAAGCACTTAAGACAATACTGAGTGGTTGGCTGAGGAACCTCCAATGACTCACAGGATTTGTGTTTCAGCTCCCCAGCAGTACCACAGTAATAACAATGCTCGCTTTGGGTCTAGTCTGACAGCAGACAGAAAGGGATAGAAACATGTTTTCTATACAGAAGAATTGGAACATGGCTATGACAAGTATTCAAGGCTTGGAAACTCATGTTCAAAACTGACAGGTCCAGCAGAGCTTCTGAACTAACCCATCTGCATGTGTAGTCTCCCTACAACGTACTTTTCTGGAAATCTGGACGTGCAGCTCAAAAACAAGCCTGGACTAGGTTCCTACCTCTCAAGCGAGATTAAAAGAGTCTCAGAAGTGCAACAGAACATCCTCTGAAATCACTCGAGATGTGACCACAAGACTAAAAATACCAAACAGCAATATGATAACTGAAGTCAAATATGTGCCTGTATATTCCTAGGAGGCTGTGGCTACCAAGCTATAGGTAGGTTTGCAGCAGTGGTGACCAGGACAAGGATCAGATTCCAGAGTCTGTATTTCTCTTCATTTGACCCTTAGTGCACTGTTCTGGACCTAAACGCTAAGCACAATTTGACCAAGCCACTGCACAGTGAGATGTGCCTCTATTGTGGCATTATTTAACGCATATTTCAGTTTTGTTTTGTCAGAATGAAACATATTTCAGATGCAGTATTTAAGAATTATTCAGCATCTGGGACTAGTGTAGTTTTTAGCCAAGTAATTGCCACAGTCATTCAAAGAGCTGAACCCACAGAAGCATGAGATCATAATCAGCAGTGATTTGACTTGCATCATAGATCAATTTTGAGCTGTTTTTTCAGTTCTTTGGGACCAGTACAGAAAGAGGGATAGAGAGGAGACAGGGGGCAAAAAACCCCACCAACAAAAAAACCCCAACCCTTTCTTTTTCCTGAACTAACCACCACAGATTACTTCCACTTTCTTCTGAAGTCAAGAGTAACTGCAGACAAAATCTGTAGATACAGTGATGCCCTAATGAGGGGCAGCAGTTCACAAAAGCAATAAAATAAACTGCTCCAGAACATGATCCTTTGTATCCAAGAAAGCTCAACTGAAACACACTGTGGTAGCTGTGTAATGTCTGATGGGAATAGTTCCTATAGATTTAGCCAAGAGCAAATGTAATTGAGATTTGACCCTTTCAGTGCAGTAGAGCACAAGTTTTGAAGAGGTGACTTTATTGAGAGTACTAAAATCCCACTGAACTCTTACTTTTGGTGTTATTTTGCTTGTTTTTAGAAAGATTTTCATGGTAGGCTCTCACAGCACTTAACAAGGAACACTTACTTAAGCCTCTAAAGAGTCCATAAAAGAGATGAGAAGTATTATGGAGAGACCATGTGAATAGCATGAAAGATACTACCACAGTGACCATGGAAACACCAGAAAAAAAGGGTTTTTCTGGTGGTGTTTCCACCCCCCATCCCCCCCAAGTTACTACATGAGCACATTTCCTTTTATAAGAGCAAAATGTCTCACAATATTTGAAAGAATTATTTTAGGCTTCTACATAGGGATTTAGTTGAACAGTTCTTGAATATTATTCTTATTAATAATAAAAATAATAACCACAACAGTTTTGCCAATGCTACAGAGCAAATTAAGAGTCTTGATAGACAGTTGCCTGCTTTAACCAGGAAAATAAGATCTCAGAACCTGGAAGGGACTGCATTTCAGTCTTGCTGCCAGAGATCTCTCTGTACTGCCTCTGAGTAGTACAGCAGATCAGCCTAAATGCATAATGCCAAACTAAAAATCTTTGCAAGCTGGAAGTCCTACTGCTCCTCCCTAATTACTGAGTCATGTTTTTTTTGAACCCATATATCCACAGCACAATTCACAGGAGAATCAGTGCTGCTCAGCATAACCAGCTACAACTCATGCTCTGAAATCATGTCTTTAACTGCAGCCCTGACTTTTTCCTTTGAGCTCCTAGACAGCTTCCCACAAATGGGTATTGTCTGTTCAGGATGGCAGGATGAAGGCTAAAAAGCTGTGTAAGCTATGGAGATGAGTAAAATTAACCAAATAACAAAGTAGAGGCAATAGGCTGCTACAGATTCACAAATAAATATTTCACATTTGCAGCTCAGAAGAAAGCTCTGTGTTCTGAGCCCCCTAGAAAAACAAACACGTAAAACAACTACTTTTAAAAACAGAGACAGCCAGCAGCTGCAGCTTAACTATTTTACAATACATCTTTCCCAGCCATGGGAGTGGGACGAGGATGTGCTTGCCAGCCTCTTCAAAATCTGTGCCCTGGCAGTATTCCTCAGCAGGCAGCCAGGTAGTTCCTCCCCAGCACTTTGCAGACAAAACCATAAAATTCCATGATAAGTAATGCCATCACCTTGATGAAGCTAGGTGTGTTAGAAATACATGGAGTTAAAGAGAACAACTCTAGATTACAAAAAATACCCCAAAAGTGATGATGTATTTCCTCAGACACGCAGAGAGATTCATTAGTTGTATGAAGCTACAAATACCCAATACTAAAGGATACCAGCTGCCTGAAAGGATAGCACAACTCAGTTTATATCAACAACCTGTGCTAGATACTAAATGGAATGGGTGTTTTAATGCACGTAGTCCTCCTCAACATTGTATTCTCTAGGAGCATTTTGCTCCAGTCCTGTCCTCAGACTGTTTATTCATATCCATCTGTGCCTGCTAGGTGGTGCTGTGGGATGGCTTTTCTAAGGCAGAAAAGGCAAGCTTGCTTGTTTCATTCTCCTCACTGATATTTTTTTCCTTCTGCGTGAGAACAGCTGCAGTGTTTTCTGTATCTTGGCTGTACAGGATGTGTCCTGTCAGGACTTCTGTCAAGCATGCAGTGGCCACCACCGGGGATGCTGCTTCTCCAGAGTAGTCAGAGAAAATGAGTGTATCAGCTTTCATCTGCATGTGTCCATACTATACAGGAAAGCTGGAACCTCAGATGGAGGCACAAGGTATTAGTCTAAAATTTTCCAAATTTTAATTTCCCTTTGGTTCTAAAGATACAAGACATTTAAACAAACTCTTTTCCTTGACAAAGAAGGATTTAAAATTAAATCAGACACACAAATCAAAAGCATGGTTTCCCAGGAAAGAGAAAGACAAACTTCTGGAGGTCCAATGAGTGAAACGTCTCCCTTTTTCCCTCTCAGACTGCAACTAAGGCTGCAGGTAGGTTGATGAAAGGCAACCTACTGCAAAAATTTCAGAAGACAGCCCTTTGAAAAGGGTGGTAATCAGAAGGATGCTGGTTTAGGCTTCATTTTTTTTCTGTAACTAACCAATAACTCAAGTGGCAGGATGCTATCAGTGCTATAACATCCACAGTATCATAAATGGTGCAGACTGGGACTGAACTATTCAGACCGGTAGGTGAAGTAAGTCTGGTGATGTCCATCTGTTCCACATAACTTCAAGTCGGTTTAGCCAAAGATGACAAATAATCCTAACCCACCCTTCTGAGCAGAAGGGAAATAAAACAAAACAACCTCCAAAATGAGTAACTGCAGTACTACATCATATGATGACATCAAGAAAACTTTGTGCTTGGTTTTCAGATCCTGTCTTGTTGCAGTGGGGATCCTGCAACACGCATATATCAAACCAGGAGTCCCGTGGAAAGGAAATATATATGGACAGACAGATTCTTGATAGCTGTTTCAGAGAGATGTTTATTTCTCCAGCCGCACGGCCGGGGCTCTGCCGAGGAACTGTTCCAGTCACGGGACCAAGGGTCCTTCTGCCCGCGCAGGGAACACAAACCAACCAATGGGAACGAGGCTGAGCAGACACAGGGAAGCCCCGTGTCTGTGCCCTCAGGGCCCCTCTCCCAGGGCTACACGGCAGGGGAGGGACCCCAACACCTCAGCCCATGGCCCAATGCCTCAGGACACCCTCGGAGCCCTTGCTGTTCCTATAGAAAAGCCACCCTAGTAAATGTCAATGTGTCTTTAACACAGCCTTCAAATTCTGTGTAGTGAATTGACATTTTCTGTCTGATGCTCTGCTAGGAATGATCTTCCATTGCCAGAAACTGTACTTGGGCATTCACATTATATCCTTTCATCAGAAGGGGATGACAAGGAAACAAGAAGGGAAAATTTTGCAGGCCAGCGACGGAAGCTGAAGTATATATCATGACTCTGAAGAAGTTTGCCTCAAATCTCTCTATTGGATCCACAGCTATTACAGACATCCATCTGAGCAGTGCAGATCTGGAAGCAAACCTACTTTCAGGTGGTCTGTCATGTCTTTCCCCCTACAGCCATGCACAACCCTTACTGCAAAAGGCTCTACAGTCCCCGTGTGCCTGGAAGAGTGGCTCAAGAGGCACCAAACATGACAGGAATTTGTATTTGTGGAAGCTAGACTGCAGGTGAGAAAGGCAAAAAAAGAGACATTACCTGAACAGAAAGCACTGCAAACCACAGAGACTGGTAGTGACACAGAGGAGCAAAAATTATGAATTTTTGGAATTTAGGAATTCTATCTTCTCTATTCAATAAATACAGTAAAACATTTTAATAAATTTAATGTACATTATACATTATATATTTTTAATATATAATGTATCTTCAGGAAAACACAGTGAACTAAAACACAGTCCCCAGGGATTAACAGTTTTGAGGCAACTCCATACATTAATACCTGTGGGAGTAATTTGTCCCACTTTACCCTCTTTTTGACAAGACAGCTTTGTCACATGCAAAGCTTAATTTGGGAAGTGGAAGTGTTCAAACTGCAAGTTAGAGAAGTGTTACATTTCCCTCCAAAATCATAACAATAAGATGCTTAGACAATCACACAGTGACATTTAAAGAGCAGTGGAGAAGAAATGCTTTCTGAGAGGTTGCTTTAATTTTATTACTGAGCTAAAGAAGGAAGCTGTTACACACTGTTGGAAATGAAAAAGACAAAGCATACATTTACTACAGTTCTGTGTCTTCTACTAAGAAGAGGAAATTCAAAATAAAAGGGGCCAATCTACAAAAATTCCATGCTGGCTGAGGTATTAACAGCATTTTATATATTGAACATCACATTCTTGTTTTTTATTAATGTGGTCTTCAAAAAGGAAAATAGTGGAGAGATAGAGGGGGGCAAACCAGGAAGCATCTGAACTCCTTGTTCAATTGCTGTGATCAAAGAGGGTCAGAATATGGGAAGAGAGTACACAGCATGCCCAGATGAGACTCATTTCAGTGTATCATGGGAGGCAGCTAGAGAACCTGCTGGTATGCTGGAAATTATTCTGAAAAGTCTTTATATGGTATAAACTACTACTAGAGGACTGTGAAGGGAAAAAAAAAAAAAAAAAAAGGAAGAAAGAAAACCTATAAAAGAACCTTCCTTTTGATCTTGATCTTATGAAAAGTAATTGAGGTCCACACATCTTACCAGACCTCTTTCTTCCTAAGGACAAGTCCTGTAGCTGAGGAGACCAACATAAAATCTTTGAGGTAACCACAATGAGTCCTGGGCAATAACCTGGTGAGAGACCTGAGCTGGCTGCAACTCAGAGGTTCCTTGGGGTGCACTACATGCTGAATATAGAGCCATCATGTGTGTTTGGGTAGCTTCCATTTTTGATACAAAATATTTTTTCTGTTATCCAAGTATATTCACCTAGTAGCCCTTGCTTTAAAGAACAACTGTATCTAAATACAAGAATGACAAACATTTTTGAGTGATGCCAAAAGAACAGATATGGTAACAATTAGTATCGGGTTCAACTTTCACCTACGTATCTCTCTTTACGTATAATCTGTTCTTCTACGCCCTTATGTTCTTACTCCAGGGCTCTAAAATCCAAATACCAATTTTCCAGATGAGGGACCACGGCAAAAAAGGATTTGAAAACTGGTTCAAGAATGTGCCTGGAAGCTGGATTCAGCCTGGGTTTCCCAATGTAGAAACTCTCTCTAGCTGGGCCATTCTTCCAGGCTAAGCTACAAGCAAAACACTGGTATATTAACTGCTGCGTTGGCTGAACTGTCTCGGATCTGGTTTACATGACGCTGCAAAAAATGTTGGATACCACCTTCTTTCCTGCAGGCAGAATTCCACTCCTGTACTATATATATGGGAATGAGGACAGATACTGATTTAAGAAGAAAATTAGGATGAATTTAAGAGGAAAAATAAAGGCAATGAAGTATATACTAACTTAGTTTCTGTTCAAAAAAGAGGACATTCAGGAAAATAACTGAGAGAAGATTAAGTAGCACAAGTCTGCAGAAAAAGACAGATCCCATAGACCTCACAGCAGCAGCCACAGAGTACACAGCAGTACACAGCAGATTCAAGTCATAATTTTAGAGGAGTAAGACCTTGCACGGACAAACATTTGAAGAGACTTCGTGTGGAATTTCTGCTACTTCCATGCAAACTCTCCTTGCATTTCTGCAAAATCCTGTAAAAAGGATCCACACCAATTGTGTGGTTCTCAGAAATCTTTAATAACAATTTAATAGTCATCAAAATAGAGGTGAGAGGAAGAAGTAACTTGGTAATGAAGTTTACTACAAACAGTGAGAAAAAATAAGTGATTAACAAAAACATCCTACCCACATCCTATGAATTAATTGAACTCTGCTTCTCACAGAATAAATATCATACTGTATTGAGATAAATATGTAAACTGAGCTCAAAGCTCTGTTAAAATAAGGACGGAATACCTATATTCTTCAAGCCTGATAGAGTTAGTAAAAATTAACCATAATGCCCTTTCTTTAAAAGTCATAAAATCCCAAAATGTTAACACCTACTCAAGAATGCAAAAGGTTGGCCACCTCCTTTCTCCTATACAAGTGCAAGAGTCTTCTCAGCACCACGACTGCAACGCTCCACCCCCATATGCTACGTTCTGCTGGTAGAATAACCAAAATTCAAGACACTTAATTAAGTCTCAAGAGATCTGGATGCCAGGTTTGTTTCCTATACTGGTCTCACCATGCAGTTGAGATGAGGTACTGGTACTTTGTGGAAACATACCCATTCACTAGGGTGCATTTTCACAGAATCACAGAATACTCTGAAATGGAAGGGACCCACAAGGATCATGAAGTCCAACTCTTAAATGAATGGCCTGTACAGGGATTGACCCCACAACCTTGGTGGTATTAGAACTGTGCTGTAACCAACTGAGCCAATCTCAGGGCAGTTTCTTAGGTGTCATTGTGATCTATCTCCTGTACCACACATGCCACTGACATGGTCCTGTGAGTGTAGGCAAGAAAGAATGACTGAGCACAGAGGGTGTTTGTCAGCATTACTGGACTTTTTGCAAATGCTTATTTTAACCATTAAATAGATTGAGAAAACTGTATCACTTGACCTTCACTAAATGTTTGAGCTAACAAATTTGAGATTGGTGACATTTCAATGACTATGCACCAGAAGATGTTTCCCTGCTCTCCAGTTAAACTTTCTAACAGCCCACATGCCCTCTGCCAAGCACCACAGCCACTGTCAGAAAAGATACATCACTTTAACACCTAAGAGCAACAAGACCAGAAAGTAGGCAACCCTGCAAACTGAAGAATTACACATCAGAGTTCATGAAAGTGTTCCCAGAAATTGTGCAGACACAACTGCTTATTTTAATTTTAATACACTCCTGAAAATGAAGCTTATTAAACTCCTGAGTTAGGACTATTGATGTTTCTACCCTGCAAAATGATAACATTGCTGTCCCAAAAGGTTTTGCATAATGACCACAATGTGCTTTATACTGGTCAAGTTGATTTCTGCATTTAGATATGCATAAAAATCTCATGTGTATACCATACCATAAGCCTGGATTATAACTAGCTTCTTTTTATCCTTAGAGCAGCCCTCTTATATTTCTTCATTCTGTTTCACCTGACAACTTATGTTTGAAAATTTTCTATGTTTTTTTGGTCAGGCAATTGATTTTATTGTCAAAGACATTTCCCACTGGTGGCTTCAAGCATGCTGGAAAAAGTAGGCTTCATTTTCTTTAGTCTCAGCCCTCAAAACAGACAAACTGTCTGACTGCTCCTTCTCCTTTCACAGCAATGCTGGACATAATGCCCATCAGAAAACACCAGGAGCTAAGAGCAGATATTAACAGCCAGGGCATGAAGCACAGCCCTTTGCTCACAAACGTGAATGGTAACAGGCCTGACACTGAACCGCTGTAGTGAGAGAGACCAAGGCAATTTTAAAAGCTAGCACTGGCTTTAGGGTTGTTTTTCAGTTTTCCCCCCACCTAATTCTAGTATAACTCTTGCTTTTTTCCTTCTTTGCGCCTTTCCTTCACAGTGAGAAATTTGTACATCTGCATAGATGCATGGTACTTTCTGGGAATGGCTGGACATATTTCACTCATCTCTAACCTCACACTTTCTTATACAGTTTTGAACAGATGAGACTGAGTGAAAAGTTGGGTCTGAACATTTGCCACATTGTTGGCAGTTAATCATTACATTTTCTCATTCCCCACTTCAAACGAGTTGAAATCAGATCTCTGATGTCTTGTGAGGGAACTGTGTGTTTTCTAGTATCTCCTTAATCTACAAGAGTTCATTTTGAACACAGAAAAATGTGTATTCATCCCTCCCAAACACTCAGAAGTGAATGCAACAGATGGAGTTACAGGAATAGTTAGTGCTGCAGGACTCAACTACTTTTATGTTTGATGGAAGGACTTCAAAATCTACCTACAAATATGTTTGGTAAAGAGCAGCAGCACTCACAGCAGTCTGTCTGCTGAGTTGGAGAGACCAAAGCAAGTGCTTAACACAGTCTGTGCTGGCTAGTGTATCCTATTCCAAGTTTATTGCAACATCCTGATCCTTATCTTCAAAGCACTAATTAAATACAGTTCAAAATAAACTCAGTTCATGCAACAGTACTGATCCAGTTCCTGAGTGAAAGAGGAAGAAAGCTCTCTGGCGGCCTGGGTGAGCATAGGCTCAAATCTTCAGGAGGTAGGAAATAAGAAAGTTCCTGTAAAGCCAGGATTTCATTTCTCCCTCACACAGCCACTTTCATAACAACAGTTCAATGGCCAAATGCACAGTAGATTAATTATAAGGGTCAGCTGCTAAGCTGAGATGAATGTTCAAGTTTCAGTGAATTCAAAGCAGCTGTACCTGTTCACCACAGCCCAAGATCTTGAGTGCATGGCAGCCCATGGGTGACATTGCAATAATTTTAGGCTTTGAGGGGAGATCTGAGTTTTGCTCTGAGCCATTCCAGGAAGCAAAGGAGCCAGAAAGCCTATAAGACTGACACCCAGCTAACATTTTTACCTGGTCTAGGCCTGAGAACAGAACAAAACTAGAGGCTTGTCAGAGTTGTGGCTGGCGGTAAGAGAAATGATGCAATCTAAATAGCCTGTGCTTAAGTTGTATGTGGCATCTCATTTGTCAGAAGCTGCAGGAAGGTTTGTTAACCATCAAGGCAGCAGATTGGGAAGAAAACACGTAAAATTAATCACAGTAGGTCCCTAAGCTGTGTGATTTTTCCTGGATTC
Source organism: Corvus hawaiiensis (assembly GCF_020740725.1). Lineage (NCBI taxonomy): Eukaryota > Metazoa > Chordata > Aves > Passeriformes > Corvidae > Corvus > Corvus hawaiiensis. The sequence goes on along the minus strand of NC_063213.1, from coordinate 88,891,563 downwards.
CTAATTCTTTTAGCTAGCCAGCGTTCCTAGATCACCTTCCAAACACGTTGAAAATAAAGCATAGGACAGTTCTACAGCACAATCTCCTGCTCACAAAAACCTGGCATATGAAGAGACCACCTATACACACAATTATTTTTCAAAATATATGGCTAGAAAATTGAATGAGATACAAATAATTGGAATTTCCAAGACTCTCAAGAATAGCATATACCATCCAGGTTGGCAGTGATTTCATTCAACACGCTTTGGGATTTAGTACTACTAATACTACTATTTTAATCTTATTCGTATCTGTTTAAGCCCCTTAGATTTGTAACCTTCTCCATTACTACAAACCAGTTTTTGATATTTATTTGGAGACCCACTTTAAAATCCAGTTGCATAAGACTGGGTGAGAAATTTCTTGAGGAAAATATCAAGTTATGGTATTCTCAACTTTGCTCATGACTTCAGTGTAGCACAGGCATAAACTACTTGTGAAACAGTAATTTTGTCAAGCTTTTCAACTGGGTATTACCTCCATATAACCTTAAATGATTCATTTGTTAAAAAAAAAAAAAAAAAAATCAGAGTTTTTTGTGAATAAGAATATTATTTCTCTCAAAATTCTCATGAAATGACTACCAACCATGTGCATGTTTTAACCCACCACCAGCACCATGCAGAAAAATCAGCCCCTAATGGACTTGTTTGGAGCCAGGTCGATGGGGCCCTGAGAAACCTGGTCTAGGGGAAGGTGTCCCTGCATGTGGCAGAGGGGGCCTGGAACTAGATGATCTTTAAGAACACACCCAATGCACACCAATTCTATGGTCCTATGATGCTACGACTTTCCTTTTTCAATCAACAAATTCACTAAAACTATGTTGTTTTATCTGAATTTGCTGGGGTTGGTTTCTCCTTTTGCTTTGAAATAGCTTTTTTTGCTTCTTTCTGATAGAATTACATTATGAAACACTCAAAAAGTAATTTCTTCAATACCAAAGGAAGTAAAAGGTTCACACAAGGCACAACTTGAGAGTTAAAGTTTGCAGTTAACTTTGCAAGCTAGGACCCAGACAGAAGCAAAGTAGAAAAAAAAAATTAAAACAAGATGTGAGATAGGAATCTGTAATCAACCTCGTTGTATCAGACTGGACCCAGCATTCCACCCTGTCTTCTGAGGTTACCCAGCACAACTTTGAAAATGGATTATTTTCCACTGAAAACAATGCCAAAAAGGGGCTTTAGCTCCCCTGGGGGAAATTAGAACAGCCTGGATCATCAAATGGGAAAAAATAATCATTATCAGTAGCAGTCAGAAACAGGAGGAAAGAGAAGGTGAAACTAGACTCAGGTTTTGGAAGACTTTATGCCTTAGAAGTGGCTTTGAAAACCAAGGTGGATTGGCAAAAGCCTGTGGGCTTGTGATGCAAAGAAACATTTGCCTCTCTAGATATAAAGTCCTGTGTTTTTTCCAAGATGTTTAGTCCAGGAATGTACTTTTTGTGAACAGTCAATAGCTAGTCCTGGAGAACTGAAAGCACTGATACACTAAAAGTGTTGTACACTTTCTCTTACCAGGTCAGAGGAATTACCAACACATACGAATGTTTTTATATATAACCTCATACATGCCTACAGATGAGAAATACATTATACGGACTTAATAAGGCTTAATACATGCATGTCTTTAACCTGGTGTCCCTTCTTTTGGGTAAGAGAAATTTTCCAAGAGCCATCACCATTTTTCTGCTGGTGATCCACCACAGAACTCCAGTGCCAGCTACCAGCATAAACAAACGCCTCAAGTGTATATTTACAACTAGTCTAAATATATTTGCAACACAACACAAAACCTTAACTCCAGCTGCAGCAGTAGTAACACATAGGTGACAGAAACTCTGTGAACGTGGTGAAATATCATCTCCCAGACACCGTGAAGTTGAAACATGAGTGCTACAGCACATGACCAGTTAGGGCATCATCCTTGACGAGTTAGTTTAAAAAAAAAAAGATAAAAATTAGGAAGCAATTCTGAAAGCACTGTTAACTAACATTCAATTGACTCCTAGTTTTATCTTCTAAGAACCAAACTCTCTTGCACAAATGTCCTATGCTAGCACCAAATGCTAAGAGAAAACTTGGTTGGCACCGATATTTCCTATTTACATAACTCGTAGCTTATATAAGATGGTTAGAGCCTTAGCCCTACTATAGCTCTCATTTGCATGCCTGCAGCAGCTCACTGCTGACCTCAGCTATGTCTTAAAGCTATCTGGAAGCCAAGAGCATGTAACCATATGCCCATAACTGAGTACATACTTGAATGCTTCGTCAAACAGGGAACCACTGATGAATTGCTGCCCATTAACTAATGATGAAATAGCAATAATGTACATTTATGTTGGGATTATGCTGCCAATGTTTTATGCCAGGGATGTATCAGCCACTGATGATTGGAAAGCAGTCTACAGCCAGCCTTTGAAAGCCCACTGCCACACACTGGTGTGATCACTTATGGTTAGATGCATCTCGGGAACGACCAGCAGTGGTCCTAAGAGTCTGGGATGTGCCAATAATGGTCTTATCTCCACCTAATATCACTAAAGAATAGTACTGCTGCCATCAGACTTCCAGTCTAGAGCCTATATAATACCAATCAACAACATAAGGTTCTTTCTGTGCCATAGCAAACAAGTCATCTAAGATTACGTTCCTTCTTGCTTTTTAGTTCTTCACCCTGACACAGCTGGTGCACCTGAACTGGTACAATGGCAACAGTGCCAGTGCAGTCACACCACTGGAATTCTAACCACCTCCCTAAAAACTTTATTCAGAGCAAACTTAGATAACAGCAATAAATTATCAACAACTTCTGATAATCAAACAATATAAGCATCCATTGATGCTCAGAGGGGTAAGACTGTGGCAGAATTGGCAACAGTAAGGAATACAATGGCAACAATCTAGAGAGGCTTTCAGTAAATTGCTTATAAGGGCTATAAGCAATTTAGTGAAAGCACTTTTACACTAATTCAAACTTTTATTTCCCACCTCTTCCCCCTATCCCTACACAGAAGTATTGCTGGGTGCATAAAGTGATCTTGGAGCTGGGTACCAAAATCACAGCTGTTGCAGTGCTGAGCATGCCAGCCCCCAAGGTGCTCTGCTGAACCCGTGTGCTGCAGTGCAGCAGCACATGCAGCAATCCACTGCTCAAAGTGAGCCAGCAGAGCCAGCAGCCCCTTGCAAACAGAGCAGAGCAAGTGGCAGTGAAGGGTCAAAACCACTAAAGAATTTGATAAAAACAACAAAAAAAATCTGTGGAACAGATTCAACAACCTCCACTGCTAAGTATGTTAAACCCAGTCAGAGCTTTTGAGAAGGCAAGAAACCATGTGTCACAGCTGTGGCAGCTGAATAACTATATTCCTCCTGCATCCTATTAGAGGGATTTGTCCCAAGACTTAATTGGCAGTTTCACTGTTCCTTTTTTGTTCAGCAATGTTAACGTATTTTTCATCGTCTTTGCTGTGGAGAAGGCACCAGCACAGCAGGGTTGAAAATCAGACTGTAGGTGCATTGCAAATTCCAGGGCTTCATTTTTCACAGAAAGTCAAAACCACCTTTAAGTGAATAAAGCAGCTGTCCCACCACACTGACAGTAAGCCTGCCATACCCTCGGTTAACTTCTGGCACACAGACAGGGACTTAGATCTCCTCCAAGACAGTCGAAGAATAATGAAAAAGCAACTTTGATGCTACCTGAAACCAAACTATTCAAAGCACATTGCCTGCATTCCTCAGCTGCAGGCACTGAGCCAGGACATGGAGATAATCATTCAGGCTGGCGATGGGGGAGGGAGAAAGGAGCTTAAGGACCCAAGAGCTGAAGTACTCAGAGCAAGGAAATCTAGACAGAATTTAATCTGCAAGGTAGCAATACAGTCATGTTTCTCTCCCATTCCACTCCTGTTATGTGCATTAGAGAATTAAAACAGTCACGGACATGGCAGAATTTTTATTCCTTTTTTGCTTTTTAATCTGTTCCATAGAAAATGAGGATCTATATGAAGCAAATGGGTTTCTCTCTCATCTTGCACTGCTCTTCCGACCGTGGCAAATATCCCCTGTTTCAGAAGGACAAATGGCCCAGCGTAATGCCTAGACAACAGTGGAACATTTTACACTGTGGAAAAGTTTCTCCTTATCTTTTCCCAATCATGAAGCCTGCCCTTTAAGCCTGAGATTTGATAACCATAATCAACTTACTTTTACTTATCTACCAATATAGGTATGTCAACCCAAGATAAATCAGTTCTTTCAATACTGAAGCATCTGTTCTTTGACATGAAAAATCAGCTGCAGCAGTGAAGTTTGCACATTGTAGAAAAAATTCTAGTTAAAAAAGACCCCTGGGACATCAAGTTCTTTCTCCTTGTGTTATGAGAGCTATCATTGGAAAAGGGGAGAGCAGCAGCCTCTCTATGTCGCTACAGTACCCAACAGCAACTTTCAGTGACTCAGACACTTGAAGCTTTCCTGGAAATTTCTTAGTAACTATAACTATGGATTCAACTCCACCAATTACAGCAACTTTTGGGTTGTTAACAATAACTACCATACCCTGTTCCAGATATTGCATCATACACATCTATCTATGTACAGGTCTGTGTAGCAAGAGCAGCAGCAGCCCCCGGCAGCCCTTAATAAGCTTCCTAAAGCTTATTAAGAGAGCCAACAGGCTGGAGAAGGGTGTATTTGTGGGTTTACCTCTCCTAAGGCCCCTCAGGATGGTATGTCAGTAATATCTGTGTTCTGCTTGCTTTCCAAATTCCAGCAAAGATGGCCTTAAAGGTGGTTTGTGCACTATATAAATCACTCTTCCACTGGAGAAGACCTACCCAAGCAGCATATATTCCAGCTTTCAGCTTTTGTCTCAATAAGCAGGGACCAACAAAGAGTACCCTGCAGGCAGGTACCAGACTTTGCCTTCTAGGGCTCTCCAGGCAAGAGAAGACTTGACATTAGGAAGTATTTATTTGCTGAGAGGGTGGACAAACACAGGAAGAGGCTTACTGGAGAGGTGGGCAGTGTCCCAAACCTGTCAGTGTTTCAGAGGCATTTGGACAATGACCTTCATAAAGTGAACCTGTCGGGCATTTGGTCTGGATGATCGTTGTAGGTAACTTCCAGTTGAACTTGTGTGTTCTAGTCTAAGAAGGAAGTCACCCTGAATTGTCCTCCCCCAGTGCTCAGCAGAGCTGAGCAGTGTAGAGTGGTGAGCATTCAGTGTGGAAAGAGGGAGAAAAAACATGCCAAAAAGTGGTTCCAATGAATGCCTTAGGAACTGCAAATGCAAGACCAGAAAATTTTCTCCATGGTCAAGTGCAATGGCAGCACAGACAGTAATGAGGGCATCTTTGCTTTTAACAGCAGAGTGTGTGCCAACAAAAGAGTATAAAAACAGTAGAAAAGAAGTAACAGCTCAGTGTGATCTGATTTCCACGCAGAATATTATGGAATATTTTAGAACCTAACACACAGTCTATTTATACCCTAAAAGCATAAAACAAATAAAATGCATTCAAAGAACACCAAAACCATATAAAATGAGAATTTTTGAGAGTCTTACCTTTGAGCCAATAAGCGTGTACAGCCATTGGATGGTTTCATTATGATTTATCACTCCATTCATGCCATCGACATACAGCATTATCTGGCCCAAAGCTATTCCAAAGAAAAGAGAAAAAATACAATCAGATCTTGTGAACACTTTTTATATTTCTAAGCATAGCTGACAATTTTCCCTAAGCAGGGTTTACCAGAGATGTAGGGAGCTCAACTAATGAAAGATATATTGGGCAAGATTGGGCTGGATGAAATCCGGGGAAACTGCACAAACTTCATTGACTTAGTCTGGACAAGATGAGTGAATTTCATCCAGAGACAACCCCAAACACCTGTTCCTTGCTAGAAGATGCCACATTTTATGGTCCCAAAATCTGCAAACAGTACTCTACACACTGCTTACTGTCAAAATGGTTCCATCAGCTACAATGCTTTATATATTGCGAGCCAAGACTTTTACCATTTGTTTCAGCACCATATAATGTTTGGAATTAGTATATTTGGATTGACAGTTTCAGTGAATTCCAATGATCTGAAATTAAAGCTGGTCAATTAACACCAATAAGGACATCAACTATTCACCACTGCACAGTGCTCTCTTGCTAAGAAGTTTTACACTTTACTGAGAAAATACAAAAAACAAAGCATTATAATAAAGAAGCATCTTTATTAATTTGTCCTAAAGTATTTAAAGCAGCATTTCAAAACATGCTAGTAAAATATTTTGTAACAGTAATTCCATAGTTTGCAATCCTGATCATATGAGACTTTCAAGAGGCAACAGCTATGAAATCTTCTCTGACTGATAAGGACAGACATTTTTTTGTAAGGATTATGAAAAGTGAATTAGTACAATTCATCTATCATCTTCAAAAGTTTCCACTGTTACATTTTCTGCTTTATAGCAGGAGATCAAAGCACAGTGGGATGAAAAAGAAATCACTGATGTAACGCCTGTTGGCATAACAACTCAATTATCTAATGCACAGCCTGGTGAGCCCCTAGCACACCATTTTATGGGGGAAAAAAGGAAAAAAACCAACCCACAGGGTGAGGAAAATTATGACACTATAAATCTTCCAAACACATTCTGAATGTCTGCTAACTTTTGCACAGTTGTGCACAGTGCAGCATTGTTTACCTTAAGGGAAGATTTTCGAAGACATGAATGCTAGGCAAACACTTAAGTACCCCTATAGCTAAGTAGCTAACAGTCATTTTTACATTGTCTCCCCCTTTTTCCTTTGGTCCAGTTGGTCAATTTAAAAACCTGAGGTACTAATTTTACATACTTATATTCTTTATCTCATCTGTCATACCAAGTTAGAAGGAAAGCCACACTCAACAAATGCCACACAATCAATGAAGACTGAGAAAAAGCAAGCAAGAGATCTCTGGCACAGAGATAACACGTCTCTTAGGCAGGCATTACCACTGGAGTACGTCAGGCACTCTCTGCTCCTCCTCTCCAGGAAGCAATCAGTCACCACCCTCTGAAGACATGTCTCTCAGGTGAATAAAATCAGGTGGGAGGGACACAGGCCCAAGTGTTATGGTAAAATAAAAGATGTAAGTCAGCCAGTAAGAAGAGATACGAATTACACAGCCTGAATAAATGGTTGCTTTGAAGCATTTCATTGCAGGTAGAGGAAATGCTACTATCCCAGCAGTAATCAGAGAAAGTTCTTAATTCTTGTTTTTACTTCCTTTCAATGCTAAAAAGATTTGGCACTGGATCAGGGTGAGATCCAGTCATGATAAGGTCAACAAATCAATTTTTTCCCCAGCAAATTCTTTGGTTGGGGGTTTAATTTGAATTTGAAACAAATGTGAAACAAATTTTACTCTTGGCACATGCTTTCCAAATTAATACAGAAATCAAAGACAGCAAGAAGTTTGCTTTTAAGGACATGTACACAATACAAAACGACGCCGCAGCTTATACTTAAGACTAATTAGACAGGATGCCTAAGTGAGATCTGGAAGGCATTTGTTTTCAGCCTCTTAGATGTGACTCTTCATAACAGCAATATGTTAAGGCAAATTAGTAGATCTTAGAAAGAAGCCAAAAAACGTTTTAGGGACTCTTGAAAAAGCAAGAAAAAACCCACTACTATTGCTGCTTGAACTAGTGGCCAATAACTTTCACAGGGCAAGGAATTACAAACGATGCCAGGAAACGACCAGGATGAAAACAGGTATGAGTGCATATCCAAGTTGCATCTCCAGTAGTTGCCTGCCACACATGAAGCTCTTAGATGCTGCCAAGACCTTGGTGTGGACCTTCATAGTGCTCTTTCCTGTCTTCAGGGGTCAGAAAAACAAGACAAGATGGGCAGGGTTGAGGAGAATTCATTAAGAGGTAGAGTAAGATAAGGAGAATCCGTACACTTTGTACAAAGCTGATGCCTCATAAATTTTTAGGAAAAGAAGGGCACAAGTAGACCTAAAAGGAGAATGCTGGCTTTCATACCACATCAAGTGTCTGTGCTGAGGAAGAAAAGGTAATTCCCTCACCACAGCCACACCACACAGCCAAAATGGAAGATGCCACCAAAAACACCAGTGTAGGAGCAGGCTGCTGGACTGGAGGTCCTTGGGCCCTCCCAGGGCTCAGGTCTGGCTGAGCAAGACACAGCAGTTTGGCACTAAGTGGAGACTGACAGAGGACGTTTTACATTCTTTGAAGCTTTTCTACCCAGCTGCTATCTTACCTCTCAGACTATGACTGTGCTCTGCTGAAATGGCTGTGGCTGAAGTGCGAGCTCCACGCACCCAGCATGCCCACACAGCCACCACCAACATGCATGGCCTCACCAAGGGAGTGCAGCCTCATTTGCAAGGCAGTTCAGAAGGCCAGTCTAGTCTAAAATAACTTAAATTCAAATTTGTATGCACCTTTAACCAAACTTTTTTTTCTTTACCAACAAATGAGGAAGCTATTTAATCCATTTAATCCCATCCCTCAGATTACTGGAATTCTTTTTGGAAGTGTATCAACAACCTACTTGCATTAGCAAAGTTTACTATTGTGCAACAAGGGGCTGGGAGAGGGGGGTTTAAATATGAAACAGGCCTAATTTGGAATTTCTTTGTTCCCACTACCCTTGTCAAACCCTTAATCTTATGTGAAGATAGTGTGAGACTTTACCTATAGCTATTTTCAAGTGGAAAATTGCTGGATTTCTTAGGAAAGGCTTAGGCTAGAAAAGGACAGACCAGCCAGAAAGTTCAGAGATTTCTGTGAAATAAGAGGTTTAAGAAAGCCTCTAAAAAACTTGCCAGTATTGGCACTGATGCTATCCTGGGATATAAAGTTAACAGGACCAAAGAGGAAAAGGTTTAGAACAGAACATAATCACAATGGACATCATTTTAAGTCAAAGTCTGTTTTCCCACCCAGACTGGAAAAAGTTTCAAAGCTGTTCCTTGCCCACACACGCACCTGCTTCTGTAGTCTGCTCTGCTTCCATTTTATGACAAGACTGACTTAGAGAAAACAACATCACTGAATGAGCAGAAAAACTATTTTCTTACAACTTCCAATGAGTCAAACCCATACTCATCATGTCAAGAATTACAGCAGGGATGCGTCTTGTGATTGCATTTGTTTCCATCAGAAGAAGCAAACCTACAGGGTGAAGCAGGCCAAAGACAGACCTTGTCACTGCAGGTTTCAGCTCCCAAAGAAGCTTCTGGCCCAAGTTCATCAAGCAGTTCATACCCAGCATCTGTGGTGCACATCATGTGCTGCATACAACTACAGGTGGGTGTGCACAACAGACAGAACAGTGATGAAACTAATGGGGAAGAACCAGCTACTAAAATGCATCTTTTCATTGCTAGCTAAAATCTTATCATCAATGAGAAATCAAGGGTCTGTGTGATTGCATTCATTCCATTTGAAAACTGACTGCTAGTTTGGGTATGCTATCCCGGGCACCAAAAAGGCATACTCCATCAAAGTAAGCATCCTGATCAAGAAAAACTCCGTATATAGCTAGTGAGTGATCCCAGGAAGGAGGTGATGATACCTAATATACTACTACAAAGCACTAGGTGGCAATTCTGAAGAAAACAACCATACTTCAAACTTCTTTCTTGGTCTGTCCTCATTAGAGAGAGGCAAGATCCCAGTTACCAAGTGGGACCATCTTGAACACAAAATCTCCAACTCAGCTCAGCCCCGACATGCTGGAAGTCAGCAGCTTCTACTTTTGCTTGTAGCACATTCCCACCATGCTTTCATGCACACCCTCAGAGCAGAGCTTATTGTCTCCATAATTCAATATCCAAGGATATTGAATTTCCCTGATGAGAAATCATTATTAAATACAACGTCTGTACCATCCAGCTACTTGAAAATTGGCAAAATCACAGCAGAGCTCCTTCTTCTAAGAGGTAACATCAGATTAAACAGATGAGCTGGACTCTCCACTGCTTCTGAAAATGATCTTACAAAGCAACACTGTGACAAACCTTGTGACTCACACTCACTTCGCAGGGCTAGAACCAGCTAAAATTTGTACATTTGGGTGTTGGTTTTGTTTTTTTTCCTCTATTTGTATGGGTTGGTTTTAGCTGCAGTGTAAAATCTGCTATTTATACAGGTATTCCCATTTCTTTACTCCTGTTGAAGATATATGTAATGTCATCTAGAAGATGAAAACAATCTTGTTCCTGGCCACAAATGCATAAATATTTTGTTTCTTATCCAAGATTTTTTTAAACCCCAAATCTTTTCTTAATCTTGCCTTTTCACCCTGTGTTCATTTGTTCTATCTATTATAACACACATCATGGTTGAAACATGCTAATGAATTGATTTTCAGAACTCTCACTTTAACCATGGGCTGAACTTCTATTAAACAAGAACTGAACTATCTCACAGAAAAACACATTGCAGAAATAATGCTATGATCCAAAGCAACAAAACCATTTCTGTACAGATGTCAATGCTGATACACTTCAGAAGTTCTTAAGGGGGCCAACACTACTTTAAAGTCTAATTTTTAGTCTTACGCATTTTGGAAACTTCTGGTCTCATTTTACATCTAAAGTATTATTCAAAGTTCAAATCTCTTGCAGAGACAGCGGGTTTCCAGATCAAACCTAATCTTCATTTTTCCCTACATCTACTTTAACAGAAAATACATAAAGACACCACAAGTCCCACACCACAGAAACATTCTATAGAGGAATTTTCTCCTCTCCGTGTTTCCTCTGCCACCCTTTTCCTCTGGCGTTTATGACTTTAAAACAGGACACAGCAAAGCCAAAGGGGATACAGCACCCTTAATCAGCTGACACATTTCATCAAAAGCTGGTCCTTTATACACACCATGATACTCCTGTGGTGGTGCACAAGCCCCACCAAAGCAGCTCCTCTTCCAGTATTTCCTTTGTGCTATTTTAAAAAATTTACTTGGGTGCAAAGAAAGGATGGACTCTCACTTGACTCTGTCAGTAGCTAAACTACTGAAAGCCTGTTCATATGAACTGAAACCTGGCTTACATATATGCATAGTAAAAGATTTGCATGGTTAGTCATAATTGTTTTAATCACTATTGTATGTTGCAGCAGCACTCACGCTTTAAATGCACTATGTTCTAGCATGTTTTACAAAATTCATAACACAGCAATGTAAAATCAACAGGGTACAGCTTATATATCAATAGGTAAAAACATTTCCTCATGAAGGAGAAATATGTAATTAAAATACCTTATTAGTAAGCGAGCAAATATAGCTGCGGATTGCCTGCTATTTTGCAAGCTGACTAAAAGCATGGAAGAATGAAAAAAAAAAAGGAAAGAAAGAAACAGGACAAAAGAAAGAATTAAGGACAGAAGAAGATGGGAGAAGGGAAAAAAAGACAAAAGAAAAGAAGAAAATGAAAGGTTAACTAGATGGTTTTAAAAGATGCTGACTCATGAAGCAAAATGCATTTGGAAAAAGAGCTGTGTTGTAGCCTGTAATTAACATGACATATTTGCATATATAGAGCTGAATTAAGGCAGCTGCTTCTTAATGGAGTCAGTACTGGCTGTAACACTGAATAATGTTCTTCCAGTATATATATGGAGTTACGTATTTTTCTTAAGAATTGAGATTTTTGGAGTTTTAAAGGATTTTTGGAGGAGACTTGGCCCTCAGAACTTCAATTCTGAGGGAGCAGGACATGATGACAAGATTGCCAGATTTTCTTGTGAAGGTGAGCTATGCTGCAAAAGCATCACAACAGAGCAGGACATTGCCCATGGAAATACTGAAGACTTATCTCCAATGGACTTACCTCAGCTCCCAGCTATGAATTCTTGCACTGAGTACTGATGCTGCAGCCAGTGAGAAGTGGTTTGGTTTTAGGGCAGAAATCAGGATCTGTTTCAGGATTAGGTGTCTCTTATCTTTAAATGTATTTTAAATTTTTTATACTGGGTTTATCATCCTAGAGGCTGTCTACTCCAACCCCTTGCTCAAACTAGGGGAATCCAGAGCAGGTTGCTCATGACTCTGTCCATTTGGGTGTTGAATATAGCTCCAGGTAGCTGCTCAACCTCTTTGGGCAACTTGTGCCAGTGCTCAGACACACTCACAGGATTTTTTTATTCATTTTTTAAGTTTAAATCAAATTTCCTGTATTTCAGCTAGTGCCCATGGCAGGCCTCTTGTCCTTTTATTGTGCACCCCTGAAGTATGGCTCTGTTTTTACTCTCCCAATCATATATTTAGTCCCTTTCATAATATTTAAATTTAATTCAACTGAATTTAAAGTGAAGATTAACACACAGTCAAGAAACAAAAACTACACGTTAAGCTAGAAGTCCCAAAAAAAAAGAAAAGTAACTTCAATTTAGGATTAAACTCGAGGGATTTAGTGAGTCTCCCAAGTTAAGAAGTGATTCCTTAGCCCTTCTATTTGGGAGCTGATTGAGTAATTTAGTCTGGCAATGTGCTAGATGTGATGGATTTCAAGGCCTTTCCCTCTCCATTAATCATCATGAACATAAGCCTTCTGTCTGTGTAAACAATACTAATCCTGACTTTGAAGGTACAAAGAGGGAAACACAAACCAACCTTTGCAGAATGGAAAAGATAATTTCTGCAGCTCCCTTTCTTGAGCTCCTCAGACACCTATTTACCCTGCACAAAGAAAGGTCCTGCAGGTGCAAGCTTTTATCAATCATTATCAATTACATACAGCACATGAGTTTGGAATTCCAGCATCTGCTTTACATGCTGAAATGCTAAGATTTGAGAATGAACTCAGCTTTTGGACTGGGAAACACCGTAGAGTCAGTAGTGGGTTCGAAAGGAAACGCAACCAGGACTCAGTCTCAGAAAAAAACCCAGCTTATTCTGATTGTTGGACTCCTGTGTGTCTTTGGACCTGGGGCAAAGAAAGTATGAGGGAATACATGAAATTTTTTTTCTATTATACATTGCTGACTGCAAGCAGGCTCTTTTGCCAGTGACTATGGAAAAAAGCACACTGTCTTGGGCTTCCTGCCCTCTCTGGCAAGTAAAAAGTGTGGCACAGCTGGGCTGTTTAACAAATGGACTAAAGCTAAAGCAGAAAAAGGACATACGGTAGGGTAAAAGCGTTCACATACCGAACATTTTTAGTCATCAACAGTGCTTCTTCTTAGTACAACTGTAAACCTTCCAAAATGAAACTTGTGGTTTTGAAGTGAGCAAGTGATATATTCTCACTGACAGCTTTTTCCCCCTGTTTCTCTTGGGGGGAAAGCAACATTTCCTAATATTTAAGTTATTCCTAAAAATAAAGAAGATTCTCAGGGAAGCAAAAAGAGGAAAACCAACAATTCCAAGCATTATTGTATTCCTCTTATAGGAATATACTATTGTATTGTATTATTTGTATTAGAGGCATAGAAGAAAAAAATATAAACAACTGTGCCAGTTGAAATTTCAAACATTGCACAGCTCCATCAGCACATTCTTTGTAAAGCATTACATTGATCAATGATTTCTTGCTGTCATGTAGCAACAAGTTGTTGCTATCATGAGAGCTAGTATTTCCCTAGATAGCAGTTCCTTATTTGCTAAGCTCAATTTCATTCTTCAAGGTCCAACCCTGGGCAGGTAAACATGGGCTCAGCCTGGGATAACAGTGTTGCAATTAGTATGGTAGCTAAATACAATTAAACCAGTGTTCGGCAGAGAGGCTTACAGAGAGTTGCAATGATTTCCAGGGGCATGGAAATTTACTTCTGCTGCTCCCACGCCAACAGCCGGTCTCCAAAATTCATGTATTGTGGCATTCACTCAATAAGCCTGGACCTCTAAGAAATGATACACACTATATTCCTGAAGACCAGAAAAGCAGTGAAAGAAAGGTGAATGAAAACCACTGAAAATGGTAATCCTACCACTGGTATTTTACATCACTTCTCACAGAGGGTTTTGCAGGAAACAAAGCATGCTGCCAAAAGTGACCCTCAGGAAGCCATCTGATACTGAGTTCAAACAGTGTTTATTCTAGCCATTAGCATAAGGCATGTTTGGGGAATACCAGGGAAGAGATGCACTGAAAACAAAAATAAAATTTAACTTCTCCAGCTATTCTACTTCAATATAAAGCTGTTTTCTTAATTCTCACATAGTTCCTTCACCTGGTGATGTATTCCAAACACTGTTCCCTCTTCTTCCAACGTGAGGTACCATGTGTGAAAAGCACAGTAAAAGAAAGATTATTTTAAGAAGCACTACAAAACACTTCAAGTATATATCACTTTTTAAATTTCTTGTTGCATAAGTGACAATAGCTACATGATTTTAGACAAGTCCAAAAGTTCCTCTAAAGGGATGCATTGGCTTTCATCATCTCAGCAGACAGGAATGCAACAAGTAAATGCACAGCACAGATGTATTTAGATCATTCCATACTTGAGTAGTGTTTGAAATATAAGTGTCAAAAACGGGTAAAGAAGCTCTGCTTTTTAAAATTATGCTTTTTAATATAAATTTGAGATTTTTTCAATGCTTTTATTATCTTGAAACCAACTGATTTAAAGAGCACTGTAGAGCAGCACAGAAAGTCATATTTTTCTTAACTGTATTCCAAACCATCCAAAATCCTTGAATAAAAGATTCCTCCCGTGCCCAAGAAGGACTGACTCAAGGGCAGAAATCAGTAGCATAAATAAGAACTCCCTATGCTTTAAATCCAGCAACTAAATTAAAATAGTTCCTAAGCAAAGTGGGAGAGGAAAATGTCTGTTCAAAGCAAAGACAGGCCTGGAAGTAAGGCTTTCTCACAGTGTCCCAGCCTCCTCACCATAGTGTGTTGGCTAAAAATGAATCAAACCAAATGGCCTGAAAATAAATGCTGTTTGAATCAAGATCTCTGTCTTTTATCTACTGAGGGATGGATCCCAACACTCAATGATTTTACGAAAAAGAATGCATCTGTCACTTTTTATTCATTTACCTGTCTTAAAACCAACAGCGAGTGTGTCTTTCTAATTTCCTTCACTGTAATTACACCATGACAGATGCTGAAACTAAATTCCTGATATACTTTTCAGATATTTATTGCTCTTCAGCATGCTCAGCCTGTCTCTAATGTTTCAGATAGACTCCACCCTGCAGTAATGTGCATGCCATTAAAGAATTCACTTTCATCTCTTGAATTTATGCTTGTTAGGGCAAATTAATGAAACGCTCTATTCTTTAAGTACTGGCTAAACAAAGTCAAAGTCAGCACTAGAAAGCAAACCAGCACAACACTTCATTAAATGTGCTTTTTATTTCTTTTTGTTTCAAGTATGTCTGCTGCTATGTGAAATTTAGGGTTATACAGTCTCCTTTCAAATCTCACAGTAAAGAATGTGCTCAAGTCACAAGTTCATATCTCCCATTTGAAGTGGACTTCCCATGAGAAAGGTGCAGGCGAGAGACATAATTACAAATCCCTTTAAGAACAGAGCTCACACGCTTCCAAAATATTGACCGAAAATGCTGTTTTGTGTCTCTGCTCATTCATCTCAGATAATGAGCCAAGATTCCTTCCAAATTAACTGTAATTCTCTTCTAATCCCTCTATTCTTTTTTTTCCCCCCTTCAGTATGGTGATAGTGGAACTCCTTTGAATTCTGAATCCCACCTTATTACAGCAATTCTTAAAGAGAAACATAATGAAATCATCAGTAGCATGCTCAGACTTTTCTGCTCTCTGACGCAATAGGTGGACAGCCAAGCAGAATGCACACCAGTACTATTTTTTCCCCTTCTCAAAATTTGCAGTTGACATTTACAAAAATTGTTTGAATACTAACTTCTGATTGACAGAAAGACAGAAAAGAGGATCTCCACTTTTTTTCCTTACCATATACAACTTTATTTCCTTACCATATACAAACGTGAATAAAATAGATTCAAGAACAAAAGGAAAATATTTGGGGCATAAGCTTCATTTGACCTAAGAATGTAAGGTCTGTCATTGGTAACCAGTTATCATCTATGTGGTGGCAGGGAGAGACAATCATGTAATGGCTGAATATGAAGATGAAAGTGGTGGATTTATTCAGGTTTGAACATCTACATTTCTTATTTATCAGTAACCATGTAAATGAGAAATGCAGTTGAACAATCACTTTTATTTACAAAGAATATTTTTGGGTGATTTAATTCCTTTTGCTGATTATTCTACAATTCAGTGACCACAGCATTATTGGTAATCCTCATATGAACCAAGCATGTTTCTATGACTGTACTGTTGGTCAGCACCCTCTTAGCAGGAGTTACATAGGACTGTATGGTTATAGGATCCCAGGATAACACTTAACATTTAAGAAGATGGTGCAGAGACAATTTGGAGACAGGAGTTTTACAGCTCCTTGTGTTAGTTTGGAGCAAGGTTGCTGAGCTCTATGAGCAATAACATCAGGCTCCACATGGAAGCAGCTAAATTACTTCCAGACCCAAACCAGTCCTGGAAGTATCACGGACACTTCTGCACAGCACTTCTCCAGTAAGTGATGTGGACTGAACCCAAACCATCTGTGCACAACTGGTGTAGAAGGCTATGCATCTATGGAATAATTAGTCCACAAAAAAGACAAATCCGTCATGGGCAATTAGCTCTTTCTGGGTACTTAGAAAGAAGTTAAAAGAACATTAGGTACACAAAATTTACGCACTTGAAATGCCAAGAAATGCCAGAATTAAGATTCCAGTAGAAAACTTTGTTCAGCCTACTCTGTGCACAAACTTAACTATGTCAAAATCAATTGCAAGAAACGTTATTCCTGGACTTTAGAGTAATTCCTCATTCAAAGCAAGTGCTGGAAAGTACTGTCTAGAAAGCACTCTCTCAGTGTGTGGTCCTAGGAATTTTTTAGTGCAAGCCTCCTGTGAAGACAGAATATTTCATTTCCTGCAGGATGATGTTCATCAATACAGTGAGTGCTTCATGGGTCTGAATGCTTTTTCTGCATAGCACCTTGATGAGGTGAAGAAACTATTCTGTTCTGCAGGGTAGTTGGGGCTTCTACTAGCTCTGGATGTCACACCTGAGACACTTGACAATCTTGATAATCTGATTTGTATTTGAGAATACCTTTTGATATAATAGTACTTCGAGTTTAGGTTCAGCTCTGTGCAGCACGGTCTCAGATTGGCCCCCAGAAAACAACAAACACACCTCGACAGGGAACATAATGATACTTTCTGACAAGCTGAACCGAAATTACTTCCCTAGCAAGTACAATACATGCTAATACTATGGCAGAGGTTCAGTTAAAACCTCTCTCCCCCTGTGTCAGGAACCTTAAAATGTGTAGCACCACCATCCCTTTTCTCTTCTTGAACTTTGAGGACTAGCAGCCTTATTTCCAAAGTCTGGAAAACTTGGCTTTATAAACATTCTAATCCTTTAAGAGTTGGACTCAATGATCCTTGTGGGTCCCTTCCAACTCAGAATATTCTGTGTGATCTGTGATAACCTTTTTTATTAGATTGCTTTGTTTTGGTTTTGAGCTGGTATCCTTGTTTCATTAAAAAAAAAAAAAAGGTGTGTGTAAAAGAATCCCTCATTATGCTCATGATGCATAAGTGGAATGAAAATCATCACACAGGGTTTTGCCATTTAATTTAATAGAATAAATACTTCTCCCATTAACTGTTTACACACCCTAAAGCAACAAACAAATCTTTAAGTTATCTTTGGTTTATGATAGAAGTCACATTGGCAGAAGTTGCTTCACCAGACATGATTTAAAAAGTTCAGGACATCATTGCAACAATACTTGCAGCTTGAAGAAGCAAGAGTTATTTCAGATGGGCAGTAACTCAGGTGACATACCTAGAGGTACTTTGCAGATCAGCTTTGCTATCCTTGAGCTTCCACAAAACACCACCCACCATCCATCATGCATAGCTTTGTCATCCTCCAATCTATTATCTGGATTTGGGATACCTTCACTCTTTATCCATGTGTCTCAATAGCAACACTGATAAAATGTCACAAAATGCCAAAAATTTCTCATTGCCCTATTGAACTCTAAGAGAATGATGAGCATCCTGCTGCTCTACACAACAAATTCTGGCAAGTGCAGATTATGAGACAGAAGAGACAGCAGGCGTCTGATCTGCTATAGGGCACTGTTCCTCCAGGCTGCTGCTCCTATGGCCTCCCACCTGTCCTGGACGGGCATCTTTAGCTCCAAGCATCTATTCAAAAGATATCTCACCTTGTTTTGGGGCTGGTATCCTTATGTCTGGGAGAATGCTGCTAACAATTTGATCATTGTTACCATCCAGAACAACCTCTGTTTATAAAACAAAAGGTTGTTAAACAAAATTGGGTAAATTACCTTGCTTGTGAAATGAAATGGGTGTATGCTGGCTTCCTGCTCTTCATAAAATGATCCCTACTATCTCTAGAATTGTTACTTTCATTTCATAGTTGCAACTAGGAATTAATTTTTATTAATCTCATCCCTTCTGACTGCACAAGGCCAAAGGGTAATCTTTCACTTTTCATATAGTACAAATAATGGAAAAGTTAAAAAATAAATAAAACATCTGAGTTGCTTTATTGGTGTAGAAAATAAAGTACTAAACTAAATAAACTAATAAATAATAATAAATGAAAGAATAAATAAACTAAAACATAGTCATTTTGATTCACTGCTCGATCTACAGAAATTTATGTTAGCACAAAGTGTAAAAGCAACAGAAAAGCTTGAAAGCCAGTAATTCACATTTTGTAGTCAAATAGAAGAAACAAAAATGTAAACCATAGCTATCTGCTCAATGAGGACAGCTGCTTCCTACTGTATAGGAAAATCTCAGAGCTTTACAAAATCAACACTGCAGTATTATAGCTGATATAAACCTGTAAAAAAAATTTTCACAACCACTACATAATTAATGGCACTAAACTGTTTCACATCTTCACAATAAAGGGTTCAGGCTCCAAAATACTGTTCTGCGTGAACCTCTGAGAGCTCCATTTTTGCATATCAACTTGGGAAAATGCTTCTAACTTGGTTACATAAATAGGTTGCCTATAATGCATCCAATCCAAGTGACCTTACAAAAAGAAATAAAATACGAAGTGGTGAGAGAAAGAATCAACATTTCTGGTACAAGAACTAAAAAAATAAAGTCTATTCTACCCTGGCTCCCTTAATCTCATTTCAAGTTTAACATACAGAAAGGCTCAGAGCCAGAATGCTTATCCAAACGACATAAATCTCTAGACAAACTCTGCAGACTATAGGGTCCTGTCCCCATAAAACCTTGCAATTCTTCCTAATGGTGCTTTTCAGCAGGAAATACTAGTAGAGAGCCATCTTTTCCCGCCAAATCTTCAATCAATCTTTTCCTACCACATCTTTTCTTAGAAGAATGAATTTCTTCCTTGCAATATGTTTATTAAATGAAATGGAAATGGAAAGAAGCCCCCAAACCCAAAGTGAACCCTACAGAAACTGGGTACCCCACACTGCTGCTGAGGCTGTCTCTGAGAAAGACCCAATTAATTCCCTTATTCCCTTCCTGAATTCTGAGTGGGGTCAAAGGGAGGCAACACCATTTACCACCACACAACCTATTTCAGGCAGCTGGTCCAGCTTACAATGTAAACATGGTACCACCTTGGAAAGGTCAATCACAGGAATGGTAGCATTAGCAAAGCAATTAATTTTGGGGTTGACCACATGCATACTTCCCTCTCACTTTACTCTCCTCCCTTCCTTCCCTCACTTTCTAGAAGGAAACATAAGGAGGAATTTTCACTCATCTGAACAGAAATTTTCAAAAGGTGAGAGATGGGATTTTCTTGAACATTGAGAAAGCCTTCTTTTCTTGGGATGATTTCCAACACAATATTTTATTTAACTGTTGCCAAAAGAAACACTGTTTAGTTTTCTCATTAGTCATAGGGCTTTAAGAACACACTTGAAGGAAATGATCCAACTAACAAAATAAGTAAAACCTTTCCCTGCACTTCACATGCTCCATGAAAAGTGGCCACTTTGTGGAATCAGCACTGGTAGAGCTAACTGTTCAAGCTGAGGTGTGTCTACTGTCTCCTTAACAATCCTCATTCATAAATGCACGTAGAAAACCTGTAGATCCTCTTCAAGATCCTCTTCATCCATCTTTCTGTCTGTCTATCGTTTTTCACTAACAAGTGAAATCCAAGGAAAAGGAAAAAAATATTCTAAACTCATGAGATTCAACGGTCTCCTTTCATTTCTCTGAGGGTTTAATTACATGACATTTCATAAAGCTGGAGAGTAAAATGTAAACCAGAGACAGAGTGAGGCACCAGAGTCCCAGGTGGATTTCCAAGGTCATACTGAGCTTGCCTGCCCTCAGAGCCCTCGAGAGCTATAAAGCTGAAATCAGATACTGCTCCATTTACCTCCTGTCTTCTTTCACCACCTTTTTTTCTTAAATCTAGACTGCCAACTTTAACAAGCCTTCTATACGCATCACACACCATACACATTCCTCATCTAATTGACATGAAGAGTATGGAGCTTACAGAAGGAAGAACTCAACACTAGCTATGTATTATATTCTCTGTGTGTAGAGCTGCCATGGTGCTCTCCTGCTGTAGCTTTTGTACTGTGTGCTTCCTTGCACAACCAGTCACAAGCACTCCAGATCAAGCAAGACCAGTCAGGACCCATGTAAAGAATTGTGCCTTCCAAACAGGGTAACATTTTCCTTTTAGTTTCCCAAACTCACCTACATTAGCACCTACAGTTATGATTAAGCAAATAAATTTCAGAGATCTGGAAGGTTAGGAAGTATTCAAATGCAGATTAAATGCATTACTGCAGTGTAAACTACTTCTTCCAGGTCACTTCTGCAGTCCAGCAATGCTTTTTTTTTTGTTCCTGCATTGTTCAGTAACACGTTTGTCTATTTTTGCGCACATATCCTTGCTTTTAAATATACAGCATGTTTACAGATGCATATCCACAGATAAAAATATTTAACTGTATATATCTGAATTTACACATCCCTCTCTCAAAGTTTTTACATTACCATAAAAAATTGGCCACTTCATGATAAATGCTTTCATATGTGTATAATCAGTTTTTAAAAGGATTGCTGTTTATTTGTACAAAATCTTTCAAATAATGTTTAAAAAGCCAAGACCTTTGCAGTGGTTTTAGAATTCTATTTTTACAACAAAATGCATGCTACAAACAACAGATGACATTGCCTTGTTTAAGGTCCAAGATAATGATATACATGGAAAGGAGATGTTTCACACCAGTTTTACCACCAGTTCCTACTAGAATATCATTTCAGTGCCTGCAGAGGGAGAACCCAAAAAACTTAAGAAAATTCCTAAATCTAGCCTCTCCTCACTGAAGTAGAAATACTTTCCTCTTTTTTTTTCCCACTTCAAAGAAGTTTATCAAAGTTCAATTTGAGATCACTCACTCCTTACAACTATTTCACAGTATGTAGTGAAAGAACAGTGCCTCTACTGCTTTCATTTTCAGAGTTTCCATGCAAGGTATCTTTATAGCCTGAATTTTGAACAGCAAAAAGTCAATCCAATCAAAGTCATAACTAATGTGACTCTTAGAAAGTAAACAAAAGAGAGTGAACTGCCACAAGAAGTTTCTAAAACCGAATGAAGGCATATGAAAACATGTGAGCAACACCTGTAATTTCTCACTTTAAAGAGGCTTAAATGAGACAACATGAGATATCAAGTAATGGTTGCTTGTTGCAGTCTGCATGACTTATCAGCACTCAGTGCTGGAAAGCAGGATTTTGTGTTATGGGACCTGTCTCATTCAAAGTAGGAAGCCTGTCAGAACAGAGGGTAACATGAACACAGCACTAATAACACAAATTTAATTTCATGATGATTTATTCTGGGACTTTTTTTTAAGTACAATAGAAAGGTCTGAGGTAGAAAGTCAGCTGTCATTTTTACAAGTCACTTTTTGCTTAAGGGGGATCCAAGACTGCTAGATAAGAGCTTTATTTTGAGACCAAAAATTTAGTAATTCTGACACAGAGAACACCAATCATACATATAACCCTGGAGAAGTAGTCCACAACTCTACAGCCAGTACAGTGCTAGCTGCACTATCCTATGAAAGAAAACCACACTGAAAAATGGTAGGAACCAATGGACTTGCCACTGTATTAGGAATACCCACAGGACAACACCACCTCTGATTCTTAGGAGGCAAACTTGAAACAGTTCAAACCTGAAGGGGCAGAATGGGTTAGCCATGGCAATAAGGATGGCAGGAAGGGCATTTTGCCTTCTTTCCCAGTCAACATCTGTAATGCACTAGAGAACTTCAATCACTTTGGATTTTGCATCTCAAAAACTTGAATAGAACTGGATTCAAAGAATGGGTGTCAATTTTCCTTTGCCTTGAGCAACGAGATTCTATTTGATACATTGCTCCTGAAAAGAGTTCGATGTCAAATAAAATGGAACCTAGCTGCAATCTGTATCTCACAACACATACTAATAACTTAATCTGATAAAGAAAAGCAAAACTGTAACAATCTTAATCCTGCTTCACATATGAGTACTTAGAAAAAGGTATATGAATTCCTGTGTGTATCTACCACCCCCTTCTCTCTGATGCACTCTAATACAAATATTACGCCTATTATGCATTGTGCCATTATTTTGAAAACATTTACAAGTTCATTGGCTTGCTTTAGATGAATTCAACACTTTCTTCCCAGCAGTCATCTCTCAAAGTATCAGCTGGCTTTAGGTACCTAAAGTGATTCTCTGGCTACTCTCCTGAAACATATGAATAAAAACTGGGCTTTTCTCTTCACGGTTTTCTTTAGCAGTCTGTCTCTGTCAGTTGCCCAGTGGCCCTAGGGAACTTACCTTCTTCATTTAGCTGTGTTAGGTGTACAGTGTTGAAAAGCATAACTACTTCATCTCTATTCCTTTTTCCAAAGAAGAGAAGAAAAATATTAACTGAGACATTCTTCCCTTTCTCTACCCAGTCTCTAATGTGGCACCTTCTGAGAAATAACTCCAGAAACACAGTGACAGCCCACATGCCCATAATTCGAGCACCTCCCTAAGGCAGCAGACTAGTAGAGGAGTCAAACAGCCACAGTGCTGCTTCCCTGTGCTGAAAAACACAGGTTGGGTCAGACTGTGGCAACAAAATGAAGAGACAAGGTCAAAAGGGTGGTAGTTATTACTGGAGATGTGTTCAAGCTGCGGCAACCAACCGCTGCTCTGCTCCATCTCTTTTGGAGCAGCTGCAAAGAGAGTTCTCCAGATCACTTCCCAGCAGTCCTTCCCATTTCCACCACTGCAGTCTCCTCCTCATCCAGCAGCAGAAAGGGCCCTGGTCCTCAAGCAGCATAAACCAACCCCAATCACAATGAAGAGAAGTCTGAAGTGTTAGAAATACTGAATGGTTTGGCTTCAAAAGGAATTTAAAGATCATCTTCCACTACCACCGGCATGGGCAGGGATACCTTCCACAAGGTTACTCAAAGCCCCATCCAACCTGCCCATCAACAGTTCCAGGGATGGGGCATCCACAATTTCACTGGAAAACCTGTTCCAGTGCCTCAGCACCCTCAGTAAAGAATATCTTCCTACTATCTAATCTAAATTGACACTCTTTCAGTTTGAAGCCATTTCCCCCTTGTCCTATCACTACATGCTCCCATAAAAAATCCCTCTCCAGCTCTCCTGTAGGCCCTGTCTAGATACTGGAAGGTGCTCTAAGGTCTCCTCAAAGCCTTCCCTTCTCCAGACTGAACAATCCCAGCTCTCTCAGCCTGTTTGCATAGGAGAGGTGTTCCAGCCCTGACTATCTTCATGGCCCTACTTTAAACTCACTTCATCAGGTCAACATCTTTCTGGCGTTTGGGGCCCCAGAGCTGGATGCAGCACTCCAGGCGAGGTCTCATGAGCAGAAAGGCAGAATCATCTCTATTGACCTTTTGGCCACACTCCTTTTGATGAAGACCAGGACATGGTTGGCTTTCTGGGCTGTGAGTGCACATTGCCAGGTCATGTTGAGTGTGTTCTCTATGCATGTTTGAGAGAATACTGTGAATATATAATTTTGCCTACAAACTTAAAAAAAAAATATATAGAAAAAGGAAATATAATAGCACAAGATTTTACAGATGGTCAGATTGAAACAGCTGGAGTCAAAAGTGCCTTACTTGAAATCAACCCCCTGGGCCAGTAACAGCAGGAAGAAACCAAAGTCGTCTAGGTCATGTCACTGGAGCAAGAATTCCACTTGGCACTCTGAAATAGCCAGTGCCGTCACTGGAAGATGATTTCCCTCTCCCACTCAATGGAGCCACTTAACTTTGTACTGCTGCAGCTGTTTATGCATGCCCATGAATAAATGGATCAAGAACTGAAAGAATTTCAGACCCAACAAATTAATAAGAAAGCAGTGAATTTAACACATTCTAGACCAGTGGAGTGGACGGTGTGGAATATGGGAACAGACAGCAATAGCACAGAAGGACAGGGAGGGAATGACATTTTGTTCTGCTCTTTTGGAATAGCAAACTAATGTTTTCCCTATGCTCTTCCAGCTGGAGTAGAGGCAGCTGAGGCTGTCTTTTCACTGACAGACATATATAATAGCCTGCACTATTGCAAAGACACGCCAAATGAAATCTTAGTGCCTGTTACTGTGGGAATATTGCTTTGTAAAAGCAAAGCTGTCTCTATGATTTTGATTTGCTGGATCTTATCTGCTGGCAGTAATGGTGATGTAAAGAACGTGTGAATCATCAAGAAGAGGAAATTAAAAACTTAAATTTTCTTTTCTTTGACTAAAAGCTCTCTGAATTTCATTTGACTGGAAAAATAAGACAAAAAAAAGAATTTCCAAAAATACAGCATGCAATGTTCTTCATTAGCAGCAAGAAGAATATAGATTTAAAATTCTTTAAAGTTATTAGCGCATATGAAAAAGGCCTCAAACACAATGTGGTTCTCATCGTGAACACAAGTGTTGGGGGAAAAACCAGAAATACCAAACCAAAATAATCGATCACTCTATTTAGAGAAATCACAGTCCTATGTACTGTATATAAAATATATAATAAGACATCTACTGGCATTTCATTATGTAGAGTCATGTGTTTCTGTTCTCACAGGATAACCAAGAAATCTGCTGTTTTAATCTAAAGACTTTTTTTTAAAACTTATAAATAAACATGAAAGAACACAATTGAGAAATGAGCTCTTCAGCTAAAGCAGCACTGCATTATCCTGATTATTTTTAACAAACTTCAGAGCATTTACATAAAAAAAGCTCTTGTGTTTCACGGTTTCTTTTGAAAAGAAAAGTGGCCAGTAAACGTCAATGCAACATGGAGGAAAAATAAAGATTACTTTTTCAATATGAACATATTTATCAAGACTGCTGTGTTTTTGTTTGCTTGAACATTACAAGAGACAAGCAAATAAATATGGAAGACTTGGAAGACTCTTATTTTTAATTATTTAAAATTCTGGACCAAAGTTGTGTTTTACACACATGTTAAAACTTAACTCCTATTCACGTCAGTACAATAAACAAAAGCACAATCAAGCCCATCAGATCCTAATCTAGTTTGAAATAAAACTTTGTAAATTACTGCTGGTAAGAACCATCCTGGTTTACAACATTTAAAGGCAGAACTGTGGGACTTGGTCGTGATGCACACACCTCATGCCTTATGCAGAACCAGCTCTTTTAAAGGTAATTTGCAATCAGAAGAAACAGTTTTTCTTGCACCATCACCTTACAAGGAGCAACAACCTGTTAATGTTATAACTCCACAGCAACCTGTTTATGTTTTAACTCCACAGCAACCTGTTTTAACTACAAGCTCAGGTTTGGAGTGATGTCATTAGCAGACAATCTCCTTCATGCTTCTTGGTCTTTTGACTACAGAGTAAAACTTAGAAATATTATACCTCTTCCATGCAGAAATCGTTCTGAAAATGCAGACAATCCAGCACATTTTATTTCTAATAATTCAAGGTTATGTAAGCTTATCTTACAACTTAAAGCATTGGTGTCCACCATGCTCTCCCTCACTTATGCAGGCAAAAACTGCTACTGAAAACACATGCTGAGAAAACCAGCAACCTAGCTATAAATAAGTATCCCAGCAGCTTACTTTCACCCTAATTCATAGGTATGTTTAATTCAAAAGCCAACATCATCACTGCCATGCCCCTCCATAGGCTTCAGGAGAAATAAAATTTTAAGGCACTGTGTCAGAACCCATGTAGTGGTTACAGTGCTGAAGCTGTGCTCAAGTATGGATCATTCCCCCTGGATTCACTATGATTTGGTGCATGGCTCTTCACAGTCCCATGTACAAAGGCGTAACACTCCTCTGCTTCCCTGACAATTGCAAGTGCAGAATGGGGGAAGAACCCATAAATCAAAGAGAGAATATGTGTTGCCTTATTCATATTGACCATAGCAAGAAATTTCAGATTCTTGAGAGTAACCATGAGTTATTCTTCAAGTACTCATGGGGTACTTGAGCATTTCACATTTCAGTATCCTTACAGTTTATGAGGAATAAGGAGCTTCAGTCTCTCAAGTTCACACTGCTTTCCTGGCCCAAATATATCATATACATCTATCTATCTATCTATCTATCTATCTATTTATCTATCTATCTATCCGTGTTGTACTCGGTCTTGTCTGAAACAAGCACATGATGTCAAATGCCAGTAGTGAAATATTTTAGGATAGAGAAAAGCTCAAACAGAAGCCCCAACATATCTTTTTTTTCTGCCACAACCTTTGCAAGGGCATGCATCTTAGAACAGCCCTTTCTGGGTAACCACAGGCAAACATCTGTCTGATTGTAACCAAGCAATATATTCTGATACACATCTGGAAGAAGCCTGTCAATACTTCCACTACAAGTTACCTCACATGAAGTTCTAATACACTGGGGACAGAGGTCATTAAAGATCAATGGTTGATCTCTGTGGTAAATGAAATATCATATAAAGAGTGCAGGCCATGACTTCCTGAAATGCATTCAAATAGGCATTCAAAAAGGGTTTTCTCAGCACCCTCTGGAAAACACTCCCAGAGAGGACTCCACGAACACCTGTAGTACTTTCTCAAAAATATAGGCGGGGTAGGTTTTTTTAAAATCTATTAGACAGCATTTTAAGAGCCTTGCATAGCTCTGGACCAAGCACAGTTGCATAGGAGGACTAAATAGGGAATGCCTGTGAAAAAAAGCTCAGGAGGGTTTACATGCACTCCATAATAACTGATTTGGCACCAACTGTGCAGGCATACAAGGTGTTTTCCAACAAGGCTGTTAAGCCCAAAGTCCTGACCAGGTTGTGGTTGAGCTGCCCCTGTCCATGGTACTCAACCAACCTGCCCTGGGCCAACATAGGTCGCTGTGTGCAGAGAATTTGGCTTTTGGTGGCACATTCAACCACTCTGGTTGCCAGGTTTGGAAGACACACACTATGGTTTTGTTGGCAAAAAGCTGGCTTTGCTGGCGTAGTTTAGTGAATAGGATTCATGCTTGCTCTCCTGAAAGACCTACTCAGGTCTTCCTTCAGTGAGGCAGTGAGGCTAAAACCCCTTTGAAAAAACACTTCTGTCATCTTTGAATGCCGGTCATGGAAAGTGACCAAGCTCAGCCTTTGGCAATGCATGGCTTTGGGTATGATTCAGTTCCAGTGGAACGCAGTAGAGAACACAGGACTTTTTTTTAACAAGTCCTGTGGGGCAGGCAGACCCCTGTCCTGACCAGTATGATAGTCCCAAGTACGCAAGGACAGTTGCACGTCCTCATCAGAGATTGAGGAGAGCTCTGATTTTGCAGGTGGTCCAGAGGTCTTTCCCAACTTGTTCTTTTAGATCCTTCCCAACTTGCTTTTTCAGAATCAGCATGGCTAAAGGTATGTATCACACAAGGGTGGTTGTTTCTATAGTGTGTGTCCAGTTAGCATAAAACATTACAAACTGGCTCCTAATCTTATGTTCTTTCATGCATTCCATTTCCTACTTGTCCTTAGAGACCTAGGGAAAGGTGACATTCACAGGACATAACTTTGACACCAAATACAGGAGCTCAGTCTTCATGAGCCCTTAAAATCAAAGGGATAGTCTTGCCCTTTTACCAGGTGATTCAGGGAACCATTACACCCACTAAACACATAATGGTGCCATGGTTTTTGACTATAAGCACTGACTATGCCCATCAAATACAACAATAAACATGTCGCATCATCAGAATTTCTAAAGCCTGAAAACGTGAAGTTCAGGTGTTTATGCTCTCTGACTTTTGAGCTCGGAAGCAGAATGATGGGGGTTTATGTCTCTTTCTTCATCTCATCCCACCTCCAAATACATACCAAATGCAATGGAAGTCACTGAAGGACAAATACTTTCCTTAAAGCTAAATATAAACCAGCTTATTCAACCTCTTCAAGGAGAGACAGATGAGGTCATTGAGGGAAATGACCACCAATATTCAGACCAAGACTCTCCATCATCAATGGGTTTCTTGTCTGAACTGAGGAAGCATACAGGTCCGAAGTGGTTTCTGCCAAGTTCCCTCAACTGGCCTTGAGGAAGAATTCCAATTAAAATGAAATAAATTACATCAAATACTCAAGCCCCTCCATGTTAAGCTGTAAGTTCAGACACACACTCATGACCTCAATGAAAAAACATGAGAAGCAAAAGATAACAGGACATATCAAACAAACTACTAATCAGGGAGCAAATCCAGTTCAGTCACAAGGGTGTATTGGGTTCTCTCCTGCTCAAGGAGTCCACCTAACTACCTGAGACAAGGTAACTGGAAATAGGTGAGACAAATTCTCCCCTAAAAGGGATTAGTTGATACTTCCTACATCTTTATCTTTCATTATATATTCCAAAGGATTGATATAAAGGCAAGATTCCAACAGACATTTCTGACAAACATTTACTTCTCCATCAGGTCTTGCTCTACTAATTCATGATGAAGATACTACACAATAACTCAACATTAAAACACTGTATTTAAAATAAATTAAAAATAGGTCAGTTCTTTGTATGCAAAACCCAAACAATTACACTCTCAGTGTAACTGGTTTAGTAGTTACCCCATCAAATCACATTACTACAGCTAAAGACCAGAGTAAAGCAACACAAGCGATTTCATGCTTCCAGCCAACAAAACACTCGTTTCCTAGGTATCTTCAGCATTTAAAGTGAGCCATCATCAGCCTCATGACACAGAAACTGAAGGCTCCCTTCATATGGGACAGTCTGCTTGTTTCTAAAATGGCCTGTTAGTTCCCATGAAAGCACTCCAGGGTTTAGTTGTCCATAATTTCCTCAAGTGTTAAGTTTGAACTGAAACTTTGTCAGTGGTGTTTGAAAGACAACACCTTCTTTTCTTCATGGAAAATTTCCAACACTTATTATATTTGCGGTGGGTTTCTGAAAGGCAGGAGGAAAAAGAAGGAAGAGAACTTTTCACTGGAATTGAAAATATTTTTGGAAAGATGAATATTTTGGGAATTTGAGCTCTTTGGAATACTCAGAAAAGTTATAACCTCATGTCAGTGAAGAAGTTCATACAGACAACATTGAAATGTGCCCAAACTTTGTGTGATCATAAGGTTTTGAAATAGCTGTTGTTTGACACTTGTAACAGACTCTACTGAACATATGCAATCAGCTGAAACCTCTGTATACGCCATTCTTGAAGCTCAAAATATCCCCATAATGCTCCCAGCTGCTGCCCTCCAAGGAAGGCCAAGGCATTCAAAGTAAGAGCAGCAGCTTGTGAGGGTTTTTGGTTTTGTTTTGAAGAACTATCTTGTTACTCAGATGGTGAGAAGAATTCTAATCTGAACGCAGAAGGAAATAAAATTTAAACCCAGAGATGTTCACGGAAATGACAGAGGGAGGAACTCTGACACCTGATGAGTGTCTGAGAGTTATGAAAAGAGATGAAGTGACTAGGATGAATGAGGGAAATAATGAGAAAGACTAACAGCTATTTGGCTGGGGGAAATGCACAGATTAGGGCTGATGTGAGTGATGTTGAGGAAAGAACTGTAGAGAAGATAAGATACCAAAGCTTGGTATCTTATCAAAGCTTGACTACACGCTTGATAGTGGCACTGCAACACTCTCCCTTATTTGTTTGTCTCAGATCAAAATCAGGGTTTTACTGACACAGGAGTTTGTGTCCCACCACTAAGAACTGGAACAAGTAATTCAACAGTAGTAGAAAAAAATTAATCCAAAACAATAGCAAAATATCAACCTTCTCATACCCATTTTTCAGATGAACACATTCCTCTGTCAAGTTCATTACATGATCAGTGGTGTCAGAACCCAGGACAGACAGTGCAGAGGTGGGAAGATGTGATGGAAGGAAAAGGCATTTAAGACAGCTTAAACTGGTGAAGAAATTAATGTAAAAGAAATTATGAATGTTGTTGAATGGATTGATGATGTAAATAAACTGATAGACTGATGTAAGTTAAAGGAAATTGATGTGAAAAGCATGAAATAGAGAAAGATCAGAGAAAGAAAACTAGGAGAGACTGGGCAAGAGTCTGAATAGAAAAAGATCCCTAAGAGTAAAGATTAAAAATGAATAAATAGGAATACCATATCAAGTTTGAAAAAACAGCCCAAGGACAATCTTCAAACCAGAACTTAAGAGTTACTGAATCTCTCTGAATGCAGAATGTGTTTTCAAGTGCCTCATTTTCTTATCTGCTACACAAAGATAATGCTGCCCTTTGAGCTCTTGGATAACATCTAGTGACAAACCACAGAAAAATCCATGAGGAAAACAAACGTTTTGTAACAGAGCTTGCACAGCATGAAATAAATTGCAAAGCCTGGGGAAGGACTGCTGATAAGAGCAGCTATTTAAAAGGTGTTCAGTAAGTGCGCAGGTGCGATGGTGCTCATTGGCTGAAGCAGAGCAGCTGAGGAAGAAGCTGTACCACTTTGCCATCAAAGGCTGGTTCAGCTGCCACACAAAGGGGGCAAGCATGTCTGCAAAGTAAGATCAGACAGTTATGCTTAGTTTTCAAGAGTGTTCTTTATCAACCTTAACAGTATTCTCAGTGCATTTGTCCATAATCATCTTAGAAAAAAAGAAACAAACCCCAAACATTTATCACAAGCACATAAAAAAGAATATATATTAGCAATCAATATATATAGTTCATACACAATACAGTCAATGTTTCCATCATTGATATTGACCTAAATACTAAAGCAAGCTTATGGTGACCCACTACTGAATTTCAGGAATGTGGAAACCATGTTTAGAAGTTGCAGCTTTAAAAGCAGAATTTTTGCTCAGTGAGTGGATTTTGCCTGAGTGAAAAACAGTGTCTGCTCCCAAGACTGCTCCGTGCATGCTGGGGTAGGGTACTGAGATTGGGAACACCGGGGGCAAAAGTCTGCAGACAGGGACCCTTGTCACTACAGATATTTGATCCTCATCAGGAGTACGTGCTGTGCAACCCTGCTGTACCCCAAGCCAGTTTGGGGCATAAGTCTAAAAATCACAGAGGTGTCTCTGAAGAAGGGAATTGGGAGGGCAGGGGGAGGGACAGAGAAGGTAAGAGGAAGTTGAGAGCCTTGTTTAGGCTGGTGATAACACATAGAAGGAGGAAGGTGAAGTAAGAGGAAGCAGGATATTGCCCAGTATTGGCAGAAGTCCTTTAAGACCCCACCTGTCATTTAAATAAACCTACTTAAAACACACAACAGATACAGCATATCCTGAGTAGCACTTCAGTGACTCAAGTCAATGTGCTGTAACACCAGAGCCATCCGATGGCACTCCTCACAGCACACAACAGTATTTTTAGTGTTTCTTCACTTCAGGGAACCCAAAGCACTTATAAGGTCATAGGACAGAAGAATATTTGTTTTCGAACTGTAAACAAATTAAAGAGGCAAAGGAAAAAAAAAAAGGCTTATTTTGCATAGCACCTACATCAGTAAAGTCTCCACTAAATTGTCTGGGAAGAAACGTCAAAGTGATAAATTATTGAAAGACACACCCTAAACAACAGAGGTACTGTATTTTCAGCAGCTAGTGCAGGCCAGTGATCCTGTATTGCCTGAGTGCAGGAGGTAGGCATAGTCTCCTCTCCTGGCTGATAGCACAAGCTTTAGTGCCAAGAATTTACATGGAAAAAGCTGGAAATGCCTCACACAGTGAAAACAGAAAAAAAAAAATCCTTATTGTCTGACAATATGGAGAGAAAGAAATCATGTTACAATTAATAAATTGTGTATCAAACCCCACTTTTTGTAAAACTGTAGGAATGGGATAAACCTCTGCTTCCCCCCACTGCAGGCAGGGAGCCCCAAGTACAACTCTTCTCCCTCTGGCTTGCAAAGGGAAGACACAATATCCTGTCTGCCTTTACATGGCACCTTGAATTTGCTGCCTCACCCAGTCTGCTCAGCCCCTGCCTGTGCATCCACTGACAACCTTCACACACATGTGGGGAATGGGGGGTCACCAGCTCCCATTCTCCTCTTGTCACTCCAACACCACCATCAGTGTCTCCAGTCCTGTGTATGGAGGGAGGTGGACAGGGCAGAGGAAGAAGGTAGGAAGCAGTGCTGGCAGAAGGTAAACTGGTCCTTACACTCCATCACAAAGCAGCCAAAAGAGTTTCCCTCTTTTCTCATTCAACCCATGTACACAGGCACCTATTTTCTAGTTCTGCTTTCCTGAGGGGCACGTGCTGCTCCATTGGTGCTCCTTAGGGCTGCATAGAAGAACAAGCAAGCAGAAACCCTCCACAGCAGGAACAGAAACATTAATATTCCCATGTGTTCATAAAGATTATCCCTCACTGTCATCAGCCTACGAGTACTCTGCGGTTTTTCTTAGACACGTATGTATGAACACAGCATTTATGATCAGTTAATAATTAATACTGTGCTAGTACGTGCAAGTCCTATGGCTTAGCTTTTAAGTTCTTCAATCATCTACAATTTCTTATTTGATGGAGTAGTGATCAGAGACTCAAAAGCAGGTCACTGCCTTATGGTAACGAAAATAAGTATTTTAAGAGTTTACAGTTCACTGGTCCAGTTTTCTGACTGCACCTATGAGAACGAGACTGAGAGAAATCCATATGCATGCACCTTTGCAAGGATTCCAGACAGACAGAGCTAATATGTGACTTCAAATAATGTATCGGGATATGGAAATAACCTGAAGATGTTTGAAGAATCTCATTTTTGTCATGTCCTTATATCACACAATAATCACCTTCATGGAATAGCAGCCAGCACCTCTCAATTGTATTACATATTTGACTCTACCTCTCCCAATTGTCCTTTAAAGACTTTAATTTTCCCTGATTCTGTATCAGGATGGAGCACTCTGTGTGGCACCCTAGCAACTACCATCACAAATAACTGTGGAAGCCTGTAACCTCGAAATGAGAATAATCAAGCTCTATTTACCAACCATATTTTAACATGTTTTATGTGCATATATTCAATGCAAATAATTTATAGTGAAATTACCAGCAGCTGTATACTCTGTGCAATTATTCATGTCTGTGCAGGCTTATGAATGTCTTTTCTACATATTTTCGCCTTCTCTAATGAGATACTCTCAGGCTACAAGATTACTACAAAAAGGTAGAAATACTCTGTAATACACTCGTAATGAGTTGGAATCGGTACATTGTTTTCAAGGCTTGCTCATGAAGTTTGAGTAGTTAAAGCACAAAACATCCACAGTGGCTTTTAAGGCCCCTGGGAGTACTTCCCAAGTACTTACTCTTTGCTCAGTAGTTAAGGACGTGCATTTTTCATGCTCAGTTCCTCATTTTACATGGAGTCTGCATAGCCTGAGGTGTCACATTTCATGGGAATTTCACAAAGCATAAAAAAAAAATTACTCAGAACCCGAAGATTCATTTTCATAGAGACAGAAAGCAACTCAAAGGCTCCCAGCCTCTGTCGGCTTTAAAAACAAGGGAAATCCATAATTTTATGGTGATGTCATTACTGAATTCCATGTAGACCCTATATCCTCCTCATGAGCAGTCCCAACATGAAAGGCCATTTCATATCATGCGCGGAGCAAGGAACAGCTCCGTTTTTTTGTAGATGTGTAAATTACTATAGGGTGGTTAAACTTTTGAACTCAAATTTGCTTCGATGCCAATTCCCATCCCAGACTGGGAGGACTTGTACTGTACACTCTGTGTAAGGACCATCTGGCTCTGCTTCCAGATGGATCACACATCACAATCACATCCAGGGTTAAGGGAGGGAGGAGGAGGACAAAGGAGAGGGCAGTGCTTGCTCCAACAACTAAGGGAAAGCCTAAGGTTGTATTCAGTAGGGAACTCAGTGTAATGCGTGCATAGAACAAGCTTAATAAATATAGTTTTAAAATATGCAGATGAGAAATGGAGAAAGGAAATGCTAGAAGTGTAGAGTGGAAGGCAAAGAGGATGTTTTCCCTCTTTTTACGCTGCATGCTTCCAGTGTCAAGCTCTCCCAACTACCCCTGTACATGTAAACAAAAGCATTTAGTCTTAAAGAGATATTTGCAGAAGTGGAAGAGGATTCACCTACTGAGACAAGGAGGTTTAGTGCTTATATTATTAATTATGGAGATAGTATAATGTGCCCTTTTCTTCTGGTATAACAAAGAGCATTGTAACCTCATTGTTTCTAATCTAAAGGGTTCATGAATCAGGATCCTAAATCCATTTGTATTTTTTCATTTCATGGCTTTTCAAGAAGAGGCACATCTTGAGGTTTTTGCACATGTAGCAGAAAGAAGTACTGAGCCATCAGATATATAGGTCTGATTTTTCTGGGACTGTTACTTTTGATCTGAACTACAAGAACTGGTACCTATAATGCTCACTGATGGAAAACTGGCAGTGTAGTCCATTCCACAAAGGGAGATGGCATGGCTGCATCTCTGCCAGGCTGTACCTCAGCTCAGCAGTGCTACTCGTTAACAGCTACACTGATCTGCTACTGTTACAGCAGGGATGCTGCAACACGTGTATCCGACAATGAGGCCCGTGGAAAGAATATATATAGACCGATTTTGGTAGATATTTTCAGAGATGTTTATTTCCCCAGCCGCATGGCCGGGGCTCTGCTGAGGAACTGCTGCAATCACAGGACCCGAGGGTCCTTGCCTGGGCAGGGGAACACAGAACAACCAATGGGGAATGAGGCTGACCAGGGGCAGGGAAACCCCGTGCCTCCCCCCCAGGGCCCCTCTCCCAGGACCACATGGCAGGGGGAGGGACCCCAACATGCTACAAACTGGCTCACACAACTGTGGCTTGGTTTGGTGTGTTTTATTTGTAGGTTTTTTTCTAGTGGTGGTAGAAAACCTAGGTTGTATCTCCATGTGGAGCTGCCCTGTACACTGTGGGCATAGCAGCTTCCAGGTGGAGTTGCCATCTGTTGGTACGGTTCCATGGGAACTGTGGTCTGATGTCCAGCACAAAAATGAAGGACATGAATTTTGAAATGCCCACAGGACAAATGTCGAACTCTGATAAGCTTTCTGAAAGACTCGAGAGAAAGGTCAAAGAACTGAATTTACTGGGAGACTGTGCCAGCAAGTCTCTCTCAGAAGCAACACTCCCAAGTAATCAAGGTACAGGCACCCGATTTCTTTTTAAAGCTCAGGCTGTTACTGCAGCTACTTTGAGATCAAGTGATAAGTTTACATCATTTTAAAGTACTGCACATAAGAAGACAACTTGAATATGTGGAGACGTATACAGGAACTTCACAGCTGCATACTGATACCTGCAAACTGAAGGTTAAGAAAGTCAGGGAAGTTTTCATACTTGACTCCAAGAAAATAAAGAAATACAAAGGTAAGCCTAATAAAGTGTTGTCTATTCCTATTTACTTGGGGCTGGGATACTTTTCTACAGCTGGAATAGTTTAAACAGTTCTCCAGTTCACACTAAAACAGGAATATTGCAAAGGTATGCACAGTATTCAGTATTAGTTCCCTTTTCACTACTAAACTTACATTACTACCATCTGTTTTACTGCTGCAGTACCAACCAGCAAGACATGTCTATTTAGGATAGAAATAGCCTCTCACAGACTTTATTTCTATTTTTTTTGTTATTTACACAACCCCTGCTTCCCATATATACATTTACTGCAGAAGAACGTGCTTCTCTATGCTAAATGCTTTGTAATACCTAACCTTTAATGCAAAAAGCCAAAGCACATAATTTATCAGGTTGAGGGAGGAAAGTTCAAGAGCACTGGAAACATTCATATCCTTGTAAATAACAAGGGATCTTTTTGATTAAAAGAGCCAGCCAATTCCTGGAAGCAGATCATCCCCCCGTTACAGAGAGCACACTTAGAAGTCCCAAGCATTCCTAGTAGCAGTTGGCTCAGTGCAGAAATGCCACCAGCTTGCTGATAACTTCATGCCTGGCTTTCAGAACGAAAGGGTTATCAGCAGCAGCTTCCACTGCCTGCTTGCAAAACCTCACCCTCACCTTCGACTTCCTCTAGCTCCTTGACATCTTCGGGCACACACGGTGTCCTGGTGACAGACAGTAACCAGATGGTCTTTTACCATCCAGCACTGAGTCGTTTCAAGAATTTAATCTGATTTCCCAGAATACTCAGCACAGCCCTTGGTTCCAAACTTGGCACGCAGGTGGGATCGCGTGCCTCTGGCTTTATAAATAGGCGTAACTGTTGGTGGCTTTGGCACATGTCAGTGTTTGAGCTGTTTGCCTGTTAGTTTGGAAAACCTGACCCCCTGCCTGGGCATTCATCTGTAGGTCTGACTGACTCTGGTGGCTCCTGTGCATGTCCAACAACCCTGTCAAACAGCTCAGTGCCTCCTAATTCAAACATCACAGTCACTTTCTGCTTTATAACTAGTAGCTCTTATGGTAATTTCTTTCCATTTTTTATTGTTGTCAGCTACACTGTACTGTATAATTAAAAGCACGTGCAAAATACAGATTTAGAATTACCTTGCTGCAATAGGAAGCTGAGGTTACTAAAAGGGTAACTACCCAGATACAGCTACATTCTTTCTCTTCATCCACTCCTTTGCAAAGGTTGGCTTCCATTTACCAGCTAGACAGGTGAGGAATCAAAATATTGCCCCATTCTTATGCCTCAGTGGGGGACTGGAAACTTTCAGGCTCCTCAGTTCTCACTGCTCTACCTTGGGAAGTCACTGCTCCTCTTGGGAACTTCTCCATCACTGGCAGTTCACATCTGTGCAAATTGCAGGTATCAGGCTTGAAGGAAACTGTTTTAATGGATCCCTCATAATTTAGGCATTTAAAAAAGATCAGAATGTGCCTTGGAGTTATGTTTCACATGTGATTTCAGTGTTTTAAGACACTCAGTTCTTTCTTATTTACATTTTAGAACTCATGTAGGACTTTTCTGGTAAAAGTTTCCCATAAAATTACTTAAATAAAGTCCTTGAAAGGTCTTGCAAAACCAGGCAAAAAATAAAATAAGAGCATTATTATATACTCATTCTATCTGCATGAAGATAAAAGCATGCTTGTACAAATGCAATTCCAAAACAAACAACATTTACTATTTATAAGGAAAAAATTGTATGGCATAATAATAAAGATGCTGTTCTATCAGACTGACAATGCTGTTGACTTTGTGTACAAACTTAACAACCTTTAATCCTCTTAAGTGGTATATCATTGTCCCTCAGAGTATGTCAGATCCCTCAACCAGGACCATTACCATAATCTTCTGTGCTTGCACCAGTATCTGTAGATATACACAGGACTTCAACACTTTATCAGAAGTGCAGAGTGTCTGTGACAGGACAATGGTCTACTGGTTCTACTGCATGTAGATGTTCTGCCCAGATTATTAAGTACAAATTATTGAAGTTTTGCCTATACTGTCCTTGGAGATATTTAAAGGATGTGTAGACATGGTGCTTAGGGCCATGGTTTCATGGTGGATTTGGCAGTGTTAGGTTAATGGTTGAACTCAATGATATTAAGGGCCTTTTCCAACATAAATGTTCCTATGATTCTACTTATCTTTAATCTTAGATTATATTAATGGTTTGTCATTTTACAGAAGAGGGGTTAACTTAAAGTACAAATACTACCTCAAATCATAACTCCTAGGCTCCTCCAAGCACTTGTTTTTCTTTATTTCTTCTTTAAAAAAAAACCCCAACACTAGAAATTCAAAACCACCAAATAAAATTGAAACCATCTCTCATCCAGACTTGACACTCAAATTCTTATTCTCCATATAAGCACACATCTCTCACTAAATCAGAGCTGCCTCCAAAAGCTGAATTTGACTCAAGCATAGTCTAGTATGAGCACTGACTGCTGTCCTGTTTTTCCCTCAGCCTTCGTTCCTCAGACCTTGCAGCAAGGTCAAGGCCTTTGCCTGCTCGGACTGGACACATGGCTTGTACTTTCAGACCACAAGAACAATCTCTAGCTTTCATCTAATTATGGACACTTCTACATACTGATCTGAATCCACAAGCAGGCAAATAGGGACCCAAGTACACAATTACACTGCAAATGAGGCTGGATGACCTTTTGACAACCTTCTCGTTTGATCTGAGGGGCAGACAGCACAGGATCCCCCACCAGCAGAACTCCTCACATCAGAGTGTCAGCAAAGTCATCCCTGAACCCTCATAGCTTACTTTTTCAATATATTTTTAAAATAATTAAGCCTTGGTCTACACAAGCTGCTTTTTTTTCCTCACCTTGCCAACAGCACTGGCTAAATTATCAGAAAAGGTGAAGGCTACCATGGCATTTCATGTGTTGCTTTCTCATTCTGTGCAAGGAACAGACAATTTCAAAATTATATCCAAAGAATCTTCAAAATTACAATAAGATTTACATTAATTTTCACCAGTTATGGACATAGTTATTACTTTTAACCCATTCCCATTTATTTTTGAATATTAAGGCAACATCCACCATATGGCAATCTTGTAACTGGGACAGAAAATTTTAACTTCTGTGCTACCAGTGAAGTTCTTCATCCTTATGGATCCTTATGGAAAAAAAGGAAGAGGGAGGAAATAACAAAAGGAAAACAATCCTGTTTTCATGGGGGGAAAAAAGTCCCTCAAACCATGATTTTTTTAGATGTCCATAATAATTAAAAGGAACATTGGAGAATAAATTTAGGCTTAAGAACTGTTACATAGGGAGGATCAAAAGCTGTTTCCTAAGCTAGTGTTCTAAAAAAGTAACCCTCGAGAGAAGCCCTGGCTAATGTTGGTTTCCAGTCTATAGGCTATATGCTTACAGCAGGGAACACTTTGGGAAAGGTACCGTCTAGTTCAGGGGACCTGAGCAGAAATAAACAGTCATTCCTTAGCACTCAACAATAAACTGTCTGGATTTCTCCGTGTTGTATGTAAAAGCCACGCTTACCTTCTCTTCACTCACCCATTAAAGTAACTAAAATTTTCATGACTCATATTTAATCATTTTTTGGCAGTTCAGGCTGGCTTGAACCAAATCAAAATCCCAAAGCAGAAATTTGTGACCAGGAAACATTAGAGTGAAACAACATGGACTTCAGAAAAAGGAAAGAAATGTCCTCAAGAGATAACTTGTCCCTGGAACTCACTGAAGCACCTACAGCTGTTAAGTATATGTGTATTTCCAGCCTGTTTTCCCTCCAAGGTACAAAGCTATTTCTTGATGAGTGCAGGCAAACAAGTTGATGTGAAACACTGGGAAATTGCTCAGTCAAGATGAGGGACAGCCTCATGTGGGTGAGTCCTTGAAGCAAAGGAGGCAATGCCATGCCTAAGGCTGCCACTTACTGTCACAAGCCCTGCAAGCTGAGTTAGTATTGCCAGAGGAAAAGAGTGAATAACACCAAAGGTGCTGGAGGAATGCAGCCAGAATATGGAACTTAGGAGAAATCTCGTCTATTTAGGATTTAGGTTAAATGCAATGAAAATAAGGAGAATATATTCCACTCCAAAAGGATCAGCAGAACAAGGACACCACAGCAAGAAGGCACAACATTTCTAAAAGAAGACTACATTTTACTTCTCAAATCTTCACTACTTAACACTAAGCTTAGAGCATACGGGACCACCTCTGTGCTAACTGTGATCTACCTTCAGTAAAATTTACTCACCTATTTACCAGTACTCCCGGTTTAGTAAAATGCAGCACTACAATAAGTACACACAACTGCCACAATAAAACTCCTAACTAACCACTATGATCTTCCAAAAGTAATAACCAGAAACACTGTTACATGACGTATTTAATGCTTCTTTTCAGCACCCTCCTCAATGCATTCGGATAAGATTGTTTGGCTATACTGTACTTCCAAACCTATCTTTATCTCATTGCATACGCAGACCTATTCAGAAAGTACATGCTGGCTCCTGGAACTGCAAACCACCTGATATAATTTTGGAGTTGTAACAAGCCTTGAACTTCCTCAAAGACAATCAAGACCAATTTTGGTTCTGAAATGAAGCCCACATCACACAGAAAAGTTGTATTATTGTACAAGATGCTAGGATACACTACCCAGAGAGAAACTTCAGCTTCACACAGCAGCAATGTGGGGAAAAAAAAGACCTGATTTCAGAAGCTACCCATCCCGAAAGGCATCTTCCTGAAATAATGTTTTTAGCTTTATGGCATACTTCCAGTTAGTTTTTTGTATTGTTGTTTTGTTTGTTTATTTGTTAGATTCATTTTGAACAAGCTGTAATCTTGTTAATAACAATGCAATGAGATGAGTT
The DNA here is from genome assembly GCF_020740725.1 of Corvus hawaiiensis. Lineage (NCBI taxonomy): Eukaryota > Metazoa > Chordata > Aves > Passeriformes > Corvidae > Corvus > Corvus hawaiiensis. The sequence goes on along the minus strand of NC_063213.1, from coordinate 88,850,650 downwards.
TCATTTGTATGATGCTGTGGACATTGGCACTAAGGCTCTGTTTTATCATTCATTGAATTCACTTGAAAATTTCTCATTTTAGATTATAGAACCAAGCTCTTGAGAGCCACAACAAGAAAGAGACCATTATATCTCCTTGAATGATGGATGCATTAGAATATGGGAGGGGAAGGAGAAGGGAAAGGCTCCTTGAATGAAGGCCAGACTGTCCCATACAGCACTTTTATTTTGCTTCTAGTCTGAATTTCCTGAGAGCATCTATGGCCAGTTTTCTCCCAGAAACTTTTTATTGCACATGTTTCTGTGTCCTTGTCTATTATTCAAGTACTTTTATGTGACTGCACAGCTACTGACATAGAACGTAATTTCTGTACCACTGGCTTGTTTCTTTTACACCTCCAAAAGCTGATCTTATCTTCAACGTCTCCACATGAAGCCCCACTTACTATTTGAATCCTTGCTTTCCATAATTCAGCATTTCTGGTTCTTACAAAATCCTTCTACTTGTTTTTGTATATTTTTTTTTGCTCCTCAATGTGTAGTTTGAGTTTTAGCAGTTAAATACATCAAAGCAACATTTTCAAATACAGCCATATATGTCAGTCTAAGAAAACTCGAATGAGCAATCTACCACAACTATGCATTCGTAAGCAGTCTGTATTTACTATGAGATCATCCAGCAGCAGAGATCCCTTGGAGTGACTGTTCTCCCCTCAAAATACTGAAGAAACTCTCCAAATTTACAGCCTAGATTTCCTCCAATTTACAGCCTAGCCTGGCTAGATGAAAAACACACACATCCATTTGGGCCACAACAGAGGAAATCACTTTCTAATCACATAGCACACCTTTTCCAAATCACTCTCCAAACCCTATCTCTGCCAGTTATCCTTGTAGTGCAAAGAACAGAACCTAAACCTCTCGTTACCTGCTTAGCTCCAAAATGTCAGACAGCCAAACATTGTTTCCAGCCAACTGACCCCTAAGGTATGACTTTCTCCCTGTTTAGTCCATGGATACTGCATGATATCCACAGATACTGATGATGCTGCATTCTGCTGCACCACAACAGAAAGAGGTGATACAAAAACACATTTCCCAACAGGGTGATGGAGCGGGCTGGGTGTTGCCCCTCTCTGTTTCCCGGGTACTTTTGAACTGTCTAAGCAGCATGGAGAAAACCCTCATAACCTGGGAGGTCAAGAGCCACACATCACTGCAAGAAAGGAGAGACACACAGCTCACAAAACTAGTCCTGCTGTGTCCAACCTGCTCACAGCAGCTCCTCTGTAAAAGATGACCGCACTCCAGGCAGTTGTTTTGTTCTGTGCCCTCTGACACAGTTATCCAGTAGAGGCTTTAGAAGGCCTTTCCTTTCTTAGAATTAGAGGTTTGCAGTATAATCTACAAGAAAAGGTGGGCAATGGGGAGACTATCAAGATTCCAAATATTCCAATTCATTCTGCTCACTGGTATTAATCTGCCCTTAATTTTCTTGCATAACATGAAAGAATCAGGACCAAACTGAGAAGCAAGTTCAAAGACACTTTACACAGCAAGTTGCTGCAGACCTGTGAGGGCTTCCAAGCAATAAAAACAACTTCTGGATGCATTTCCTTTACCTCTCAGGATGTAGTTCTGATAATTCTGGTCGGCTTCTGCTCCCACTTTGATTAAGCAAGTCAGACCTTCAGCAACAACAAACTCATGAACCAAGTCCTTGTCATCCTGTCACAGGAGAAAGGAAAAGCTGAATTAGAATTTTTAACGACAAAGAAATAGATTATATCATAAAGTAAAAACAAATGCATGCCTGAAACATTGATTCTATGTTTCATGTGGTGCAAGCAAGTTGATAAGCAAAATTATTATACAGAAGAACACAAGCAGAATTCTGAGCTTTAAAATCAGAATGAAATGCATCAATGCAAAGCAAGAAAAACAAGCTTTAACCTTTCAGTCAACTACAGAAAATTAAAATCTGCCTGACTTTTCTTTTTTTTTTCATTGAAGGCTTGCAGACATCCTCCACAATACTATAATCTCATCATATCACATAAACAAATATCCTTACATCCCTGAAGTGTCAGGATCTACAAGAGAACATCATCTCTATTCCTCAGCATGATTCAGTATTTTAAGTGTGTACACCAAAACTTTAAAACTGGTTTTATTGCAATGTAATATTATATTTATTAACATAATATTAACTCATTATATTTAGAATATTTAAAGTGTTAAGAATAAGAGCACTGGTAGATAATATGCCCACACTGTGATGGAAAACACAGCAAATACAAGAGAAAGTGTCACAGGAGTTGATACTTGCTAAAGTGACTCACTCTTTTTTCACCATCAGTCCTTCCCTCAGGGCAGGAGAATAATCCCATATCACAGGTGGAAGTGACACCAGGGAGAGGAGGGGTTTCCTGGGCCTTACATACCTAACTGCGATGCCAAGGGACTATAGAGCACCACATCTAAAGCTTGTCTACCCTTACAGAAGGCTCATGCAGACAAAGAAGCTACTAATAACTGGATTAAACAGCCCCTAATGAATTAGCCATGCAAATTAGGCACAAGACCAATTTAAGATCTTAATGGGAGAGAATTACTCTGCAGACAATCACAGTTGCTGAGTGCCTTCTTTTAAACAATCTTAATTTATGCTTTCATACACAACAGTGTAACAGACATAAATTCCAGCTTTCCAATAGTGCAGCCCCAAGAACCCAAGATCCATACAGTAGATTTGTTGAGAGTGATTTTTGAATTCATGGCAAACACTTAGAAAACTGCCAAGAGAAATAAAATAATCAAGCTCCTTTTAGTGTGACATTTCACTTACTTAGAGTTTTTTTCCACTGGACAGTTTATTTATTATGAATTTCCTTCTTTCGCCAGAGATAATTTACAATAATTCCTACGGTCTGACCAAATGGGATACTAATAATTGGAAGGTAACCTAGCAGTTTGTGAGAAGTTTAGAAATTATGAGAAAAAAAAAAAAAATCAGTTTCATGTTTTAGCTGGTCTAAGTTGTTAAAACAATTTGAAAAATATTTATCACATGATAAAAGTGATTTATCCTTTAAATAAAGTATGAAAGTATACAAAGTGGAAGCATGCAATCATACCCCACATCTTGGTGAAAGCATATCATAAAAGCCCAAAATACATAAGATAAAATTCACCTCTGCATATGCACCCTTGAGCTAAAAATAATTTTTATTTCTTAATCTCAATGTTTTATTTTTAAGAGTGCTGGGTTTTTTTCAGTAGATAGATAAAAGCCTTAAATAGTGTTTTCTGAAAAGCCAAGAAGTTTACAAACTCATATGTCAGACCAAGGCACTACAGATGCAAGCACACAACTTTTTGAAGACAAATTTCCTCTGTGTATTTTCACCACCAGGTGAGTGCTCCTTCCCATGCATCCCTTTGTTACATGTGTTTTTAACTCAAGGATACCTGAATAATTTCTTGTTCTTCAAGAATTTTGCATTTTGTTTTTCCTAAAACTCAAGAGAGGAAACATACCCATGGAATCTCTCAGCGAAGCTTAATGTAAAGTATATTAAGGGTTCAGGTAAACTAAGGCTATGTGTCAGGGTAACAAGGCTTTTCACAAGGACTTTGCATGTCTAGGAAGTTACTCTGTGTGCCAAGATCAGTGATTAAAAATTCCCTGCTACTAAAGAGAAAAGATGCCAAACCCAGAGTGGGGCAGTAGTGGCAGTAAAGGCAAGGGACTGAAGACAGGAGTACATAGAATTTAGGAAACTAACAGAAACTGGTGGAATTGTACAGAATCAAGAAAGCTGTGGGGAAAACACCCTCCAAAATAGTTTTTCAAAAAATCAGTTGAGAAACAGATGCATAGTTAGACAACACAGTTGTCTAATTTAAGAGAAATAACACATATAACAAATCAAATTCTTGAGTGAAATAATCACAATTTTTTCCAGATGGTAATGTTATCCTCTTTCAAAAACATTTCCTTTTTCTTTAAATAAATTTTCTTGATACTTGAGTATACATTTTGATTTTGCATCAAGTGTGTTTGAATCCTCCTTGAATTGAGGAAAAAAGGAATCTATTCTGTATGGACACACAGTGAAATAAAGAATACTGGAAAAACAGAAAAAAGTAGGAATAACTGTGGTCTGTGGATTCAGACATGTATTAATAGACCTACCATGCCTTTTTGGGAAAAATAAATGACATTTGGATGATGAAAAATAAATTTAAGAATCGTCCATATAGAAGAGAAGTTAACAGTAGTTCAGTTTCAGAGTCCTTCAGGTTGAACCCAAAAAAACAAAATAAATTTTTTGATAGCATTTAGCCATTAAGGGCTGCTGAAATTCAGTGAAAGATAAAAACTGAAACAGCCATTGTAACTTTAAGGTGTTCCCCATAACCTTAAATAGTGAATGCATATTAGTGCATCAGCTGGGGAAAAATTAGAAATTAGCATTTGATTGTCAAAATAAATCAAGCTAAAAATATGGTTTTATGTTGATTTATTTGTGTAGTTAGTTATTTAATTATTTATTTTTTAACACGGACCTTTCCAAAGCAAATTTTGAGTTGAAGTTCTCCAGGAATTTTTTCAAAGCAACCAAGTCACAGAGTCACCCTAAACTGAAAGGAGATATATTGCAGGGGAACAGCAGAGGAAATAGAGGGGATGAGGAACTCCAACCAGACTGCTTTTGGAAAGCACTGAATAAACAAATCAAACCTGAATTTAAAAAAGGCTTTTAAGGTACTTCTCCTCTCCCAAATAAAAGGGGAAAAAGAAGGTGTAATCAAGCAGAATACAAACACATCATGCCTTGGACATAAATCTCAACTCAGTACATTATCTATCCCATCCTGTATATACGATGAGAGGAAAGAAGCAAACATCTGGAATGTGCAGCAAAAGATGAAAGGCATGCAAGCCCATACGGTCTACATTGAAAGGAGAATGTTTACATCAATTTTGGCCTAGGATAATTTTTTCAGACCCATTAACTCACTGACTTGCCAAGTTAGGTGACCTCAAGAGTAAAGGCTACTCTCTAGCAGTGGTTAAGAGGTTCAGGTTTCCAGGAAGAGAGCATTCATTGCATAGAATATATGGCATGAGTGTGACAATGATACCTACAAGTATATGCCACACGTGTGTGATAACAGCTAGAAGGAGGCAGGGAAATGTTGCCATTTGCTATGGAAATGGACTCCTCTGCTAATATTGCAAAGATTTATGAGCCCTTAATCAGCAGGCATTAAGGCACTGATGAGAAAAACAGCAAAACAGGCAAAGCTCTCTAAGCTTCCTGCTAAGCTCCTGCCAACCATAAAGATTGTGCAGTGACACAAAGGCTGGCTACTTAAAGTCTTCATGAAAAGATACCATTGGCCTCGTCAGATAACTATATTTTGCTCGTTTATTCACAGACTTGAATTAGATCATGTCTCTTCCTTTTTTTACGCATCCCAGAGGAAGAAAAAACGAGATAATATATGTCTGTGCAATAGATGGCTATTTTTGTCCAATATAATGAAAAAGACACTATACTCAAACTGGTATATTAAAACTTGCTTGTGTGGTTGACAAAATGCACAAACCATACTTTTTCACCTCCGTAACTCAGACTAGCAACTAAAAAGACCCTACAAACCCTGTACCATTGGTTCCTGTGTCATTGGCAAAGCAGTGGGGGAGTTACTGTCTTCTTTCCTACACTTCTGTACCATTTGACATATTTTCTAAGGTAGTTTTGCGGGGTCTTACCTGAAGATGGAGACTGAAGATGTTTTCCTAAGGAACGGCACTTTGCAAGGACATGTTTTATCTGATGTGCAGCTTCCACATGCAAAGATAAATTGTTTATAGACTGTTTAAGATAAATCTTTCTGAAGTCTGCTATTTCTGTGGGCCATATGTTTGAAAGCTTCTACCCAAAGCATGATTATTTTTATGCCACAAGAAAGTTGCTTCATTTCCTAATAAGAATTGAGGTTTTGGAACATAGTTTCTCAAGAGGATTTTTTTTTTTTTAATCTAACAAGCACTGCTGAAAGCTTCATTCCAAGTATTTGGGGAAACTGGAATACTAAGTGAATATTCACACTTAGATATGCACATATGTATTTCTTTCTTACGTGGCTAACAGCTGTGCAAAGTACTGTCTTTCCAAGGAATCATAACACAAAACAAGATGCTTGTCTATAAGATTTCCACCAAGAAGAATCTCATTTTTATGTTTTGGGTTTTTCTCTCCCTGCTTTCCTTTAATAAGCTATCCCATTGTTTCTGGGTGCTTAAGCATTCCCATATTTAATTCCATCTTGTACAATTCTCTCCTGTATCTGTTACAAAGTTAAAGACTGCACATTTTATAATATTCATTTCTTTAAATAAGGAAAACCATTGGGTTCCCCAACCTGTGCTCTCCACATGACACATTACTAAGTGAGCCAGCAATCACATTCCATACTGACCAAACCTTCCAAAATGCACAAGTTGCTATGATCCAGCCTAAAAGTGAGAGCAGCACAGGCAGAGAGGAGAATCTCCTTGCTAAGCTTTGCCTGTGGGTTTATAAGAGGGATTGCATTCAAACTGAGCTCCAGAGGTTGATGCACTTCACTGTCTACTTGAGGAAGAGCTTCCCTCTCTGCTCTGTCACTCTACAACATCCCTATTAAGAGAGATTTAAACTCTGATTATCAGGTCAGCTCTGGTTTTGTCTGTAAACCAAAAATTGTACAAAGATATACTGCATTCACATTTCAACACTGTGATAATTCACCTAGGCAAAAGGTATGATGAATATTGCCAATTCACCGGGCACCATGACTATGAGGAGAAATATATACCCAGTTTAAAGTGGAGGAGCATTCTCTTCTGCAGCCTGAAATCTTTTGGGATACAGAATCCTACAAGCAGAAAGGGTGCAGCTCATTCAGACACTACCTGGCTCCTGAAATAAACATCCCTACTTTTCAAGAGAGAGAGCTAGTGAAATTTTGACTCATTGCTATGTTCATCTATGAAATAGTATGCTGGCAGAGTGCACTGTCCCCAGTCCACATTATTATGTCAGAGCAAGGTCTCCTTGGAAAGCCCTCTTCCTCAGATTCCCCTGCCAAGAGTACACACTGCTCAGCAAGGAAGCAGAACTGAAACAGAAACCCCAAATGATTATGTTCAACGTGAAAAATTAAAATAAAAAGGAAAAATACATAGATCAATACAATGCCAGTGCATTTTAGCCCTCCGAAAAACATAAAAGATGGCTGCACTCTTTAGAAGTTAGAGCACATTTTTTCTAACACGCCCCCCCCCCCCCCCCCCTTTTTTTTTTTTAATCTCCTGCAAAGTCAAGATAGGATCACAAAGTTCAGCTGGTTTTAGGAGGATTAAGGTTTAGGGATTAAGCTTCATTCATTTGGGGATGTAAATTAGCGGCAGAGGGACAGCAGCTGACTGGTGAGGAAAGGGAGGAAGGAGGAGGCAGGTCAAAGAGCAAACCATGCACGACTGCAGGCTTTTGCCGGCATAAATCTCAGATGACAATGTATCAGGCACTCCACCACAACAAAGTAAAATAAAGGAATATTGCCCAATATACTTCAAAATCTTTCTCTGTTACTAAGTGCCTAAAGGCAGAATGATAAAATCCAGGTTTCTATTAGCAATAGCATCAATGATGAGTAGGCCCTTGTTCCACTCTTCCTATACTTAATAGTGCAAAGAGAATAGACATAGATCTTTTTTCCAAAGCATTCCTTTGGCTCTGGCGGACCCTCACATAGACAAACAAAACCCAAATCAACCCCATACTTTGCCCCTAATTTGACTGCCCTGGGCAGCAGTAGCAATGTGGCAGCACAGGGCTATGACCATAACACATTTCCATGACCCGAGAGTCTTCATATCCACAGGCTCCCTGTATAATTTCAAATGCTTATACGATTCACCATCCCAGGAGCAATGGAAAATTAACATGCAATTCCTCCCAGCCGCCCTTTTGGCTGCCTACCTCTGCAACCCCAGTGACTACATTAGAAATATATCACAACTAAGCCTCCACAATAGTATTTTTAACTATAGCTACCTGCCTTCAGTATGCATCACATCTGCTGAAGTTACCAGCAAAATAATTACTCCCATTGACAAGACTAAAATGATGTAGTAATAAAAGCTATGTTGTGCTCTATTAGAAACAGAAATCCCAAAGCATTTCCATAGTCTAGCTTTTTTATTGGCTAAGCGACAGGTCGCATTTTACAGATCAAGATTGGCTTGCAATGTTTGCCATTAGAAAAGCTTGCTCTGGCTTGAAAACTGAGTAAACATAGTCAGGAAGTGATTGAAGGAGCACAGATCGCCAAGATATAATTTATAGTTACTTTCCCACACTTCAAGCTATAGTTCTGTCCTTTGGACTCCAAAATTATTGATATAATTAAAATCCTAGGTTGCCAATCCAGAAGTGCCTGATATTATCTAATTCAATTGTCACTGTTTATTTCAGTCCATTTTAAAAGCCAAGTCATCTATTGCAAACAAATCTGGAAAGAAATCATTCCAAAAACATACACACACGCACATATATACACACATCCATACATAAAGTGAGGTCCTACGAGTCTCTCAAGACTGTGTTGCCATTTCAACCTCAATTATTTATGAAGCTACAAAACAATTTTATGTACGGACCAGGTAAGCCAGTGGTTAACTAGGCAAGTCTTGTACTAAACATGAAACCTCAGCTCTACATTGTGTCAAGGCACTACTTTTAGAAGATGAACCAAACACAGATCTGAGAGTCCTCTGCTGCAGAGAGACCATTTCTCTAGGACATGTATTTCCACTCCCTGATACTTGGTAAGCCAGAAACTACCCCAAGATAGGTGCTAGGCAGGTTCACCTGCTGTCTTCCTTCTGTCAAATTCCCACCAGCACCTAGAAGAACAACTCCTTGAGAACAAGATTGCCCTGGACTGGGATGTCTCAAAATTGCAGTAAGCTGCTAGAAATAACTGAGGCAGAAGCATTTTAGAGGTGAAGGGTCTGCAAGGATCAAGCAGCTGGTTTGTATCTCAATGGAAGCTCCTTCCCCTTGCTCTTCTTGTTGATTGCAAATGCACTTCAGCCACTTTACTGCCCTCACCAGCTGTGCCAAGCTTCCATTCCTCTTCCCTCCAAACTTTTCCCTACACTCCTCCATGCTGTGGCTTCACTCCTCATTTTCTTCTGTCCACCAGTCTTTACATCTTCCAAACTCATTTCATGTACATCTGTGTAGAAGCATGGCCATAACATGACACAGAGACATCAGTATTTTTACATTGCTCCCTTTTTTCCTTTTCTTTCATCTGTTTACATGGAGCAGCATTTTACAACAGCATGCATGGAAATTACCATCCCCCTTTACTTTCAGTGAGGCAATATACTTAGGCAGCCTGCAATGTAGGCTTCTGGTGATGACAACAATGAAAATTCATCCTCAATTTTGTTGCTGGAGGGAAGGGATGCTGATCAGAGGGACCTTGAGAGGAAGGCCAATGCAAACCTCATGAAGTTCAAGTGACCTGGGTCATGGCCATTGCAGACACACCTACAGGTGGGGCAGAGAAGTGATTGAGAGCAGCCCTGTAGAGAAAACTTGGGGGAAAAACTGCAGGGGAAACCTGGGTTGATGAAAAACTCAACATGACCCAGCAATGTGCACTGGGAGCCCAGAAAGCCAGACGTGTCCTGGGCTGCATCCAAAGCAGCATAGCCAGCAGGATGAGGGAAGGGATTCTGCCCCTCTGCTCTGCGAGACCCCGCCTGGAGTGCTGTGCACAGTCCTGGTGTCCCCAATATAAGAAGAACATGGAACTGTTGGAGTGAGTCCAGAGGAGGGCCATGAAGTGGATTAGAGGACTGGAGCACCCTTCCTACAAAACCAGGCCAAGAGAGTTGGGGCTGGTCAGCCTGGAGAAGAGAAGGTTGCATGGAGATCCCATCGTAACCATCTGAAGGGAGCCTACAGGGAAGTCAGAGAGGGACTCCTCATCAGGAGCTGCAGTGATAGGACAAGGAGTAATGGGTACAAACCGAAAGAGGGGAAATTTAGGTTAAACCAAGGAGAAAAATCAGCCTACAGTCTTTCATGTTTAAATTTTTCTGACATTTAACAAGTCACTAAAACACACATATTGGCACCTAACACATAGGGAAGGAAATAGAAATTTGCACCACTAAGACAAAAACAAAGATACCTTCAGTGGATGTAACTGACAACCCTAAAGAATTACTGTTGTCTTAAGTTAATGAAGGACAAAATTTAGAGAGGAAAGGGTCCTTAGCCTGCACAGCAAAGTTGCTCCCATGGCACACTTATGTTCTTACTTTAAGTTTGCTTTCTTCAATTACCAAGATTGAATTACTGTGATTCTGCCTAATCTTCATCACTATCTTCCTCAAGAAGGTCCTGTTTGCCCTTTACTCTGAACATGGCACTTTGCTTCTTCTGTGACTTTGGCCATTAACTTCACTACTTTTACATAATCTGCCTGATTCCTGCATCTGATGAGGGAGCTGCAGGTAGAAAGCCATCTTACTGTTATGATATAATGCTACTTCTAGTGTTCCCACTGCACTTAACTTTGTAGCTGGGATGATGCCGTGTTCACCTGAGAAAAATTGCAGAGTTATCATCAAGTTCTACCACTGAAAATGTTGGGCTGCCTTTCTGGGTTGTACAGAACAATAAACTGAGAGGGAACTGAACTGTGCTACAATTCTCAAAACAGGCTGAAAGAAAGAACACAGAAAAGAAACTGTGCTCCTATTTAAGCATGTTGAACAATTTGTAAGCATCTTTCTTCATCCAATATTTCATTTTATTCAGTTAATGAAGGCCCAGATAATTAGAGGATCTTTTTTCCCCAGATAACTTTTTTTCCCCCCTGTGAATGTAAGAAGCAAGCAAGCAAAAATAAGTTACACCTCAGTCTCACATTAACCTATCAAATTACTGGGCAGAAAATCTTTGGTTGCCTCCCCCCAATAATGGCATTTAGCAGGAATGAACAAAAAAAGTCCTGCTGTAATCATCTCTGTTTACCACAGTCTATCTCCCTGTATACACTCAACCACCAGCTAAAAATAATACTGAAACTAAAGACATTTTATGCCACTGGCTTGATAGGGACAGAATTTCATTTTCTGCACCTTTTGTAGAGAGCAGATACATCAACATACTGTGTGTTTGTCCTCCCAGTTAATAGCAGAATTAAAAATTCCTAGAAAAGTCACCTAGGGCAGACCCTACCAGGAATATTCTTCATGGCAGATAAGCAACAGATCAAACAACATTCAGACATTGTATTACATACCTGAGGAAGCTAAAGTAGACAGGGGCATCATACTAAACAACATTTCCTGTTTCAAGTCAAACATTCGTAGTGCTTAGAGAAGGAATACTGGTGGCTTCCCAAGTTTTAGGCTATCTTTACGGTGTAAGCAGTTCACAGTTTTTACTCTCATTAAGCACTGTTTAGATCTCAGCCCATAACATTGTCTAGACATGAAGAAGGCACTCTACTTGCTAATGAAACTGAGACACTCATTTTGACATTTAATGTGTCATATCTATTTTGTTTATAATCTCTAAATATCTATGAGATGAGACATCTCCTTTGTAAAATAGGATTAAATAGATCTGTAAACTGCTATGTAGAACTCTGGTGAAATCAATTTGGGAAGGAAATTAAGGTTTCTCTTTTTCATGACTTAACCAAGAACCCTTCCAAGAGGCTCTTGTAGGGGAGAGGTGGCAGGCAGCCTGCCTCACAAGTGATGACAGCAGCCCCTAAATCAAGTGTCACACAGCTTCAAGCCCTAAGGACTCATCAGTCATGCCTGCAGGAGGGGAAGGAGCAGCCTCCTTCCTTGAGATCAATGAGGCAAACACAGAATACTCCTTCTTCACTCCTAAGGATGATTGATGACTCCTTAGCAGCTGAAGTGTGTGACATTTGATTTCACTCACTGATAAGACTGTGTCTATCCAAACACCTTCTAGTTAATGTTTCCAGGGCTCCCACATAGCTGTTCTTTGTGACATTTTTTACACAAAGCTCAATTGTTCAATGATTAATGAATTTCTCAACAATAGAAGAAAATTCTGAAAGAGAATTTTGTAACTGTGTCCCTTGATACGCTGATCACAACACAAAACAGGAATCTAGACTCCTCAAGGAAACCTAATGGGAGATCTCCTGCACCTGTCAAACCACACTTGTAGGCAAAACAGTCCTAAAAGAGAGCTGGCTTTTTAAAATATACACTTTAGGTCTCCTTTCCAGGAAACCTAATGATTGATGGTTATTGATTAAAAATATTTTCCAAAACTTTAATAAGCAGATTTACACAAGGTTATAGATTTCAACAGACTTGAGACATGCTTTATGGCTTTCTTACTTTTCTTACAACACCACATTCTTACCCAGTTATTTCCTATTTTGAAATTATGCAATCAACATGATTTGAAACTATGCTTTGTAACTACAAAACACACTTGCTTATAGGTTGTAAAACATGCATGCTTTATATTACATCCAATTGTATCACAGGCTGTGTTAAATAAACGTTTTTACTACCACTTAAATCTCACAGCACTATTTACATTTATTGTTGTGCTTTTGCTCAAGTTTTTGCTTTTAAGATTGATACTGAATTAAATGTTTTAAGCAGATGTATTTTTAACCCTCTTACGAAATGAGGAATGATTTTTGAGCCTGATTTTCTAAGTGCCATGTTCGGTTGGATTCTGCTCAATGCCTTTGGAATTTTTAGCACTTTGCACAAAAACCATGACTCTTTGATAAATACAAGAACCAGGCAATTCAGAAGTCTGTCAGAAAATCCATTCAAAGGTAAGGAAACTGTACTGGTTATCAATTTCATCTTACTCTGTAAGTTTGTTTGTCAAAAAGCATACTGGCAAACAGAGGAAGGAAACTGCACTACAATCCAGAAAAAGATGATGACTGTGGCTCTCTCACCCCTTCAGAATGAATGACTGGAACAGAATGGCAGTACTGTCAAAGAAAAAGGCTCCACATAACCTTCATCATTTTGCCAAAACCAGCCCACCAGAAGAAATCAAAGAGAAATTCCAAGTTTGGACATGCCAAATGACTCTTTCATCTAAATTTTGAAACAAAGACATTGCTCTTGCCAAACATTGCTAAGCTTTGTTGAGGCTTTACATGAAAAATCAAGAGCTCCGACTATTTGGAATTCAAATTCAATGTAAAACTTGGGCTTATTCCCAATTAATGCAAATGAGAGACTCCACGTTACCTTGGAGGTCTTTAAATTGAAAATGATCCTGACACAGAACTCTGCCAAATTAAGTCAGCAATGATGAAATTATAAAAAAATGGTGTTATGAACTGTCCTGGCACTTAAAGACATGATGAAGTCTCCATAACACTCTGAAAACTTCTTGTTGTGAAAACACTCTTTTTCAAGTCAACATTTTATTTCCAAAATATTACACTCTCAAGGAATTTAAAATACTATCTATACTGGCATACAAAATCAAAAAATATATTTATGTTGAAAAACACACTTTAAAAAAACATTTACCATAATAATAAATTTCTAATGCTGACGTACTTTCATGTCATATAAAAAAAAAAAAGGAGGCATGACATTTTGGACAATAATGTTTCGTTTATAATATAACCTTATTATATTTACTTGCATTTTCCTTCGGTAAAGAACTGGAACAGATTTTCTTTCTAAAACTGATACAAAAATTACCTTACATTCTGTCTCATGGTTCATTATGAGATAAACTAAAATCAAACTCAAAGGATGCCCTTAGTAATGCTGTTGTTAAGGACAGCAAAGCTGGCAAGCAAACCGGGGTTGACAGGGGCTTGTTTTCCAGTTGAAAGTGTACTACCTCAAATACTTGAGCATATTATATGAACAGTCTCCATCTTGAGGAACACTTTTCAATCACCCCCTAAGAGAACCTGTATTTCGAGAGTATATGCAGACTTTTTTAAGGGCATGTTTGCTCAGCAATTAGCCACAGTTCTACCAGTTCTGTGGTATCTGGTAATTCCAAAATCCCTTTCCATACCATGTACATTAGAAAACAAGAAAGTTGAATTCTTCAAGGAAAATTATGTCCTGAAACAGTCAGATGCATTTCACTTAAGACTAAATTCATACACAGATATGGGTTGTGTGCATCGCTTCTCCCTTCTCTCTCGTTACTCTTCAACACAGTCAACTCCTTAAATTAACTAGGATAAATATTTAAACAACATTTTCAGTAGAACAGCTGATCAGCTGGAAGGGAGAGATCTTACTGGTGTGTCCTCTGAAAGCACTGAGCACTTGTGCTCAGAAATACCTACTAGACTTCAAATAACCTATAGGGAAGAGGATATTTATGAATATCCAAACTGGGAGAATTCATGATGGAAGGGCATGGGAGGTGCAGGATGGGTGGGAAGAGAGGCTTAGTGCTCACTGTTAAATATGAGTGAGTGCCCAGATTATCTGTGGAATACATAAATGCAGCAAAACACAAATATTTCCCAGAAACAGCTGAAGTGCACAAAAAGAGAAGAAACCAGAGAAGACTCTTGGAAACCTGCCTGATTTCCTCTGAGCACACAGTCCACATGCTTGGCAAGCTCACAGGGAAACCCAACTTGCATCCTTGTGACTCTGAAGCAGTCTCCCTCTGGGAGTGAGGGACAATGTCTCCTGAAGAGACAATGGTTTTCCCAATCTGCAGTCATGAGATGACCAGACTGTTTTGAACTGGAACTCATTCCTTGCCCAAAAATTTCAAAATTCAGGGACATCTTTCTGACCCAGAACACATCTTCAGCTACCAAGATTTAACATTATATGGTCCACCCTTCACCACTCACTCCTACTGTTCAGAAAAGTTTAATTCTGGCATTTTCTAAATTCTAAATGCTTAACTTTGAAACCTATAAAAAGGATTATGTGTTTAGAAAATTTGCAGTCTTGAAGATTTCTTAAATGTTTTTATTCTTCTTAAAATAAATGTCTATTTAAAACAAAGCAAAAATGTTAAACTAGGAGTTTGAAATCTTTCCACCTACCTATTATAGCTAAAGAAAGGTTTATAGGTTGTCATCCTCCATTTGGATCACTTGGTAGAGGAGGAAAAGTGCTCCTCTTATTGATTACACTTATATTTACTGAAAATGGAATGTCTCAAATGAATTCCATTTGAGAATCACAGTGATAGTATGCTCTAATTCTCACAGTGGGGATGTATTTTTACTTTTCCTGACCCGTTCTCTCCAACAAGTTTCCTTGCAGTCCTGCAGTTTTTCCAAGTCCTTCTCTTTATCCAGTAAACCAATCTGAAATCCAAGCTTTTAATTCAAGCAAATTTCTTATCAACCACACCACTTGTCTATCACATTGTCTACTTCCCCACAAAACCCAAAATCCTCCAGATTTCAGATCTCCTCCATAATGAATATTTACACTCAAAACCATGCCTTTCCTTAAAATGATCAGTCACTACCATATCCTCCTCAGCTCTATGAAGCATCTTTTTGGCTTATCAGTAAATCTTTTCCTCTGAACTCAGTCTAAGTTCAAACACCTTCAGAGATCTCCCAGTACATTTTGGTCCCTCATCAGAACTGTCGCGTGTCTCCCACAGGTCTTTTCAGTTTTTGATGTGGCTTAAACCCAGACTATTTGTCCATAATCAGGCCACACTGGGCCATCACCCTACCTCATGGTTCCCTGGATCACCTTTTCAAATTCCCCTCCAAGTCTTCCCAATACCAAGCCATGCCACTGTCTAAAGAGCTGTCTAAATTTCCACCTAAGAGTTTCAATTTTCTTGTCTCCTCTCCTGGCAGATTTACACTACTCATTCTGCCATTACACCACGTCTGGTCCTGCCTTCTGACAGACTGAAGGAACATGGGAAGGTTTGCAGATCATAAAAATAAAAGACCCTAAGAAGCAATAGTCTAATTCCAAATTACAAATGAAGTCTTAAAAGTCTCTTTCCCCAGAAACTGTTATTCTCTATACTAAAAAAAAAAAAAAAAAAAAAAAATTAAATTCATGTTCAACTCACAGAATAGACAGCTATTATCTGCTCACCTGAAATATTTGTTTCAAGGAAAAAAGTGCCCGTCTCAGCTCCCGTCCATTGGAATTGTAAAGTTTTTCTGGGAAAACAAAATAAGAAAACAGAAAAAACTTCAGCATAAACAAAACTGACAACACAGCAAGAATGTAGTACAGCTTTTTAAAGAGTCCTAGCACCCACTTCCCATTAGGCAGACTGCTCTCAAAAAAATTAGCTTTTAAAAATATAGATATAGGACTTATTCATTAAATGTGCATGTAAACCAGGATTTAGTTGTCTATAACTTCAGATGGCATCTGAAGTAAATTCACAATAGCTTCAACAAGATCAGTGAGAAACAATTCTCTGTGGAGTTTTTGAAAATGCTTAGAAATACTGTTCTTTCTGCATTAAGGTAAATTTAGGGTTTACTGAAAGTACCAGATTAATCTCAAAAGACTCAGCTGAGACCACTCTTTGCCTCTGTTATCAAAGCTAGAGCCACTGAATCCCATCCTTGACTGCCTTCCCTCTAGACATTCTTTTCTTGTGTTCTCATCTTTCTATTGTTAAATCCTTTCTCCAATAGCAATGAACGTTAATACCAGAAATAGTCGGACAGTCTGTTCTAAGTATAATTCAAAACAGTGTTTTATTCTCATGAAAACTGATCTTGACCTTTTTCTAAATGAAGCAGAAGCCTTCTTTTCATCATCCAATATTGAAATGTATTACTTCATTTATTCCCCTACTAATGCATCCTCACAGAAATAATTTAAAGAAGACAAAAGCAACTCCTCTGCTGCCTTTCTGAACCCTGCAACAATGTTAGTGCCTTTGGAAGTAAGTCTGAGACTGTGCATCTCAAGCCTGTTGTTGCAAATTTGGAAATGATTTGTGATTATGCAGGGATAGAGCAGAAGGTGAGCTCTTCAAATCTTCCTGGTCTACTACATTTAGTATTACTATTACCTGATAGAGACTTTATTAAATACTTCTACAGTCCTAAATTTAATTTAAGTCCCTAATTTAATTTTATTACATTACTCCAATCTAAGGGCAATCACAAAGGAAAATCAAATCTTCATGGTCACCTCAGATGATACACTTTGCCTCATCCACAGATTATCATGGAAGAACCCTCTCTTCAATGGACAGTGGCCAGCAGGTCCAGATATCTGGAATGCCCACGGAGTGACAATATTCTTATGAGAAAATTAAATATCAAATCCCAGCATTTCATTTCTTACTTTCTCTTGTCTATTTATCTTTCAATTACCACTTTATACTACAAAGCCAAATTAAATTTTATTTCCCTCTGTCAGGAAGTTGCAAAAAGGGCCTAGCATTTGAGGATTCAATGCATTTATAACTCAGTAATCATTTTTTACTTTAATCAAGGAAGGTAGGGTTTAATTTTAGAAAAACATTTCTTATTCCCAACAGCCATCTTCAACCAAAGAAAAAGTATGAAGTAAAATGTCAGCAAAACTAACACTTTTTTTTTAACTTTGAAAGTAGTTTTGTTCATCCCTAATTGCCTCTGATTTCAAAGGCAGAATGTACAGAACTGGCAAAACTATTGTTGTTATAAGTTGTCTCCTTTCTTGCACTTTTTATAGATTCTTGACAAAACATTGGAGGAACGGATTTCACTTCAAGCCATAAACTTAGAGGCACACTTTAATTACTCTCACTTAAAAACACACTGGCATGTAGGACTACGTTTCTTGGCAGGATAAAGAGTAATTTTGTCAGGAAAGCCTAAAGAATAATAAAGATCTTCTAAGACCCAGTCTGTCAACTTTACATGCCACATTACACAAAATATTCCTTTTTGAAAGTTACCTCCATCTGGCATTTGTTATTACTAATTTCCCTCTATTCATAATTCACCAGCATCATTATGAGCAGAATGTCTCCAAACAAGGCAGTGCATTATCATCTTAATTAAGAGAGGCACCACTTCTTAAAGTCCTGGCAACTTTGTACATAAATATCAATGTTCTAACAAATGCCATCTGTTGGTCTCGGTCTTAAACAGAAATCATCATCCCAGCCCGGGGTGAAGTCCTAACAAACCATTGTTATGATACCATAACACTGGTTGTTTCATTGATGCATGAAGGTTTTTGGTACATCTCAGAGGAACAATGCTGAACATTTTTTCTCCTTGGTCTTTTCACCGAGCATAACCTCATCCTTGGCAATCAGCGCAAACAATGCTCTCCCTGCTTGTCTGCAGCAAAGAGGACAGAAGTTACCGACTGCAGCTCAAAAAGGCGTCCATCGTTAGAGCTAAGGACCAACAACTACTGCAAGTATCAAGTTTGACAACAGTTGTGGCAGGTATCACAAATGCTTGAGATGGGTTAAAAACCCATCTGAGGAGTGACAGTCCAGGTAAGTCATCTCATCTCATCTCATCTCATCTCATCTCATCTCATCTCATCTCATCTCATCTCATTTCTGACATCTTCTACCAGAGACAACGTCCACTCACAGGTACCTCCTCATGCAGAGCTAATCTTGTTGAGTCAGCTCAAAGATACAGGCCCCCAGCGCCTTCACCTGTTACTCTTACACGTGGGCAACACACTCTCTAAGTCTTGACACCCATTTCTTACAGTGCTGGCAGCCATCAGAACCATTCTCTGAGCATAGCCCAAGGAGGAAAGTGAGATGGCCATGCTACATCAGAAGACGTTCTGCTTCAGAAAACCTCAGTCCAGGATGAACCTCACCCAGGGCAGGAAAGCCTGTGTAAGCCAAGGTACTGCATGGACCCTTAAAAACATCTGTACTTTTATGGTGTGTGCTGTTCTCCAGATTACAGCTGGGGTACGCTTGCTAAGATGCTCTCGAGGTCTTAGAGAATTCCCATTTGTTAACAGTAACTTTAACACCCCAGGGACCTCAGGCTCATTCCAAAAGCCCTAGACTGCAACTGAGGCTATGAAAATGCATCAGCAGAAACTGAAGGGCAAAAATCACTTCTGAGCTGTTTTCCTATGGTAGAAAAACAAAATTAAAAAAAAAGGAAAGAGCAAGAGAGAGGAAAAGCCACATTTGCTTACAATGTTTTCATACTGCAGACAATTCAGAAACTCGATAGCAGATGAATACTTGTTTTACATAAGCAGTTTAAAGTGTTGCCCTCTGAATCAGACTGAGAAATAACTTTCCATGTTAAAGCACAGAGGTGACTAATGCCCATGGTACATCCCTGGCAGAGTTGTCTGTAACTGAAATAAATGATGCCTACAGCATTGAAACAGGAGTCTAGCCTGCTACTGTCACCAAACCCAGAAAATTCTGAGGTGCTCCAAGGACAGTCCAAAGACTCACATGTTCATTGCTTTGTTACAAAGTGTCAGATAAGGTTGAATATGTACACCAGGACTGCTTTACACCAGAAAACAAAGCTCTGAACTTCAAGCAGGAACATGCACTACTAAACCTCTCCCTGAAACTTCTCTGGCCCTTTGGTAAAACACATTTCCTGTCCTTCCTCAGGCCAGGTGCAGGCTGGAGACATTCTATATTCATATACTTCAAGATACGAGAAGATAAAACAGGTCAGTGAGTTCATAGGTCAGGGAGTTTGTGAGATCTGACTTCATCTACCTATTAATGATGGTGTTTCTGACAGCTGAGTCCTGATAAGGAACACTATTGTAGTCACTTTTACTTCATTTCTTCATGAAATAAAGAACTGCATCTGCGGCTGTGAAATAGCTTTAATTTCATATACACAGATGACAGAAAATTCTCCTTGTGTTTCCCTCTGACGTTAACTAACACTAGAGGGCACTGCTTATTTCCTTATTTTATGAGAGAAAGGCACTCTGTCCCTCCATGGGCTTCCCACTGATAGAGCAATACTGTTTGGGATGAAGAGTTGGTACTTCATTAACCTTGAAAACCTGTTTTTAATCTGTAAAATGTAGGATATCCTA
Source organism: Corvus hawaiiensis (assembly GCF_020740725.1). Taxonomy (NCBI): domain Eukaryota; kingdom Metazoa; phylum Chordata; class Aves; order Passeriformes; family Corvidae; genus Corvus; species Corvus hawaiiensis. The sequence goes on along the minus strand of NC_063213.1, from coordinate 88,830,537 downwards.
GGAAATTAAAAAGCATCAGCACTGCCAATCTCAAACATTCAAAATCAGAGTCAACTCTTTTGAAAATGATAAAAAACCAGGCACTGGTAAGGGCCTGAGTTTTATTTACCTTTCTGCAAGCAGCAAGAGTCACATTTATTAAGTTATCCTTCACATCATAGCAGGGAAGTGTATATCCTTGAAAGACAGAGAGATTCTCTTAGCTCAGCACTTGTTTCTAGATGCAGAGAATCATAGATAACCAGGCTTGTGGTAGAGACAGACATGTGTGACAGGTAGCAACCTGCAACTGGCGATTTTCCTGCAACAGCAGAACTTTGGTTAAGAGAAGCCTTTACGCTCTAAAAGAAAACTATTTATTACTCTGTATTTTTGAATGCTTTTAATTTAGTGAAAAACAATTCAGGCTAAGTGAAAAGAGATTACTATAGGTGAATTTGGTACAAATGTAGCAGTGGAGGGAAGGCAGTTTCGTTTGCAATCAACATCTTTTCAGAAAGGAAGAGAAGTCTTTAAAGATATTTTATCAGACAACTTGCAGCTTTCAAAGGGATTTTATATTTTCAAAGGTAATTGTCAGAGGCTCAAATTTCATTGGGAATTCACCTCTTTTGACTATGTGGGAAAAGGAACTTTTTAAAGAAAGTAATAATTTGTCCTTATATTCTCAATAAAAGTACTGACTGCCTTCTATGGGAAAAATAAGTGTTTTCAATCCACAGTAATAAAAGAAAAAGTGGAGCTGGCTGAACATTGCTTGGTTCAGTCCCACGTGTTACACCTGACCTCTGACCGACAGGGTACCATCCTCCTCCCTTCCTCTTCCATCACACCCATTGAATTAGTCCCTGGGATATAGTAATTTATACAGCATCAGCCTTTTGAGCTGTTGGCAAAGGCTTGTGAACATCTGGCTGAGCACAAATGGGAGTTGCTCTGCTTCACTTGCTGCTGCCTGAATGACCTCCATGTCTCCCATCCATGCCTCTTTTCTTTAAGCTATAATTTCAAGATGAAGCTCCTTTCCTTACAAAAACATAAAAGGGAGATTAACTCCACATTTGATTACATTAGCAGGATACCTGGTGCAGATCCACTTAAATGACATTTGAAACATTTCCTGCCATTCATTTTTACCTTGCATGGGACAGAAGTAGCAATACTGTCTGTCTTCCAGTAGCCACTTGGAAATTAGGCAGTATTTAGAAACTAAAAAATTTAATTCCTCTCCCCGCAACAAGGAATAAAACATTATTTTAAATGCTCACTAGGAAGAAGTATTAGTGATAAAATTAAAAGGCTTTCAGAATTTAAATGAACTGCCTACCTTTTCAGCAGAACGGATGGGAAAAAAAACTTGAAAGAACAAAGAAAAGTGTTTATAATGGTAAGAAATTTTGGCATTCACCCTTTCTGTGAATGCCAATGCCACACTTCTAAATTTATTACTGCACTATTCCAATTTTAAATGCATGTTATTTTATCTGAATGAATGTATACAATTGTAAAACTAGGGAAGAATTTGAGCAATACAGCGAGAAGTCAGGCATACAGGTCTACTCCTGTGAACAGGCATCAGGAAGGAGCCTGGTAGACTTCACTGGAGTAGGCCCATGGGTACATATAGTGCTGCAGATCTATAAAACAACTGTATATAAAACTAATTAGCGTAGTGTGCCAGTCTTTCACTGTATGTCAAACAAATTAAAGCAGTTCTCTAAGAAAAGACCTGGTCCTGTGCCAAGAATAGGCTCTTTTCTTAGTTTTGCTTTTGTCCACAGAAGTTAGTCATAAATGTCTTGGCCAGACAAGGCACTCTCCTTTTCTACCCAGACCCCCGAGAAAATGCATGAAGAAGGGATTCATTCACAGGCATATTGCCCGCTACTGCATTAACACAACTGCTGCTTCTGCTGAGATTACTGCGTTTTGCATGTTACACATTTCCTTTTTTCCCTCTGAATCTGATCTTATTTTGTCTGGATAAATGGTTATGCATTAATTAGTGGAACATGTGAACTCAAGCTGCATATTCTCCCACTGATCCAGGGATAAATGATTAGTGCAGGAAAGCGCTTTCTCACAGTAAAGGACCTTAGGCCGAGCAAGTGGCTGTGTACAAATTTCGGGAAGCTGAGCCCACATCACTGTCAGCACTGACTGCTTTGGAGGAATGCGCAGGCTGCCTCCAAGGAATGCCGCCCCAGCTCCCTGGCAGAGAAAAAACCTCCCTACTCTCCTTTTCATTTAGACACACAGCAGCTGCTTAGCTAATTATCTGGGACAGTGGGTCCCCTCAGCGAGCAGGGTCCTTTGCCCCCAGTGGGAGAGGGGGATCCTTTGTCGGGAAAGGATCCTATTACGCCTGCATATGAGAAGAGCTCAGCTTCAAGCCTGCATCCTTATTCCCTTTCTCTGTAAAGGACTCACAGGTGGGGAGTGGGAGGAGGGAAAGACAAAATAGCCTTGGACACCCTTTCCTATCCCATACCCTAAAGCCATGCTGGCAGAGGCTCAAAGAGTGCAAAGAGCCACCTGCAAACCCCAGGGAGCCTGTGGGTTTGGACAGACAAGCAGGGAGAACTCCAGGGCAGGGTCTCCCCTGGGAATGAAAAATACCCAATTCAGCCAGCACTTCAGAGCAATTCTATACGCTCACGCTTAGGGATTTTCCTGCCTCTTTGAGAGGAGAAGTCTGCTTTCCTGACACTGCAAAAAGTACCCAGCAGCAACAGTCCCCGGATTTCCACAGGGAGAGTACACAGGGCAAAACCCCCACTCCGGGAAGATGGGTTGCAGCTAACCTTTTTTGAATATTTCTCTGAAATGCCAAATGTCTTAACTTCTATCACAAGGGAATTAACATAAAACTGTCAGCACAAGAATGATGATATGTTTAAATCTACTGAAAAAAGTATCCGCTCCTCCAGGTGTAAGTGTCCTCCCTTACTTCTTGCTCCTGTGTTTCCAAGAGATATGAAATGACATTCAATCAATTGTGGGAAATGAGTAGTATATAAGAAAAGTCCAGAGGATCAAGAAGAAAGACGATGACCCTGAGGATGAGGAATCAGAGACATGTAACAACAGGTCCTTTTCATTCTGAACACATCATTCCTGAATATCCTGGTGACTCCCCTACCCTTGGTTCTAGGTATTAGTCAGTGCTGGAGGTTCAGCATAAACTACAGTAACATCTAAATCATTCCATGAGATTTAAAAGAAGGAGGTTTTTATGCAGCTATCTGGTAGAAGGGACTTTCCAGTCTTTATCATACTGCACTGTCATGGTTTAACCCCAGCTGGTAGCCAAGCCCCACGCAGCCACTCACTCACTCCCCCATGAGCGGGATGAGGAAGAGAATGGAAAGTGTAAAAGTGAGAAAACCTGTGGGTTGAGATAAAGACAGTTCAATAGTAAAAGAAAAATCCACTCACACAAGCAGAGCCAAACAAAGAATTCATTCACCACTTCCCATGGGCAGGCAGGTGCTCAGTCATCTCCAGGAAAGCAGGGCTCCATCACACCTAACAGTGACTTGGGAAGACAAATACCTTCATTCCCAACACTGCCCCCTTCCTCCTTCTTTCCCTTCAGCTTTATATGCTGAGCATGACACCATATGACAGGGAATGTCCCTTTTAGGTACGTTGGGGTCAGTTCTTGTGCAAGCCCAGCCCCCTCGCTGGTGAGGTGGGATGAGAAGCAGAAAAGGCCTTGACTCTGTGTAAGTGCTGCTCAGCAGTAACGAACACATCCCTGGATAGTCTGTCCCAAACTAGGTACTATGAAGAAAACTAACTCTACCCCAGCCAAAACCAGCACATCCCCTCTGGCTGCATAACAGGACTATATAGGTCTCCTCTCAACCATTTCTACCAAACTTCTGCATATTCTGCTTGGTTTCAAGAAAATCACCTGACATGGATAAACCATTAGCCAGAATTTCCCCTTTACAGAGCTCTAAATTACTATCCTTTTGCTCCTGTAGATCCATCCACATGGAACTAGGAAGAACATTTGTCGTGCTATCTGCACACATTATGGCAAACAAATGCCAATGGTTTACACTAAAGGGAGATGTTACAACACAGCACGTGTTTATATACATAGTTAAGTGCAAAAGGAAACCTTAGTCTTCATCTGCTGGATCCAGGCATTTGCAGCTGTGGAAGATGGTGCTTTCTCTGTATGTTGCAGTGCATTATGTTAAGATCTTAAAAACTGATGGGGTCAAAACTTCCTCTTACTGTTTCCATTCCTAAATTACTTAGCGTATTAAGGTCCTGCTTGTTCATAAACGAAAGAAAGGATATATAAGGTGATGCGGGCTGAGAGCAGGGTGAAACTGCCTGACAAAAAGGGCTACCACTTTTCCTCTTAGTTTTAGATCTCTCTGCTCACTACTGGTTTCCCAGTTCTCTACTGCAGAAACCTGTGTCAGTTGCTGCTGTGGAAAAAAGGACATAAGCAATGAGAAAGCCCAAGAGCAGGAGACCACAACAGCAGGTTTCACCTAACTTATAAAGTAAAAATCAGACTGGGACATTAAAACTCAGTGTCAACAAGGAATCACTTAACTCCACAGAAAGCAACAGCAACAATCCCAAGAAACTTGAATAGCTCGTGAATTTCCATTATTAAAACTCCCAGGCTTTTAAAATTAGTTATATCTGGAGAGATAAAGAAAATGCATTGGGTGTTCATTGCCAAAAGACATTTTTTAGAACTGGCTTTCAGGGTCTGGCTGGGGAAAATACTGCAGGCCAGTGGTACAAAAAGCTTTTCCTGCCCTCTATGAGCCAAAGACTGTGACTGGAACAGCAAGGCAGCTCTGAATCCACTTCCCATCTGGTTATCACCACAGCTTTTATTTCCAGTTCCAAATTACTTCTCTCATGTATCCTTTTTGATTTTGTAAGCTAGAATACAGAATTCCCCTTTACAGTTACATTTCCCAGTGAGTCTGATGCCTACTGATAACTTTGAACCCATGGAGACACTATGTAGGTCTATGCACACAGAACAAACTGCTCAATCAGCTCAGTCTTCCTTCCTTGAAATAAAAAGCCATATTCAAAAGTTACAGCCTTTCCAACATATTAACAAAATGAAGAGCCTCTACCTCTTCAGCCTACTTATTTCAGCTATGGAACAGGCACCATACTTCCCTACAATGATCTATTTATATTGGTCCTTGAATGCAAAAGGCACTAATATGCTCTTTAGTTCTGAAGTGCAGGAAACAGTACTTTGGGTTGACAGCTTCAAAGGAGGGCACTTCTGCATGTCCAAAAAATGCTATGACTGCTCTTCTGTAAAAGTCAAAGGGTTACAAAAGTGAAAAGGCTGCGTAACAAGGTCAAATATTACAGCACCGTATTAGAGCAAGTGGTGACGGAAAAGACTTGAGAGGTCATCTTGTTCATCCCCCTGCTAATGCAAAATTGTTCCCTAGAGAGTAATACAGCAGGAAGGTAGTTGTTATACTAAAATATAGGTTACATAATTCAAGAGAATGGGGCTGGCGAAAATTGCTAGAAAAGAAAATAATATAGAAGAACTTACTGCTTCTTTAGAGATTACTGTAGCAAAACTGAGGCTAAACCATAATTTTAAAAAAGTATGTGGAGACCAATCTTTAATGTTTGTTTCAGTTTACAACTTGGTCTCTGAGTTGCTGACCTGTGTGCTTGTGCTTGAACAAGCGCATCAGCCAGTGCCTCCTGGATTAGAAATATTTAATAAGAACATGATAGTCATGATTTGAGTTTTCTGCTTTTATTCTCTTTTAAACACAGTGCCAACATGTTGCTCTGCATGTTCACTCAGTAAACAAAGAGCAACAAGAAAATTATAGCAACCCATCACCAAAAAAAGACAAAAAATTTAGGCACACCCTCACTATTCCTTGAATTATGGATGCCTTATCTGTGCTGACAGCTTGGCAAAAGGCAAACCGTCTGAGAGCAAAGACATCAGAGCTTTGTGCCAAGAACCTGAATGAGCTCCTGAGCTTAAAGCTCATATCAAGTTTTTCTGTTGCATAATACATAACAAAACATGTCAGATGCTACCTCCAAGACCAAATTGTTGCAATGATCCTAAGTCCAGCCTCAGGAAGTGCATCACAACTTAACCAGTCCTTTCCCTTCAGAGGATGCCGCCTCCTAATTAACTGCATGCATTGAAGCACCAGTTTGTTCAAAAATTTGGAAAGCGAGGATGAAACCATTCATCTGATAGCAAGGCAACAGGCAAAAGAGCAGCAGCAGCAGTTCATGCTGAAAACCTGATAAAGCTGCTTCTCTTCAGATTGCTGCTAGCAATTACAATGCTGTGTGCATTTTCAAATAGCTGAGCCTTCATTGCCTATGTATATGTGAGACTTCCCAGTCTCACAGCCATGCTGCTGGAGGCAACTGGTTCCAACTCAGTTTTAGGGGGTTTTTTGACCATTTGAAGTGGCTAAGACCAAGAATCCACCACAAAATCCTCACACACAAAAACCAGTAGATGTTCCTGTGACTGAGACACACTATCCATATTAAGGATTAGTATTTACTTGTACTTCAGCATCCCCCAGAAACATCAGCCACACAATCACAAAGATCCCTTCTGGAGAGCTTCTAGAGCTGGCACCTGAATCCAGTGGAGCTTCATCTTTAGGATTTTTTATCCCAAAATTAATTTAAAAAGAGAATAAGCAAAGTGTTCCAATGTAAATGCCATAGCATCTTCAGGATATTTATTTCAATTTTTCATTACATTTGGTGATGATAATACTGATTTCTAAAAGAATTTTTAATAATTTAAATTCAATATACAGACCTCCTCAGTCTGAAACTCTTGCCATATCTCCATATAACAGCCTCTTCCTTATGTTAGGAACTTTACTTGTAGCTCATTTTTTCTACACCTTCCTGTTCTTATGTACATCCTCTAATCAATTCACATCCTTAAATGTGTAAATCCAGACACAGCAATTCAACTAAGGCTTTATTGATTTTGAGTAAAGAGGAGAAAGAGCATTTCAATAGACAAAGATTAGGTTTTGCTTCAGTATTACAGTCACACAACAAAGAACAATCCCTTAAGTAATAGTCTCATAGCTCCTAGCAGACGTGATCTCAGTCAAAAACAATAAGCTCGTTAACCAGATTTGTTCTAATAATTTAAACTGCCTTTTCCCATGTGTCTTGATGCATTTTAGGGTTTCTGGAGGGATGCTTCTTTAGAATACTTGAAGGATATAGTTAAATTAACAGAAATTAAATTAACAGAAACAGAGGGAGAATGAAGAAATATCAGATGTGCAGAAGGAAAGACTGCAGCATAAATACTTTTAGCAGATGTCAAAGTAATTCAGGGTCAGCAAGTTTCCCATCACTCTGAAATTGCTGGGACACATGAAAAACACACTATTTTGGCAACTGAAAAGCAAACCCCACAAATAAACTGGAACAGAACCACTAAGATCTCAGGCTAAGTCCATGCCAATGCATGACTCTCATCTGATGCAGACGCCAGATGAAGCACATGGCCAGTCCTCCTGCAGAAGGCTGGGGAGGCTCGGCGAACCCAGCTATCTGCTGGACAACTCACTTCCCAGCATTCCTACGGCTGCTGCACCCTGTGCCTCGCCATCTCCTGGGCCACACTGGCACACGGGGGTACATCGCTGCTCCATCTGCTGTCCCATGTCTTACAGCAGGAGGGACAAGAACAGGCATCCCAGGGACGTGGCACAGGCACCCTGACCGCTGAACACAGGAGGAAGGAAGGTGACACCCTGGGGCAGCCAACAGCCTCGAGCTTCACACGGTGCACACAGCAGCCCTGCAAGAGAGCGCTGCTGGCCTGTACTCCAGAGCAATCTCCTTGTCCTTCAGTTACTATCTTTTATTGCCACTCAGACTGTTGGGAATACAAAGGCTTTTTTTCACACGTGCAGACACCTTTGTACTCTCTTAAGGACCTGCACACCAGACTGCAAAGATTCAACAGCGGAAGTACTTAGGTGTTTCACATCCATATAAAAATGATGTAAAAGTAGGGTATGTCTCCACTTTCCAAGTACCATGATTAGGGTGAAAGGAGGTGTCCAAAGCTACATGTATTAAAATCAGGAAATTACTGATGAAAGACCATGTTAATCAGGTAGAAATTTCACTTTTGGAAATTGTCCCTCATTTTCACAGGTGAAAAATATCCTAGATATTCCAGAAACAAGATGTATGATGCTTGTACGCTCCAGAACACTATGGTTGGATCTTTGAGAGGGAATACAAAACAAATATCGGAACAATCATTTCACCCCCATTAACAAACACAACAACTATACACCTCTGTGCTAGATGCTTCTCTGAGTTCTATTTGGACATCAGTGAGTTTGGTTAAGTGCATTAGCAGCTGGAGAGAAGCTGGTATATAAATCCACCTACTGCTCTGGCAACACATCTTCCCTTTTGAAACAAAAGCTGGCTGATGCTTCTCCAAGCAATGGTGTGATGCCCATTGGGGCACCAGCTCTTTACCTTTCTCGCTGTCTGCAAAGACAGAGGTGAAAGAGACCTTGGAGCATTCCTAGACTCACTTGGAATGATTTCCTGCCCTCTCAATCTATCCAGATCAATAGTTTTTACAACAAATAATTTAAATGAAAAGTCACTCAGACTATGGGATTCCTTTCCATATGGGCCCACTCTCTGCTGGGCCAGGGCAGCTTCCAGGCAGGTTTGCAAGTTTCCAAGGTAAAAGGAAAGGCTATCCTCACAGAGCTCCAACCATACCACCCTACCAGACATTTACATTTTCAAACACTCCTCAAGCACAATTTCTGTTTACCATACCATGTGGAACTCAGCCTGAACTTGTTTAACACATGTTTGTGTTATTTATCCAAACTCATTCATCACAGTTGTAAAACATCTGACAGACCATGGAGGTTTTCCAGTGTGTATCAGGCCTCTCGCTTCATTCAACCACTGATTATTTCCAATTCTAAGTAATTTGACCAAAGCCACACGAAAGCATTCAGCTATACTAAATCTTTCTCTGTTTGTTATTAACTCAGTCACTGGCTGTAAAGAGCTCTATCTCTCTCTCTACTTATCTAATTAATCAGAAGAATATCTATATGCACATGTATATGATACATATTAACACACAAATTGTATACACACGTTAGTTATATAAATTATATATTTTTATATATATGATATACATATTCTACACATATAAATGAAATAGTTTCTTTTTAGGAAGCTCCATGGAATAAGAAAAGTTTAATTGCTACATGGATTGAATTGTCATTTGTACTATAAACACAGCCAGCTGCTATGCAAAGTTCTTCCCTGTGCAAAATGCACACCTTACAACACACATTACACACATTCAGCTACTTAATGTGAAATTTTTAAATTCTCAGCCATAGGAAAAACATAGTAGCATAAAATCCATGAATTCAAAAATTCACTTTGTATAAGCACACCAAGTCAATGGAGTTTTGACTCAGATCCTGAAACTGGAAAGTAAAAACTGTTCTTTCTGTGATTACCGAGCATAAGCACTGTATTTACTGCCTTTTTACTTCTTGTCTTTTGCAGAAGAAAGGTTTTCACTATTCCTCTTTTTTTTTTTTTTTTTTGCATACTTGCCATTGCTCATTAATCACACCGACGCAAGTCTGTAAGTATGAAACTAGAAACAAATTAACAGCTAAGATCTGCAAGAACATTAAAAGAATCAAATCCTATCTTCTATCTAGGCTTCCTAGAGTCAAAAAAATACAGTTCCAAAGGTGTCATATGTGCTGCAGGAATTCAAGATCTGGTCACTGTTCCCGACAAACACACAACTGATTGCTGTATGGTTTGGCTGTCTCATATGCTACTTTTTTTCCCCTTTGGTATAAAAACCATTATGAACTACATCATCACACTTTGACTTGGCAGCACAGGCTGGTTAGTGCAGACCTCAGGAGTAAATAAATAAGTCCCTGTCCTTTCTCACTTCAGGAATCAGAAGTGTCCTAGGAGTAAGAGGCCAAGGTAAAAGCTGGGGCAGTAAACAGAGAATGAAAATACTCTGCTTCTCTTAAGTCAATGGTGTTGTGCCATTGCCTTTGAGAATCTCTGTGTTCCAAGGGCTAGTATGGATCTGACCCCTTTTCTCCCTCACTTCCCACCCTATTATTATTTCTAAAGCCTATACAGAGACACTGGAAAACAAGGATGATGACAAGGGATGAGTACAGAAGACAGCTCCAGCAAGAAAACAATAGGGTTTGCACATCTGATTATATTCTATTACACTCAGAAAACAGGAAAATGTGGCTTTTTAGAAGAAATGCAGAATATATTATTACTGTCATCTACAGAAGGAAAACCATGAAGAAATGACCAGTTGCTCAAGGTTGCCTCAGTGGTGTTCCTGGTCTGCAATCACTACTAATCTTTCATACAGAAAGCAGGCAATGAAGCTGAAGGGACAAAAGACTTTAAGAAAAAAACCCAACAATATCCTTATTCTTTTGACTGAGGAACCCTTTCTTACTGTATATTTCTTTTTTATTGCTCTTGGCAAGGCTTTTTATGCAAGTAAGTGCCCTACAGCCTACTGTCATATGCTGTATATGAGACAACCTCTCAAGTGTGTACAGAAAACTTCAGCTGATGTAGGATTTGGCAACTTGCTTGTTAAGTGGCACTTTAGTTCATGAGCATATTAAATCCATGATGCATAATCTGCTTGGGCAGCCTGCTAGTTTTAAGATGTTAGTCTAGACCTATAAAGCCCTAAATGTCTTGGGACCTGTTTATCCAGGCATTGAGCTTTTCTGGAGGTTTTCTGATGAAACAAAAGTTATAATCAGAAAATTTCAGTCACTAAATTGGAAACACTGCATTCAAAATCTCTTGCAGCCAACAAACTTTCTTTAGATCCAAGACAGGATCCCAAAGAAGTTTACCTACATCCATTGTAACGGAGGACTCAGGAAGTATATGGTCTTCAGCCCTAAGACTGACTCTGTGGGAAGCTGTGGGGCTGCACCATGGTGAGGCAAATCAGAGAACAAAACCACAGATCCTAAAAAGCTGAGAGCTCTCAGAGCCCAAAATGCACTGCAGACAACCCAGAGAGCCCAATCCTGAGTGCAAGTGCCAAAAATCAGTCACAAATTTCAGAAAAGAAAAATTCATTTGTACTCAGATGTTCACTTCAACATCAATTTTCTGCAGAGGTATTAGGATGGTATTTCCTGGGTAGTTTCCGAGTCGTGCCACAGAATATTGGGTGTGTTTGTGAAAGCTCTGTCACTCCTCACTCCCTGCAACTTCAGGGTTTTGCATGTCTGGAACAATCTTATTTTTTTCCGGTGTTTCATTAGCAGCCCCTTTCTGAGAAATGCCAGGTGGCACCATGCCCAGAATCGCTTGCCAGCTAATCTCAGAGGATTGGGCATCATGCCATTTGAATTAAAAGAGCTCAGCTCTAACTCACTGATAACATTTAGGAATCAAACCAATAAAATGGGAGAACAAACTGAATACAAATAACCTCTGAATGCACACAGATGATAGCTTTTAACTGAAAATGTATACAGTTGTGGAGAAAAAAAAAACAAAACAAAAAACAAAACAACAAAAACAACAAAACCAGTAGAGGTCTTTTTTCCAAAACTTAAACCAGGGTTCAAGTGAGAAAAATCAGCTATGATTGCATTAGTTTCTGAAAACAGCAAAAAGAAAAAGAAGGAATTTGCACATTTAAGTACAGAGTTAACGTCACAGGGTTCCCTGCAACAGGGAGCTCAAACTTTAGGCAAGCTGTGCTATGCCAATCACCCCATGAAGTGCAGAGGAGAAAGAGGAAGAAAAGAATTTGCATTTGAAGGGAACAATGGAATTTCCCCCTCAATCCCTTCATTCTGGCATTTTGACATGTCCTTCCTAAAATAAGGCCGACATTTAATTTATGAAGACCAATAAAATCATAAATAGCCAGTTAAAAAGTCTGCATAATCCTAATGTTGTCCACATCAACAGTAAAACATGGGATACTCCAGCATGTGCACGTAGACGAGCAGGCAAGAACACAGACTAAAGATTCTGTAAATTATAAACTATTTTTCTATCACGAGTTTTTAAGTTTTACAGGCTAGAAATTCCCACGTACATCCCACCCCAAAGGAGGGGTAAGGGAAGGAAAAACATAAGGCTAATAAGGATGTGACTATTAGGAAATAAAACAATTCAAAACCATTTCCTATAACACAGTTACATAAAAATATGGGAGGCAACTTTGGCTTTCTCTGACTGCTGTCTTTATAAAGCATAACTGTTACTTACATCTTTGTCCTCTATTCTTTCAGAGACCACGAGTCAGTACAGGACAGCTCTTTTTCCTTTCACTTCATCATACATGTCTTGGAGGGTCAGATAGCACTGGTCTTGTAGTATTTTACAGCTAATTAACAGAGATAACAGCTAATCAAATTAAATAAATCATACAGAGAAAACTGTCCTTTTCCTGTGGCATAACAACATCCAGGAAATTTTTATAGGAGAAACAACTGAGACAGGCATTGGCAGGTCTCTCTCCATCTTACAAGCAAAGATAAAGCCGTTTTAACTTTGGTTGGAACAATCCCCCAACAGTTTGGGTGGATGAAGGCCTGCAAAAGTCGCTTGTTTTTCTGGCTCTGTTTGCAAACATGGACATCAGCCACGAGCAGACACTTCAGCACCCTCCACACAAAGGCAGATATTTCCACAACCTTGTGTGAAACGCCTGCCCTCTCCCTGTCTTTGCCCTTCGTGTGCCCCGCTGCCTGCGGGGGGCTGCAGGGACCCGCTCATCTTGTGCTCCCAAGGGAGGAGGGGAAGCCAAGTGTCCACTGGGGCTGTGACAGTGAAAAAGGAGCTCACACTCAGGCAACTCTGCCCCTACCCAGTACGCTGCATTCAGTGTCTGCCCTGAGCAGCCCTCGCCACTCCATGAGACCCCAGCTCCACAAGCCTTGCCTCGAGGTGCCCACACCAGCTGGCATTGACGGAGCAGAGATGTAACGCACGGCTTGCTGCTAGCACCCATCGCTGGCTCCTGCCATCCACGGGTTCTCCTGCAGACACAGCCTGATAGCCCAGGCCAGTGGAGCACAGGGGAGCCTAGAAATTAACCCTTCAGCACTCCTTGTCTTTTCTCCTGGCATGGCTTGCAGAAATGACCACATTAGAAAGAAGTAAAAAAGCAGATCACTATTGAAACACTGAATTTAATCTGTAATACCTTAATTACAAAACACACATTTCTTCCAGTGAGAATCACATCTGACTTGCTACTGATCCAGGCAGAGATTCAGAGGAAAAAGGACTAGATTGTGAGGTGCTGTCCATAAAAATGTCTACTACTGAATTTGGTAGCTACTAATCATTCTGGGGTGCTTCATCAATCCTCAGCAAAGCTTGCTCATGACAAGACATGCAACAAAGCAAGAACAGAACCAAACCCTGCTCTGATGATAGTAGAGCAGATTGAACCTAGAAATTAATGAAGGACAAGAAATGGAATTACAGATGACATTCGTACAAGGTCACTTCCACAGCACAGCAGTGTGTTTTCATACAGATCTTTGAGCTGCTGTGGGGCTGGATTAGTTACAGTGCTCACACTGACAAAGTCAGATTTTTAAATGATTCCATTCATCCCATTTCTTTCAAGGACATTAACATACCTTACAGAAGTCCTCAAGACATCAAATGCTATGGATAGCCAGAAACTACCCAGGTTTATCCTTTGTGTTATATCACCTCCATCGTCAATACTACACAGTCATGTAAGATGAATTTGCAAGAAACATACACACACATACAAACACATACATATAATCAAAGAATATTGTCCCATTTGCACCTTGTTTTAGTCACACTTTCGATCATAATACACTGTTGTTTACCTCTACCAATAATATGACTGGTAATTTATCAAATACCTGAATACCAAAAGAGACATTTCACTGAAAAATTACACGCCCTGAAAGATGTAAAGCAATACTGACCACACCTGCTTTTGCTTTGGCATGCTGGGCTTCCCCCCCTCATGAACTGTGACAACAGACAGATTATAGTTTATAGATTGTAAGTAAAGCACCCAGGATAAACAAGACCATTAGCTATAAGCAATCAGAAAATCACCTCACTTCAAAATCTCTGACACTAGAAAACAAAATGGGAAAAAAAATGAAAAAAAATCAAAGTTACTGTGAGAAGCAACCCAGGATCTGAACTTCAGATTCAATTACTCCCTAAGCCCTGGATTCGTAGATGAGCCTGAATGTGGCAAACGGGCTCTCTCTAAAGACTGTCAAAACAAATGAGACTTTATTATGTAATTAAAATCAAGCACCGTTTTTCTGTCATTACATCAGAATTTGCGTAAAGAAATCAACATTTCTGAAGCTGGAGCACTCTAGCCATGCAACACGTGCTGTCAGAGGTAGGTTAAATCAGCTGGGAATCCTAAGTGCCTTCAATTTTCCCTAGCAGTTACTTCCTTAGCACTAAACTACAGTGAATCAGTACACTGCCAAGCATATTTCCTTTTCCTTCTCTTTTTGAGATATTGTCCTATGAAAATCCTAACTAAAAGAAATCTTTTGCTGGTGGATGGGAATTACTTCCCAGGCTACAGCCTTCAGAACGTCACTGCACTACCTACCCACCAAAGGCTTCTGCCACAAGAGAAACATGTTTGTTTCTTTTGTTGTGCCTTCTCACGCTTTTGTTTTCTCTCAGACTGGTTTCTGAAGGACATAGCAAAAGACTGTGAACAGATTTGTGTAAGTGCTTTGGCATGGGAATGACTTCACACAGCAGCATTTCCATACCACCAGCAGGACAGTGCTGGTCCAGCAGCACAAACTGATGTCACACCAGTTTGTTCTGTCTGGAGACAAACTGCTCCCCCTCCCTATAGACCAAACCTGCAGAATCCACAGATACAGTTCTGCCTAAATCTGAAGAGATTAAGTGATGGCAAAAATGAACTTCTTTTTTTCACCTACAAGACAAGCACAAAAAAAAAAATCACCAAAAAGCTACAGATATGGAATGCACACATTTGGTTTGTGCTTTCCTCCCTTTTGATAAACTTCTTAGTTTTAGTCAAAAGTAGCCTTCATGACAAGTCCTTGGTTGAAATCCTTGAAACTTTTACTCATTTGGCTCACTTAGATGAAAGCCCAAAACACAAAAACTTTTGTTTTCATGCCATCCCCAGCAAGTGGAACCAAAGCAAAGACTTGACAGCTATTTTGTGTTTGAAATATTGGCTTCAAAGCAACGGGGACAGCACAGTGTGGGTGGGCCTGACACTAGAGCTGTCTTAAAACAAAGAGCCTATATATCAAAAAAAGTTCACAAGAGACAGGATTTACCCGGAAAAAATTACATCCAACACAAATGAAGATGAGGAAGAGGACATGCATGCAACATATGTTCAGGGAAAGCAGGGGGGAAGGGTAATGGTGCAGTTAAAAAAACTAAAAACAAACAACAAAAAGATACTGAAGAATGTTGTATCCACTTGCAGGTGTAACCATTTCAATTGGAAGTATTTTTTAAAGAGCTTTCTGACTGCATTACACTATCAGTGCAGTATCATAAAATGAGAAGAGTTCTAGAGCTAGTAATGGGGCAAAACACTCAAAAAAGCATTTGTATTCAAATGAGACATCCCATGCATCTATATACTGACTTGGAAAAACAAGATCCATAGGGTAAGTGAATAAAAATGTTGATGAGGTAGTTAAACTCTAGATCATTCTTTTCATCTCTATAGTCCATTGCAATGGATTGGGAGTGATTTTGCTGTTTAAGCAATAGGAAGCAGCAAACATTAAAATATCACACCCACAAAATTCTTGTTGGCATGTATTACCAAAATAATAGAAAGCCTAATTTTAAACAGAAGTGAAACAGATGAAGGTTACAGGGGCAAATCATTGCCACAATTGTGCCTGTGCCTGAGTTTGCCAATGGAGTTTATGACAGGTGAATATTTTGATTGCAGCATCCGTTTAGAACATTTGACAGGCTTCCAGGCACTGGGAGCTGTAAGTTCTGAGAGCCTAGATTTTCTCCTTTTACTGTTCCAGCTGCTGAAGCCAGTGTGTTCACACACAGCAGCAGTGTCTTCCTATGCCTGTCCCAACAAAAAGGCTATCAGGAAGTAAATCAACGTGGGCTCATTTGTGTCCCTCCCTCCTGGGACTGCATGTAACAATACAACACAGCTGGACACAGCCACCTCACCTCTGAAAGATCCACTTTGCTAATGAAAACTGATGAAAATGTCACCTGCTGTTTTGGAAAGGCCACCACGGTGTCACAGTACACACACTGTGCTTGAAAATGGCATTTCATCAAATCTCAGAGGTAAGCTGATTCACCTTTGAGACACATGCATTGCAGATTTGAGAACTGTAACAACACACACCCGTGTAATGCTGAAATCAGTACCCTGACACCTCCTCCTTGGAAAAGACAGCGCTCTGGGTTACGCTGCAATATGTCAAACAACATTAGGAGCCTCTCCCTGGAGTCCTGATGACCCACACCACACATACCCACCACTCTCAACCTAACGGCCTAACAGAGCTGTGGTTTTTTGGGCCAGCAATAAAGAATATCATCATCAGGGGCAGAAGCATTAGTTTAAAGCAAATCAGTATACCTTTGTATTGTAAATCTCTTCTTTCTCTCACAAACACATGGACAGAAACCTGCTATTCACCAGCTGTTCAACAAAATTATTTCTGTGTAGAAGCTGGGACCCTTCAACTAAGAATAACAATTTACTGGGGGACAGAGGGATCTCCTTGATACCTAGAGAGAAAGGACATCCATAGCTCCATTTGCTCCCAAAAGGGCACTTCACTTCAGGGGCCCCCACACAGATGAAAGCTGCAAGTCTTTCTTGCAAACCTCTCTTTTTTTTGTTTTTCCCCCTTGCCAACTATGATGACTCCATAGTCACTGATAACAAAAGCAGATGTTTACAGCCACATGGGAGGCTTCCCTGTATACGGTGGCTACTGCATTACACTGCATTAATCACTCCATGACATCTACCATATGTATCACATTGATTAGTAGGCATTTTAAATCCCATTGACAGTGGTGGGATTAGACGTGCGCAAATATTAAAATGTAGACTCCTTCCCCATATGGTGATCATAAAAATGATTCTCTAAAACACTGTTTTTTTTCAAGATCCTCATTTCCCCATATGAGAAGCGTGTGGATGTTTATATATCTTGCTGAGAAACAAAAATTAGGTTTTCTTAGCACTTAATGCAATTGCAAGATCTATGATGAAGCCTTCACACTGTCTTTTATGTATTTTTTATAGATTTTAGAAAGCAGAATTTTCCTTCTATTTTGCATATTTTTGGAGACAGTGCAACTATATCTGTCATTCAACACCACTGACAACCTTGGTAGATTTCTCTACTGATATATCTAGAAAAGGTTCTGAAAGAAGAAACAAATATCCTTAAAATGACTCACTGATATGTTCAGATCATTGCTACCTGGCCCTGGCTGGGGAAACTCGACCTGTGAATTGCTTCCTGCCATCCACTTAGTTTTGTTTGTTTTCCTCTGGTTCAGTACAGATTATTGGTCTGATTCACTGACTGCCTTTCATCTGACACCAAACCTCTCCATTCCGACCATCAGTTTTGCTTTCATCTCTGCTGAAACCAGTGCTGGAGCATCTGATCTTCTATCAGCTCCATCCCTAATCATTATTACAACTAAGACCTGCTAGTGCCAGTATAAATGTTAGGTCATTGGAAAATTATGGGTACAATTTACAGACTAAGCATTTCCCTGAAATTGCAAGTACAGCTGTAAATTAGTAACTCACACAAACATCAGTGCATTAAATGGAACGGAATTACTCATTAGCTGAGACCAAGACATCCTCAATAAACTTGTATTAGACATCCATGCACAGCAGAATCTGATTATCCTATGCTGATGGAGGCACAGATTTCATCCGTCAGATGAGGATGGATATAACACGTGAAACTTTTCTGGTGATGTAATTTACAAAGAAGACTTGGTGTATGATGTTGTCTGGGATCTGGCATTGTTACAACAAAATCTCGAGGAGATGACTTCCAAGAAAATACATTTTATAAACATCACCTATTACTGCAAGCTCTGTGGTGCTGAATTCCAATTGCACATTCATTTCCTATGCCAAGCAGAAATGTGAAATCTTGTATTATTATCTGAATATAACTTCAGGGGATGCTGGGATTCAGCTGTTGTAACTAACGAAGCCCATTTTTAGCGTTCATTTACTGTCATAATGGGAACAAGCTGCTTTCTTTACAAGGCTGATTTCATGCTCAGCATGGCCTACCATAGTATATTCATGAGGAACAATAAAAGTAGGTAAAATTATCAGATAAAATCCCTGATCTTTCATACAAATAACTAAGGTGTTACAAAATCAGATAAAAAAGCATTTTTTTTAATGAAACACTAGGTAACAGACTAGACAGCCTGGTCCCTTTTTGCTGTACTGCAGAATGCACAGCCTGCTGGGTCTCCTGCCCGTCTGCCTTGGGATCCAAGCTCTACTGTGAGAGAGAAACAGGACAGTTCCAGCTCAGCCACCCCTATAGATTGGGGTGTTTGGGATCTGTGTGTTGGCAGGGCTCCAGGATGCTCTGCAGCACACTGGGGATCTGGTAAGAACAAACACATGTTATATCTCAAAATGCCCCTGGCACAGGATAACAGATAACACGCAGGGGCATCTCTCCACCTTCTTTGCCTGCCCTCCCCTGCCCTCCCCAGCCCAAATGGATAAGAAAAGGCAACTTTGCAAATAACTATGTATAGGGATAACTTTTTCTTGGCAGGCTTCCTCAGAAGAAGTGAGCTCTTTTTAAGGATAATGGTGAACGATCTTAGGAGCAACTCAAGCTTTTTGGTAGGCTGATTCACAGGCACTGAGTGCCCTTAAACTGACAAGCAGCATCAAAGGTCTGTCTCCTCCAGCACCTCCTTCTCTTCATGTCATGCAAAGAACTGTTGGGGCTACAAACTCAATATTGTGTTTCTTATCATCTTACGGGTAGTAAATTTAAGCTCAACTCCCTAGACAGCACTCCTTGTGCTGGAAAGATGGGAGAATAGAGCATTTACATTCGGGAGTGTTTTTCTCCATTCTGGCGCAAGTTGTGCTTCGCATGACAAAACAACACTGCATGAAAGACAGCAGCTGTGGCTGTGCCAACTCTCAAGCATGCCTGTGAACTCTGGATAAGTTTTAATTTCACACTAAAGAGCTTGTTAAGTCTCATTGGGACCTTCCTATTAAGTATTCCAACTGATAGATTCTGCCAGCTGCAAACTAATCCCATCGAGGTAGGCCCTTGCTGCAGCTCTCGAGTGATAGAAGATGCATCTGGCTGCATGCACACATTTCTCCTATCAGCTACTGCTTCACTAGCTCTTAGATCTATACCATAAGCATCCTCACAGTCCTTTCTCCTCGACCAGAGTTAATTACAAAGAAAGTGATCTGGGAGGTGAAGAACTGACGTACACTTGGACAACCCCAACACAATGATACTCCTTGCAAGCAGGCTTATGCCTTGACTACTAAATTCCTCAGCACCTGCAATTGTTAGTGAACCCCCAAAGCAAAAAATACCATTTCTGTGCAAAGATTAAGTATTAGTCTTTGCCTAGCTATTTTTTGATTATTTTCTCATATTTTAAATGGGCAGAATAGGATTTTCATACTTAAAAGAAATTCAGATATGGCTTTGGAGAAGGCTACTTTAAGTTGTTTCATGATAGATTTATCTGGCAGCACGAGTCAAACATAAATAGATTTCCTAATGCATGCAGGGTGGCACCAAACATTTGTTACATTCAGAACAGATTAGTTTTACTTTAAAAGGAGCAGAGGCAAAGCCAACACATCACACACAACTACATAAAATGCCAATCTCCAGCCCAAGGGGCATGAAACTTGCTGCTGTGCACCTCTTACACCTGGGTTTTCAAATAGTTGGGTAGTGGAGCCAAATGTCTTCACAAATTTTGTTGCACTTGGAACTTTACTTAGCTGCATGGCCAGCAATTTGCTTGCTGTTCAGACCCTCATCAGAGACCTGAATGGCATCTTGCTTTATTACTCAGCAGATTTTAGACTTTAAAATAATTTTAGAGTAGCAAGGGGGGTGCAGGGGGAGTTGTCAAGACGCTTTAGCTCCGATGGCTATGATCTAGGATTTCAATCTCCTTTTGAAACAGCATGATTCCCACACAAGTCCAGCATGAGAAGTCGAGCTCTGTTGTTCAGTGGCACCACTCCTTCCCTAGCAGCAGACACTTGGAAACGGCAGAAGGTGCAAAACCCAACTGACTCTAAGTTCTCCAAAACATTAGAAAAACACGAATCTGAAGCTCGCAGCTGCATTTTATCAGATTTATCCATATAAATAGACCAAACCCAAAGTGGATCCAGACCTGAACTTTTCACCTTGTGTCCCTCTGTGACGAAAATGTATTTCATTTTATTACTCAGACTAGAAATTCTTTAAAGACTTATATTGTATTTCTAGCTAAGGAATGATGCTCTCACCAAAACCCTACTGTGCTATGGTGCCTAAAATAGTTAGCTCACTAATACTGTCCAGGTTTGGAGGTTACATTCTGAACAACATTTTGACTGAATAAGGATTTTTTAATAATCTTTTCAGTTTTCTCCCATCATTTACCTTCTTGGAGCATAAGCACTCTGAGCCTGGACTGGTTACAAATATCAGTGAAGAGAACACTGCTCTCCTGTGGGCACTACCAGAACACCATTAAGAGAGGAAGAGATGTTCAAGAGGATATCACAAGTCTTTTGTCTGGTCTTCAGGGTATCATATACCTTGGAATGTCTCATTAACTCTTGGATAAATGTCTCCCATAATGCATAATAAAATTACTGAAGACTGATCAACTACCCTTCTTTATCAAGCCCTGTCCTTCATCAAAACCAGACATGTTCACAGTGATTCTGAGGTGTTTCTTTCCCCAAACTTAAACCTGAAACACCCCCCTTCCAAATTGGGAAATTGCGAAATTTCAGACACCGTTAAAAATAAAAAAGTATGAATCACATGCAAATCACATGCACTAAACGAACATTATTAGTATGTAGGTTTTGGGGGGATTTTAGACCTCAGAAGTTGGAAGTTTGGGTGTAATTAACACATTTTTCTGGAGCCAACTCTCCTTTAGTTGTCCTAGTGTGAAATGAGGGAGATGCTGATTTTCTTGTTAAAGAACAAGTACGGATAACGTTACTGCTTTCCAAGTTCTATCTCAGGGAGTAAAGCTCAGACAGCTTTGAGTTGCAGTCACCACTGCATTCAGTGTCAAGGTAACAAGAAAAGACAGCAATACCTGATGCCTAAGCTACTGCATCCCACTTGACTGAAGCCAGCCTGCGCAGGGCAACACAGGGATCTCCAAGCTGGTAACACAATCCGGTTAGTTTCCTTATAATAAACCCAAGGTGATTTTACTGGGTTTTGCAATAAATATTTATAGGCAGTAGTCAGCTTTTTAGACTTATTCAGATACCTAAATAAGTTCAAAGCATCTCCAGGCAACCTGCAAATTCTGAGGGACCTACCTCCTTGACAACTGAAAGGGGCAGGTAGCTCAACACAAAGGTACTGCGAACAAAAAGCAGCACCAGAGCTTGCTATAGCCACAACTGGCTACTGTGCTAGTGTTGTGGAAACAGATGATTAAGCTTCACAAAAAGCAACAGTCTTGACTCGTAGGAGATGATTGAAGCAGACTGCTTTTAAATGAAGTGAGAGCTTTCTAGATCAGTTCTGGAGAGCATCCGCTGCGCCACTCATTCACTTGTTCACTGTTGATTTTTTTCCTCTGCTTAAATTCATTACTAGCTTATTTTTCTTGCTTTGGTAGTGATGGGAGTCAATCCTACCACAAGACAGTTTTTATTTATTACTAACCTTACAACTCTTGACAGCAGTAAACTTATGTTTGTGTAAAACACACTTAAAAATAAACAGTGTTCTGCTCTACAACCATATAAAAATAGATGAAGCCTAACATATGAAAAAGAATAAGCAAGTCCTCAAATGAGGTGCTGTGTGTATCTACAAGGTACAATCACTGGAAAAGAAAAAGTGTAAAGGAATTAATTTTTCCATCAATTAATAAAACCAATTCAGATTTCCCAATTTCTTAAATTACTTGAGATATATACCCCCACCCCTCTTTACCAAGGCTGCAGTGCTGCAGCATGTCCCCCAAACAGCTTCTAACAGCCCCCAAACTTACAGTATCTAGGCAAGAGGTGCAGAACTCAGATGTGCAAAACACTGTACTTGGTATGTAAAAAGAAGATTCCTGATCCTTGATCGAACCCTGTTGCAAACTAAATTAAGAGCAACACTGGCTACACTGCTGTGCAGGATGCTCACAGGTATGAGTTTGGAGAACCTACTCTCATGTTAGTCCATGAATAAGCAACACAAAGAACATTGGATTAAAACAACTCCAACATAAGCCTGGGTTTATATAAATTACAAGATGACTTTAAGATGGCTACCTGCACTGAGAGACAAGAAACCAGAGCTCAGTCCTTCACAGAAGTCTCTCTTGCATTTGTTCCCGTGCTGCTGCAGATGCAAAAGCAACAGATCCGGCTGAAGGGCAAAGGAAAACATGGGAGCAGCAGATCTCCATTTCTGCTAAGCAGAGAGGAGTGGATTCTCATAACAACAGATCAGCTGCGCCAACCAAGAGCTCCTCTCATCATCACCGTGGCATCATCTGTCCCTGGTGGAAATCTGGAACTACATTAATTACAAAGTGCCATGTTTTCAGTTTGCCATACCTGCTAAGAGTAATCAAGGTGCAACATGCTTCTACACCCAACTCAGCAAAAAAAAGTATGAAGTTACAGAATCAAAAATAATTTAGGCTGCAAAACAGAAGTCAAGGACATCTACTCCAACCACCCACTCAAAGAAAGGCTTTGAAAACCTAGGTATGAGCTAGCTGCTGCACTGCATGCAATAAAACTAGAAAACGTCAAGACATCCAATTCCAGCATTCCCTTTAGTGGGACCATAGTTGGCTACATCTAGTTGTGAAATTTCCATTGTCCTAAAGAGAACTATCAGATCCACTTTCTTCCACTGATTGGTTCTCAAATGCAAGGCACATATCATTTGAATGGCTGTTTTTTCTAACCAAAGACATCCATTACACCCAAGAATCTGCAGCTGTTAAAATTGCTTAGGCTCCTACACTGAAATAGCTGTCTGGCTACTCAGAAGCAAAGGGTGAGACTTTACAGGGTGGTTAAAGGGAGCCCAAATTTAAACATGAGACATAAAAAAATACATACACTTGGGCTGAAAGAGAGAGCTGACCAGAAAGGAATTAGAAATAAATTTTTGCAAATTAGATAATTAATGTAGACAGTGATCAAATTATGGGTGAAAAAAAAAAGAAGAAAAAGAGCAAAATATCATTAATGATAGTACTTTTCTTGTTTCCAGGCTTTGAAAGCAATTAAATAAATACTAAAAGACAAGGGTGCTTTAGAGATAAATGACTTTTATCCCATCTCTCTGTCTCTCTCACTGCATGAGTTTAAAATGGCAGTGCTTCTTAGTACTATGTATAAAAGGTAGGGACTTGAGGGACTTGCTCACATTGCTATGTCAAGTGAGTATCTCCAGCAGTTTGCAAAGTTTATTCAATTCACATTTGAAGTTCTCCATGCAGGCCTTCTGAAAGCACGCAATGTGTGAGCAAATGGCAGAACAAGTGATATAAGCCTACTTTTACCAAGAAACAATGGATAGCTCCCGTTTGTTCCAAGAGGTTGTATGTCGCCATGAATATTTGGTTGCTTTACTGCTCTGCCTATCCTGATCTGTTTAAAATGCTTTTTTTTTTGCTTTAAAGTTTTCCTCTCTGTGTCCTCTAAGAGTATTTGAGTTCTGCCTGAGCCTTGGTAGTTATTTCATTACTGTACTGCCAATTACTGCATTAAGCATACAGATTTTTGGATCTTTACAGAAGTGAATCTATATCCCTTGCTTATTACACTAACCAGACTTTGTGATTTCCCATTACAGCTGCTTTCCTAAGGTATCCCTCAGTTAAACTGGGTAATTACACTAATTCTGTACTCTCCCACAACCTAGCCTTATTTGCTGATGTCTTTCTCACCCTTCAAGTGTTTGTTCTACTGACAGCAGCAGACCTTCAGCCAACGTCTGCTTTGCCACAGGGAATATATCCTGGCATGAAGGGCTGGGGGTCACTTCCAGCCAGGGGTGACATGGGTTGGAACCAAAACAAAAATGCCCACGTCTATCTGTTCTGCTTATGGACCCTGTGGTCTCCAGCCATAAGGGCAGGATACTTCACACATAAACCCAAAATGCCAATTGTGCAATTCCTTACAGAAAATAAGCCTCTGGCCACTCAGATTTAGCCCCATCAAACAGCTGCCAGTGCAGCAAAAATAACCCAGTGCTCCTGCAGAGCATGAAACAGTGAATGTTATCACATCACATTGGAACCTCAGCACCATCAGATGAAGAGAAACCACAAATACTTCAGCAACACCTTTGGTGAAAGCATACCTTCAGCCATAATTAAGCACTGAAACAGAATGCTGCTATTTAGGTATTGTTTAAAATGTCATGCATTTAAAACGCCCACTTTTGAAAGGTCTCCTAGGGGCATACGAGGAGATCAAGTGTCTCACAATGAGGCTGCAGTTAGGACAGACTAAAGAAGAAATGTGACTGAAGTTGGATTTTTATACATAACCATGAGTCACATCATGCAGCTGATACTTCCCCTTCTCAGTGAGGAAGGAGTTCATTTAACTGAGAGTAACCTACAAAGAAAATTTCTGATTCCTCTGAGAAACTCTCTGGGTAGGCATGTCTGGATCCATGTTAAAGGTTAAAAAAATACTCTGAAGTCATGCTGAAGTAAAACATTGGAGTTTAGAAACTTGCAAATATCATGACCTCTTACATCTATGACATCTTTTCTATGTAAGCAGTTAAGACTTAACGTCATCAAATAAGTATCTCACATCAGAACTTATCCATAATCAAGCTCTTACAAACTGATATGTACCTGTTATGTACCACTTTCAGATCAAACCACTATTTAAACTCCATTGATGAAGATTTGTCTCTGAAATTCTCATGTTTTCTGAGAATCTGAAATCCTTCAAAGGAATTTTTTTTTATTCAGACAGATAAATAAAATATTCTGGTAAATGAGTAATCAAGATTAACGTACAATGGCTTACCATGACAACACTTTGATTCCAGTACTTAACGTAAAGTAATAATTATTGCCATATTACTGCCATAAATGCAACACAATTTGGGATTACAGCTTTCTCAACTTGGAAATTTCTTGTGCACACTCAACTGTTGAAGCCATTTAATACAGTTTCTAATCCTGCATAAAATCCTATAACTACAGAAGCCTTTTCCTGTAGTTGAACTCTCTATCCAGTACAACTGAATTATTTCAACTTCTCCCACCCTGTCCCGAATCCCTTCAGCTTCTACAGCAATGATGCATAAATATGCAGTTAATACAGAGACATTAGAATCGATTTTGAAAAATGTCTTCCAAAGCCTCAGCAATTAGAGCAACAATTCAGATTAAAAGGTGTAGCTCCCAAAACCCAAGTTTTCACAAATGTTTAAACTTCCTCTCTGCCCCAATTCTTCCCGTGGAAGCCAGAGAGACCCTGCTGCAGTGTGGGCATCGTATAGTTGGGGAGCTAAACTTCACCTCCTTAGCAAGCTGTGAACACCACACAGAAACTTCAGGTGGTTCAGCTCTTGTCAACAATGCCGGGGCACCCATCGCAGCTGCCCTTGCATTTCTGCTGGTATTTGAGTGCCTGTGTGTACACGAGCAAGGCTGAGTGCAGTTTTCACGCCTGAAGCTCTGCTAATGCCGGCCAGCATTCGGCACACACCCCTAATGACATATTTTTAGGACTGTTGAGAGCCTTAGTGCACCCCTGCTCTCCTCTGCTAGCCATAACATGGTACCACAAATAGCTTAGCAGTTGGCAGTGCTTTCTATGTCTCATTTTCTATGTCTCTCTAAACTCAAAAAGTTACTTCTGATCACAGACCAGGCTTTTCTAAACGTACTACTCTGTCCAAACAGGCAAAATATATTGTGGGTGTAATGCTATCTTTTTGGGCAAATATCCTAGACAGAATTTAACTTTTGTTTTTATTTTTTAATAGTTTGATCTAGAATTGCAGCCTGAAGACTCAATATGAAATTGCAGCAAACATTTTTGTGTTACTTTTTTAATCTTGGCTTATTCTATATTGTTTAGAGAAATTCCACAGCAGCAGGGCTAAGCATAACAATTGTTCTCATCACCTTTTAAGCTCCAAGAGTTATCTGTTGCATCAGATCCAGTTTTTACTTATAGTCCTCTCTACAATCACCTCGTATCTGTTAGTGGCCTTAGGTTTGAAATACGGTCTGAAATCCCACTCAGATGCAAGGGACTGACTGAAAAAATACTGGGAAACTACCCAGGCACAAAACTGTACTGGAAGGTAATCATTCTTCCCCTTACTCCTGACTTGTTCCTTTCAGCCCTCAGTTACACACAACCTTTTGTCTTCTCTATTGCCCGTAGCAGAACAAAACCCATGCACAGTTTAGCTGCCTTCCCTAGAAGAGGGCCTGGGGAAAGCTGCTCCAACAATTGGCTCACTGTTGGGAGAAATCTGTCTTCTGGCCACCATTAAAACATAACATCTGAAAAAGGGCAAAAAGCATCAGCCTGAAACATTCAGGGAAATACATGTCCCAGTAAAGTGGCTAGGTATCTCAAGATATTATCTATGCGATCATATTCCTGTGTTCTCCAGGTATGGAAATAAAAAACAGGCATCTGTCTTATTTAGGAAAATATGAGAATACACTGAAAAGTTTTACCTCAAGGCTATAAATTATGAAAAGAGATTTTGCACAGCCTGGGAAAGGACTTCAAACTGGCAGTGCTTCCTCCAGTGTTGTGAAAACGTGAACACAGCCAAGGCAAGGTCTGAGGGTGGGGGGATTTAGAAAAATACAAGTATTTTCAACTCAACATTCCCACATCTTTTTCAGCTCTGAGATTAACAGTACACTGAGCTAAACTTAATAGAAAAGAACAAGGTGTTGTGTTATCCAGAAGGCCACAGGGTAAAAGAGTTACCTGTGCCAACTCCAGCACAGACCGTGAGGGACCGAGGGGAACAGGCTATTTAACAGATCAAACACGTACCAACCAAATAACCAGTGCAAGTGACAAGAAGTACCCACCTGGTTAGTGCTCTCAGAGCATAGGTCAAGGAAGTCGCAGTGCCCATGGAGCATGAGATGCATACACCAAGGGCCAGCAGTCACCTCTTGAGCTGAAAGCTGGCCACTGAACCCTGCTGCCAGGATGTCCTGGGGAATCCTGATTCCCCCTGACACACAGCATTCAATATCCTGGGGACAAGCACTTCATTCCCTGAGCCAACAAGTCCAGGAATATTACAAGCTACTCTAATTTTCAAACAGATCTTCGTTTATAAATTTCCTATATGCTGACTACATTTTGGCAACAAATGAGTAAAAAGCTCAAACAGGTATAAACATCTTAACCATGTACTTATCAAACTTCTGCTTGTTTCTCTTACATAATAAAAGCAGAATTGACAGTCGACCTGCAGTTTCCAGGATTTACCAAAGTCAAGTGGTATAATAAAAACTGGCTGTAGTCTTCAGGACTGCTTTCAAGAGCCAAGAAGTGACTTAACAGCCAGGGTCAAATCCTGAAAAAGTGATTTAGGATACGGATCATAAATGCTTAAGTGGCAGTATGAAAGAGGTAATTTTTCTTTTCCAAGCCAGTGGCAGAGCGTGCTGATAGGAACTCAGCAGCAGCTGAGTCAGTCCCTGGAGCTGACACCTCTCTCCAGGTGCTACGCACCCCTGCTCCCAGGGCAGCGCTGCACCTGCTGAGCCACACAACATCTACCCACACACCATTGCCCGGGCCCAGCTTGTGGACACCAGCTTTGGGCACGTCTGCAAGGGGAAATGGAGACTCTTGCATTCATGGAACTGTACTGCTTTCAGACAGAAATCTGTCACAAATTCATCGATGCTTTGATTGAGTTGTCAGAGGCAAGAGAAAGGCATGTACATTCAACACCTCCTTTGCTCATAGTAGGCATCCCTGAATTTGGAGCCAGCCCCTGGAATAAGCTCCCACACTTCCTCCTGCTGGACATGAGATCTCCAGTACAATCATGCTGTGCTCCAGAGATATTATCAGGCCCCATGATTTGACTGTACACTTTCCAAACTCACACTCTTGTGCATTCCCGGTTTAGAAAGTGCTTCTTCAGTGACACTACACAGTTGAAACAAACAATAACAGGTTTTTCAAGGAGTTTATCTGAAACATATTTGCATTACATTCTACAGGGCATTATGCAGCACAGATGAAGATAAAACAATCAACAAAGTTTTTTATGCCAGATTAGTAAGGAAGGAGACATGGTACCCACTGCCCTACCCAGAAGCTATATAGGCCACGATACAAGATTCAGGGTGGAGATAGAAAGTCACAATGCAATCAGGGATGAAAAAAAGAAGATACCACACAGAAAAAAAAAGCAGTTTATACAGGTTACTACTATGTGAAAAGTGGAAATGACAAACCAAAAGCCTCGCAAAATACAATACCCAACATTCTAATTTGGGGGGCGTGTTAATTATTTTAACTAACATAATCATAAATAGTTTCAGTTATGCTTTGCCCTTATGATTCAGTTTCACTAAAATGATGTGAACATATAGCCTCAAAGACTATTGAGTAATATACAAATATTCTTAATAACAAGGTTTATAGGTATTCTCTTTTTCTTGTTTGTCTCTAGAGAATTAAGTCAAGGTAGTTTTCAAACAAACACTGAAGAAAGCAAGGAATGTGTCTGAAACTTTTGCACTTCAAAATTCAAGAAAATACGTCCTTCCAAAGTCAAGATATGAATAATGATCCTTAAAAATAGTTGGTACATCTCATCCTTTTCACTCTACACACAAACACACACTCATACACTGGATTGCTGGAGCAGCAGCTAAGAGAGACTTCCCAGACCTTAGCTTGATGCAGAGAACTGGGCTGCTCCATTCCCACAGGAAACGCCAACTTGAGGAGATTGCACATGCAGTTAATTCCAGTTAGCAAATTATTTTCTAACAACATTAACACTTCAAAAAAACTCTTACTCTGAAAAAAAATCAGACAAGGCTGCAATGCATGTAAATACAAGAACCTGAAGATTTTGAGATTGAGAATAAGAAGAGAACCTAAGCTGCATAAAACCCCAGTATTTTGCCAAACAAATATCAATTATAACAATGAAAAAACAGAGAGTATGGGACATATCTGTAATTTCTACCTCTGGAACTCACAAACCACTGGTTTCCAATATTCCTTAGAAAGACTCAACCTACTGACTTACAGCTAGTGTTAAAAAAAAAAAAAATCATTTTACTTCCATGTCAAGTAAGATGAGCACAGATGTTCTGCAAAAGGACCATACAAGGAAGAAAAGAGGTGAAGAACACGTCTGTGTATTTTCTAATTGGGTTTCAGCTATTGTTAAACTAATTTTCTGGCACTTGAATGTTTAAAGAAAAACAATATTTACAGAAAATTGTGGAGAACTGAACTTACTCAAGGAATGCTGCTCATCTTACAAACCAGATTTTAGTTTGTACTGCTAGCATACCCACTGACTTGCAAACAGAACAGGGTGACATCTTGATCTCAACTCAGGTCTTCACCTTACAGAGTGGGAAATTCTCACTTGCAAAGAAAATTAAGCCTAGGTGGATAGTCTTATTTTGGTATGCTCTGCACCTTCAGATTTTTTTCTTTCCACAGTATCCAATAAAATCTTCTACTAAGTACAGGGAGTTTATTTCCTCACCTCCTTTCTCCGCTGTTGCCACACATTAACAGAAATATTATCATTTAATAATACTTCTCTTTAGAGATGAGCATGCTAAAAATCTCTTTTCACTTCTGCACAGTGTTGTCATTTGCTTTGAGACACAGACTCACAGACCTTACTGTGGGACAAAAGCATAACATCAGTGTTTCTTTTATATTTCAACAGCTGATTAAATGCCTCAGATGAAAGTTATGTGAAATTTTAATCAAGACTAACCTGACTTACAGCAGCAGAGCTCATGATGGCACTTGGCCAGGCCACACTTGGCAATTACACCCTCTAAAATCTATTTCAGCCACCAAAAGGAGACGTGGGGCACGAAGCCCCTTGTATGCCACACTTTGCATTACATCTCATGGCTAGG
Organism: Corvus hawaiiensis; assembly: GCF_020740725.1. NCBI lineage: Eukaryota > Metazoa > Chordata > Aves > Passeriformes > Corvidae > Corvus > Corvus hawaiiensis. The sequence continues at coordinate 88,800,015 of NC_063213.1, read as the reverse complement.
TTGCTCAGGGTGATGCTGATGTCTATGCTGACATCAGATACGCATCTGAATACTCATATTTAAGGGTGGCTTCAGCACTGATACTACACAGGAGAACTAAACAAACCCAAACCCTTGTGTGGCCCAGGACTGCAAAGACAGAAACCAGCCTTTTGAGTTGTAACAGGAAGAGGCTGATAACTGCATAGCATTTGGAGGAATGATGGAAAGCAATTGAAGAGAGTCATGGAATACATGAAGAATAATTAGTCTCCATTAGCCAGGCTATTTTCAGTGACAGGATAAGAGGCAAGGGGCACAAATGGAAACAAAGGAGGCTCCATCTGAACATCAGGAAGCTCTGACTGTGACCAAGCACTGGCACAGATTGCCCAGGGAGGCTGTGGAATCCCCATCCCTGGAGATGTTCAAAGGCCATTTGGACAGAATCCTGGAAAACAGGCTCTAGGCATCCCTGCTTAAGCAGGGGGTGAGACCAGGTTGCCTGCAGTGGTCCCTTCCAACCTCAACCATTCTGTAATTCTGTCACTTGCATTTCCCTGTGTATTCTATGTATATCCTTCCAGACACATTGATGGTTAGCTTCCTGCCAAAATTCAGACAATGGTAGATGAAGACTGAGCACTAGAAATGCAGTTACTGAGTATAATTCCAATCTAAAACCTAGACTGTGAATACATGGATGAAAACAGAAGCAAGCACTGATACTTTGGTACAAGGCTTCGTTTCTCAAGCTTGGACTGGGGCCCAAGCCAAAGTGCAAGAGTTAATATAATTCCCTCACAATGTAAAAATTAATGTAATAGACCACAGTTGTGTTCATGTGAAAGAGGATATAAGGCAGACTTTGTGAAACAGAAAAAAAAAAGAGGACCTAAAATGTAGCGAAATTAATACTGTGATTCAGACTAAGGGAACTCCAGCTAAGAACTGGCTGACGCGACCAAGCGGTAAGGGGGGGGGGGGAGACACGAGCAGAGTAATGAGAAATTCTGAAAGTTTGCGTTTACAAGGCTTGCTAAAAGCACACCACAAAACTTGTATAAATGTACACTTACTGCAAAAACCTGGTGCACAAACTATCCTCTTGTGCTGTAAAAGATGCTTGTTGGGCAATTCTATTTCAACCACCAAGAAATACAGGAGAGGAATCACTGGGCCAAAGCCCAGTTTGTTGAAGCAATTACACAGACCTGCAGGGCTCTGCAGCTGAACAGCCACGGTCCATTAATGAAAAGCTGAAGGATCCATCCCCTAAGGTGACCAAAACATAAAAACAATGTCCCAACCAGCCAACACAGCAGTTACCTTAGGAACTTGAAGGATAACACTCTCTCCATTGCAAACCCTGTTGCACACGCTGTATCAGGTAAATTCCTCAAAGGCAGTATGCAGCAATGGGGCTGTGGCTTCAGCGCAGCGAGGCTCCCACCCATGACACACAGCACAGAAGATTACAGAATAACAGAATCATAGAATATGGTGAGTTGGAAGGAACCCATCAGGATCATCGAGTCCAACTCCTGGCCCTGGGCAAGACATGCTGCCCTCTCCTCTAAGGGGGTTAAAGACCAACCCAGGAACAAAAGTTTTCTTGCAAACCTTCTCGGTAGGAGCTGAATGATTTTTGCTGTGTGTATACAATTCTGTGAAGATGAACCACTGGCAAGTCACTACCAAAGCAAGAATTCATGTATAGCCTTGCTGTAAGGTATCTTGAGGGGAGGGGGAACGGAAGGGGAAAGGAAAGCAAAAACCTTAAAGAAACAAAGACTGCAATCACTCAAGGGTTATTCTTTCCAAAAAAAGATTCAAGACCATATTTGTAATGGCAATAAACACTTTAGTTATATGCTTACTGTATTTCAGATTAGCAGATATGTTAGCAGTCTGTCATACAATAGCTTGAGGGGCTGAATAGTTTGCTCAATTCAAGTATCTACTCTGAGACCCACAGGAGAATAAGTAAAACAATTTGAGCCAAGTATTTGTGTAAAATACTTATTTTGCCAGCACCCTAAAGAAAATAAGCAGAAAAATCTCAAGTTGCAACTTAAACATGAACATCTATTACCGTTTCCTTGTGGTCTATAAATCTAATCCTACTGCCCATACGTCAGACTTAGCCATGCCTTCTGCAACTTCTCAAGTGTCCTCTCTTTTAGGAAGTCTTAATCTGTATTAGCTTTTCTTCTTCATGTGAATTTAAGGTGCAAAACTGCACCTTGCTTCCTGAATTTATGTCTTTGAAAGACCTTGCAATGACTTTCAGTTTTCTCCTTTTCCTAAGGTAATACATTAACATAAATCAAACCAAAGAAGTGGTGTGGCAGCTGTTCTGTGATGGATTCTAATGATCAGCAAATTTATCACAAAGCCAAACCCAGAGAAGTTCAGTGAGAGCAATTTCAGAGACAAAAAAGGCCATCATCCCTTCTGAAAGCTCTTGTATTCTGTAGTGTCAAATTACCAAAAGATGAAAATTGGTTTTGATGTTAAAATTGTCCTTGATTTTAATTTTTTTATGCAATTTTGGCCTTTTAAAGGCATTTTTTGTTAAAAGAGATAGGTCTCTCCAATTCCCAAACTGCCACTCAGAAAAATGCTTGAACAGTCCCTTCTGAGGAGCATAAAGAATGCTTTTTTTTTTAAATGGTTAAATCTTCCATCCAGTACTCATCTTTATGAATTTATACATCTTATGCCCATATAAGTGCAAATCTCTAAATTTGAAACATTTGTAAAAATTACACCACAGTCTAGTAATAAAAAACCCAGACTACTTAGCATCATTCTTAGATAAATAAATTAATAATGAAGAAATAACCTATCAATTATGAAAATAGTATCAACATAACCACTTACTGCATCCTTAGCTGTATTCTAAGTCTACAATTAGCTAATAATAAAATTCTTTTTTCCCTTTATTTCCAGGCAATGTTTCCCTGCGGTCAACAAACAGTGCAGAAGGAAGGATTAGAAAGCTATCCCACAGAAAGCAGCATGAATGCTTATTAACCTCAAAAGACTGACTCAGAGGAAACTAAATTCCAAAACTTGACACATCCTACTTCTTGTATCCCAACCAGCTCTGTGGTTTCTACCATGATTTCTCCATGCTCCAGCAAAAACATCAAACTATTTGGAGCCAGATGCAGTTCAGACAGTAATGGAGATCCCAAAACACAGCTTTTCTGAGCCATGCACAGACATCATCGTCCAAGACTGGGCTTACGCAGAGAAGCACAGTTAAATGCAGATGTTATTCTACTGGAGATGCAATAGCTTTGAAGTTTTCCACTTAGTTTAAGAAAGTTGCTACACAGTAAGAATGCTGTCAGAATGTTGTCATATGCAACAGTGACAGAGCTGCTCACAAAACACCCAAAACCACATCATCAAATTTCTCTGCCTGCCCTTTGTCAGCAGGACATGAGGCACCCATCTTTCTGAACATAGGATTGTATCTTCCAATGAATTGAATAATAAGAACAATTAAAATTTTTTTTTCTAGGATACTACAGTGCAAAATCCTGATCTGGTAAGATGTTTTTGAGGCTTCCTGCTTGCTACATCTAAAGCACTAAACCCAGCATATTTTCTCTTAAAAAAACAGGTTAAGTCACATGAACAAAAAGCTTATAAGAAAACAACTAGTGCATCATTTAACAAACACTATTGTGATGGAAGTTGTCAGACTGGAAGTCAATAAATATTCTTTAAACAAAAGTACTTCAAAAGTGCTGAACAACAAAAACCCAGAGAAGATAACTGTATGCTAAAATATATTAATATTCTATCATCTGTTCAGTAGCTACTTGAAAAAAAAAGTCTCAAAACCTTCTAATGATTAAAATAATTTCATATTTCCAAGGAATGAATGGAGAATACATCTTAAACAGATTCAGCTTCCATTATCTCTATAATAGGAGCAGGAAATAGTCAAGAATGGAGTTACAGATGGTTTTTCATGACCATGAACACAGAAAGTTCATCATGTTCTAGAATGTGCCACCATCTTTTGCCTGAAAAATATGCAGTAAAACCTTACAAAGGATGGCTAAACTTAGGAGGTCAAATCATGAAGCAATCACTGGTTTCATGAGATGGCTCATCATGTTAGAAGATTTCCAGCTACATATATAGTGGAATAATGGAATCATACAATGGGACCTTAAAGATTATCCAGTTCCAATCCCCCCCACAATGGGCAGGGGCACTTTCCACCAGACCAGATTGCTCAGAATGCCATCCAGCCTGCCCTTCAACACTTCCAGGGATGGGGCATCTACAACTTCTCTGAGCAGCCTGTTCTACTGCCTCACCACCCTCCCACTAAAGAATTTCTTCCTAACACGTAATCTAAATCTCACCTCTTTTAGTTTAAAACCATTCCCTTCTGCTCTATCACTATCTGCCTGTGTAAAAAGTCACTCTGCTTCCTTTTTATAAGCTCCCTTTAGGTACTGGAAGGCTTCAATGAGGTCTCCCTGAAGCCTTCTCTTCCCCAGGCTGAACAACCCCAGCTCTCAGCCTGTCTTCACAGGAGAGGTGCTCCAGCCCTCTGACTGTCTTGGCGTCCCTCCTCTGGCCTGGCTCCAACAGGTCCCTGTCCTTCCTGTGCTGGGACCCCAGAGCTGGATGCAGAGCTCCAGTGGGGTCTCACCAGAGCAGAGCAGAGGGGCAGAATCCCCTCCCTCTCCCTGCTGCCCACACTGCTTTGGATGCAGCCCAGGACACGTTTGGCTCTCTGGGCTGCCAGTGCCCATTGCTGGGTCATGTCCAGCTCTTCATCCACGAGAACCCCCAAGTCTTTCCTCACAGGGAAGGACTGTCAATGAGTTCTTCCCCCAGTCTGTGCTCATGTCTGGGACTACCCTGATGCAGGTGCAGCACCTTGCCCTCGGACTTGTTGAACCTCATGAGGTTCCTGTGGGCCCACTTCACATGTTTGTCCTGGTCCCTCTGGGTGGCATCCCAGCCTTGTGTTGTGCCAGCTGCCCCGCTCAGCTTCCTTGCTGAGGGTGCACTCAATCCCTCTGTGTCATTGATGAAGATACTGAAGAGCAATGGTCTCAAGACAGAGCCCTGAGGGACAAAACTGATCACCAGCACTGGGTTCAGCCTGGACATAGAGCCATTGACCACAACTGTCCAGCTGTGTCCATCCAGCCAAATCCTTATGCACTAAATAATCCACCCTTTAAATCTATGTCTCTCCAGTCTGGAGATAAGGATGTTGTGTGGGAAATGAAAGATCATCCTCATCCATTTAAGACCAGATTTAAAAGTGAATTCTCCCAAGGATTCTTGAGTTTTGAAGTTCAGCCTTTAGAAAGCTTCTGATATGGTCAGAAATTTCATGTTCATACTAGTAATGACTGCCTTCTTTACAGTAAATATTTACCACAACCTCCCATGGCATCTAAGCCATCCTGTTAACCACAGGCATATGTTACATATTACTATTTGTGGTAACAATCTGTTTGCATTCACAGTCTCTTATTCTGGTTTATCAGTGAACCTCTGTCACACAGTGCATATTCCCATCAGTGGTTTTAGGTTTGTTTTTTTTTTTGTCTTGTCTTTGTTAGCTTGTTTCTTCCAATTTTTTGAAGTTTACAAATAATAAAACCCTCAAACATTCAAAGACATAAAATGATACGTAGAAACAAAACTATGCTATTGTGAAACTTCAAATAAACATCATCTAACAGTTCTGGTCTCAACTTTTATGCTCTCAGGTCCCTGATATTCCAGAAAATAGTTTGTTACAAGTCTCGTATTTTTATCTGCACACACGAATACTTTTTCTTGTTTTTTCAATAAACAGGATAATTTTAAACAGTATTTTTTAAAATTCTAGGAAAAGGAGAAATAATTAACTCAGCACCAGTTTAATGAATCCAATACATCCCTTTTCATCCTTCTAATGAATCGGCAATTCACTGAGGCAAACAGTGCTTACTGTCCTCTTTTCTGTTTTCCCAGAGAGATCTGGCAGAATCAGACTTCTGTTTTGCCATGGTCAGCCACACCTGATTTTTCTCACAGCAAAATCCCTGATGATTGAATTAAGAACTTCTAAATGAAAGCCAACCAGATGATTAAAGCTGCTTCTGTTAAAACAATGAAAAATACTTAATTTGCCTAAATCAGTACCCATGCAACAGCCACAGAGTCCATCAGCAGCTCACACAAAGAGATGAGATGCAGCACCATCTACTTGACTGCAAGCAAGTAGGTATCAGGAGGGTGGGATGGGGCAGTGAGCAGATTTGAGCAAAGGGAGATGGTGATTTAGATAGAACAGGTGTCGACCCTCTGTTTTGCTTCCCTGTTCTGTCAGATGCTTTGCCCTTGAGGGGGGCAAAGAAAGCCAGAAATAAATCCTTCAGCTTAATGGTCACTGCCTGTTCTGCTACTACTGCTTTGAGCATAAAGAACTTGTACTACCATTTGTGCTAAAAGTAAACAAAACAATTTTTTTTTTTGCAATATATTCTCATTTTTCGGTTTAATCAAGTTTTACACATTCCCCCTGTCCTTTTCCAGTTCACAGAGATTGCTTCCCTCAGCTTTTCTAATAGCATTGCTTTTGGAAGCAGCACAAGGTAACCTGGATGCTGTCCTGTTTGGCCTGCTGTGCTCTTGCAGTAAATTTTAAGAAAAAAACACTACATCAGCACAATTTCAGAACTCAGGTTCCTTTGCAAATCACAGGAAGCAAAGAATTTTGCAAGTTGGCAAAGCATCAGTAGGACATCACCATAGTCAGGAGTGCAGCAGTTACAGATCACAGAGAAAACCCTGAGGACATTGAGGGATGCATTTCCAAGGGCATGGGTTTTACCACCACAACCAGATAGTGAGCAGACTTTTTAAATGCTGCTTTCTAATTGAGGGCCAATGGGATTTTTCCACCCTGTCACTCAATATTATAGAGTTAGCAAACATTTTTAATTGATCTATCTGGTTGTTCCCATCCTTCAAATAACCTCTGTTGACCTATCACTCTAGGCTGTACACTGCAAACTTTGTGCCTCTGCGGAGTTCCACATTAAAACACTGCAGGTTTCCTCTGTAAATTAAACAAAAACCTTCTAACTGCACTTTAGGCAATACAGCAACAATACACATGAAGTTTTTTTAGTCAACAACCTTTCAAACCACACAGTTTTTTCTCTCTCAGAAAGTGTTTAAATCTGAAATACCACAGCTCTTCTTAAATCCTGGAAAGCATTCAGCTTCCCTTCACCATCGCAGTTCATTTATCTTGCAAGAAGTTTCCGAGTGCTTGCTACAGAGAAGAAATTTTTAAAAGACACAGAGAGAGACAGGAAATGTCATGGTGCCTGACACTGGGCTCTGGACCTGACTCACCCAGGCTGCACCATGGAGAAGGCTGCACTCAGACCCATACTGGAGCCATCATTTCACAGCTAGAGATGTGAAAGTGTAAACAGAGGCACCACAAAATTATACGCTCATTTTGCTCAGGATTTAACAAGTCTTTCTCCAGAGAACAGTTTTATTTCTTTCTGACCTCCACCACGACATACAGAAATTTTCAAGAAAGCATTTAGATACAAAAGACCTTCTAAGCTAAAGTTATATAGAAAGCAATGAGCACAGACAGACCCTTATATTGATTTTTTTTTTTTTTAAAGTTCTTTCCATATTCACCTTAGTCCCATTTTTGAAAACAGAAATCCTTGCATTGAGTACTTCCTCCCGATCCTCTTCCACAGGGGAAAAAAAAAAGTTTAAAAAAAAAAGAATGCTTTGGGATGTCTGGCATAGTCATGGGTAAGACACAGCTAAGGGGCATTTAGGTACGTAAGACAGAAAAGTGTAAACATTTTTAAAGTGTGAGTTGCTCGCTCTTTCCTCTGAGGCAGAGTGGGAACACAACCTATAACTTCCTGTGGCCTTGCAAGTAAAATGTAAAAAAAGCAAAATATCTGTTAGTGGCCACTAAAAATATCTTCTTTTTTTTTTTTTCAAATGAAGAGAAACCTCCACCTTCTGTGAAACTGAAAGCACTCAACTTCAGCCCTTATCTCAGTCTTCAAAAACCTTCAAAACTCTGGCAACAAAAAAATACAGAACCTTGTATGAATGCAGCCAAGTGAGGAAAATGCATGCAGCTCTAGGGCTTGTGTAACACTGATATGTCTTAAATGTAATAGATTACCACTTAAATTTAAAAGGATTAGAGAAAAACATAGGTAATTAACCAATTTGAGGTGAATGCTCAAAATGCACACATTTGGGTGTGAGAGCCACCAAGGCAGGGGTGGGATTCAGTTTTGAGAGGACTAGCTGCTAGCACTGGGAGGTAATGGAAAAGAAAAACTTATCATCTGAAAGTTAATTGAACTTATTTTCTGCTTTGCTGAGTGAGTTTTTCTTCTATAAACTCATTCTGGACAAATACAGATATTTACATAGGTTCTTGTTTTGCAGCACAATAATAAGAGAAAGTCTTTATGTATGAAAGTTGTTTGGTCACTGATTACAAAATTCTTTTTAAAGTTCTTTTCTTCACTTAGCAGTAATTTCATTTTTCACCATCAAGCCAGCCCCACCATCCTGTGAATTGTAATTCACTCATCACCAAGCAAAGGCAATCTAATCTTTATCTCGTTAGTCAGTACTGGTTCCTCAGCTTCATTTATTATTTGTTCTGTCTGAAATACTTAGACACTGGATAGAATGAGGAATTAATATGGGGAATTTTCACAGATGCATATAAACACTTAATAAGGCCAAGTGACGTGAAGACTATGGACTGGGTCCAGTTAACTGGGGCCAAGACGCTGGCTTCTGCAAACTCTCAGCATGAGTATTTGCTGGATGAAGGCGGTCTGTAACACCTGTGAAACACATTCATTTTCAGAAATCTCCAAGATACTTCAAGCTGCTATGGCCAAAATCTTTTTTCAGCCTGAGTGAAACAAACTGAGTGGTTTCCTGTCCTAGTTCTAGAAAGCCTTTCTTGTAAGCATCTCCTTTCCTCTTGAGACAAAACCAGCACGAGATGAAAACAGCCACAGCTGATGCATCGACAAAGGGGCAGGGGAAGCTAGCATGTCCTCAGGCGCTGACCCCACACCAGCATCCATCTGATGGATCATGGCACTGTGGGGCTGACTGGGGATGAACCCGAGCCACCAAGCCTAGCTTCCTACAAACTCCTTTCCTACTTCCCTCCTTCCCTGTGGTGATGGGCACCATACAGTTTCCAGCAGGGATCCTCAACCAGCTGACAACACGAATGCATGTAACCAACAAAGGGTGAGGAAAGAGCAACAGCACCAGTGCTTTGGTGATTTCTAAAATCACCAAAGAAATTGAGAAGCAGATGGCAGCACTGGAGCATCTCCTTGGCACCCAGTTCTCATGCTTCATGTGGCTGCATTCCATGCATCTGTTGCTGTATGGGAAGGAAAGAAGGCAACTGAGATGGGAACACCTCAGAACATCAGAATTAGTTCTGTCTTTCTAACATTTGTCTTTACATCAAAGGAGGTATGTTTTTGTTAGTTTTCTTGTTGTTTGGTTTTTTTTTTCAGTACAAGGACAAATTTGGCCGATTTGGGCTGGTTCTGAAGCAGGCTACAAAAAGAACTTGGAAGATGGTAGATACCTACTGACAATATGTCTAAGGGCCTCAGAAGGCACATAAATTGGGACACTGAGTTTTGTTAGAGGATTTGGGCAGGGGCAAAAGCCACCTTGAATCAAATTACTTCAAAATTACTGTGACAACAACCCTCAGGAGGAATTACAATTTCTAATGGGGAGGGGAAGAAAATAAAAGGGGGAAAAAAATCTTACTTAGGAGAGGCAAGTTGCACTCAGAACTTGCAAAAATAAACTTTATTTTTTTAGGACCCAAGGTGGGGTGGAAGTGTCTTCTATTCATGTAAGCTAAAGTTGCACAAGATTTTATCTCATACTAGCAGAAAATTAAATCTTCTGAGATTTTATCTTTCAGTAGATAAACCTAATGATAACAGGAACTTGGAAAAAATTATTAAAACATGTCACAAGATTTAGCTGCATTTTAAATGTCATCCTCATTTAGAGTACATGCTTAAATCACCAAAGTAAGACCGGAACCACCCAGCTAGAATTATTTAGAAATGATAATTCAATCAAATTTTCATACTGAATACATAAACTGGTCATTCTAGTGTACAGTGTTGCAAAATCAGCTGATTACTTCAACATGTTTTCTCCTGTTTTAATTGTTACAAGGGTTACTATGCCATTGACTCTGTACTATCATTAGGTTTTCACAACTGAAGGAAATACACTGTGCTATAGCATGCTATAATGCATTAGTATATTATAGAGCATACTATGCTATAGTATAGTTTTGAAACTAGTACGCTCTCGAAAGACATTCTTTACCATCCTCCTTCAAGTCTTGGTTTATGTCAGACAGTTAAAATTTTTATTAAAGCATAAAAATAAATCATAAGAAAATGTTTCTCAGTTCTACAGTAAGAAAATGACTGCAAAAACCGTATAAAAAACAACAGCAAGGAAACAAAGAGCTTTTAATGTTTAACACCCTGTTTGGGCTTGAAAAACTCTCACTGAAGGAGGCAGGGATTGTGCGTCAGCAGCTGAACTTGAGACCGGGTCCAGGAAAAGCCACTGTTCAAGTGTGGAGAAAAAATAAAGAGAGCACAGAAAGAAGATTAACAACTTCTCCAAAAAAAAAACCCATAATAAGCTACACAACAGAATGTCAGTTCCAGAAAAGATAAGAAGCTATTGCTTTTTGGTTACAAGCAAAGCTTAGTCTAAGATTTCAATCTAGCACATAGTTGCAAAAGAGCCATCGAAGGCGAGGGCAGGATATGGGCAAAATGCTTCGCTAAATGAATTTCTAAATGTTTCATGAACAAAGAGGGATTTCAGAAAAACCGAACACTCCACATTTCAAGAGGCTTTTGCATCAAGACACCATGTATAAATAAGATTTTGAAAACTGGATTTAACCTTGAAATTCTGCTAATGGAGTTTCACACACTGACAAGGTGCACTGGCAGGGAATGCACGCAGGCTGCATTCCCCTGGGCATCTCCAACTTTGGCTTCTATGGAAAAGTAAGTACTCATTTAATTGAGTACTCAATTAATTCAGCAGTTATTGCTTTGATTGCTTTTGTTTTCTCAAGTACAAATTTTGACTGGCTAAAAATAAAAATAGTTGTTATCCAGGAAGGAAAGCAGAATATATTAAAACACTTCTCAGGGAATGACATTGTTCCTGTACGGTCTGAAATGAGACCCAGTGAGGGAAGTATTTCATGAATGTTAATCCAGGTCCACCGAGTCTCAGTCCAATCCCACAGGTTTGCATACATCAGTTCCACTAAATTACACTTCTATGCCTGTCTATCTGAGGTAATAACAATGATTTTCTCTTCACCATTACTCTGCTCTGGTGAAAGTGATACTAATTTATGTATGTTTATTTTACATGCAAGTTACTTCTATCATTTGTCTAACAAAATACAAATTAAAAATATTCTGCAAGACATGCCTGCAAACTAAAAGAACAACTTAGTGTAACTTCCACACAAAGCTTGACAAACCACACTAGGAATACTAAAATCAGAGATGCCAAGGCAAGGCTAATTTTCACTCCCCTTTGTTTTTTCTTATTAAAAAAACCTGAGGACATGAGCCTTTAACTTAACTTTCCGGCACTCTTCTAAAGACCATGTGCAAATGGGCTTAATAAATATGATTTCAGACACCTTATTTAATTTTTTTAATACCTGCTGCAACTTGAATGTGGGGTATGTATTTATCCCGGAGCTGTAAGACAGAGTGCACTAATGCCTCATACAATGTGAGGAATGCTGCTGTCTGCATAGTTCATGTATGAATGGGGGGACACCAGTTTCTACCTGGAAAGCAAAATCTGCAGAGCCCATGCCTTGGCATGTATCTAAATGCTTGACCCCGAGACACACTGAAACCTCAGCAAGTACTGGTGCAGTCAACAGTGGCGGTGGTTTCAAGTGCTCCGAATCCAGCGGGCAGCAGTCACTGAACCAGAGCCAGCTCAGCTCTGGTTCTCTTTGAGAAGGCATCCATTTGCTCCGGGCTCTGAGCAGTACCGGAAGAATGAGCTCCAAGAGCCAGTGCCTGTCAACCATGATAACTGAGCTGTTATCTTGAGATACTCTGGTCAGCAGGCATTTTATCTCATCTTTTAGTGGTTGTCCTTTACTTTCAAAATACTCCAGTAACATCTGCTGTAGTATTTAGACATCCTAGAAGTGCTCTGCTTTAAAAAAAACACATTATCTGAATTCTAAAACTTGGAGGAGTCAACTACCTGTTATCCTCTGCAACATGGGTAGAAATGCTGAAAGAAATGACTGAGCAGTAATAACTGGGCAGCAGTGTGGTTGAAACTTTTCTTCAGCTCTGTGTCAAGATTATCGCATATGCTATGAAGTTGGAAGATTAGAACATGAAAATCTAGGATGCAGATGTATGAATTAAACCGTAGCTTTAGGACACCAAGCCAGAAGGTCACCATTTCCAGGTGTGGGACCAGGGCTGTCCTGCAGAGGGGACAGCCTGCAGTGTGCCAGCTGCTGTCAGGCAGGGCAGCAAGCATCTTCTTCTATGAGAGGCCTCAAGGGCTGAGGAGCAGGTTCACTGTGAGAAAATTCAGACTGCCACTGTGAAAGCCACCAACCCAGAAAGCAACTTAAAGCTAACCATCTCCTAATCACACTGCTTTGTCCCTTCAACACTCACAAAACAGGTTGTCTTTTTTACTTCCATGGCACTTCAGGATGCAAGTGAAAGCATGCCTTATTGCCATCGATATAGCCACATCAACGAGTGATTGAGCCCAACCAATTTCTTCTGATGGAAGAAAAGAAATGGAAAAAAGGGATCTGCTGATTCAATAATTGGAACCGGTTATGTTATTTGTTCCAGAAATACCTGAGGGACTTCACTTTTTCAGCTTCATATTCCTTTCACCCATTTTATTTGAATGATACACATTAATACATCTTAAAAAAAAAGAATTCAAAACAGGTATCCACTTGCCATAGTCTGGTGAAAACGAGATTGAAATCAAATTTGTAACTGAAATAAGATGATAGTATTTTTACTATGAATTTTTGATTGAACAGTGGGACTTCATCTCATAATTCCCTATGATGCTGTGCGCAGTTGTTGTCTGCTTGTTTGTTAAGAAGAGAAGTTACATTTTCAAGCATCATTGCTTGCCATCCTGGAAAACCTGTGCATATTTCCTTGAAGGGAAAACACACGGAATTCTCAGGGGCAGCCTCACATAGCACCAAGACTCTAATGCAAAGTATCCTTTTTCAGGAGCAAGTGTAACACGACAAAGCATATTTTGAGAAATAATATTTATGTAGCAGTCTGTTATATTTTAAAATGTTCTGCTACAGGGAAAAAAACCACAACAAAACAACAAACCTCCAACTTTTACCTTGCAATGCAGTGGATATTTCAGCTCCTCAAAGTATCATATGATCTTACTCTCAGACAACCTAACTACTCAGCCTGTCATGATAAACATGGGAGTAATTTACAGGCCAGACTTTAGGTCTAGTTCTACAAAAGCAGTCCCTCAGCAGAGGGATGTCAGACTCATTGACCTGGGCACTGAGTGACAGCCTTCTCCACAAAACAAGAGGAGAAGGGAAAGGGAGAGACCTAGAGAGAAAAAGGTGAAAAATTATGTAATCCAGTATTCATAAATGTTAGTCCTCATTTTCAAAACATACCTACATAAAACTTTTTTATTTTTCCCCTGTGGTTGTATGCAACATTCAGCAGAGAAAAAAATTATGCTGTTACATATTTTGCATGTTTTGAATCTCTAGGAGGATTTGAATAGAAATGCTAGATACTGTAACTATACTCTTTCCAGTTCACATCTCTCATCCTCACACACACAGAAAAGTACTGTAGATGATTAAAGACACTTGCTCATCACAGCCATCCTACCCATCTCCCAGGGAGAAGGGTGCTAGACTCGAGCTCTCCTAACACTTCAGAGGGCACATGAGCTCAGGTATGTTTGTGCAGCTGGAGAGCCTTGGCAGGGGCCAGTGCTGTGCACAAATCTGTGGGCACGGACATGTACTCTGGACAACCAGCAGGTCAAGAGAGTACTGCTTAAAGGATATAGACCCCCCCCAAGTGGGACTTAGCACAGTCAGTCACCTCCAGCCAATTCTGAGCTGTCCACTTCTGCTATCACATCCTCTTCTGCTAAGGGACAGGTAACAGATTTAGCTGAACATGTATTTTCTGGAATAATTTTCAATCAATTTGGTTCCCTGATCCAGCTTATCATGTAGCTGGACAAATATTGCTTGCTGGGAAGAGGAGGAGGACAGAGGCAGACACTGCATTTCTATCAGACTGAAGCAATTCTGGATCCAACCCCATGTTACCAGGATTCAGCTGTGCCTGCAGTTCAAGTGCTGCCAGGCATGCCAACTTTTAACTTCTCTCAGTGAACCAAGGCCATATCCCGTGCTGGGATAGTAGAAATTTGTTTCACGTTACCAAAGACAGCTGTAGGCAAATATTCGATACAAAAAAAAGAGTTATTTTCATAGTATGTGATAGCTAATAAATTATTGTTCAACGGCTACAGCAATTAAGAAAACGATGGGAAGAAAGGGTGGGGAAGATGAGGGCTGCCCACAGTGAGAACACAATAGGTTGTCTTAGAAGTTGCTCTGAGGAAACCACACTGAAACAGTAAACCTCCAACACGGTGAGCAGGATCACTGCTAATGTACAGAGCCGAAGGGCCAAATTAATTCCTTGTGTAACCCCAGTGACTTCAAAGGAGTTAGCTCAGAGATGAGTTTGGCTTAAGGAATTTTGAAATGGACCCTAACCAATTCTCCCTAAGTAGATTTCAGATCTGTGGCTTCTTGTGTTACAAAACTGCCTTGGCTCTGCATGGTTACTGTGTCCTTTATCAGCATTTTTATTCATACAGAATGACTAACAAACTCCAAACCAGTAGCACCAGCGCCACCTGATTAATATCAACCACTCTTCAAAGCATTTGTCTTAACACCAGGGGTTGTTGTTTTTTCAAGCTGGTGGGTCTCAGCACTGATGACTTCATTGTGTGGTCTGTCTGGTCAAATTTGCTGCTGAAATCCAGTCTTTTTGCAGCTGAAGGGTAATATTTTAAGTTAGTCATGAGCAGGGATTGAATGTTAAACTTGACCTCTCCGCCTTTTCCAGTGTGTGTATTTCTGTGCTTCCTCTGCAGCCTCTGGATGCCCATGTGCTGTCTGCTTCTTCTGGCTCCCAGAGAGACAAGATTAATATTGCCTTGTCACGTATCGATAGCCAGCAGCGAAACATAAACAGCCAAAAAGCTGTAATGAGTCCTACTTACCATCTTTATATAAAACAGGATTTATGGTGACAGATCACATTTCCAGCAGCCAAAAGATGTGTAAGGAGGGATTATACAGTCTGTTCTGACTGCTCGTCTCTGCTTCAGCTCTAACTACACTTGCGGGTGGCTTGGACTAAGCGCACCATTTGTACACGTCTCTCTCCTAATTGTTCCAAAAGCAGCATATCTGCCAAAAACCACCTCTGCAGCCAAATTACAACTTTAATACTCGTAAATTCATTCAAGTGTGCTGCACTGTTGAAGCAGTACCAGTAACTCAAGGGGGGAGAAAGGAACTACTCAGCACAGGTAAGGGCATCACTGTTGGGCCCACAGGCATCTATACAGCCCTAACAATATGACCTATGTGGATTTTTTCACGGTCTGAGCAAAACTACATTCAATCCAGAACATCTCTTTCCCTTCAGAAGCTTTGTTGTGACGGTGTGGGTGGCTGAAAGAATTGTTTGAATCTGCTTTTTCTTCCACATTGCTTCTTTCATTGCTATTTTTGTACATCTTACAGGATATTCTGTTTTTCATCAAACAAGGACAGACTTTCAGTCTGCACTGCTAAAGCCTGACCAGCCAAACTTTGGAAGAAAATATATATAAAAAAGTGGTATGAAGGTAAAACCCCTGTTAACAACATCCATGCATGGCTCAATTCCAACTTTTATCATGTGCCTTTTACCACTCTCTTCATATAAACTCATTCAAATTCACAGCAAAAATCAGTGACTATCAGCAGAACAAGTAACAGGGTGCAAAAGGCATACAAAATACTCAGCTTCCATGCTTGAAATGTATGGCAAGTAGGTAGTTTGTGTGGCAAAAGACCTATTTTCTATTTTGTTAACAAATTCATTACATCTGGCTCATTGCTTTCATTAAGTACATCTGGCTGCATTAAGGAAAGCATGACGAATATTTAATACACGATTTTGCTCATCATTTCATAAATAAGTGAAAATCGATTCACAGTGGAAGTCAGAACTGAAACTGAGGAAGACAGGAATTGCCATATTAAATCAGAGTGGAGGCACTAGCGCTTGACAGCTGTACAGCCCAGCTGCTTGAGAGGCAGCTGCAAGACCTCCATCACAGACAGATGTGGGATAGTCAGCCAGCATCCTGAGGCACATCTTGATCTCTAATAGATAAGAAATTGGATTATGAAAGATAATGGTTTACTATATCTTCAAGAACAGTAACCAGACACAGATTTACAGGCAAATGAGGAGGATTCACAGAAAGGGGAGAGCTCTAATCCCATCCCTTTGGTATTTTTGTATGTCCTAAAGCTTAGCAAAAGCATGAAGAAAAGTCAGGCATTTCCTTCCCCCTCCCCTCCAATTCAGATTTAGATGGAGCATAAGAAGAGAAAGCATCCTTGGAATATGAGGATGTCTGGAAACTCACTACAGTTAAGGAGAGAGTACGTACTGCTATCTAACTCAGGGACATATCTGTAGGACCTGTAGAGTTTTCCTCTTCTCTCCACATGCTCTGAAATACTGAAGGAAAATAAAAGGTATCTGAGCACTAAGCTGAAAAAACCATTCTTCCCTTCCTGTCTTGCTAAATCCATTATCTGAAATTATTGTCTACACTACATGCCTGCATAAATAAAAATTAACTGCAATTCTCTCATACCTAACTAGGAAAACACACATGTGCCTCATTTCATGACTTAAGCTAATCATTTATCAGTCGCTGTAGTGCTGTTATCTGCTATCTAAATGACATGGAAAATTACCACTATCAGTGTCCTAATGCTGATATATTATCCCTATCAGGAGCAATTATTTGGTTTCACATGCAGAGTTTCAGTCAGTATCTGGGGTCTATGCCAATAAGCACTCAACATCAAATAAAAGGGCAGTCATGATACAAGCAGACCTTTACCATTTTGTGATAACTATCAGTAAATCTCTAAGAGATTTGTGGCTCTTCTTTAGGACTTTTAGCAGAAGATATTTAGAAAATAGAGTGACAAAAAAAAAAGACTTTCCAAAGTTTATTAATTCCTGGAGAAAGCTGAGGCTTCTCTTTTCAGCTAGGTATCTAATCATTCACCGTCTTAGCAAACAAAATGTACAGTGACGCATTTCAAAACACTGAAGTGCATTAGAGTCTTTTCTAGCGTCCAAAATTAACAAATATACTATCAAAGTAAACCATAATACTGTAAAATAAATAGGAATTTTTATATGATATGCAGACCGAGTTCTTCAATTTAACTAGCTTAACCTTCTGAAATTCCTAAATCAGAGCTATTCAGAGCTGTTTCACTGCAAATTCGCTATCTTCTTTAAGGGGTCCTAGGGGAAAAAGCAAAGTTTGGTTTGACAAAATAAAACTTGACAGCTGTAACTCTGCCTTCAAACATCCCAGGAAATTCACTGAATGGGACTAAATCACAAAAGTTGTTTTGGTTGGTCGCATTTTTTTGTTGGTTGTTGGTTTGTGGTTTTGCACATAAACGTTTTACTACTAACCCTCTCCTCCAAAATAGAGCTGCAAGGCCTCTCTCAGGTCAGCTAAGGGAACTGTTGCTGGTAAAGAAATCTGAATAAGCCAGGTGTGCCATTCATCTGTGAAAAAAGTTCCAGTGATTCAGCATGTTACTGATCTGAATTTTAACTTTTTAGTTAAATAATATTTAGTTAAATTTATTTTGGGAACTCTTAGGATAGGGATGAGCCAAACCCTGTCCCCTTGTTCCCCCAGTCTGGGACCAAGCACCAGAGCAAAAATTAATTCTCATATACAGAGTATTTTATTCAGTCTAGTAAATAAATGGATGAAATCAAGGGAATTCTTGTACTCAAGACACTGAAATAAAGCCTGCTGCAAAATGAATCTTCTTTTTCTCTACCTGAAAGGATTTGCAGGATATCTTCAGCCACCCTAAATACAAAAATGAAACATCCCACTGTTGGCCCCAGTACCAGACTGCAGGAAGGCAATCCAAATGATGCACAAAATGCAAGTCTCAAGAGTGTGCTACTTGTCTTTTATGTATCTGGTCCTCCTGGAGACAAGCACTATGTAATTCTTTCCCCAAGTCTGAAATGCTATCTACGAGTTACATATAGCAATCCGAAGAGATAAAAAATTAATCCCTTTCCTGAGCATGTCATGATTATCATCCTAGATATTTTCATATGTTTAGAAAAGACATTAGTTCTAGAGACTATTCATTGTATCTTAATCATTATCAACCCCCTCCCCTCTGTTCATAAGACAACAATGAAAGAACTTAATGGTTCCTTGAATTAGTAATTAAGGGCTGCATTCCTACCAAGGTCTTCTCCATAACACCATTAAGGCCAGTGTCTCAGTTTTGCATCTCTATTCTGCAGTGCTACATGTTGATGTTTCAGCTCGTAGCATTTACACTGCTAGAAATCATCTGTCAGCTCTCAAAAGAGTCAGATGATCAAATATAGCTCCCTTTATGAACTCATTAACTGCACGTAAACATGGCATTAATAAGCATTTGACAGGCAAGTTTTATTAGTTACTTCCACTGAAGTTACTCACCAGGACCATGAGAGCACTGAATACAAAAAATTGAAAGTTAAGAATTCAGTGACACAAAAGTAGGAGACTCAGAAGTGAGAGACTGACTGGAGGAAGAGAGATAAATTACATATATCTTATATCCCATATGATTTACAAATACATTTTTCTTCCAGCAAAATGGTCCTCCACTCTGGAAAGTTTTACTAATATTAACTTTCCAGAGGCGCATTAGATTTTTACATTGCAAAATACACAACAGTGCTCTAAACTACATGAATGCTCATTTTTGGGTTCCTTCTCATTAATAAAAGACAATAGATTCAACATTATACCAAGCTCTGAGAACACCATAAGGTTAAGATTTAGAGGGTGTTATGGAAACACTTTTATTTGAGGAATCTCTTATCCATGAGCTCAATTTTTCAAGTAACGTATGTCAAAAGACTACAAAGGTAAGGGTGTATGTTTGTGTTATAAACAATGATAGTTTCACTGACCAAGTGATAGGTTCTTCAGTGATACCTAACAAACAGTTCCAGAACTCAGACAAAAGCAGAGTGGCTGCTATTGAAACCTAATTCATATACAGGATTTACCTGAGTGCAATTGCTTCATGTGCTATGAATGCATGTGCTTCTGTGCACACGTACATGCAATTATGTAGGGTGTGGTCTACTCATGCATAGATGTGCATGCACACACAATTCGTTAGGATCATATACAAATCATATGTATTTTACAGTAAAAGAAATTTAAGTGTGTGTGTCTGTGGGGATGCTGGTTTGGTGTTTTTAAAGGCAGTTCGTTGGTTGCTTCTGATTTTTGAACGAGATAGCGGTATATTGCACACAGGCATGACAGGAATACCCAGGAATGAAATACCTCATACAGAATGAACCACATAAAACGCCAGGGAATGCTTTTGCAATAAAAAAAGTAATCTCTAAAAAGTCTGTGTAATATATGCTGAACTTAACCATGCAAACAAAATGAGTTTCCCTATTGGGACATAAACTCTCCCAGCTTCTCAGCTGAAGAGCTTTAATGCAAATATTGTTTCTACTGGAATTTGCCAGCTACTCATTATTTTACTGCTTTTTTTTTTTCCTTAACTGTAAGCATGATGTTTAAGCAGCACAATGGTGATGTAAGAATACTTTATATTCTATGTAAATCTGTGTACATCTACGTAAATCTCTGAACAAGAAGGATGAATATGATCTTACAAGCTTAAACCAAAAAGGGAAAAAATTCCTGAATTTCTAGGAACTGTATCACCTGGTCAAACATGGAATGAAAGATGAAAATAGGTCACAATATTTCAAATACTCTCTTTAACAAAGTCCTTATTTTGCAGGTCTTGTAATATATCTCATTATGGTACCAATTTCAGTATCTCTTTCTGAGAAATGCATTCCATTTAGTAAAATTTCTGATGTCCTAAAAACATAATTGATGTTACTTATCTTTTTCACTCCAACCTGTACATCTATATAGCTTTAAAGCACATTTTGATGCCTTCTTACAGGGGAAAACAATACATATAATTTTGATATTTCTGCAAAAGAAATCTTTGCTGTGCAGTTGGTGGTCTATGTCTAAGCTGCCTCTTATTCTCTAGCCCTTTATTCACAAAATCTCTTTTTCCATATACTGGAGTTGATGCATCACGTCTTGATTTTGTTTTTTATGCCTAGGGTAGTAAGCACGATTCGGATTTTGGTAATGATCGAGCATGTGACTACACTTGCTTACAACACTTAAATATCAATACATAGATAATTAGCCAGGCTAATTGTGCTTTGGGGGATTTCCACACGCAGTAAAATTCAGTGTCTCTCATTCAATGTAGAGATGCTTTTTGGGGCTTGTGGTGGTACAACACATGCCAGTTCTTTTATTTTCAGTCCGAATTTCTGATTTGAGTGGTACTTCAGGTTTGATCTATACATAGAAATTTATTAGTTACAAAAATTAATATCCATGATTTTTAAGTGTGTAGGGAAAGGGTAAAGAAAGGTCAAACATGGCAAGACTCCAGAACAACAAAAATGAAACAACATGAATCCATAGAGTGTAAGTCTAAGATCCTTCTCACAAAATTCAAAACAGAAAACTTGACCAAAACCAAGTGAACCAACACCACCAGGCTGCCCATAAGTGACAGATGTAAGAAACCCCTGCATTTTTTCACTTAACTACTGTACCATGTATAGAAAAGGATGGTGTTTGCTTGACCTTCTACAAGGCAGGTAACATTACAAGTCAGAAAGCAGCCTTTGTGTGCCAAACACAGCAGGTATGTGTACTGCAGAAAGACCTGTGCAAGCAGCGTCTACTGCAGCCTAAAACCAGGTGTGTGCTCCACTTCAGAAGGACTCAAACAGACATGGGAATTCATGGATTCTTTTTTGTTGCTGAACAATTCCTACGTTTGGCTTTGTGTTGTAGTATAATTATTTACAGAGTAGCAGCAAAATTAAATAACATCTGTTTACCAAATGAAAGTCAAATAAAATAGTAAAAGCTCTTGTGTAGTGTAAGACCATTTACTCCAACTACTCCTAAAAAGCTTATTCATCTGCTACTGGACACTTAGGCCCCCATATATTAAAAATCAATGACTACACTCAAGAACTGAGTTCACTCAGAAGGAGCTGAAGTGGAAAGTTGTAATGATTAACAAATGAATGAAAACTACACCAGTTTCTGCAAGCATACTTATGATTTAAAATACAGACATTGATATAAAGCATAAAAAAAAGGTGAACAAAAAGAGTTCATTTCACATTCATTATTTGCCAACATAGATGTTATTCCTTTATTAAGACACAAGATATTACATCCAGCTCCGCTGCAATTCTAGCAGCAAGGATTTGGCTTTATTTTTAGCAGACCTTACATATATTCTTCAATAAAATGTGTTTTCTTTTACCACTCGTATTTCAAAGTCCTCAAGACATAAAATGCATTCAAACAGCAGAACTGGTGGTTTGTGGTCAGAACACCAGCATACATTTTGATAACTTGTTAGTTTGTTTGGCAATTCTGTTTCTTTTACTATTTCTTAATGAGAATACTACAACCATGAAAATTGAAAGTATTGTTATTTCCAGACACTTTTCTCTACCTAACCAAACTTCTTAGGAGTGACTTAAACTGACCAACAGCAAGTTATTTTTAAAAGAGATTAGTTTTGAATGTATCTAGATAAGGTAATTTTCCAGAAGAAATTTGTTAACTTGATTGAAAATCTTCGCAAGGAATAAAATCATTACAGTCTAAGGATAAAATCAGTGGAAAATCTTAACAAAAAATTGGCCAGGAAAACTACCCAGCACAGGTGCACTACCACAATCAGAGTGTATCATTGTGGCAGGGGTATGTGGTTGGTTGTGGTCAGGAGAAAATGAGGAATGCGGATTAAGGCAACTGCAGATCAGAATTCCACTCTGCATTAAGTGAACTTTTGTTAATGGTAGTGGACAAATATCTCATTCACCTCACCCCTCACATGGTGAAGAAAAAAAAAATTTCTCTGGCATCTCTGTTTGACACTGCAGCTGTAAAGGACTCTTGGCCTGACAAAAAATCAATGGTCAAGGTCAATCTTGTGATATAAGTGACAGCGGTGACTCCTGGGTAAGTCTGGGTAGCCCCATAATGTTTTCCTACCCTGCAAACCCAACAGATGAGGGAGAATCAACATGGTTTTGGCTGCTGGAATACCACTAACAAAAAGTTAGTCTAGATTTGACACGCAGTGATGTTACAACAACCTAAACTTCTTTTCACTTACATTAACTAAGACAAAAATTAACTGGTGATGCGTGAGATAAAGGTCATCCTTCACAGCCCCTATGGCTGCCACTGGAGAGTTGGAGGATCAGTGCTTCCCACTCAGCCCAACACCTGTATTTGGCTTTATTTTTCCTCTTTTAAGCTACGAGCAACATTTAGGAGATATGCAGTGCTCCTTTTTCAAGTCTAGACCAGAAAAGGTCAATGAAATGGCTGAAACATGTCACCTACACATGCTTAAATGGAAAGAGCAGCTACAAGCCAGGTTTCTGTGTAGGTCTTTATCTGCAGGTTTGACACTTGACTAGAAACTTGGATTCAGTCCTGGGCTGATTTTAAAAAAATTAAAAATGAAAACTAATCTGAGACCCCTCTAAGGTCTCCCCAAACCTTCAATATTTTCTTCTGTCTTCTGTCACTCTCCTGGCCCCCTCCAAAATGCCTGGCAGCCTTCTGGCACACCACCAACAACCTCAGACTCTCCTGGACTGCTCACCTGGTCTGCCTGTGCACTTCTCAAAGACTAAACCTTCATTTAAAATCTCTTTTTCCTTCCATTTTCTATTCCAGCCAGCTATTTCTCCCTCCATGCCTAAAAGGAACTGGATTTTTTTTTAATCCCTCTGACTCAGAAGTGGAGTTGCATGGAATTTCTGAGGAGAACTGGCAGTTACTTTATACCTTCACCAGATCCTTATAATTCACCAATTTTACACAGCTTTATTTGTTCATTTTTTAAAAATTTCTTAGCTGCATTTTCCTTTATATGCAGTTGGGTTGCAAAATCAGTTGGTTTTGGATAGCCAAGTGGCAACACCAGTCCCAGCACTCCTTCACTTGCTCCTGCCTCTGAAGACTTGGTGGAAATGTTAAGCATCCCACACAAATCAACAGAAAATGCCCTCAGAGCTTTGGAAACATTTTCAATACTAAAGAGATATGGGATTTTTTTATACTTTCTGGCATCTATACGAGCCTTTGATATGGTTGCCTTCCTCGTTTTCTAAGACTACATTAAATCCTGATAGGCAGGAAGTCTAAGAGAAAACATGCATCATTGAACAGTATTTCTGCTACTTAAGCAATTTAAGTATACTAGTTTCAGAAGGCAATATGTGGACACAAATGAAACTGAACTAAGAAACAGGCTTGAAGGCAAACTCAGAGATAAATTTTAGTTTTATTGCAGTCAAAATTCAATGAGATGCTGAATGGCAGGAATGAAGAAGAGACTGTGTTGGCTGGATCTCAGTCATGGAGGGGTAAAAAAAGACAACTCTGAAATATAGTTAGAAAGAAATAGCAGGGAATGGTTTGATGCCTGGAAGCTGAATCAAATTTTCTGCTTTGAAATATGAGGAAGAACAGATTCACTTTAAGTCTGTCCTGATTGCAACAACAGAAGAAAATTATGCTTGTCCAAAAGCATCTGACAAAATCATGACATAAATCTGAGTGACAAACAACACTCCTCTCTTTCCCATCTTTGTCTTCATGAGCATCAAATGCAGAGCAACACCAACAGCTGCACCAGTGAGTGATTAACTTCAGCAGAAGAATGATGCTGCCTCAAACCTACACTGTACAGTTTAGAGCTTTCTCCCTGTCTAGACTCCAGGGATCATAAGATTTATCATAGATTAATAAAGCTGCTGCTAGATCTGGCATTGCTGTAGCTCATCCACACAACACCAAGTCGTCAGAATATTCCCACATAAAAAGACCCTGCTTTCTCTCTGGTTGTGCACTCTGAGACTCACCATGGGCTGCAGCCTCTTACTATTGTTTTGGTTACAAATACATGACAGTGAAAGTATTTGCCATTTTCAAATCTTGCCAGTGCCCAATGATGTCAAGTACCAGTGATTTCTGGTACTCAGAAATCTTAAGACTGTTTTTTTAAAAGACTGAATCATCTTAAAATTATTAAATTTGAGATTACTTTAATTCCCATTTTATTTCAAGTTTTAGGAGACATGCACAAGTATTTTCACATGACCTTCCAAGACTCTGAGAGTCAAAAACTTTCTTTCAATAAAAATTTACCCTGAATTTTCACCCAACCAATTTGCTTGTGAGACTGATTTTATAAAATAATAAAAGAATTTGGGTGTCAGCCAGATCCCAGGCATGCCTGGTCTTGCGCACCCTCCCTCAGGTTGGGAGCAGCAGCAGCTCATAGAGGGCAAGGTACAAGGTCTGTGGCACGTGTGCAACACTTGGGGTTCTACCCATCACCTTCTCCTCTTGGTTTGAACGAACAACAGGTTGATTTAGGGTCTCAAGTACGGAGTTTAACAACTTTATTGATCATTAAAAATACTTCCCCTAGTGAAATGGCAACAAGTCTTAGGAAATTGCAACCAAGTGTTAAAGAGCTTATTTAACAGAAAGTACTGAATGCTCCTGAGACTTCACAACTAGTTGAGCAACTTTAGTGTTGAGTTTTGCTCTTCAATACTGTAGCAGCATTTTTGTTCCTTAGAAATAAGCTTCCCCCACAGAGCACAGCCTGAGGGGAGAAAGTAATTAAAAAAAAAAAAAAGCAAAACAGAAGAAGAGCAAAAAGTGCCAAAAGTGAGTTGGTTCCCCAGATAAATGTCTTATTTTCCAAGTATTATGCTAAGTATTATTCAGAACATTTCCAAGCTGCTGAGATAGAGAGGAATCATCTGTCGTAGAAAGCACTTTCTATCGGCGTTACATAGTCTATATTATATAAAGCTACTTGCATTCCAGGGAGTCAAAGGCAATTCCCTACTCAGCGTGGTGGTGCAACCACAGCTCCCTGTCTTCCCCAAAGCAGAAGACTTCTATCACCTGTTCCTGGACCACTGCATATGAACGGGAGCAATCCCAGCTGCACACAAATGCTCCTGGGCCAAGACAAGGACTCTATCCTGGTTTGTTTCCATTAATACTACTTCAACCCAGGAACAGTTCCTAAAACTGAGTCAATTAATCATGACATCAGTTTGCAGAGTTTAAATCAATATGCTCTGTGAAGTTACTCATTCTGTTTACTGGGATTTCCAGAAAAGTCAGAAAGTTGAAAAAGACGAGATAGATTCACATTTCACTCACTCACTTGAAAGTCTGGTGTGAATACAGCCAGTGCAAATTCTGATTAATTACCCAGAAGAAATGGCAGCAAATCTTGCTCTAGGTGTTTGACTACTTAGCCAATGACATAAGAGACTTCTGAATGCAAAACTGAGTCTTAAACAATACCAAAAAAATATCCATCTTTAGCAGCTGGTTGAGAGGCAACGACCACCCACTACAGTGAACAGTGAGAGTGAAAACCAGATACTGCTCAGAAAAAATAAGCTTCAACACATCCCAAAACAAATCAAGGTATGTGAAGAATATAAATGCCCAACACAAAGAAAACAAAGAAAACCAAGCCGACAATGTGGAACTGAAACCACAATATATTGATGCACAGCAGTCGCAAAATTGCTGTACGTAAGGAAAACCTTCCCAGTGGATTAACAGCCTGATTGACAGCTGCCACTGGGCTCTGGCTCTATCAGCCACTGCTCAAAAGTAGCAGTTTAGCTCACCTTCAAACATCTTTCCATATAACAAGAAAACAACATATATGCTCAAATGAAACAGGAGTATGACAAGAAGGCTCTCAGACAGCAGCAGACAGTGGAGGTTAAAGGACAGGGACGATGTTTACAACTAAAAGGAGAAGAATATGGAAATTAACACTGAGCTGCATGACATGGAGCTCATAAATATCAAAAAATAATAAGCCCATAAATACCATATCACCTGCTTGCAAGTAAATATTCAGGAAGGCATAAAGAAGCAAGCTCTATCAAAAACTGCACTATGAATACCACCAGTTCTGTTTTCAAGGAAAAAGTATTCCAACTTCATCTGACGTTAGTGAAAAAGCAGTTTTCCCCAGGTTTAAACATACTGTGTTCTCATTGCTTCTTTTGTTCCCATCCTTTCTTGCTGACCCCCATGCCACAGTGGGCAACAGGCCAGCGATGACCACTGATCGATCTGCTTCGGCTGAGACATCAATGTATTCCACCAAAAGTCAACCTGACACAAACACAGTTAATTCTCCACAATCTATACTAATTTAATGTACATTAGCTCTACTAAAAGACAACTAAAAAAAGTCAAAGAAATATCTGCTTTATAGTATTTAAATGAAAAGTAAAGTCTGCTAGGAAAACAACTTCTCATACATTATCATAGCTCTATTTATATATCAAAAACCTCCACAAAAATAAACAAACAAAACCATAACCTCAAAAAAACCCCCAAACAACCACCAAACCCTGAGGATTTTCATTAAATGGCATTCTGACACACATACTTGGCTCATTCCAGGAAGAGAAAAAGCTTTTGCAAGGAAATATCAAGTAAAATATTTATTAGCCTTCTCCAGGTTGCAAGTTTCCCAAGCTCCCACATTTTGTAATGTCAGGAAATTGCTACTATAAACAGCCTAAATCTGCCAAAAAATTAATGTAACTGGGGCCAACTAAAGGTTTCTCATCCCTCATTCCCCATCCCTTGGGAGGTTCCTGCCTCAGGGACACACTGACCACAGGTGCTGCCTTGACACAAGTGCAGCCAGGGGCTGCAGAGAGCTCACCACCTCCTGCCCGTCACCCCAGGAGAGCTGTGAGGAGGTGGCCCAAGCAGCACCTGTAGGATGGAGCAGGGTGAGAGCCCCAGGAGCTGACTGGAGCCTCCATCCAGGCAGGGTTGGAGGCCAGCAGCTTGTGAGCCCCGGCAGCCTGAAGCCTCTTGCTCACCTGGAAGGCCAAGCTTCCCAAGTACTTACTCCACAGCTTTTCATCTCCCCCTTATACAAGCTTTGGTTCTTAAATGTCAGATGCAATGTTACTTTTGTTATCTTAAAGACAAGAATAAAAAAGATTCTGATTTTTTTTTAATTATTTTTTATTTTTTTGGTCAACTTCACCTCTCGCTCCACTTAGACACAAGAAAAAGTCGACCATTTCACAGTGGCTTCTTCAAAATTTCAAATCACATACGTTCAGTGGTTTTATTTACTCAGTAGTTCAAAGTTTCATTTCATATCAACACTGCCCCAGACAACCCCTTTCATTATTTTAAGAAAAGCTAAAAATGGAAACTTTTCATGTAGCCCCCACTCAGGTTATTGCGGCAAGGCATGGCATTTCCACCACCCCGCAAACACAAGCGCTTTGTTAAAATGTGGCCAGACAAAGGGAAGGCAACAGAGCACTCATTGACTCCTTGTCGGAGCTATTTGGGCTGGCAGCAACCTCTGACTGACTGGGCAGATCTTCTCCAAAGACAAGACGCTTGCAGAGGCGCCAAGGGCCTCCCACACAAAAGATGCTACTTTACAATGCCAATCAGAACTCAACTTTCTTCTTCCTCAAGGAACCTAAGTCAGGCCAACATTTACACTCACCAGAGGAGACTAAAGACTATCAGTTTCTTTTGGAGGCAATTGCCCTAAAATACGTTCTCCAAAGTAAATCTGCTGTAAGGCAGACTGGAAAGGTCCCAGCGAGCTGGCTGTGCTACTACCCATGAGGGACTGCCAAAGCTGATACCAAAGATCAGAGCAGAGACGGGGACCCAAAACAACATCTATGCCATGATACATATTTTTTCAAGCACTCAGTCATCTGTCATGGAAACTGAAAAGAATCTTGAAACAGATATTTTATAAAACTTTCCCTCAAACTAAAATCAGATGGGAGGGGGCACCAAATTTCATTCTCAGTCTTACCTTGTAAACACAGCAATACTTATTTTTGCTTCATAGAACAAAACAATTATCAATAACACATAATAGTCATTGGAATAGCTTCATCCAAATATCTAGCTATTTTCTTTTTCAGGTATTTTGCTGGATACCTTATTTTCCTTTAGGGAATGAAGAACTACCTGTACTTTTCAGGTTGACACCACATCCCAGATGGCGGTTTCTTGTCTCAAAGGAGCATATGACTCCCCCAAACTAAGCAAAAAGTAATTTTGGATGCTACAACACCTTAAAAGTTATTTATTGCTACAAGTTTATAAGCAATTCAGAAAGCCTGCCATTGCATGCAGTTCTGGATGCAATCTCCATTAATACCTTTTATTTTCAACCTTAACTTTATATTTTGCCAAAGGTTAGACAAAAATTGAATGTAACAGATGTTTCTCTTTGGCCTCTTATTGGGGAAGGTTACTTACACAAGCACGTTATTTCAACGGAGTATGACTGAAAGAAAAAAGATCACATAAAATGGTCTTTGAGTGAAATGATTTTAAGACCTCTTAGTTATGAATATGTCAGAGATGCTGGTTGTACAAACATAAGCAGCAACTTGATTGCAGTCACCTCATTTGCTCCTGCCTTGAGCTTTGCCTGAAATGATCGCATCAATACATCTCAGGAAATTCATTTTTCATCTTCAAATGCTTTCACAAACAGTACCAGATCCTTCTAACAAACCAAGAAAGCCAACATCAACATGTGTAAATGCATGACAAGTCAGCAGCATCAGCACAATGCACTGCTTCAGCATTTACTAATGCTTTGTCTTTTCCTATGCAGTATTTGCTCTCCCTTGCCTTCTCTGTTCCTGATCCTCTCCTGGCTGTGCAGTCTGCTGCACTGGCACTGCCCAGGCACTGAGGGAAGTGCCTGAGAGGCACCGATGGACAGGCCATGCCAAGGTGTGCAGCCAGCTGGCAAAAGAGCTTCAGCTTCCTGCCACGGGCAGTCCCATCACCACACGGTTCCTCTTACTGCTGTTGTGTTGTTCCTTGTTTCACCTCATCCTCATCCATAAAACCTTCAGCGCTCTC
Source organism: Corvus hawaiiensis (assembly GCF_020740725.1). Classification (NCBI taxonomy): domain Eukaryota; kingdom Metazoa; phylum Chordata; class Aves; order Passeriformes; family Corvidae; genus Corvus; species Corvus hawaiiensis. The sequence goes on along the minus strand of NC_063213.1, from coordinate 88,770,390 downwards.
CTGCCACCCTTCCCTTACACTCTGATTTAAAGGTTCCTTGAGTCCCTAACCAGCACACACTGGTATCAGTGATTTAGAGGCTCAGCTATGCTTTTGAAGAGGAACATATTTGCAAGTTCTATAAATCACTCTAAACCCACTGTATACTCATTTACACTGCACCTTCCACAGCTCTTGATAACTATATCTACATTCCTCTGCTCCAGTCTCTGTCCTCATTCTGCAGAGGCTTCCATGAACAAGTTCAGTATGCAACAGAAACAGACCACCTCAACTGCAATGCTCTACGTTATATCAGACAGCAGAAAACATCGCTGAAAAATCTTCATCTGCAATGGAACTGGCTGCAGGGACTTATACATAAAGGGGCAAATAAGAGCAGATTCACAGAGGAAGATGCAAGAGAAAGTCAAATAATGTGCAAGAGCATCACAGAAACAGGTAGCTAGACAAACTATGCAGCTGCATGGAAAACAGGATCACCTTTGAGAAATTTCTCCAGGAAACAAACTCTGCAAAATTCATCTACAGTTTAATAAGGCACACAGTGAAAAATAAAATTTGAAAAAGGTATTCTATTCACATGGAGAAAAGAAAAAAAAAAGATTTTGGCTACAAAACCCCGAAAAGAACAAAGAGTTTTATTAAATCAGAAGTGCCTGCCAAGTTATAAGATTTCTAAAAAGAGCAGGATTAAAAAAAGTTTTAAAATAAGAAGAGGCGGCAATTTGTTTTGAAACATGAATCCAGCTGGCTTAGCATCTGAATGAAAGAAAATTATAGATCACAGTAAACATCATGTGTAAAAATAAAGAGTAATCAGAGCCCCTCTTAAAAGGAGAAAAAGTCAGACCAAACAAGCTATCCATACAACCAATAATTCTGAGCAACTTCCATGCCAGCTGTAATTGCCACATTGCAAAATACATTTTTCTTAACGATACTCAACTTCTTTGTGAAGTTTGCCAAGTAACTATTGGAAAGCAGAAAGAACAGCATGGGATTCTCATGAAAATAAGTTAGAAGTATCATTGTAAAAAGAAGTATTATCTTGTGGAATTCAACATATATGCCACATGAATGTTAAATTTTACAGCAAAAAAATGAAAGAGGACTTAACTTTCTTTCAATGCTAGAAACATATAAAAATGCCTTAAGTCAAATTTCAACGTTACAGCAAAAACGATGATAATATTAAATGACAATATGCCAACCTGAACATGATCCATTTGCTTTCAGCATGGACAGGGCTTCAGAAAGCCCCAAGCGCAGTCACCTGGAGGTGGAGAACCAAACCCATATGGTACAAATTAACTCTACAGTTCCCTCTCCTGCTACTTCCAGTCTAGCATCCTCAATTACATCAGAAACACAGAAATCAATACAAACATGAAGTTTTCTTTCCTTTTAGAAAGCAGTTTACGGTGCAGAACCAGGCTGAAAGCACAAACATTGCACTGTATATCTTAGCTGTGTACCGTAAGAGTCATACAGCACTGAGTTAAACTTTTTGAACCAAATTAAGACAGAATAGAAATTAAACAGGCAGGAGTCAGAAGCCAGCACTTCTTAGGATATATACAGTCTACAGCTTAATTTCATTTGACCGATGGCTGATTTTCTGTATGCTATTACCAAATACTACAAAGATATGTGTTAATACATGGCCTGCAGAAGGGTGTCCCAAAGACTTCACTGGCCCCTTGCAAAGGAGCCATTTCCCTGCTCCTGGCCTACAGCACATGGCAGTAACCCATGTAAATACCAACAACTACCTCTCAGCAAAGCTGGAGGAAGAATTTCATGCTCCTAGCAACATATATATGCCACGAAAATTTCTAGAATATAAATTATGAAAAACACCCAAAGAAAAGCACATAAATAGATACATCCCAGTAGGTTCAATATAGATTTGATAGGCTTTACTATTATATAAATATTTGTTGGACATTTAATCCTCTTTCTCCTGCCCCTAATCTGTCTCCTCTATCCTGACCTTCCCATAGTAACAAGTTTACAAACCAACTTTAGTGCACTCCTCAAAGCCCATTCCCTTTCCGGGAAAGGATGTGTAAAATATGTCAGGCTTGCCTAGAAAGATGCCCGTCTCATAATAGTTTCTTAAAAATCAGTTCTACTGCTAAGATTTTGTTCCTTTTTTACAAACTGGTCACAGCTTCTTTTAGGAAGTAGTGGGATGAGATGGACTAAAATTAGAAGGGGGAGAAATAAAAGAGAGCACGAGGGGAGAATGGCCCTGGCACAAAACTCCCAGTAAAATCTTCAACTCTTGTATCAAAAGTCTGATATCCCCACTTGTTCAGCAGCCATCTATATTTTTAGATCTCCAGCTACATAGCCCTTCCTTTTTTCAAAACCTGCAGCAAACAGTTTACTACCGAGTGTTACAATGGCTTAATAACCCTTACAAAGATTAGGTACACAACACAGATTAGGTAACACAGATTCAGAAGACAAATTCTCAAGATTAAGGTCCAGATTTACCATCTCTATGTCTAAGGCACTTGGAAAAGTCTATTGAAGGGTAACAGTTTCAGGTCTCAGAACTGGGCACTGGTTCTCCTGGCGACAAATGTCTCTAGTGTTTCAGCTGGGACCCGTCCTCAGCTGCAAATCAAACAGCTGGCATTAATCAGTGTCTCTTCATACACAAGCCTTCATCCTCATGGAGGAGAATTAAAAAACATGCAGGAAATCCAGCCTTTGTGTTTGCTTGCAAGGCAGATAAAATGAGCTGTCATCCTTTCTCACAGCAGGAAAGAGTAAGGACAGCTCAGATGAAAGTGCTGACAGGCCTGGCGGCGGGTGCTGGGTGCTGGGACTTTGAAAGCACCGTGTGTTCATAGAAGACCATCAGCTACCAAAATAAAACATTATTTAATACCAGGTACATTTGCAATGATCAAATACAACCAGTTTTCCCAATGTTGCTCAGTTCCAGAGAATTAGTTTGTTCTTCTACTTTATATGCTATCACAGAAGAATAACCACGAAAACAACAAAATAAAAAGCTCAGTGTTTTACCAATGTGTTCTCTCACGCTTGATATTATCTCCTGTTTGAGTGACCAGGAACCAGTGCCTTTTTGAGTCACCAGCAAAAATTATCCATGTCACACTAGTCCGCACAGAGCGTCTTGCACTGCAGTGCCAACACAGTATAAAACATAACCAAAAATGAAGGCAAACCAAGTGAAAACATCCCGTAGCATTAGCTCACAAGTACAACATTTTCTGAGCCAGCTGGACTTCAGATGGAATTTTTAGTCAGTCATCTGAAGAAGTTTAGTTTCTGTTGCTAGAAAGCTTTGAGGAGAATATTCATCATGGATGAACATTCATCACTGATAATTTGGGTACAAGCGCCAGAAGTCTAGAAAAGGAAATGGACTTTTACCTCATGACGTAAGATGAGGAAAGGAAGGACTGATGCTCCAGAAAGTATCGAACAGTATTTCATAATTATTGGGGGAAATATCATGGGTCAGCACCTATGTCTGCGTACAAAGATTCAAACCCAAAACAAAAAATCAGTAAGGTGTATGTTAAAAAAAAAAAAAGTCATATTAAAACTCAAGCTAAATTGCTAACAAGTTTCACACTATATAAGCAGCACTGTGGATTATTTCAGGGTTTTTTGAGGTATTTGCTTAGTTTAGGCAGATCAAAAGTTGAAGTTGCTTATTTAAAAAAGCAAACAAAAAGCAATATATGAACTTACGCTCCCACCCAAAGCTGAGATCTCCGATAGGAACCCACAATTCCATGAGCTGGGGTTTTAGAAACTTCAGTTCCTCAACATTCCTGACTGAATGACAAGAAAAAGGAGGAGAGAAGTTTTTAAAGTTTTTAAAAAAATAAATAAATAAAACAAACCAGAAAACCTAAAGGAAAATTGCAACCAAACTTGACAGGGAAGTAGAGGAACTGAGTTTTCAAAATGCAAGAGTTCTTCATTGACCTGGGTCACAAATTGCTGTTCCTATTCTTTCCTTTTCAAACTAAACAATGCCTTCATAAACAAAAGATAACCTGTAATTTCAACTGGTTTAAAAGAGAAGTTAAATGACATGTTTCATGGGGTTTTTTTTAAAACAAAGAGAAAGAAAGCCAACAGATACATAAGATGAAATACATGACTTCTGAGCTCCTTTGCCATCCAGACTGGATACACCTCTACTCTAAAAAGCAAGGACCTTTTACAAAGAAATATACAGAGTGACAGTAAAAGAAGTTCCACACACAAACCCTCTTCCCATTACCTTTAATATGCTAAAAACTCAAAAGACTGCAATGCTGAGATGCCCATTGCCATTGACCTCCTCTGGCACACAAATGAATCATCACCACAGACAAAGGACGACCTTTCTCCTTCCTGTCCATCAAAGTTGAGGCACAGCAATGTTCACCAAAACTCCAGGCATGACAGGCATGATGCTTTTTAGCCCTTACAGCTTTCTGCTTCAGTCCAAACATGGGCCCAGTTACTGAGATTCTACCAAGAAGCACAGTATCACTCAATTATAAGCTCCCTATCAGCATCACTTAAAGATAAAACTCATCAAATCCATATCTGGTAGCAATCTGGTGTGCTATTTTGACAGGCAACATGAAAGACTGTAAACCATTTTTGATCCAAAATGTATTACTACCCAAACTGTATAAAAACTTACAAGACCAGAATAAAGTGTAACTACCCACTACTGCAAATGTTTATCTTATTACAAATCATAGACTTAAGACACTGATCCTCACAAGAGCTTTTCCCATAAGACACAACCACATCTTTGCTTGACAGCATCTACACAAGACTACACGGAAGCACTGTGTTTTCTGAATAAAGGCAGAAATCAGTCACTCCAAGGTTTATTCTGAGGAGCCCTCTACAGAATACCAGCATTTGCAATCTCGAGCGTTATCCGTATGTATTTAGAATACAAACACATATTTGGTGGATGCTTCACTGTAACTGCTGGTGTACAGACACTGCAAGCAGTCTCTCTTGAGTACATCCAAGCTTAGCAGAGTGTCAGAGCCAAACACCATCATCCTCAACCTCTGGACAGAAGCAGCAGCAGTTAAAAAGCAGAGATAAAAAATGGCTTCAAAACCCATCTGAAAGTCCTGACCTTTCCTCTGCAGTCTGGGGATAATGGGGCAAGGGCAGCTCCTGCCATCTCTAAATCAGACATCCCATAGGACCGAGACTGCTCTCAGCCAAGGCACATGACACTCAGTGCCCTGACACTGCTCCACTCCTCCCAGCTCCCCTGCTCCTAACACAGAGCAGTACCAGGTGAGATGGGTAGAAGAACTGCTGTGTTTCAATCCCACCCATCTCATCTTTAGAACCCATATGAAAGAATTTGAAGCAGAGAGCTCTCCAGATCTAGGGGCAAACATGGTTTTCAGAGCAGAGATCAAACACACAGACTGCTATTTCATTTCTGTGCTAGCTCTCCACACCTTGTCCTGACAGTGTGAACACTGATTAAATCAGTAAGGTGAAAGGATGTGGTAAAGCAATGAAAGCCAACAGTTTGACCTCTAGGTTAGATAGTAGTATCATAAAGCTTTCACCTAATTTTTTACATCTTCTCAGTAAGATGATCTGATATTTGCCTACAAAATTTCTAGTGTGTATTTGTTTTGTTCTCGTAGGAAGCTTACAACCACCATTCCTGAGATTATGATACTGTCTCTATTTCATAAGAAACCTACCTCCCTATCTTCTTTACTGCTTCCCAGAACTTTCTGCCTTCTGATCCTAATAAAAGCAAGAAATCATCAGTAATTTTATCAGCAGCTTGCTTTTGAGAGGACGATGTTCTTCATGCTGCACATAAAATAATTGCAACCTGTTCTCACTGCTCAAGCCAGCCAAACAGAGGGCAGGCTGCACACACTCATTTGCAGCAAACAAGAAGTACACATGCTTCAGGTGGTTACTGCAGAGTATGATTTGAAACCTACCTCTAGTGATGTGATTTCCACCTATTTCTCTCATTTTTCAATAACGGAATCAAAAGTTTGATGTGCAAAGGCTGACATTACTTTCAGAAGCAGCAGACTGCACAAGTTTGCCTTGCTTTCTCTTTCCCTGGAGTTTACACACAACTTCTGAACTGCATTAGGGATAGAATGGAGTGAATTAATCTACCAAAACTATTTCCAATGTTTATTCAGTTTTAATGTTTTCTTTTGAGGTTTCTCTAGCTGGCTGACCTGAGACCTGTTTCCCCCTGGAGCCTGTGTTGTGGTGCCAGACTTTTTATTACAGCAGGTTCACATCTAGCAGTGGGAGCAGAGGAGGAGGAACTGCAAGCTCCCTGCTGCTGCATTTGGTTAGCAGCCTCCTACTCCTCCCACTCTTCAGCAGATGTTTCTGCTGTTTTACCACAACGGGATCTTTTTATACCCTCACAATTCCTAAAACAAACAAAATCAGAGACCCATCTCCAAAGAGCCACAACAAAAGCACTGACCCAAACTACCACCACAATACAACTGGAATAAAAAAACCCTTGGCCCTTGGGAGAAGACAAGGTTGTACACAATGTCACTGGGACAGTGACTAATCTTTGGCAGATCATGTGAGAAAGTCCTGAAGTAGCTGTAGTGACAGAGAACAGCATGAAAACAAACGGATGATTCAGATGTGAATAATATTCCTTAGAAGTGATATTATCAGAAGCTCACATAAAACATTATCCGACCTTTTTACCACTCAGAAAAGCCAATGGCATTTCCAGCCGTCTTCCAGATGTGCATTTTCAGTTACATGTGTCTGTGCGCGTGTGCATGAAGTCAGTGGGTTCAAAACAGGTGGGATTTCTGGAATCTCCATTTTAAAACAAATTCCTAGACACCACTAAATGTACATTCCATAGAGTAGGAAAAGTCAACTTTCAGACTCTGTGCCAGGCTCTTGCAGCTGATGCTGAGTCCATGCTAGGAATTTTCACACAACAAAGGAACCAGACTGTGGGAATGAAACAGTTATTCTTGGGTTCCTCAGGTCTCAGCAGCTTGCAGGGAAGAAAAGATGTTCATTCAGATTTAAGTATAGCTATGTATGCCAACCAGCTAAGCTAGGCTCCTTTTAAACTGCTGATGTAGGCACAAAAGGCTCTGTATCAAGGTGCTCTGAAAGGTACTTGAACTAGTTCCCCCCTTTTCCCTGCTGTCCCTCCCCAAAATCATCTTAACTAAGCCTTATTTCCAGTAGCAAGTAAAATTACTCCTGTTTGAACATGCAGAAATAGACACCATATTGCTTTGTCTTTTAAACTTGCTGGATGTAAATGATTTGTGGCACTGCTGTGGCCAATACAGCAAATCCTACACAGCGTGTCACTGTCACGTATGTACTGACAGAAGGCATCTGCACCATCCAGTTCAGGTAACAATCAAAGCTATGGCTGTGGCTGAGCTAAGATCTTTGCCTGCGCTGCACTGCTACTATTGCCTGCTTTGAAGAAGCCACATGTGAAATGCTATGAGGTGATGTGAACATTACCCAGACCTTCCATCAGGTTTCGAACGCTCCTCCGGGCTGAGCGCAAGCACATGTGTGCTCATACACAGATGTCCAGAGAAACTGCACACCCTTGGTCTTGGGCTGGCCTTGCAGCACATCCTGCTGCCACGATCTCCACTTAACACGAGAATGGCAGCGATGCTCCGCATCGGAGCGTCAGCTCCAACACCGCCCTTTCACTCCCTCAAAACCAAAAGCCCACTCGCTCTCAGCCAAACATCTCTGCTTGCTGCTGCTTATCCACACAGGGCTCCTCAGATAGCTGTGTTTCCTTATTCTTCCTTAAGTATCTGCTTCTCTTTGATGTTCAGGCTTTCATCTATCACAACAATGAGGAATCATCTGTTTGGGGAAGAAAAGCACAGTTCAAGGTATTCTTAGGAGAGAGCATTTGGATGCCAACAGCATCTACAGTGGAGGACGACTGCAGGCCAACTACTATTTTCCTCCTGATCTTTAGCCTGGAGGTGGTTGAAGGGAAACTGAATGAATTATTTCCTTGTTCTAGCAACATTTGTAAATCCTGTGTAAACGAAGCTATCTTTGACAAAATCTTGGTGAGCCTTAAGTTAAAATAACAGTGGTGATGTCATTGACCGGGCAGCAGTACTGAATGCTTCCTACTGCTTCTGTTGAACTGTTCCATGAACACCACACTGGAAAATTCTCCATGTTTCAGCCATCTTTCGAAGTCTGCAATTTGATTTCATCAAGTAAAAATACCTGAAAATTTTCCCAAATGAGCTGTTCTTCACATGATGATTAAACCCAGCACCAACAATTTTTGAAGCATCAAACATTTAAAATAATACTGAAAACAGGTATGCTGAGTTTAAAATCCTAAGTGTTTACGGTGGAGGAGGTTTATTGAGATAATTTTAAGAAAGATAAGCTTTCATCGGTTGTGTTGCATAGAGTTGATAAGTGACGATTTTGGTGAGATTTTCTGAAAAAATGCACATTAAGTATTATTTTGAGAGCTTCTGCAGGAAGAGTTTTGCGAGCAAATACAAATATTTACACTATAAATGCACTTTAATCTTGTGGCTCTTACTTTGGGGAACGGATCAGAGTACCACCTAATCCATGGGCTTTATAATAGAGGTCAACAACACAGCTTGGGATTTGAAATACTGCTCCTCACAATAGATTTCTCACAAACAAGCTGGAGAACAAGCACTACCCGCAAGCATTATGCAGACCGTTCTCGTTTTACCCTTCAGTAAATACCTGAAGATTAATACAATTTTAAAAATTGCAGATTTCTTGCAGAGTGAACTGTTTTCTTATTAAATAAATTCTTGGGAGAAGATCTATTAGTGTATTAATAGAACACTGGCAAAAAACCATGTTCAGCACCAATAAAAGATAAAATTAGATCAAAACTGAGTTGAGGACTCGTTAGCACAGAGAAATGAAACTGCTAGATGAATGAACTCCTAGATGACAATGAAGACAGTAATTTGTATCCTAGCTATAAGCTATCACATAGGAATTCTTCAGGTCTCTTTGCAAAAATTTGTTCCTTAAAACTTAAAGCTCAACCATTATTCAGAGGATTACAATGATGATGGAAAGCTTTTGTCTGAAATTCAAATTCTTATATCCAATGTATTCCTTAAGACTTTATTTTTGAAAGGGTGGTGTACCTAGACTGTTTGCTTGTTTGTTTCAGTTTTTGTCTTATATCAGTAAAAGGCTCTTTTGGTACAGCCCTCACACCATGGGCGCGGTCACATTAGTGCCACAGAGACTGAGGCTGGTCAGCTTCATTCTGTTTCAGTAAGGAGTGATTCCTGCTCCAGGATGACCTTATTGCAATAAAACTGTGGCTACATTTGGCAAGGTTTTACCACACGTAGGCACTAACATAGGCATGCTGTGGGGATCTTTAAATTCCTGACAGAAAAGAGGGCACTGGTGCTAGAGAACGACTCAAATATTTGTCCTTATATATGGATCCTACACACATATTGGGCAAGGCAGGTACATCCAGAAGGTAATTGAGAACAATCACCTTAGAAGTCTGAAGCTAGACTGGTGTTCATGTTGCACAAATTTTACTTCATGTTTTAAAACTTGTTTCAACTGGCCTAGACCTGACAGAGTTGGAATGTAAGCTAAATTTTAAGCACCTCAGTTTTAGGGATAAATCTCACTGGAATCTAGCTTTCAAAAGCAAAATATTTAAACTTTCTTAAAATTAAATATTTACTATTTCAAGAAATTTCTGATGCACTAAATTATTAGTGATTTTTCTATAACTTTTCCTTTAAATGGAGTATATTGTTCAAACCAAGGTTTATAGAGAATGATAGCACAGCAGTGGACTCAATTAGGAGATGGAAGGAAACACAAAGGAAATTCAAATGTTTTTTCAGGCCTAAAATAGAAGTAACAAACTTCCAAGAGAAACAGCTTGAGAGTAATTGCTTCAAGTTTAATTTGATAAACATTACAAAATTACTTTATAATGCTCAGCAGTTTGATGGCACTGGAGATATCTGGAAACAAGGAAAATCTGAGCCTCTCATGAGAAACCTTCCTGCCGTTTAACATTTTAAATGATGAAGTAAAAACAAGGCAAGACTCTACACTCTACATTCTCTCTTAGATCCCCTATGTCACTTGAGCAGTAATTAGCAAAATGTGGTCAGTAGAATATGTGGCAATGACTTCACAGAGATACTGAACTGCATTAAATGCCATATGTAGCAATAAAACTCTCTGCATTGTTGTACACAGTGGATTTTTGAGACTCAAGCTTTGTGTATCCACTGCTGCAGACTCATGAAGTCAACCTGCCTTTTCTCCAGATGAAGTTAGTGCAGCCTGCAGCCTGTATGTCATCTCCAGCATAATGGTACTTAACCTAATTAATCACTCAGGGTTTTACTGATAAGTTAAAAAGTTATCTTCTGTCACGTGTTTTATTTCTTAAACTTGCATCCCTACTTTATAAAATCCCATTATTCTACAGTATGTTTTTCTCAATACATCAAAACTCAGTTAACCCCAGGTGAGTTCTGTTGATACTGTTAAACTATTGACTATAAATTACAGAATCTGTATCTCCTTCAGACCTGAACTAGACAAAAACTTGACATATGTTCAGCAAATGAAAAAGAAAACATTACAAGGTGAACAGCTCAGCCATGGTTCAACTCAAACTAGCTGCCTGCTAGTAACTCCTACAACAGAACTGACTTGGGAAAGCCCCTTTCCCGTTCCAGATCAATACCAGTACCACTGACAGCACTGACATTGAGAGTGAACATTTACACTGGGTCTTCTGTGTTTCTCAAAATACCATGGTTTTCTGGAGTTTGTGACTATCTGAAACTATCTCAAGTACACAGATTCAAGATGTACCATCAGGTTTTTGGCAGCCTCAGCCAAAAACAGACCTCAGACACAAGACAGAGGAGCACAAAGTTTCATTATATAGAGATAAGCTCACCATTAGTTATGAAAATAACTATAGCCCAGCCCAAAGAGGCTGGCACAAAGCTGCATTAGGATTTGGGTACTGTTTAGGAGTGCGAGAGTATGGGCAGTTTTTTTTAAATATCACTTAAAAATTTTGTGTCTTCAGACTTCCGTCTCTTGTATTTATTACTGAACACCCCAAACTCCTCACAGCAAATTTTACCAGAAAAGAGCCAAAATATATCATCATCTGGATCATGCAAAAAGGTTCATGGTAATTTTGACAAAGTACAAAGAGGGGATCTGAATAATGACTTTTCTTAAACTGTGATAAGGATGGGCATCTTTCTTTATTGCCTGGACCTCAGAAGACAAATAAGTGAAAGTACAAAGAATAATCAGAAGTAGAAATAGCACTGTCACAAAGAATTAAGGCACACCCAGTACCCTATTCTGTATGATGACTGATGCAGTAACATGTGAAATACACCCAGAGAAAATTAAAACTGACAATAGCAAGTCTGCATTTTTTGAGCCATTCAGCAACTTAAGACGTTAATCAATTTCTTTGGGACTTCTCTGCTGTTCATTACTTCAGCTTATTCTTCTTTATGCCTTACTACTATTCACTGAGCAGCAAACAAATACAATAGCACACAGGAAGCAGCGAACAAAAGTCCTTTTAACACTTGCTCACACCATTTGCTGCACATGCCAGGGCTGCCCAGAGGCTACTGGTTTACACCCAAACCCAGTTTTCTTAAACACATAGCAGAACATTATCTCACTTGGGAAGTCAAGAAAGTGGATTCCTTAAAATTTGAGGGGGGGGCATGGTAGAAAACAGACAAAATCACAGTGCTGACACAACTGGCTTCCTTTATTTTTTCTTTATTTAAATGTTCTGAACATTCCATTGAATTTTCACAAATAGTTTCACTGGAGGCATTTAGAATACATTTGCTCTATTCTCACTTGCTCCTCTGCTAATACTGACATTTCTTGGTGTTAAATCATTCTCACAGATGAAGATACATCACGGACTGCCTGTTTGCTTTCTAGGCTGAGCTCAGGGAAAACTCAGGAACCAGCCACACAAAGTACTCCCTTTTCTCTTTGTACGCAAAAGAAATGAGCTAATAGATGTGTTTAGCAACGTCACTGCATGGTCTAGATGTCCATTCTGCAATTATTTTCAGAAATTTGGCTTAACTACTTACAAAAAAAAGATTTCTTTAGGAAATATTACTAAAGTTTTATAGTGGTAAAGAGATTAGAATTTATTTTTCAGCTTTTCTCAAAGTGGCTGCATGATCCATCAATACTGCACTGACTCCCAATGAAAACTCACAAAGACTTCATAAAAACATTCCATGAAAGGACAAATTTCAACAAGTATGATTTGAGAGAATTTATCACTTTGAAACTAACCCATCACAGAAGTTTCTCTTGCAGCCTTTACCCAGAAGCAGCATTACCAAGGGCAGTTAATACAGCGGGCACCTGATTTACGCTGCTGTCCCGTGCTAAAAGCTTTACCCTGTCAGGTTCCAGCTGCACAGGAAAAAAATGTCACTCAGGGACACACACTGTCCTGGTTTTGCTGGGTGAAGTTAAAAAGAGAAAAAGACACTTGTGTGCTAGTTTCTTAAAATCTGTTATCTTTTTGAAAGAGGGAGGATAAACAGAAAAAAATAAATTCTTTTATTTTAAAATTTTTATTATGGACCAACATGCCTTTTCTTTTTGTTGTGAGTTAACACCATGAATACAATCACGAAACATGTATCAGTGACCTTGGATTTGGTTTAGAATTTTTTTGCTCTGTTCTGCAGGCAAGAACTAAGCACCAGCAGTGCAAGCCTCACCCTTACTTTGGAGTAGCTAAACTCTTTTGCAAAATCATGGGATTTTTTGGCAAAAGAGAAAATTAAAGATATTAAAATGGTGATAGAGTCCAGTACCCATCAAAGTAAGGAAGACCAAGGCAGAATTCATTCAGAATTCTAACACAGGACATTATGTTAAAGCAAGATCCAAGCAGAAAGACTAATCTCAGTAAACAATTCCACCACCTTCCCATTTGTCTTTCAAGATGCTATTGCAACCAAGTAGCTCTGGACATATTCCATAACGTGAATAAGAAAATTTAAAAAGTTGTGGCCTGTTTTTGTTTTTCTGGTTTTTGTTTTTCTCTTTTTAATTCCATAGCACAGTTTTGTCATTTTAATGCCCTTGAAAAATCACCAGTGAATAGGACAAAGCTATAAACACATGATATTAAAAGACATTTCACAAATGCTCAAATTTTACCACAATGTATTACTGTTTTATTTAAGCAGAACTGCTTTTTCATGTTTAACCCATAATGTCTTGGCACTTGTATGAGGGAGAAATCAGACAGAAGAAATAAATGTCCCCAAGGGAAAAAAAAATAGCAAAACAACATAAATCAACAAACCAAATCTCTCTCCCACCAGTATAAAAAAAAAAAAAAGAAGAAAAAAGAAGAAAAAAAAAGAAACAAAAAAGAAAAAATAAAAAGGGCTCAGTATATCGCAGCAATAGTAAAGCACAAAACATCTCACGAAAGCAAATTCTGGCTCTGAAGGACTCCCTCAATTCAAGCAAGCATCAGGGGAGAGGAGGAAACAATCAGGAGAAAAGAAATACTAGTCTTATCCTAGGAATATGAACAGCTTTGTGGCAAGGCACATAACTCACCTTCAGGTTATAGAAATACATCTCTATTCACAGCAGGCACTCAGCCAATAAACCCCCTAAACTCCTTGTTATTTTTCAAGGTTATCTAACAAAGCAGACAAAAACATATCCCACCTGCTCTCTTTGTGCCTGACTGCCTCCCCTTCAAGCCCATCCCTCTTGCCCCTTGTCTTTCCTGGTTTTATACAGATCCAAAAGTCATGTTTCAAACCAGCACATTTATGTTAGCATAAGAGGCATGGAAAGTGCTACCACAAAGTCTTTAACTGAATTATAGTCATGTGTTTCAAATAACAAAGAACAAGAGCAAAATACATGGTTAGGCCCCAAGCCCTTTCCATAAGCACAAGCAGAGCCTAAGGATGGCATATATGTTTCTTTAGGACCCTACACAAACGTTTGGAATGAGAGGTACAGACAGGCTGTCCAGCAGGGGTGTGTGGACCTGGCACAAGTGGGAACTTCCTGGTAGACCCACTTTGACACTCTGATATCAATGTTAAGGGCTCTTTTATCAACCTCAGGCAGACTCATGAAAAATTAACATGATTATTTGTCTTCCCAGCAAAAGGGAGACATATGAAAGATAAAAGGATTTGTAGCAGATGGCAAGGACATTTCTGCAGACCACTGGAAAGCTAGCTGCATTGGGAGCATCCTAAATCCACAGAAAGTTGAAGCAAAATTGGCTGATATGGAATTGTTAAAGACTTTTCTGAGAAATACGAAAAGGATCCTGGAAAAGAAATTCCATAGAGAATGAATCTTGCAAAATTCATGTGCTTCCCTATGGCTTCAAATGCATCAGCAAGAAAGGTGAGCTTGTCCAAAGGCAAAGTCTTGAAAGCATTATGAGTTGCTCAGTAAATTATTGTCTTCAAGCTACTGTCGAATAGATGTCAGCCTATGAGTCTCAAAACACTTCTCATGGCAACAAGTCAGCCTGCCCAGAAAGTTCAGACCTGAGCTGTGCCACCCCATGTAAACACTTCCACACCAGCACATCAGTAACCGGGATGGGTGAATGTCCAGTTGTGTACAGCAGCTCCTTCCTTCTCCTTTGAAATATGTGCTGTTAGAGAAATAATAGGAAGAAGCACAAAATATTACCCAATTTCTTAAGTACACTGCAACAGATGCTAAACCCAGTCAAGAGCTCATTCTCTCTCTCTCTCATACTCGTTTTAGCGAGTAACACGAGTAACTCACTAAAAATCTGTGGATGAGTATGTGCTTTTATTTTGTCCTTTAGTCTCTAGAATGATGTTAGAGCACTACAGTATAGCAGAGCTGCTCTTTGAAAAACGTAATTTCAGGAGTTGTTCATCTGTAATAGATTATAAACAACCAACTAAGCATCAGGTTTTCCAGAGAAAAAGTTTTTTTCCGATTAGTTCTCCTTAAGCAGTAGCAGATACAACATAAGCTCAATACACCTGTCTTCATAGTTAAAAGAGAGGTGCAAACACTCATCAGCCTCCTTGATACACAGCCATGCAGAGGGGAAAGGACACACCAGAAATGCTGCTGAATTCTCTTCCTGAATTCCCTCTCTTTTCTCTGCTTTCACAGTATTTCTCATCAGCTATACGGCAGGTTAATCACATTACCCCATTTTATTCCTCTCCTTGCCAGGGAGGAGAACAATAGTGGCAGAGTTATGATGTGTCAAATCTTGGCACATAATACTTTATTTTCCAGAACTGCTTGAAACTGTAAAACACCCCTATTGTTCCTATTGTTTTATCTTAGTTAGGATTTGCATCTTTCTGCATGACAAGCAGACACTGCAGTTTCTGCAAGTCCAGTTGGATGAGCACACTTAAAACTGTTCCCGTTCCCACACGGAATTACTGCAGGCAGGAAGATGCCACGATCAGCTAACAAAGTGGGTATTCTAAGTTTCTGGCACCACAGAAATCAAGGGAGGAAAGACTTCCAAGCTTTCACTAAGTCACTGCATGTGAACAACCTGACTTGCGTTTTTACTATTAAAACTTAAACCCCTTCCTCTTTTCAAAAACACACTTACAAAATGTGAGAAGCCAAGTGGATAAAACTCCACTTGAGGCCCATTGAAGGTTCACGACAATCACTGCAGGATCATTACTGACAAGTCTCTGCCTCTAACCACCCTTGGAATTTTGCCTAACTTAAGGGACCTCCTGATAAATAGGAGGCAGCAAAATGTGGGTACAATAAGAATAGAGGATAAAACCAAACAACTGAGAACAGAAGATATTTTTCCCTGGGAATATGAAGTTTCAGTACTTTCCACATAATTTCTAGCAGCTAACAACACATTCAAAAGAAAATACAAATTGGTCAAGGTTATTTCTCTCTCAGCTAAAGCAAGAGAACTAAAAGGACACCTGAAGCAGCAACTTCTAATTATCTTCCAAGCAGTCTTCTTGTAAACCAAAGAATAACTATTCCTGGCATTCAGACTAAATAAATAAATAAAAATATAATTAACTCTGAAAACAAACAAGCAAACAAAAGACTCCACTAAAATACTCTGCACAAGTGAGCCTAAGCGCCACATTTCAGAAGTCCTTTAAGCAACCCTTTGCTATCTGTAAACAGACCAAGAAAAGAAATGGCCACTTAAATGTTCCACGTGCTATCTTACTAAAAGGTTACACAGCCCATTCAAAGGCTTGACAACCTGACAACCACTTCCCCACCTTTTTTTTTATCCTGCAGATAGTGTAATCACACACACACACACACACACAGAGTGAACAACAGACTGCCAGCTTGCAGAACATTTTAAACTGCATTTTGGAGAAGAGTTTTTAAGTGTTCATAGAATCATAGAATATCCTCTGTGGATAGTTGGAAGGGACCCGAGGAACATCAAAGCACAGGTCCTGTTAAAATAAACACCTTGCATTAATTGCAATTAACGTAACTGGGAAGAGAGATAGTTTGCATCTAAGAGTGTCTCAAAGAGACAAAAATGTTTACCCAGATTGTCACATTCTCTCCTGGACATTCAAGACAGCACAACTTCTGCTTCTTTATGCAAATGTTCTGAAATATATTCTGAAAATCTTTGAAAGGCATTTAGAGAATAATGCAATTATCAGGCATAGTCAGCAAGGGTTCACAAAGGGCTAGTCTCTACCAACTGAAATATTCTATTATATTCAAATATTCTTAATGTTCTTAGTATTTTATGACCACCAAAAGAGGCGGAATCCAAATGCAAACCAATACAAAAGTATTATTAACATTTTATCATAACATCCTAATAACATAAAAGCCCAGACTACAGAAAACTAGATCAAGGTTGGGTTGTATTCATAGAATAATCACCCATCACACAGAGGGAGGTTTTTCATTCACAATCTGGTTATGGCTCCAGCTCTCAAGGTGACCCAGTGAAGTCAGGCACATGTGTAAAAAGGAATGGGCAAGAGATGCTCTCTGAAGCAACACTGTGATGCTTGAATTAAAAAAAGGGTTAGAGCTTTTAACCAGCTCCAAGGTGAAGAAAGATGAGCTACATTCACTGTTCAGTGCAAAACCTCAGCAACAATTCTCACTTGGGAAATGGCACATGCCAGAGGATGCCATCACAATGCAGCTTCCTGCAAGTCAAGACAGTCTTTGCTCGTGAACTTCCCTTCATAGAAGTTCATGGCGCATTGCAGGAACCTATCCCTGGCATCATCTAACACCTCTGGAGCACACTACAAGGACACCCTACTGATTAGGCTGGCTGGACTCCAAAGGTCTGTAAATAACATGAATAGAAGTTGTGTGACCAAAATGCTTATTACTCACTTAAAATTTACCTTAAAAAATGTTAAAGGCATGGACACAGAGAAGATTATACTGGATGTGTAATTTTTAAAGCTAAAGGAAAATACAGATGAGCCATGTATTTACTAGAATGTAACAAACATATAACCATCGGCCTCTGTCAGCATCTGACTTCACCCAACACTAAGAAAAATGGGGAGATGGATTTTTTTCAGTTTGTTTGAAAAGGTTTGTCATGTGTCAGACTGAGATTTTAAATATTAAGTTTCACCCTGGCAAGCACTGTATATTGTGGAGGTACAACAGCCTCTGAAACAGGATTCTACTGTGGAAGCCCCTTACACATGCAGTACCACCGAGGATGATTAATGTCTGAGAAAGTCTGCTTGGAATCACTCCAGTCATCATTTTGCAAGAACATGCACACACGATGCTGACCCAAAAGCCAAACGTGCTCTGTAACGTGCTCAATCTATGCAAAGCAGGAATAAATGAAATGAGATATCCACAAGCTACTTACAGACAACCTGAAACTCCCACCCCATGCCTGTCATGGAGACAAGTAGGGCAAAGACACTTTCTTTATTATCAACACAAGCACTGCTGCATGGCTTACTGGAACAAGTCAGCAGCAACAAAGCCCCATCCTTGTGCACAAGGCTTGAGCAATACACCTACCACTAATGTTTATTGTTCATTATTATACAAAAACTCAAGTTTGGGCTGGTTTTTTGTTGTTGTTGGATTTTTTAAAGCAAAAATGATAAGAGGAAGATAAAAAGACCTATGTGAAAATACTGTGAAGGTTATACATACAGACCAGAGACTTGAGCGATACTCATGCTACAAGAAAAATGACTGCAAAATGCAGTCTGTATTCCACCAGCTAATGGAACTGTGAAAAGAGATGCTTTTTTCATGAAGCATCCATGTAACTTCAGAACCTCTTTGTATAAAACCACTTGCAAGACTAGAAGCTCTGAAGACACAGACTTCATCATGCATTTATGAAAGGGAAAACATAAAGCAAATCAGGATATATAAACAGATCTAAAATTACTTATTTCAATACCTTTCCCATCCTATGAACACAAACAACATCCTACGCTTCATCACTGACCTTGTGTCTTCACTGAAACCTTCTCTTACAAGCTCACACTAAAATAAAAACACATAAACAACATCTGCATTTTTCTAAGAAGAATTTATTACATGGAATCCTTGGTTGGTGATATATCCAAGACCTTAATTAAAGAGAGACCAATCCGCTCAAAAGCGTGACCATTCCCACAGGAATGAGAAGAAATCCTTCTTATTGAAATAAGAGCAGAAAAATAAAATGGAATTCATTCTTGTTTCTGGCAAGAAAGGCATTTTTAAATCCCACTTGGTGCTGTAATTCTAATAGCTTCTTCTTTCAACACTAGACTGAAGTACATGTTTAATCCTTCCAAGACTGGCTTTTTCATTAGCAGATTTATACACGTATTAAACATGAGTACATCCATCCATACACATATCCCTCCCTTTTTTTGTACATCCTACTTAAGTTTGTCAAAGAAAGGAACTGAACTAAGTAACAGACTGATCTGGGAATTCAAAGAACTCTTAAACTGTGAAATCAAACCTGCTGCTACTCAATCAAATAACGCTCATGACCTAACATTTCAATCCCCACCCTTATCTGACTGATACTAATTTTACACTGGCATCCAAAAAGGTCATGATTTCAGCTGGAAATCACCTAAGGAGATTTTATTTTTTCTGGGAACTAAACACATTTAACTCCTTTCTGACTAATACATACAATTTGAAACATTCCTACCTTTAAAATCACTATGACTTCAGCTCCACAGTCAACTTAAATGACCATTACTGGTCAGCACTCAAAGAACATTCAGCACAAATAATGCTTTTTATCGTTCCCGAACTTTGGGGCAAATGGGAGAATCTTTGCGAAGTGAGGCTCAACAGAGAACTACGAATTAAAAGCAGCAAGTAATATTCCAGGGCTGACATCTACAAACTGTTGCAATTTTTTTTTTTTTTCTTTTTAATTACCAGTTAATCATATAATGGAAATAAAGTGAAATGTGTGATTTAATTTTCTTCCCTTTTTCCCCTCTGAATGTACTATGGTGTCATGATACTTGTCAATGAAATAAGACTACTAAGAAAACAGAGAGAACGTTTTTATCTAAAGCTGACTTCAACTGGTTACAATATGAGCTTACAGAACAATTTCCAGCCTATGTGTTTTTGTCATGTCAACGGTTTCCAAAGATAATAAATGCTCTTCAGTATCATGCCTGGCATAACTAAGCCTGTGAGCAGGCTGCTAAAATTATATAGAGAATGTACAAGTGAACTCTTCAAGCAGTTCTCTAATGACTTCAACCCAAGAGCAGCACTCCAGCGAAACGGAGGGATTTGGGCAGGAATGCAGACTATACAATAGGCAGCCATAAATAGAAACCAAACTTCGTCACCGCCAGCATCCGAAGCGCGTCTCCGTGTTACGCTGCACGATGCCGGCTCTACCTCACCCAGCTCCGGCCAGCGCTCGCTGGGGCCGGCACAGCTCTGCTACACTCCCTTGTATCTACAGCCTGCTGCAAGAGCTCTGAGGTGGATATATCTATATAGGCTCTTCGATGTCTTTTCTACATTTCACTGGCAATTTTCAAGCCTTGGTCCACGGAGCACTTGAAAATGGTGTACAAACAACAGTTAAGAAAAGCAAGGTTACTGACAGGCTTTAGCTCATTGTGCAGATGGCTGCTCTGGGCTCCGCAGCATCCACAGAGGCACACGCTTGTGGCAAGGCCGATTCCTCATTAGAAGTGATGTACTGTGCTTTGCAGACAATCCTGCTAAGCTTAGACTAGATACATATATATATATATATATGTGTGTGTGTGTGTGTGTATATATATATACTAACTGAAATAAAATAAAGGTATGAATTTAGCAAAAGATAACATAGAAGCATAAAACAAATATGGGGCCAGGTTTACTACAAACAAAAATTTGGAATCAAAAATAGATAAGCTTTTCCATGCAAACAACTGCAGCCTTAAGCAAGATTGCAACAGAGCTAAAACTAACAGTAAAACATTACAACCCACTGGAACATTACTGCACTTTTGAGAGACTATTATTTACTTGAAGTTCCAGTTCTGGAAATCTCAGACACTGCATATGAATTTTAGCTTTATAAATTAAATAAAATGAAATAAAATAAATAAATAAAATCACCTCAATCCCTGAAGCTCAGAGACTGAACCAATGTGTTACCTACTTCTGATTATGTGCAAAATACCACTCATCCAGCTCCTGTGACGAATGCCTGAGCAGGCTTATGTACCTTTTATACACAATTTACTGTGAAGCCTTAAACTGGACATGCAAGGGGGACTCCAGTCCCACGTGAGAGCTCATCTCAGGGATGAATTCGACCCACTGCTGACAAAGGGTTCAGAAATGGCTTTCTCCTCTGACAGCATGGTTTCCTTGACAATTTCTTAAAGGACTCAGAAATGCTACTTCTTGAATTTCAAAGCTTTCTCAGGTTTAGCCTTTCTGAAACCTTATTTTCAAGGGTCTGATCCAACGCTCAGGGAAGCAAGCGGAAAGACTGCAACTAACTTCAGTACTCTCTGGATTGGGTTCTGAAGTTGGAAGAACTATTCTTCATTAGGTTTTTCATTAAATACAACACATGTCATAAGAAGCACGTAAAATGTTACTAATCAAAATGACACAATCTAAGAAGACCTTAAGACAAAACTGCTACTCAGTTATATCCTTCCTTCGACTTTTAAAGCATCCAAAAAAATAAAATATATCCTTTCTTCCTTCACTCCTTTCCTTTTCTTCCTTGGCAAACATTTCCTCCTACTACTACTTCTTTAAAAAAATACCACCCACCCCTCCACAAAAAAGTATAAATTTAAATGACCTTAAGCTTTATGAAGAAGTCAATACCGTACTTTCCAAAACTCATATTAATTGAAGGCAAGGTAAGGTCTTAAAACATAGAGAGGGCAGTATTTGAAACCACTGACAAAGTTAAATTTCTTCCACCTTTTCTGGAGAATTATAAACTATGCTCTTAGGCATCAAATGGTCAAAAGCAACCTGTCAGAAATATATTATTACAAAACTGCAGTATTGCCAAAACCTCATTTAAGTTGCTATAGAAATATTCCTCTTAAGGACTTTTCCACCTGCAGCTAAGAAAAATACTCTTTTTAAAAAAGCATGGGCTTAACTGGTCTTTGCCTCCATCCAAAGAAATCAAGAGGTGTAACACTTAGACTTTATCCCACCACACACAGCTGTAAATATGACACCACTGATCCCCTTCCTTCATGCAGAAATTTTACACAAAAATAATCCAAGAGACCACCAGCAGGAACTGTAGTCCCAAGAAACACCTCCTTACTACATCTTTTATCAGAGAGAGTTATGAGCACTTGTTCCTCTTTATTCATTTTTGTTCAGTGCTAACACCAAAGCAATGAACAAGGAAGACCTATGAAATTATGTCATTGCCCGTTGTTTTTCTGCCTCCATTTCAAAATAACTGAAGTATCAATGGGCTTGTCTCTACAACATCTACAGTTAGGCTCACAAAAGCGCAATAGTCCATTTGCAAACAGAAATTGCTATAAAACCCACCATTAATAAATCATATGAACTTCAAGGAAACATTTATACTATTCTACTTTCAACCAATTTTATGTTCAAGTGTTTTCAGTGATGGCGTAACTTTTGCACAAAGAAATGCAGCCTGCATGTTGATCCAAGTGCAGTATTTCTCAGGTTGCTGCCTTTTGTCCCTAGTACAGTTAGGTGACTGCTCGTGGGGTTTGGGCTTGAACAAAGCCAGCAGCACAAAGCCTCCACTGCTCTTGCTGCTTTCCCACAGCCCCCTGTGCCAGGGGTGGCAAAGGCCTTTCAGGGGGTGCCCTGGGACTCCCAGCTGCCGTTTGACATGCAAATGGCAACAAAGATCTTTCAATCCCACCTCAAGGAGGGAAGATAAAGGCAGCAGTTCCCAGAGGAGCTCTGCTCCGAGAACAGCAGCCCTTCGTCTCTTCAGGATGCTGGCACTGCTGTTCATAAAGAAATCATCCTTGAGGTTATGTGAAGGACTTAAAGAAAGCAAGTGAGGGGAATTAGAGAAAGGTACTTCAGGCTACAATTCCTCTCCTCAAGCATAACAACAGAGTATCTTAAAAACTTCACTTTTATCTTCTTATATATAAGCACATATTCAATAATTCCAGCGTTTCCATTTTATTTAGAGACCCAACACAAATGGTAAAATTCATGTCTGAATTACTGGCTCCAATTCCTTCTAGTATCAGTCCAGCTTCATGTGCCAGTATTTTCCAACCAGTTTCAGTGGAAATCAAGCTCTGTAAGCTGTGCAACTTCACAGATCCCCAGGTCATCCCACAGGTAGCTTACAAGGGTTTTAGAGTTTCTACTCTCATCTTGAACCAAAGCAATTATCATATCCCTTTTATTACAAACACATTCAAAATCAAAATGCATTTTTTTTCCCTCCAGTTGAATATGACCATCTACACCCAACTTTTTCAAACTGGAGGCTGAAAATTCAACCATTACTGAAATAATAGTTGAGTAATTTTCAGGCACCCTCAAAATACACAAATGTGTTCCCATGACTTTAAGCAGAAGAGCACCAGCTGATCCTTGTTTGTAAAGTAAAGCTCTTCTGTTTAGGTTGCTAAATAATGATATCAGTATGTTAAATAATTATTAAGTACTTTAATTATTACTATCTTCAGAAATACAGGAATACACAGGAGAGAATCTAAGTTAAGTAAACTCTGAAAGTTGGAAAAACCTGTGGAAAATATGAGTATGAAAGAGAAAGAATGGTGCAGGAGCAGAAATAGAGTGCATGAACAGACCCTACCTACCATGCATCTAATGGAAAAAGAGCTTTCAGCTATTCTCATTTTCCACACTTTAAAGTAAATCTATTTTTTTTTAGATGTGCCTTATTTGTAAATTCATGTATTACTTTCATATCCTGTTCATTGTTTTTCAGTCACTGAACAGAACATGACATGCTACTAATTTCTTGGGATTAAAGACTAAACAGCTTTCAAAGAACACATTTCTTCCTTGGTCCCTGCACATCTTGAGAGAAAAAGTGCTATCTTCATCTCAGTGGTATTGGTAAGAATAAAGACATGTAGAGGGCTAAGGAGAATATGAACACATTAGAGACACATATAGAACTAGATAAAAAGTGATTGATAAAACCTCACCAATTGATCCAGTGGTGTCTGATCTCCTTGTAAAACATACATTAGTCAAAGAAATAAGTCTGGTATTTTCACTTTACAACACTCATGAAAAGGGCTAACAAGTGGCTCGCCTGGAGTCTCCCTTACCAGCTAATCTTACCTCCTTACAAACCACACTCCATGTCTGCATTTCTAAATACTTATTGCAACATCAAGAAAAGATCTGTACTGATTTGGTGAATGGCTTGATATCTTCCCAAAGTCATTTTCACAATCCAGATGATAGTTATGAACAGTAACTGGAGGCATTGTTGTGACACGAATGCACAAAGGATTCCCATCTAAAGTTCAGAAGTTAGTCAAAAACTTAAATTTCTTTTCCCCTCACCCTGAATTTGGCATGGTCATATACAGTTTCCTCTGCCAAGACTTTGAAAAGACCACTATGGAACTTGTATAATTTATTCACCTTGAATGAAGCAAATGTAGGTTGGCTAAGGGTTTTCTGTTTATCTTTTTTTGCATCACATTTCAGCTTCCAGCTTTCCACAAGATTCTAGATTGCTGGATTTGGTCATCATATTAGCACTGTCAAGGAAATGCTTAAAAATAGTATTTAAAATAGTATTTTAAGCTACAAGTAAACTTACTAAAAATGAGACATTCAAGGACCCTTACATTCTGCTTAGGCATGACAGTTTGTGTATATTCCTGGAAGGAATACTCGATGTGACTCTGAATTCACTCTATATTTTCAGTCACCAAAAAAGCCCAAACACAATCCAGAAAAAAACAAACAGCAAGCCACCCACCCCATCCCAGCAAAATTAAAATTGACGTCTGCAAGAACAAAGCACGTCGAGAATTTAGGGCGTAGTCCTCTTAGTTACAACTTCTAACTCATGTTGATACAATTCACAGTTGCACATTTATAGACAGTGCAAACCACACAACCTAAAAATTAAGACACTGAAGAGATGCAGTAGTGCTATTTTTCAGAATAAAAGACACAGTAGTTGAGAAATAGCTGGTACATGTTTTTCCCACATGACAGACTTCCACTCCACATGATACATACTCATTTGAAATTACAGGAGTGCTTAATTCGATAAAGCCCCAAACCAAACTGCATAAAGAGAAATTCCACAGAGTCAAGTACAAATCCTTTATTCTCTCAAATTTCTGAAGACGAAAAGCCACAGCATAATTAAGAGTTGAATGGGTAGTACAGTAAGTGTTCTAACGCACATATTGGAAATATTTAATAAATACAAGTTACTACCAAAAGAAGGAAGAAAACTGAGAACTATGAAGACTGCATTCTTCATTATGAAGAAGTATGCTACACACCATTCAGGTTCAGGCATTTTTCAATCCTACAAAGCAACACTTCTCTCTTGCAAGGTGGAAAATGATGGCAGTTTGGTGGCATGTCAACTCCACTGAGACCCTGGTCCAAAGAACAGCAATTGCGGCACAAGAGTGCAGCAAGCACAACTGCAGAACTCCGTTCATATGCTTAGGGTTATTTATATGCACCAGCACCCTGGGGATTAGACTCACAACAAAGATCACTTGCAATCTCTCTGGGTAATTATATAGTGAAATGATGACAGCTAGTTCACTTGGAACATAGAAACGTTTGGGCATGTTCACTATAATTAACCAACATCCACTTCTGTCTTCTGACGTTAAACTGAAAACAATTATCTCACATCTTGCTCCAATTTTTTAATGCTTTAATAATGAAGTTGATGGGGAAATAGAAACATACAAAATAAATTTAGTGTGCTATTTTGAGAGATTTTTGCTGCAACACTCATGTTAATACAGAAAGATATACATAGTTATATACATATACTCTGTTGGATACATGAAAATTTAACACAAAAAAGGGGATGAAAAGCTGCTTGTAGAGGGTGGGTGCTTAAACACACCCAGGTTGCTTTTACACAGAGCATTACGCATTTGGGAAACACCAGGTCTGAAACAACACTCCAGTTCATGTACTTGCATTTCCAGTCATGCTGCCTAACCAGCAAACACAATCATAAAACCACTGCCACAATCACTAGAAATAAAAGTCTGGCATGGAAAGGTGCAGGATCTCCCTTTGGCCCGGAGTCTGACAACAGCCGTAGCCAGAAATGTAAATGAGCAGGACTTCTCTGTTTCACTGAACCACAGGTACCACCTTGAAAACAGAAATATAACATTTTCTGGCCAATGGCAAATCATTACCATACCCCCAGAAGGAAAGACATCAATGGCAGTACTTTGTTGAACAGCATTTCTTTTTAATTTGTTGCATAAGCGACACTGCTAGATGTGACAGGCTAGATGGAAAACTACAGCAAAGTATTTCCACCAATTGAATTTCTGGAACCCCTCTTGACAGCTAAATTTGCCTTTGATAGCAGCTGGAGTTATTTTGAAAGAAAAAATCCGCAGGTTGCTCCCACTAATCATTCATTGCTTTGGTTTACAGAGCAGTTTTGGTGTATGCTAACATAGTCCTTCTTTTGGAGATAAATTAAACCAGAAGTCATGATCCAGACCCACAACAAATATGTTCTAACTCCTAAGGACAAAGTGAAAGTCCAAATCAATGACTGGTCTTTTATACAGCTGTGAGTGACACACACCAGGATGAGACAGTCCAGGGGACCAACTAAATACAATTTGAAGACTCTGAGTTGTATATATAGTATAGAATTAGAGGCCTCCAACACCAATCATATAGTGACCACATTTGATCATATCTCACCAAATTACTCATTGATTTGCACATAAATAGAATCTTGATTCTACAGATCCATTTATGCTCAAGTAGGAGTCAGAACAAAAAAATCCTCCCTTTTAAAAGGACATCTTAAGGTATGTCTTATACATACTATAAACAAAAACTCCTGCCTAGACACTCTCCAGAATTATTGACAGATCTCAAAATGCAGTGAGCCAAACTTTGCCTCGAAGTTTACAGTATCATGATCTTACATTTTAAATAAATCAAACAAACTACTAGTACCATCAGAAACAATAAAAGAACCTACTTTCACACTAGTTACATGACAAATCAAAACTAATTCTACTGCAACGTGCAGAAAAAAAAATCCACTGTCCAAACTCATTTTATGAGTATGTTTCTGATAGGACAAAATTAGCAACTGAAGAAACAATCATTAAAAACAAGGATCAGGGATAGAACTAGTGTTTAAATATAAGTGTTTCAATAATGTGCACAACCTCATTAATCTCTAAACAACAGAGGATTACAAAGTTGTGCTACAGAAAGCCTATAGCTGTCTTTTTTGCCCAACCTCTCTAAGACTCAGAAGTAAAGCAGCATGGACTATGTGCTTCCCTATACCACAGAATGCTATGCCTGTTCTCATTTTCAGCAGTGCAACCAGAGGAGACCCAATCCAAGAGAGATCAGTCTCTGCAACAGAGAGAACACATCTCAGCAAGGCAAATTTTGTACTACGTACTACCGAGAGCTGTAATGCCAGTGCCACCCCTCTGACAAAACTCTAGCATTCAGCAATAGCTTAAAATTTAAGCTACACTTTCTTACTGACTTACCAATGTAAAGACAAAAACCAAAATATGTATTATGGAATAAGCAATGTAGCTAAGTGCAATGCTGACACTACAGGAATTAAAAATTCTCAATGTTTCAATACACAAATTAACAACTGAAGGACATGGTCCAACACATTGACTTAAAGAAAGAACTACTTAAAAACTACATAAAGACCCCTCCAGTTTCTGAGGGCTGCCCATGCATCCCTCCTGTGCTCAGCCAGAATGTGCTGGTAGGCAAGTGCTTGTCAGCCCACCAGGAGTGGGACCTTTCCCTGTCATTACCCCACTGTGCATCAGAAAAAAAGAATCATCCCTGCTTCCTACCTGAAAAAAGCCTTTCAGACTTTCTGACCCTGCTTCATCCCCACAGAGAGATTTCAGCCTTCACACCTCCTGCACATGGCCTGAGCCACAGGGCAGAGGGAGATTTAGGGATGCAGACTGTCCCCAGAGCTCCCAATAGCCTGTGCACAGTCTCAGCCACCACGCAGTCTGTTTTTGACCATCACTGGCAACACCCGAAGGTCTCTTTGCCCCAAAGGATGACATGACATTCAAAACTGAAGTTTGGGCAGAGCTCTGCTCCTGAAACTGGATCACTGGGACTCTACAGGGCTGTCTTGACTTCAGCTCAGGAAGGCAAGGACAGATCTTGATGCTGGGTTTTAAATCTTGTTCCAACTTTACTCAATTCCTTTAGATGCGGCTGCTAAGTACAAGCTCTCTTATCGGATATTCCATATCCTTTTGAGCTTTGAGAGAAGTCGTACCTGGCAGGTTTCAGGGACTGTTAATACCAAGGAAGAAAACAATTCCCTTCTGTATGCTGACCACCTGTACAATCTGTTAACCCTCATGGCAGCTGTTCTATGTATAAGCTTGTGAGTGGTCACAAAGAACAAGCCTATTACAAAAGAAGATATAAGACAACATCAGTGCTGCCTCCAACTTTAACTGTAATTGAACTTTCCTCCATCTTAACTTGGCTCTATTTACACAAGAGAGCTGATTTCCTTTGACAGACACATCAGCCCACTAGTACCCAGATAATTGCTTCAGCAAGGAACAAAATCTGATTATCTACATTTGCTATCCAAATTCTGAGAAAGTAAAAAGGGTTCAAAGGAAAAACCATCATATTAATTTAACTATTTATTTCTGCTCACTCTAATCCAGGATGTATTTCACCAGTCTGAAAAGCTAGTAAGGGGAGAAGCAATTTAGCTGTAACAGGACTCTCTTGAACTTCAGTAATATAATTAGCAGATAATTAGGGTGCCTGATGTGTGGATCAACAAAAAGAAGTATTTCCACAAAGCTTTAGAGAATTTACCTGTTGAATATTTACAGAGTTTGTTGCATTGCTGTGGCACACCAGTATATAGCACTGCAAATTCAGACGCTTGCTGATTTTGAATGAGCAGCAAGCTCTTTGGTCTCTTTGAAAAAGAACAAACTATTTCAGAAAATGAAGAAAAATCTTCACCTGGCATAAGGGTCTAATGATCTATTATAAAGTTGGTCAAAGTTATGAGACAAATCAATCAACAGATTTTATAAAATATAATGTACAAGGTAATCAGAGTTGAAAAGTATCAACACCAATTTTAGAACATAGGTGTTACTTATTCCTTGGTTTTAGCTATCAAATTCTCTTACAGTAAAAAAATGGTTATTTTAAATTTCTATGCTTTAAGATTTTTAAAAAAAAACAACCTAAACAAACAGAGTGGTAATATCAAACAGTAATGTCACTGCCTTTCTGTTTGTTCTAGAAGAACCTCTCAAGGCGCTGAACCTGCTCAGCTCAAGAGAAAAACCTCAAGTGTGCCCTACTAGAGAACAACAACAAAAAAAGGAGGCAAGGACCATTTCTCCTTCAAATACTGAGATTTAATTGATGTCCTCACTTACTGACTTCTTTCATTGCTATCCCCTTCTGCAAACAGGAGCGCAGTACTTCTCATAATGCTGAACACATAACTGTGTATGTACACACACCTACAGGTCTCTCTTTTCAAAAGGTGATCTCTTTTTAAATGTCACAATCCTTCCTGGAGGAAGACAAACAAAAATGCTACTTCAATGACTTTGTATTTTCTGTCTGATCCCCAAAACATGATCCAACACCATTGTATCCTACAGCCAAAGGAACTGAATTTGTAATACTGTAGTCAAAGTGTGTTTAGCGTAGCAGCTTCACTGTGCAGTTGCCTCAGTGTAATGTGAAGTTGAGTAAGAAACTTTTATAAATAGAGCTTGGGGATCCCCTGTCCTGTGGAGCTTATTTTTTTATTTGTTTTTCTTTAAGCTGTTAAGACAGAAATAATACGGGCAGGGAAACATAGCTGCTTGGAGACAGCAGCAGGAACTTGCATGCCAGCCAGATTGACTGTACTTGTGATGTCAAGGTGGGCCAAGAGGACACTTAGTAATGTGCTGTAACACACTCTGGGCTATGGACTCATCCAAAGAGGAGTGACTGCTAGCTCTGCACACAGCAGGACACACACCACGTGCCACACACAAAAGCAATCTCAGACAGGTCAGGTCACAGAAATGTTTCAGAGCTCCAGTCCAGCTCTTTAAAAAATCTTTACTCACCCCAGCCCCTGGAGGATGACTGCTCTTCCAGAGCATTTTCCACAGAAATGCAGCCCATGGCAGAAGCAAGGAGCCAGCCTAAAGGGGGCTGCAGAACATGGGGATGGCAGGACAGCTATAACAAGTTGGCCTTAACAGAGAAAATCAAGCTTTGGAGGAGTAAATGGTCCTTGTAATGCCTGTAACCATCAGCTTACAATGCACTGTTTTGCATTTCTCTCGACCTCTTATTTAAGACTTCCTTGGAAACCAGTTGTTTGAAAGGCTCTACGAGGCATTTCAACTGAAATAGAATACACACGACTGTGTACATCTCCTGAAAAAGGGTAATAGCTGAAGAGATACAATGAGATACAATGATTCAGTGAGCTGCTGATACCTGAATACATAAAGTCATCATGTGACAAAAAAATTAAAGCAATACAAGTAGATAAAATTTAGATTGCAAAAGCCTTAGCAATATTACATTTACATTTAATTTACATTTAATTCTAGGATCACATACACAATTTCACTCCTTTTAATTTCAAGTAATAATAAAGCCTCTCACCTTCCCAGTGTTGCAGCCATGTCTAGAAAAGTGCATGAAGAAACACACAAATTATATTTTAAATGTACTGTATCTCCACTCCTGGCTGATTTGCTATACAAGAGATTATTTATTTATTTATTCATTTTCTGTATTTTGACTGCAATTTTTTTTGTGTATCAGTACAAAGAAGAAACAGATTTCTATACTCCTTTAGATTGTGCATCTAACAGTGGGAAAGTGACGAGGAATGGAGAAGGAAAAGAAAAGAAATGAGGTTAACCTGAACTGAACCTCTGAGCTAACACATAGCCTATACAGTGGCCACCTAGAACGGCAAATAGAACAATAAAGTCCACAATCCAGTGCTTGGCAACTGAGGTACTTATGTTTTGACATGGCACTTTTCCCGCAATAAACTGCCTGCTGGAGGTACTGGCAGTCACACATGGTTTATCTCCACAAGAAGTCCTTGGCAATAACCTCTTTTTGGAAAGATATTCAAACAGTTGGATATGGTCTTGGAAGTTGACTCAGAAAAAACTCAAATGCTAAAGCTTTCCTTGCACAGTCTTTATACTCAGTGGGATAACTTACAGCTTTTGGTAACTACTGTCCTAAAAAAAAAGGAGAGGAGGGGAAAGGTTCAACAGTGCACTGTGCCAACCATCTTCTTTTCAGTTACAGAAATGAAAGAAAGTTAAAATTACATTTGTTTAATTGTTATTTGATGAGAATTTTCTCCCTAGCTCTACATGTTGATGGAAGAAGCAGCTGTTTTATCAGTCATCCTTAGCGTCCTTTGAGTGACACTTCTGTCCCAGAACATCATCAGTAGGTTAGCTAAAAGTCAGGCTGGTTGCTTTGCCTCTTGTTAGTGTCACCTAATGCTTGTTATTGTAAGACCCTACTCTTCACTGTTTATTCTTTTTTTTTAGCCCAACTTTAGCCATCTGGTCAGCTGTCTGTCCCCTCTTCTCTCCCTCCTGGGAGGCAAAGAGGCAGTCAGGGAAAGATAAGAAAGGGAAAAATGGTTCAATCATGGAAGAAACTTTGCTTTTTTCCTTTTCTCTTCTACCAGTAGATAGAAAATCTAGCTACCAGAACAGAAAAACTTGTGGTTTCTAACACATATTCCCTCCAGCACCTGAAGTTAAATCTGAGTTTGGCAATGTCAACATACTTGTGATGCCTTCAAACAACCAAGAAAACCACTGGCAAAATATGAGTTCCCACAGCCAACCTCAACCTTCCCATGCCATGCATTAGGGCAGTCCCAGCTATGCCAAGAAGTCCACAACACAGATTCACGACCCTGCACTCAGCCCTGGAGGCCACACTGCAGGATTTGACAAGAGCCTTTCTGCAAGCTGAACACAGCTCTGAGACTTCTAAGACATGCTTAATTAAGGAACATATCACATCTGGGAATTGCACTGCCCACCATCACTTCTAGGCTGTGATTACATCAGTCAGTACTTTCTTCTGCCCTTTAATTGCCTGCAGGCTGGTGAGAAGTGTGCCATGACCCATAGTATTTGCTGCATAGGTCCTTCTCACCCAGCATCCAATGCACACAGATGTCTGAAGTAGCAGGAGCTAAACTCCATAAGCAATTATCCCCATTCAGCCTTTTCTTCTTCTACAGTATGCATTGCCAAGAAAAGACATACAGAGAAG
The DNA here is from genome assembly GCF_020740725.1 of Corvus hawaiiensis. Classification (NCBI taxonomy): domain Eukaryota; kingdom Metazoa; phylum Chordata; class Aves; order Passeriformes; family Corvidae; genus Corvus; species Corvus hawaiiensis. Next base: position 88,738,215 of record NC_063213.1, on the reverse strand, counting down.
AAGTTCTGAAATATACCATAATAAAAGCTTTGAAGTCTACTATAATTCCACTGTTCTTAACTTTTGAAAGTTTAACTCTTAACCTTAACTGCTTTAAATATTTTCTGGATGGGCAATTAGGCATTTAAACTACATATACCTTTCTACATTTATGTAGTCAAAAAATGAATGCTTTGAAGCAGAGATTATTCTTTTCAAGTATTTGGAAAGTACCTTGCATGTAAGCATATAAAAGAAATCATAATAGAAATAATGCTTTGTTTCCACTTTCATACTCTTTCCTTTTGGTGTTACAGCCAAAGACCTCCAGGAAGGTTGCTGTTAATTCTAGCCCTTGTCATGTACATAGTGTCATGCCATACGTTTGTCTCTTGCCCTAACTACTTTACTCTGTTTCAGTCATTTTCCCAAGCAGTTGTCTGTCTGTTGCAGCAGTGTTTTACCTCTGCTCAACTGACCTGTCCTCTAGGAGTGAGCCTGTATTGAATTAACTCATCTTCATTTCAGCCCAGGTATCTGTTTACAGCAGCACTGAAGGCTTCCACAGGAACACCATCCCTTTTTTCCTAAAGCAATGAGGAAATCCAAGTGTTCCATTTGGATATGAAGGTGACCAAGACCACTGTAACGTATATATACACCAGTTAGACATTCCTCATCCTCAGAAGCAGGCATTCCCTCAGGAAGGGAGGGAAGGGTTTGCTGGCTGGATTTTTCCCCCTTGAGTTAGCTTAGTAGCCTTGACAGTATTTCTATATCCTCAGATTTCATTTCTGGTGCCAAATACCCTACTGTAATACCAGGAAAAGTCTTCAGTGAATTTAACTGCCTTCACAGCCGCTCCTTTGGAAATCTGCAGGGTATGCAACACAGCAGCATCCAGCACCAATCTGAGTCATAATTAGCTCAAGATAAATTACTTGGATTCAGAAATTCAAGACTCATAGACAAACTCATAGTCTCTTCCTTCCCACCACTCTAGACGTTTGTCCAGTGCTTCTAAGCTGTCAATATTCAATGAACACATGCCACATACAACACTCTGTTGATTAGAATCAACGCAATGAAAATATACTCAGCATAAAACTAATTCTGCAGAATCCCTAAAGGAGAACTGCTGCTGAACAGAAATATTCAATCTGATATTTGAGCATGAGCCTTTAATTAATCTTTGACTGTTGATCTCTACCCCAACTGTGTTTACCTTCATTTTATTCCACTCTCAGATTCCACCTTGGAAGCTCCTTGCTGCTTTGAACCCAAAATCTACAGAGCAACAACAAAGGTCAGCATAAGTATTTCACATCTATACATGACAGAAATGACATACAGGCTGTACCAGCTTCTCAGCTGACTTACAAAAGAATTAGTTTGCACAGGCTGAAGATCTGATTCAGCACACTCAGCTGTTCCCTAACTTAGGATGCCAAGTCAGGTCAGCAGTAATTAAATCTTGGGCTGCAGGCCTAGCAGAAATTTAATTTTATCCAGGATTTACAGGGTGAACTTAGAAATTTGTAGATGCAACTGAAAGCAAAAGGAGTGGTCGTTGCAATGTTCATGTATATTAAGTAGGAATTTTATAGAGGAGATTATGTAATGCAGGATAGCAGAGGACTGCTCTCAGAGGATGCCCTTGCCAGTCTTAAATCCTTTCATAGAGACTAGCAGAAAATAAATACTTGTCTAAAGTGATTTTTACTAGATGTGATGTAGTAAACCAACTTTAATACAGAACAGTGCAAAACAGCACTGATTTCCCAGAGCACATTCTTTATAGCATACGGTTTTGAAAGCATGCACAAATTTTCAAATTAACATCCATAAACACCCTTGTGCATAAAAACTAAAGCTGCAGAGGATTCTTTTTTTCCTCGTGGAAATCAATGCTTATACCTCACGAGTCACTCTATATTTCTGATCTAAGTAGCAGATTTGCAGAGACTTTTTGGGAGTTGCCATGGTAAACTGATCTCCTCTGTACATGGGGTGTCTCAGGCTGCCCTCCCAGCTCACCAGGAGTGGCCCTCAGCACCCTCATTCTTTGCCACTGCAGGCAAGCTTTACACATGCAAACAGACTGTGCAGCTTTAGGATTTTCAACCCATATCAAATGGGAATTCACAATCACTGGGCAACCAAGTAATAAACTGAAGTCATTGGTGAACAAGTTACACCAGTAACTGAAGTGCACAGCTCTAAGACACTGCAAAGCAGAAAGGGGGGAAAAAAAAGCAAATCTTTTAAGTATGAATTTTGACAAATAAAGGGACTGATTTCAAGACAAGCTAAGCTCCCAGAGCTTCAGCAGAAATTAATGCAACTGTTTCTGGCTGAAAATGGGAAAAATCTGTTCAGAGAGTAGATCTAACAGGAGGACAAGGAGATCAGGAGATTTAAAACATGTTAGATATAAAGCAGGACAAGGAACAAGTTTCCTCAACAGAACATTTTTACTGGTTTGGATGATACATTCCCAGTTTCCAAAGGTGATGAAGATTGCTTTTTCTTAATCCTCTGAAATTTAGCACCTATCTGAAAAACTTTTTTTTTTTTTTTAACAGGATGCTCATCTTTTGTGTTTAAAATTGAGGAATGTATAAAACATCTTTTAGCACTCTGTGCTTGGAGTGCATCCCTCTCCTGTGCCAGGACACAGACTGTGATTACTCCCAGTAATCCCACTAAATTCTGGTGATCCAGCAAGGAGTCTAGCAGAAGCACCTATGTGACTGAGAGGATGGCAAAATGTGGTGGAGGGGCAGGATGCAGCACTCAGCAAGTCCCCCTTGGAAACCACAGCCTGAACTTAGCTGATCCTCAACACACACAGGGTCCTCCAGCTCCCACAAATCACCAAACTGACCAGGAGGTAGAAAGCTATTACTGTATTTCATTTTGCTTCCCACGTGCACACAAGGCTTGGCATTAGTGGTTGGGACACCACACTGACCCTTCTTAAACCCTAATTACTAAAAGTTAACAACAGCCTCAATTAATTGCTGGACCTTTCCAAACAGGAAAACTTCCTCAGCAAACGTCTGCAGAAAATTCTTACATTCAAGCCTTATGAAATACCATCACGGGGGAGAAGAGAAAAACACCCCTACGAGCACTGTATCTTTGGCAGTTCAACAAGTAGAGGGGAAACTGCTGTGATAGAGGAGTGGTGTTATTTCTGATAAGGTAATGAGCTCATAAAGCAAAGTCCTGTTTTCTGTCAAATTATAGTCATTATTCTTACTAAATAACATTAATTGAAATTTACTGGTGATATTCAAGTAATTTTACTCAAATTATCTCAAATTTCAGCCAAACACAGCAAACTTTTTTCTTGTGTCTATTATGGATTCATGAAAAATCAGTGATGAGCAAGCAAAAAGAGGTATTAGTTACATTTTGATTAGAATGAAAAACAGATGTGTGGTGACTAATCACATTCAAGTTAGGACAAGCCCATCCTGGAACAATGAACACAAGGGTTAGTTCTGGCTCCTTCAATACACCTGAACACGCATCAGGGTACACTGATTTCATTTTCACACCAGAAGAGATGTACTAGGGCAAACTCAGACCTTCATTAACTCCTCAGAAAGTCCAGCGTTAAAATTATATCCAATTTATACTGAAAAAAATTTAATTCAGGGTCTAGCGAACTGATCTGATGAACAGGCCCAGTGCTGATCATCACAATCATAAAGAATGTAAACAAAAACATTACATGGAAAGGGAGAAATGTTTGAGTGGAATGAACAAAGGAGGTAAGAGTTTCAGCTGTGAAGAAATGACAAAGGAACACCTAGCAGTTACTGGGTAATAGAAGAGACAGATGAAATTCCATGCAGGAGCAGTGTTACATATTTGGTGTGGGTTTTTTCGGTTTTGGGTTGTTTGGTTGGGGGTTTTGTGGGTATTTCAGTGGGATTTTAAAATTCCACAAACCCTCCATATAATGATGGCCTTGGATTGAATTTTTTGAGAAACTGCTCAGATGATACAGTTCTGTAGCAAAGCTGCTTTTTAGCTGCTTCAGAGAAAAATGACCCTTGCAATTATTTTAAAAGGAATACAACACAAAGAAGAAAGCATCATTAAAATACTGTATAAAGAAACTGTGTACGCACATTTTCAATAGTACGTACATGTGAGACCCTGAGTCTTGAACACTATAAATAATGCTCTAGCTCTTTCACTTTTCCCATTGATCAACCTTGTGACAGCAGATAACTGTTGAAATATTTTAAGGAAGCATAACACAGCGAAGACAGTCCAGTTTGCACTGGAGGCCATTGCACTGGCCACCTAGGCCATTCCTAAATACTTTATAGGCATTTTGCATCCTTTATGGGGATTTCCACCCCTTAAAGAGGTGATGTGATGAGAGTGTGGGAGGGTAACTAAAAGAGATGGCTACTGAGCTTTCAGAAGAAGGCTGAAGGCGAACAGGGAATTCCTTTTCTAATGCAGCGACATGGAATAGAATTAAAGTTTCAAGTCCAAAAAAACACAAACAAAAAAAAGAGCCTCTCCCTCACCCAGATGCAGTTGAACTGTTTGAACTCATGCTTGTGATACTTTCTATACACTGAAAGTTTGAAGGATGTCTCAAACATAGCTGGGCAGGTTCCCAGAAGGCAAAGCTACAGTGGATGACAAACTGTGAAGACACCACCTTGAAGACACCACCTTTGAGTCCCTGAAGCACAAAACTTCCAGAGGATGGAGAACACACTGGTAACCAAGTGCCACTCTTCCATATATTCTTCACTTCAGCAACTCAAACTAGCTGTTGCAAAGAGAAGCAGAAGGATTGGGGAACTAGACTAGATGAACCTTTGATCTGATCCAGCAAAGGCCATTTTGTTCCACAGCCCATTTGTGAATCACTTTACACTTACCCACTCTTTTTAAGAGGGAAGATGAAAATCAAACAGAAGTTATCCGTTGGGAATAACCTAATTAATTTCTGAAAAATTATCCTGTACAAAATAAAGCAATCACCTTTATAGTTCCTTTCGATCATTCAGGATAACATAAATCAGTTCTGCACTTACTTGCACTATACCTGTACACTGCATGTGCTTGCAAGTCTATTTTATTTCATCAAAGCACAACAGCAAGACCATGTATTCACAACTTTCTAACAAATAACTTCTTCCTGAGGATGCTGGAGTTATTTACCACTACATTATTACCTGCTTAGTTTTCCAAATGCGTAAACCCACGCTGCAAGGGGTGGGTATAGTATTATTCTTTCTACTTGGTTCCTGAGGATTAGAAAGTGGTTTCCTTTTAGAAAACAGAATTAATTTTTATGCTTTTACTCACTTGCTAGCAAGGAACACTCCCACAGATCCTTCCGCTAGATTCTCTGTTTTCTACCTGCACAGTTGCCCCCAGGCAAGAGACACTAAAATTTTTCCTACTGCACATGTGATTCAGCTGCAAAAGGGAACAGTATTCAGGTTTCAGGAGATGATCAGAAAGAAAGTACACTTTAAGAAAGGCAACACCTTAAAAAAAAAAAATCCAGGCTGGAATTTTCCAGAGCTGAAAGCAGAGAACCAAGTGTTCTCTAACCAGCATTTGTTTTGCAGCTGTCCAGAGGTGTTCGTTCATTTTCTGTGAACGTAAGCAGCACAATATGGCCTTCCTAACCATGCTGCTCAGAGCAACCAAAGTACCAGGCAGCTACGAAAATCAAGAGAACATGGAACAATAAACATAAGATTGAGAAAACTGGGCTATTCACTAACAGGTCTTTAATGAAAGTCTTACGAGTCAAAATGGAAAAGAAATACCCATTCTCGGAAAAACCCATTTTTCCAAGAAATTTAATCTCCTTATATTTGACCAAGACTGTCAAAGAAGTGAGCCTGAGAAACATAATCCTAATTACCTCATAAGGGAAAAAACGAATCCAGTCACTTGAGGCACACGTGAGAAACCCACAGAACATGAACATCACCTTGCTCCCCAGCGTGTGTTTTGTTCAGGCTCATTAAAACGCCTGAAAGCCACAAGCAAGCTGCCTGCTTTGTCAGGCATGAGGCAGCGCTTTGGGAGCCTCAGGTTCAGGAGAAGATACCAAGTTCTCAGTTGCACACACACTTCCCACTGCCCCAGGAGCATCATGGGATTACTGAAAAAGCACTAGACCAACAGAAGGAGATGGACATGGCTGCTCAGGCCACTGCTTTGGACAGACAAAGGCAGGGGTGAATGCTGAAGGTGAGGATCCACACCAATTTAAATTGGCCAAGAAACTTCCTTGTTAACACTAAAACACTCAACTTCCAAATCGGGTATGGTGCTCAAAATGACAAACACACATCTGCAAGCAAATGTGCCACCCACAACAGCTACTTTTATTCTGAAATGACAGGTTGATAAAAGTAAATACAAGAGGTGCCCTGCATAATTCTGATGTTACTTAACCTTAAAGTATTCATGAAAAGAAAGGGTGGGCAGATAGGAATTTTGGTTCTTCGTCCAAACTGTGCTACTGTTTTTCTTCCTGAAGAAAACAAGCTAACTCCGATAAGAAGTACTAAGGTTGTAATACATTTCATGTGCTATCAATGAGGTAAGAAAAAAAGAAAAATTAAAAGCAATGTTGTTGTGCATATGCAAGCACGTAAACAGCAGCAATACAGACAGATATGAAGAGGTCACCGAGACATAGTTGGGTCTCTGTAATGCTGGCTGTCGTATCAAGAAGGCAGAATTGACAGGTGTAAGTCACAATTTCACTATCTACCAACAAGACAGGGTAAAAGGGGTGAATGCTGACATGTGCCACAGCCACCTCTGATAAGGTATCTTATTTAGATGGCCAGGACATTCAGCTGCCCTGAAAACAGATCCCTTGTTTTCTTGGTGGGGAAAAGGCAGGAACAGCTACAGCCCACAAAGTGACTCTCTCCTCCTTTTCCTTATTATTCTTACAAAAAGCAGGAAAGATCTTTCCAGCTGGGTGCTGGATGCCAAAGTCCAGCTGACTCGACCCTCAAAGGCAGGGACAGGCAGCAGGCTGTGTGCACGGCACCAGGGCTGCCTGACCGCCTGACACCGACCCGTCCGTCAGCGGGTGGCACAGGGACGCGGCAGCCGCCTCCGGAAGCTGCCAGCTGCAAGGCATCAGGCTCAGAAGAGGAGCAGGCAATGCCAGAAAGAAACTCTTTGGCAGCAATGGGAGAGACACAAAGTGAAAAGAAACCCTCCTCTTCTGTGTTCGCAGCTTGGCACATAACGTGGCAGGCTCTGCAACACGGGAAGCTCTTTGCTTCCTCTGAGGGCAGTCATGTCAGGAAGACCAAAGCAAAACTCTTTAACTTTCTTGTTCTCCTGGGAAGGCATGTACCTACACTTCTGATCCCCAGGAAACTGGCTGGTACAAGTTACCAAAAAGCACCATCTCATTTGAGTGAAAGACTGGTGTTTCATAAGGGCAGAATGGACCAACTCTCACCCCAAACCACCTTTTGGGGCAAGGGTTTGCCCAGAAAGTCTTGTGCTCCAATGCTGATAGTTTCTGTCTCAGTCTTAGCAAAGCCTTCAGTACATGTGCAGAGCAGACTCCATCTCCATTTGCTTCCATAGGATGGGCCTTAGAGCCAATGGAAGTAACTCACAGCCTGAACCCCTGAACCTTACTTGTTCTTAACAAACTTCTTTACAGCAAAACTTCAGGAGTTATTCCAGCAAGTAAATTTACATATACAAATTATGTATTAGATCCTGACAGGAACTAGGAAAAAGAAATCAGTGCAACTATGTTCAGAGCTTGGCAAGGAACCAAACTTCAATAAAAAGCTGCTGTTATTTGATAATGAGTACCAGGACTCTGAAGACAGAAACCAGAAATGGACAATGCACTGTATGCGTACCTCTCAATCAGGCAACTCCTCTCCCTAATCTGTTCCCTTTACGGTCAATGGAGCAAGAGCAATTTAGGGCAGGAACATAACTGAGGTGCTCCAATGTGCCCTCTAGGCTGGCTCTGCTCCCCAGGACAGAGGAGGCCCAGTGGCTGCTGCAGTGGCCGAGCAGCAGCGTGCTGGGTGTCACCGGGAGGCTGACAACAAGAGCACCCCTGGCAGTGGTACAGCAGTAAACCTTCCCCTAGAAACACTTGTTTCCTACATAGTTAAAAGCAATTCAAGCAATATGTGAAAGAATAACTCTACCCAATGACTTGAAGCAACCTGGCAGCTGAAAAAAGGCTTGCAAGGGTCCTACTGCTTTCCTGCCACAAAGAAATGAGGGAAGAACTAAATCCATTCTGTTTTCTTGTTGCATTTGGAGAGTTTTTTTGCATTGGAGGGCTCTCTTGAGGCCTGGGTGATCATTTTTTGTGGGTTTTTGTTTTTTTTTTTTCAGAGTAAGACTAGGGGTTCTCAGTCTTCACAAAACAGATACAATTGCAAAAATACTTTTTCTGCATAGCACCTGCTGTTTTTCTGTTTAGCTTTTTGTCTTGTCTTTTCCTACTGAGAAATTTAGAAACTGTTTGGGCATTTCTGTATTTGAATTGCTCCCACTTCCTGCCTTCCCAACAAGCATCCCCAGGGGCCAGCTGGAAACAGTACCCAGCATCCCAAGGTAACAGGCAGCTAGTCAAACAGGTACTGTCAACTCACAGATGGTCCTTTAGGTCCTGCTAGTTGGTACCAAATTATATGCATTTTAGTGGCTTTAAAACAAAAAGAACCAATCTCACAGCTGTTGGGTTAGAAAAACTCCTCCCAAAGTCCTAGTAGAGATCTGCAAATGACTGAATGTCAGCCTGAAACACGCACTGTACAGAAGAGAAGACCACACACAATATAAAACAGGAAGACCACGGTGACAGCAATGTGCAGACCGCTAATCTCAGGATGAAAATCCAGGAGGCCCCATCACTGCTACCAGAGTGCCCCAGAGTGTGTTGTCTCGGGTAGCTATAGCTGCTTGTTACTCATTACTTTTTCTCACCTTGTGTCAAAAGCACAGCACATGCTCACACCCAGGGCTTTAAGAAGCTGTTCAGAGTATCCTTGTAGCTTCCTTTTCCCAGGTTACACCACCCCTGAGAATACTGCAGTAGTACCTGGCTATCCCAGCAAATATATAGGATGGATTTTATTTGCTCACCCACTCTTTCTGGTTCTCAAGTACTTTTAATATACTGTGAATTTTAACATATTGGTATTAATAAAAATTAGTAAGTTGTAATACACTGTTGTTGAAGAGAATAACATGGCAGAACTCCCTTGTGAGGGTTTTAATAAAGGTTTTCTGGTTAGTTACTTATGGTGCTAGACCTTTCATGCAAACACACCCACGTTTCCTACAGCAAGTTTTTCCTAAGCACAGCACCAAGCATTTCAGCATAACAGCATGGGGGAAAAAAAGGTAAGGAAGCCTCCTGATGTATTTCTGCTGCAGTTACAAGGAACCACTCATGCATGCTCTGAGCAGCAAGAAGCAGAAAGGCAGTCACAGCTGGCTGCCATCTTGCCGGCATCATCACCATCCTCCCCGCCCACAACAGCTCATGCAGCCCCCATACACTGCAGAATAAGCTCTCCTGCTACAAGGGCTGAGGAAAACCCCAACCCCTGGGCACAGGTGAGATCAGTACCAGGCCTCCTCCTGTGCCCAACCTGATGGGAAACTTTCCACGCTCTCAGCTGTCCCTATGTCACACAAAGTCAAAAAGAAAGCAAATGTCTCCAGAGGCATTGGATTCTTAATAGGCTTTTAAGTGTCCTCTGAACCTAAATTTAGGATTATGGGAAGAAGTAAGGAAAGACAACCAACATTTATATTTCATTCCCCAGCACAGAAACAAGTTCACTTGATACGCCAGTTTTAGGCATTCCGAAGTTATAACTGGCCCTTAAAGCTGACGTGTAAACCTTGTGGACAGCCACAGGGAGAAATAAACCTGCAGAAGCAGGGCCTTTTTTTAAGCAAAGAGTTTACCAACATACTCCTCTTCATGTTTTAATAGTAAGACCAGATCTAAATATTTAATGCCTGAAAGGTTAAAAGAAACCTGATACATAACTTCATACATACCAGACTTATCTCAAACTGCTAAATATGAATTGACATAGCTTATGACATCCTACATCTTACAATAGCACGCTGCTCAGCCACAGTAACTGCTGGGGTTCTAAATAAAGAGGCTGTAACTTTACCTCTTCGTAGCCTAAATTTTTATGTGCCTTGTTGAGTCATAAGCAAGAAAAGAAAACCTTAAAGAAGCTGTTATCATGACTAAAACACAGATGCTGCACATAAAAACCACAAGAAAACCAACCAACCAGCCAACCAAAAAATAACACCAAAACCAAACAAACTCTTCCCCTCCCCTCCAAACAAAACCCCCACACCCAGAAAAGGACAGCTCATAATTAAAAACACTTGAAGACACAAAGAGTTGTGAAATAAAGCAAGTTTTTCGCATTACATAATATTTCCAATTAAATATTGCCATCTCTTCACCTTTTCAGACAGAGATATCATGATTTCCTCAATTTCATCAAGCTCAGATAAGTACAAAAGCATAATGAAAATGAGTGGTGGTTCTTCCACCACTCATGACCACATCTGACCATGGCATGTTCTGAGCCCAAGATGAGAATTTCATCTAAATGCTTCCAGAGGTACTGTCACAATATTTTGCATGATAGTAAACACTTTGTTCTTGAAACTGGGTCCATTTTGTGTATATCTCACTTGACAGTCTTAGAGAAAGCAACATATATTACATCAGGGTGCTCTGCCACCTATTTAAATAAAGCTCTTCAGTCTTTGAAGTATTTCTTTCATGAAAGAAATAAATTGAGAAGTACACAATTTACAAATTAAATCATCGTAATTTCTACAGAAATAAAAGCAGCTGCACATGAAAAAGATGAAAAGAATATAAATGAAAGAGGAATAGAATAGCTGAAGGCAAGGAAAGAACAGTACACACTATTTGAATGCCATAATGAAAATCAGCAACAGAGAGCAACTATTTCTTTACTGCTGAATTATGAGATAGTGCATTTATCATTACATATCATTGTGGGGAAAAAAGTTATTAAGTCATATGAAAAATCAGTCAAACAGCATTATGAAACCACATGTATTTTATATGATCTTCCACAGTGAGATCTTCCAATGGTAACAAAACCTTGCCTTCAGTAAGTACAAGGACTGAAACAACATAGCCCTGGCCTGAAATATGATACCCATATAGCCGGACTAGCAGCAAGTTCACAAAAAGATGGCAAGTGGCATTTGTTTGAAGCATCACTACCACGAGTTTGCACATTTTGCTTACACCATTTTTAAAGATAATCAGTCTGACAATGTTCAAACATGCATCTCCTGACCTTGCTTTTCAATGACACACATTTTCTTTTTTAAGCTAATACGAAATAAACCATCATAAGGTATCAAAAGCTTACATGTAATGATTAATTTTGAAGAGAAGGGAAGCTTCCTTTCCATACTAGCATGATTCCCTGTCTTATGAACTAACACCCCTTCTTCCCTTTTATTACACTACATGTACAGGCCATGCATCTTAGAACATCTCAGAGGGGACAGGACTATATTTAGCCTAATTCCACTTCTGCAAAATTGGCAACCCTCTGCCTTCCTTACAAACAAAGCTAAATCAGAGGCTGGGCTGAGAACAACATCATGTAGAAATACCTTCCTCCACACTTCTTACTCCAAACCCACAGCTTTTAAGTAACAGCTTCTAATTTCTCTTCCACAGTTTAGGTCCTTAACTTTGTTTTAGTGTTTTAAGTTCTGAAGGGTAAAGCTTAAAACATGACAGAGTGTTGGACTGCTTCAAGAGAACTAATTCAAATCCAATTCACTTGTGTGGTTTGTATCTTCTGTATAAAGCAGGTTTACATGGAGGCAGGAAACAAATTATTCTGTTCTTTTCCAAGTGTAATGCTAATTTATTTGAAGATACTTAATATGAACTTAACTTTTTTTCCCCTAATTAAGGACTTGAACATGCTGTACTTCAGTCTACAGCAAAATGAGTTCAACACTCTGAACACTGATCATAAGAGGAAGAACTGCTTTGTCTGTCAATACTAATATCTATAAAATATGTGCGAAGTGCAAATGGCTAAAAAGGGAAACTATATGAAAACTGTCAACAACTACTGATGTGCTATCAACAGCACTGACCTCATTGATGTAGATACAACTGTTGTTATCAGTTATTTTCTGAGGAGTCCATTAGAAGCATCTATAAACTGTTTCATTTTTTTAACAGATTTTTTTTTAATCTTCAAAAAGATGTTTTTAGATTGCAGGAAAAAAATGCACTTAAAAAAAATCCATGAATCAATAATATGGTACTTTATAATTACTTCAGGAAAAAAAGCCTGAAAGAAACATATAAATGGACTTCTGTTGGGGCATGGGAAGCAAAGTATCATACTAATTTTCCTCCCTGGCTTTATGAGGAGATGGTTTCCTTTATGGTGCCATTGAAGATGATTGAGGAATTTTTGTTGTTGTTTCTGTTTTGTTTAGAAATAAGACTTGTTTTAAATCTCGCTGTGTATTCAGAGTCAAAAGTAGATTCCATCTTCCTTGCAGATTTTTACATGTGGCAAAAAAAAAAAAAAAAAAAAAGAGGAAAGTTGTAAGGAAAAAAAAAGGTCAGAAAGAGGATACCCAATTCAAATACATTTCACTTGATTTCTGCAGCTCTTCCCAGTGTGAGTTGAGTCAGCCAAGCTTTCACATTTGAAAACAATGCTTCCCAAGACAAGAAAAGCATCCCACTAATATGCCCCACAGATGTCCTTCCAAATCTGGAACATGCCCATCTAATGCAAGAATCTACCACTTTAATGTGAAAATGCCACTGCTAATGGAGGCTTTACCTGCTCTACAGACTCTTGGTTCCTCTTGCTACAAAGTCTACTTTAAGTACCACACTTTAAATTAAAAATTCAGGGACAAGCCTTGGAAATCTACCTTTGTCTCAAACAACTTCTGAGATCCTACAGGACTGGCCATTTCTTTCTCAGTGAGATAACAGAAGGTAAATCACAGGTTATGGGAAAGTACCGTGGTTCATCCCCACAAAGGAGGCTGACTAAACACATGCACAAGGAGTACAACAGAAATCTAACATTTCAATTTAAAGAGGTGTACATTTTTAAAGCAAAACCACAAGTTATTTATATGGATAGATTTTTCACAAAGTAATCTGATCTGGGAACCAGGGGATTTTACTTAAGAGCATCTGTGTTCCACATTCTCAGGAAAGAAAATTTAAATAATCTTAAAAGCTGAAAAAGGTATTTTTATCACAGCCTTTGCAGCTATTTCACATTTCACTCAAAGAGAGCTGAACCAGATATTTCCAATCACATCTGGATGCAGGCCCTAGTAAGTACTGTGTGCACTGTCTTAACTAGAACTTAAATTATTCTATTAAAAAAAGCCTAACCCTTAAAAAACTCCCCCCGAGTTCTGGCATTCCTTCTCAGGTTTCTTCAATTTGTGTGATGTCAGTTTACATCTAATAAGCACGTTGTTTATTATCTTCATTTAAGTCAGGACTTTTACGAAGTTACAGCAAGAGTCATAGGAAGCATATCACGATTACAAATCCATAATGCATGCAAGATCCCTGTGTAGCACCGTTAAATCCATTAATCACAGTCTTTTTGGTCCCAATTATGCTAAGAAGATATTCGATAAAGCAATTTCAACTCACCTCTCTCTCTCTCCTTTTACCATCAGTGCAAAGAAGGCAAAACCACAGCGCTTCCGACAAATTCTCAAGGCACCTCTTTTGTTCCCTTTAAATTAAATCCAAATTGGTTGCACGTTTTACTAAACTGCTAATGCTCTCCACATGTTCCCTCTCTCAAACTGAAAATGTTTTCTATTAGGAATGCCTAGCACTGAACATAAAACTGTAAAATGTCCTTCAAACAACCCGAAGTTCCTCTCTTTCTCTGGAATGTATCACTACTTGCCCAAATGAAGAGCTCACAGTCCCACAGTTAAGCTTCCTTTAGGGAAGATTTTTAATAAGACTCCTTTTCTTAGTGTGTTCAGAAACTCTCTTATCAAAAGAAAGCTGTTTATTTTAAAATCCATCAGTTATTTCCTTTAAAAGAACAAAACAAAGCTACAAGGTTCTACAGCATGAACTAGAGGAACTTCACATTGTCCACGGCCATGAAAAACCAACTCAAGCACTCAGCACACAGCAAATGCACACGTGCCAGAATGAAATGGGGTAATGATACTTGCAGGGAGAAGCATCTCAAGTGAGACAGTACCAAGAACATGGGCTGTAGGCACAAGTTTAACTTTACTCTCGAAGAATGAAATGCAACATGGTTTCACATTTCTTTAACCATAACAGCACTGACTTTTCAACACCTCGATGCTACACTCTTAAGAAGAAAAACCACGTTTTTCCCCCCTTCAGTCCATGTATCTCAAGTTCTCTGCAACAAAGGGCCAGGTACAGTAACAGACTCAACACAGGGTTTTGTCTTTGTGAAAGCACTGTGATTCCACTTGGGAGGAACTTGTCCCTCCACATGCTTGAGGTGCAAGTCCTACCAGAAGGTTCAATAGATGCAGAAATAGTTGCAGAATCTAATCATATCTGCTCTAACACATGCAACAAGTCCACATAATGGATAACAGAAGGGAAAACCATACATGGAAAAAAGGACTAGCTGCATAGTTCAGCTATTACAGGACAAATAAAAACAGCTGGCTTCTACTAGCCCCATGGTTACAACCAGCTTACAGCTTCCCTCAGGTATCCCAGAACAATACAGGCTCAAGAAGATATTTATGGCTACATTTCGTAAATGATATCAAGACAAGGGGATATCAAAAAGATAATCCCAAGAGCTCTGTGGAAAGGCTGGGTTATTGGTGCTAACACTGCTGGCTAACACAGATGCCCTGATAATAGGGGCTAGAAAGAGCCGCTGTGCGGCACGGCAGCCCTTGTGTCCCAGAGTTGGGAATAATCCACTGCAGAGGTAACTTTGCATCTGCTCATGTGCAAGAGCCAACAGAACTAGATTATAAAATGGTTATAACAACTAATACTGAAGCTATATTATACATTTAGCAAGACTCTTGCAATAATACACTTGCACTCTGTTTAGGGCCCTCACTGGATCAAGCTATGAAATGTAATATACACAAACATCTATGCAAATTATTTTTAATCTACTGACAGATGAAAGAAAGACTGCACAAATATAGGAGAGAGATATAACCATACAAAAAAAAGTAATTTTATAGCGCAAAAGCATTTTAAATAACCAACTGGGGGTCCTGGGGGTGTGCTTTGGTTGGTTTTGTTGGTTTATTTGGTTTGGGGATTTTGGGGTTTTTTTAATAATAAGCTGACATAAAAAGGTAGTAAAATTTAAAATACTCCTTGCAAGATTTGCTGGCCTTACAAGCCACAGTACTCCAAGTAATCCCAGGTCAATACATGCACTCAGAATCACATCAACTTTTGTTATTTGCATTCTTCTTGTATTACACTCTATTAACAACTGAAGCTTATATCAAACTTCTTTTGGCAGAATCTTTCTAAGTCATTGTCATGGATCTCTGTCCAAACATCATTCTCAGCATTGATTGCAACACTCCTGATTTAACATCACAGGCATAAGCATTTTAGAAGAGGACATGGGGCTCACTTAGGCTAAATACAGCACCCAGATATGTAAGAGCAAATGGTGCCTTTTCTTTTTTTTTCAGAGATCACATCAGATTTTGAGAAAAAAACTATGAAGCAATGCACAAACAAATGAAGCAGGAGCCACAAACAGAGCTGGCCAACCAAGGACCTAATGGTTAAACCAAGTCCTTCTGCAGGAAAACTGGAGCTGGTAAAGATCTTCAAAATTTCACTGTCATAATGTTGCTCTGACTAAAACCTTCTTTTTAGTTTCAGGGGCTAAAACTTTTGACACTCTTGACACTTTTGACAGTTGGTGTTCACTCTTCTAGGAACCCAGAGTGCCGAGAATATTTCTCTGCCTGTTTTTAAGGGTTCTTACCCCTCTGAACAACACTATAGTTACATTCTCATTTACATTAGACATTATCATGGCTTCAGCTGAGCCCTGTAATTGTTAAATATATACAAACTAAAATAATGTTAAGACACAACTAAATACAAAATCATATGGCTGCCAAAAATACTAAAAAGACTTTTCCCACAAGGGTAGTAACTCATAATAAATGTGATTTGAATAAAAGGTCAAATTTGAAAGCTTGTGGGAAAAACCCTACAGTAGACACTATCTGATTTAAGGAGCACTCAGAGCCTGGAAGGCCAGCCATGTTCTGGGCTGCATCAAATGTGTGGCCAGAAGGGTGAGGGAGTGGATTCTGCCCCTCTGCTCTGCCCTTGTGAGACCCACCCTGGAGTGCTGCACTCACAGGAAGGACATGGACCTGGCAGAACAGGTCTAGAGGGCATGAAGATGCTCCAGCCCTCTGGTTACCTCTTCTGTGAAGACTGAGAGAGTTGGGGCTGTTCAGCCTGGAGAAGACAAGGCTTCAAGGAGACCTTACAGTAATCAAAGGGGGCTTTTAGAAAAGAAGAAGAGCAATTTTTTATATGGGCAGCTAGTGATAGGACAAGTGGCAATGGTTTTAAACTGAGAGAGGGCAGATTTAAATTAGATTTTAGGAGGAAATTCTTTACTGTGGGGGTGGTGAGGCACTGGAACAGGTTGCCCAGAGAAGCTGTAGATGCCTCATTGCTGAAGTGTTGAAGGCCAGCTTGGATGAGGCCCTGAGCAACCTGTTCTAGTGGGTGGCACCACTGCCCATGGCAGGGGGTTAGAACTAGATGATTTTTAAGGTTTCTTCCAAACTTAACTATTCTATGATTCTGTGATTCCTTCACTAAGGTCTTTGGACATCAACAAGTACAAAAATACATCTATAATTTTCAATTATTTATGTTCTCTGAACAGAACTGGTTTCAGCAATGCTCTTTTGATATAAAGAAACATTCTAAATATTGAAGTTTGTATTAAAACCACTTAAATGTATTAGCTATTAATTAATCCTGATAATTTAATCAGGATGAAAGCAAAATGGGAAAAGAAATAGAGTAATATTTAAAAGAAAAATAGTTCCCTCATGCTGAAAGTCCTTAGAATGAACATAAGAAAAGAACTCACATTAAGAGTTAAAAAAAAAAAAGAAAGTATTAATGCATTAAATTAAGGTACTTAAGAAGGACTCGTATTTAACAGGGTAGAAAGTACCACAACTACTGCACTCAAGTCATTAAGTAATATTCCTTCCCTGCTCTGCTTAAAACCAAAAAAACCCTACCCCACTTGACATGGGACTTGCTAAGTCTTCCCAAGTCTCAGAAAATACTGGCCTGTAGTCAATACATCCTCTGACACTGAAGCCCAATGAATTCTCCAGAGATTTGAAGTCACTAAAGATGGAAAACTTTATCTGGATATCTGAACATAAATGCTTTTGTTATTTCCCACAATTTAAAAGTACAGCGAGTTAGGAAGAAGGATAAAAGAATTGATGCAACTTCAAAATGGGAGAGTTTATGTCAGGAAAGCTAGTTCTTTACACCTATCAGCTTTTAAGAGCAAAGTAGAATGCTGAATACAAAGATGACTGGAGGCTCTGCAGAAAGGTCACTACATAACAAACCACACCTTCTCAGAAAGCAGCCCTAGCTACCTGTTGGGGACTTTGCAGAGTCAGTAACATTGCTAACCACAATGCTTTCCACGGATAATGTGAAGACTGAAAGAAAATACCTGAAGCATGACAGTTTTCCTCCACATAACACCATCTCGGATTCCTCTAGCTCCTGACTTCTACTCCAAATATGTAACACATCTTTTAACCTCTAAACCTAATGCTTGCATTTCAAAAGAGAAGGCAGCTGATGTGCACACACCCACTGTGCCAGTGAAATAACCCTCTTATTCTGTGACAGGTTTAACTGCCAGGCACAGCTCTACAAACAGCACCAGGAGTAAGAAACACAGAATATCCCCCGAGTCTTTCAAACTATCCCATACCAAAAAATAAGACAAGCCTGATATGCAAAAATAAAAAAGAAAATAAGAGAAAAGAAACTACATTACATCAAGCTATGGGCTGAAACAAAAACTTACCCCAAAAATCTAAACTTCAGCAGGGGGAATGGAAATTAGAACCAGAACTTGCATTTGGCTTTCCTGCCTATAATGAACCAAGCCAAAAGCCCATATCCAAACACACCTCTTTTCTAGGAGTTTGAAATCTGGACTCAAGTTTTGCAGCCTGACTTCCTCTGTACTCACTGCTGAATGCATCACTGCTGCCAGAGAGCAACAGCACCTGACAAGGGACTACACTTTCATACAGGAACGATTAAGATACATGCACAGTAATACACCTAATTGCCCACAGTAAGCTTGAATGAAAACAGATAACAACAATGCAACCACACGTTGAAGCTCAGAACCTTATGTGCCCCAGTTCCTCGATGGCTGCACTCTGGAGAAAAAAAAATTACATGAAAATTCTTTTTATAAAACCTCAATCCGGGAAACTTATCAAATCTTGTCTTCCTGCACTGGTCTGTTTTGCCAAATATACTTCCAGACCTAACAAGAACAATCTTCTCCAAGCTGTTCCTAATTTCACTGACATTTATAAAATCAGTTTAGGCTTTGCATCATCTCTGTTCCTTCTGTAACACTTAACACGTAGGCTTGCTCTGCTGTTCTTCCTCAAGTCAATGGTAGTAGAGGAGAAACTGTTCCTGCACAAGGCAGCCTAGAGATTGTTCTCAATGAGAGGTATTTGAGGAATTCTGTAGGTTGCTTATACTCAGTTGAAATTCTCAGAAATGCCATTTCATAACATATCCTGGGGGCAGGGGAAAACATTCAGCTGTATTTAAAAGCTGAATCCTCCAAAAGCAATGTCACTAGAAATGACACAAAACTTTGACTTCCTCCTCCTCCTTTTAAGGAAGATACCTATATTTCAAGCTATGATCTCCTGAAGCAAGACCAACAACAAGTTAAATTTATTAGTGTTGAATCTACTATGAAGAAGCTGAAACCAACTGTGGCACATACACACAGGATTTAATTTTTTTTTTTAAACCAGCCTCCCATAAAGTCTCTCATAGTATCAGCAGGACATAAGCATTAGCTTTGCCACTGGCACTCAGTGAAACGTTCTGCTCTGTAGAATGCTGGAGAGCATATTAACGCCATCCCAGAACATCAGCCTCCATTCATGCAACCTTAAAGCTCTTCTGACACGCACTTTATGACTTTCATTAGACTTTTCCTTGTGACAGCATTGTTTTAACCAGAGTTTTTAAGACACTGGCACTGTGATAATGACAAATATGCAACCAAGATCTGCAAGATGTGAAGTAATAAACTTTATATGCTATTAAAATATAGTAGTTAGCTGTCAGCCAACAATTCTTCAGATCTCATTCCCAATTCAGAACACAGTCTTTTTTGAGCGCACACAAAGGCTGTTACAAGACAGATAATTGAAGATTCTTCAAAGCATCACCCAACCATCTGACTTCACTGTCAATACTATACTTCCTTGGGATGTTTAACATGCTTTAAGGGTAGTGTAGCTAATACAACCTAATTTCAGCATGCAACAAACAAAATAATAAAATCAATTTATTGGCCATTATCGTCAATTTAGAACACAGCCAAGTCTGATTCATACACTCCAGATTTGCTTGTTGGAATTCTCTTTATTTGGTCTCCTTCAGACCTGTGGAACTTTACTTACCAATGCAGGCATGGACTCTGACTGACAGCTGGGTCCTCAGAATTATGCTGTGCTTCTTGCCCCTCCTAAAAAGAGAAGAAAAGTATGTAAAGGTGTAGTGAGGAAGAAGAGGAACTGGAAAGAAACAAGTCAAATTGAGCCTAAGAAAAAAAGGGTAGGAGGGAAGGGAAGATACTAGAAATTTTGTCTTTGTTTCTCATAATCCACTTCCATTTTAATTTGCAATGAATTAATTTTCTTCGTCAAGACTGTTTTGTCTATGATAGTAATGGTTAAGTGATCTCTCCATCTTTATCTCAATCAACAAGTTTTTTTACCTTATTTCCCCTCCCTTCTGCTGGGGAGAGAGAGTGAGAGGGCAGCTGGGTGGGCATCTGGACAGTTGCCCAGGACAGCCCACCACAATGAAAACTGTATTAGAGAAGTATCAAGCGATGACTGCGCATTTTAGTTTTCACAGAAATGCTTTAATGCTATGTATAATAAAGCAGTAAAAGAAAATCCAAGGTTAAACAAGAGATTGTTGACACTTTCACAGATCTGCTCATGTAGCCTAATGGGTTTTTAAAGCACAAAGGTAGCTGTGTTTTTCATGCAAAAAGGCAAAACTGAGTCCTTCTTCACTCTGGCTCTCAGCTCCATATAGGTCTTAAATGGAGTGCCTATTTTAATTAGCTGCTACATACCTCATTTGTTTTTCAGTCAAGTTACTATTAGTTGCATTTTTTTCAACCTGGACAAGAGCACTGTTCTTGATTTCTAGGTGCTACACCTGCAAACTGACATGAGGGCGCAGACAACACCTTTCCTCTGCACCCAAATGTGCTCACCTGATGGAAGGTGGGAGGGTAAGGAAAGCCAAATGTCTTTTCTGCTTGTACAACAGCATATTCTCCCTCATTTCTCTGAAACTAAAAATGCAATTCCTGGACAAGTGGCTCTAGGTGGCCCAGATGACCTCCAGAGGTCCCTTCCAACCTCAGCCATTCTGTGATTCAGTGAATTTATTGTGGGAAAACATGCATGAAGGCAAACTGTTTTTAGAGCACCATCAAATGCAGCTTAGTTTGTGTCATGTGAATCCTAGACCCACTTCTACATGCAAGTTAGAGCACAAACTAGCACAACCTTTCTCAATTATATACTTTGCAACTCTGCTGAGAGGCTTCAGGGCTAAACCCTTCACACAGACATCCAGCAGAATCTTCTACTGGCTGTAACTTGAAACATTTTTCTAGTAACAACAAAAGTTCTTCCCTACCTTATTGTTTTCCTGCCCACAGTTATTTTGCAGAACAAAAATATTTTTTAATTCTTTTCATGAAAAAAAAAAAGCCAAAAGTTTTATATTATTTCTCTGAAAGATTTGCAGGGGAAGCAAGGTAACAGAAGTAGTGACAGGTATTTTCAGAAAAATATTGCCCCAAGGAAAACATATGGGAAAACCAAGAAAAGTAAGGACCTGAAAAAGAAGTGGTTAACATGCACCTGTGTACCTGCTAATAGAGGACTTAGTTCCAGTTTCAGAACTGCAACATTTCTCTATAGATCAAAAAAACCCAAAACACTAAACATAGATTTTTTTTTTAAAAAAAGCAAAGCCAAAAACCTTTAATTGAAATTTCTCTTTAATAGGTCTACTTGGACATCATTAGGACAGAGTGGGCAAAGTGTCTCCCTTCTCTTAAAAACTTGAAGCGCCAAGCAGCAAATGCTATTGCCCCCACAAAAGCAGGCTGTAGTGTGGACTGTGAAATTTCCTGGAGCAGCTTCAGGTTTAGGACTGACTCTGCCCACCTAAACTTCTCCTGTTGTTCTGGCTGGACACAGTCTTTGCCTGGGCTCATATTCAAAAATCTCAGATTTTTGACAGCTGCCCCTCCCCACAGGACTGCTGACTCCTCTGGAATATTTAATTTGCCAAATTAGTGAGGAATCTTTGACCTAACCTCTCACCCTTCCAAACATCTGATTCTGTACAGAAACTGTTTCTCTTGATCTCCCTTCCTTGATGGACTTGTTGATACACTTGACATACAAATCCTCCAAGGTAACAAAATCAGAAAACTGAAGAATTGAGTAAAGGTTGTTTCTTCCAGAATTGTAAAAGAATAACCCAGAGTTAGCAAAGTAAGTCTACGTAATCAGACATACTATTCTTCCCATCAAGAAAAACTAAACTAAAAGAAACTGCTAATGTAACAAATAATGGACATTATTATCATGGCAGTATCTAGTGTTTCAGCAGTCTGTGGAGTACAATGGCTTCACCAGCTCTCTGCTGAAATCTACAGGTCTGTGATGATTTGCTGGAAGAACAGACAGCAAATAGTGCTCAGCCATCAGAGAGTAAATGAACACAAGGAGAATGATTTTAAGGCCTGTAGAGATTCAGGCCCATTACAACTTTATACAGTTTTCCCCTCTTTTTCTAAAAATCTAATGCATGATGTTTCTCAGTATAAACAGGGCCTATTTTTGGTGGTTGTCCAAGCTTCAACAGTGATGCTACTTCCTCCTCCACCTCACCTCCTTAACAAAGACCCCTGAAAACTTAAAGCAAAACTTAGAGCAAGCTGTCTTCTACAGGTTCTGTTCTTCACCATCGTTGCAACTGTATACCACAGAAAAGTCTCACATACAAACATTAATTTTTATTTTTATCTCCCACTGGTTGCATTGGCAATTTTTCCAGTCTACCAAAATCAACATGATTCAAGCCCCAGAATTTACAAAGATGAAGACTCACTTATGATGGTGCATTCTCCCCTTTCTACCCAGACCACACCATGATCATCACTACAGAGGCATTTTGTGGGGTTTAGGCATATTAACTAGATTTACCACACAGCAGCTAATTGTAATAAGACCAGTCACATGTAAAATACTAGAAATTACGCAATTTCCTGCTGAATACTCCTATCATGCAATATGAGTAGCACTTTTGCAAAATTAAGATCACCACTGAAAATTACTACATCCCTGATTCTACACATATCAATTTCCTGGAAAGTATGTTACAATAATAAATGCTGAAAAAAAAGGGCAACTTGAAATCCATCCATGATTTCCCAGACTCATGAACTACTGGCCAAATAGTATTAAAAAGCATGCCTGTAGGTAAGCTTGTCATGATACCAGGGTAGGGAAGGGGGGTGCCATGGGAAAGACAGGCCATTTGCATTAAAAACAAAGTAGGTTCAAAAATACACCGCAGAAGAGAGTATTTCCAACAAACATGATTCATTTATTAAGAACAAAACCTGGACATGTAACAAAGTTTGTCATCTACCCTTAACTAAGGCTTGTATTTTTATTGATACAACTTTTTTTAAAAAAGTTTCAGTGAGTACAACTGGCTACTATTTATTTAAAAAAAAATCCAAGTAGTTAATAGAGTTAATTTAATAGTTACAACTTAGCAGTAGTAGAGTAGGCAAATTTCACATATTCTGTTGACACAGTTGTTCTATGTTGAGATCAGAATCGTTACTGCTGTAAGATTAACTTCTAGTCTTTGGAGTTACCAAGACACAAAACTTCTTCTATATTCAACTTCTCTAATAAATGAAAGTAAGTAAACACATGCCAACAGCTCACTGAGTGCCTGTCTTACGGAATATAAAAGCATTATTTTGTCACTGTTTATGCACCACATTACAAATCGTTTCACTCAATTATACATTTCCAAGTCTTGATTTAAATGACATTTTGAAAATAGTACCTCAGTTGGCTGTCTTAAACAGTTACTTATTTTGAAGTAAAGCTTTTGTCTGAGCTAAGCAATCCCTTGACCAGAAGGAAAATACCAAGAATGTCGTTAGGAGTACAGAGGAGAAAAAGTATTAATAAATAAAATAATAATAATTTAAGCTCAAAACAAACAAACAAACCACACATTAAAAGAAACCAAAAGACAGCTTTCTTCTTCATGTTTCAAGGAAACTTTGAAAGGAAATTTCAAGAGAGTGTTTTATTAAGACATGACATCCTTCTTCCTCAGACCTATGCTAAAGACCTGCTGGTATCAAAAATGGGATTTTTATGTAAATATCCAATTAAGATTCATTGGCAAGACTGACCACAGTCATTTCCTTGACAAAGCTCATCTTTGTAAAATAGGAGAATGCATCAATTAACATACATTTTCTATTTCACTGTTTTCTTTCTTTCAGGACAGCAACTATGCAGACTTCCTAATATTCTTCCGAATGCCTTATTCAACCTATTGAATAAATTATTGAATTATTCAATTCAATAAATTTAGCCTTTTTTAAAACAATCTCCTGCTTCTGAAAACACATTATTTTATCATTTAAAACCAAACTAGAAAATCCCTTTTCAAACTTTCTTACTGATTGCTTAATGATTCAATAAAGAAACTTCATTAGACTAAAGGTGTTAATTCTACAAAAGGCCATGCTGTATCCTTCTGGCTTCCTCCTGTTCTGCTTTCTACACAATACTTGACAATCATGGAAAAAGCTACAGTTTTACAGCACAGCAGCAAATAAATTACAATGGTTTTAATAACTCTCTGTAGTAGCACAGACAAGCAAACTTACTATTCGTCATTGTAATTGCTCAAAAATAAAATCTGTAACAGACATCTGAATCATCAAAAGGCCATCATAAGCAGAAGCCGAGTCGAATGCTGTTAGAAGCCACGATTTTAGCTCACAAACAATTTGGATCTTTTCAGTCAATGTAGATGAGTGTCTAAGCTCTGCTCTTAGCCAGAGTCTGTACACTCTTCTATTTCTGAAATATTTAAAGGACATAAAAAAACATTACCAGATAAAGGAAAACTTGGATCTGAATCTTTCATGAAGTACTACACACATTTACATGGCAACACAGCAACTAAGAGTGATACATCTTCTTAGGGTGACTCTGTTTTTTTGGGTTTTTTAAATAAACTAATAGATTATACTAGGCAATCATATCCTACCCTCAGAGCAGTTTTCAAGTAGCATATTCCCATGACTCTCATTTTACTCTATCCCAAGCAGGGATTTCATCCATTAGGATTAGTGTTATCAGTCAGCTGTAGACAGGGATAATTCTTGAGGATAACTTGGAGAGAAAAATAATCTGCTGTGCTAGAAAGGACAACTATGCAAAACCTTTGAAAACTACATAGTTTGTTTGTGCACATAGGAGTTTGGATATTTAAACTAATGAGTATCCTTTCCCTCAGATCCCAGCTGAGATTCTGGAAAGATGGCCTAGATGTGGTAGAAAATGAATACTAGAAGTTTCAATTCAAACTGGCAACAGCAGCAAAGGGATTGTAAGAATGGGGGTCTAGAGGATGGACCTTACCTTTCCCACTGCATCAAGCTAACAGCACAGCTGATGCCCCTCCTCATCCTGCTTTAGAGGAGTGCTGTAAAGGGCAAGTGGTTCAGAGCTGCAGCCTGCACGTAACTTGTGAAACTACATAAAATACTACAGGTTACATAAGGTTTGCCCTCCTAAGTTTCACAAAATCAAAGAAAATAAAGGAAAATAGAATCATATACTGGCAAACAGTATAGGTACCTTGTATTTTTATTAATCAGTTGTTATTAGATGGGAAGGCTTGCTGCTCCCCCAGCCTCCAGCTCCCCCCATATTTGGTTTTTCACACTGCTATGAGGTGCAGTATCAGTCAATCACTCACAGCAAGGCCAACTCTGAACCAGTGTGTATCAGATGAGCCAGGCATACATTTACCTGACACCAAGCCCCTCTTGGAATAACCATTTTTTTTCATAATCCTTCAGAACCACTACCAAAGCAAACACAACAAGCTACTGAATCAAGCTAAATTAACACCATGGGCTGTAGCCCATTATCCCAAAGAGGGCAAAGGTTGGATGAAAACTAACCTCAACCTGGTAACACTGAAACTATTTCCAGACTTGAACAGCATTTAACATCAGCCTAACCTGACAACTTACCCTATAACAATTCTCTCCTAATTCTGCCTGATGTAACAATCTAACCATTATGAAAACCTATCTAAGGCAGATGCTGCTTTCAAAGTACACATGCACAACACATGTTTCACATTTTGTTACAGCCTCTCATACCACTCAGGTTTCTTCGTGGACCACTAACCATTTCCAATAATCGTATCCATGTTTTCCAACAGAAGTAGCTTAATGAGAACAGCATTCAGCAATTCCTGAGCTCAAGAAAGAATCTCTGACTCCCACAAAAGATACCTAGACTACAGTATGCCACCAAAAGCAAACACATGGCAACAGACCTGCTCTAGAGTGCATTACTATTGCAAATGGCTTTTGCTTTTTCATTTCAGAACCTGTGCATTTCCATCTTCATTGCACATACATTTTAGGGAGTGGAAAATGCTTCTGCAATGGGGTATTGCCTCACAGTCATTTGCTTCATAGCTTAAGGTGCTCCACAGCAGCAATGGAAAACAAACTGTTCCTTGTTGAATGCATAAAGGATGAAATTTTTGCCAGAGTTCAAGCACTTGAGTCTATCAGGTTTTCCCTGAAAAAGATCTGCAAGCCAGCACACACACAATAAAGAAAGTGTTTTTTAACCTGCTATTAATCAGACAGCATAATTCTAGGCTTTGATTTCAAAGCTGTTAAGATACGGTTTGACTGCTGTTTCACTATGATATGCTTCTCCATTCAACTGCAGATTCAAGAGACTGAAAAAAAAAATTCTGACCCTTTAAAAAAAACGTTGTATAAAAGCCAAGTCTTTTGGAAGTGAGAGAGTGCACATGTGCACGGAGAGAGGAATTAAGAATCTCCCTGAAAGTCACTCAAAAAATCTTATCCAAACAAATAACCTTTTGAAGTTCTTCGGTGATTATTATCCAAAGATCCAACTGTCATGTTCAAACTCATGTTATTGCCATTGAATAATGGAAGCAGAGGAACTCAGGAAATAATATCAATAATTAAAAAGAAGTCTTTTACATGCTAATACTCTTCAAATGGACGACAGCACTAGCAACCTATTCTGGTACATGACAGGCTGTTGGAGACAAACACACTCATCCTCATAGGAAGTCAGTGGGCTTTTCTTTCTTACCTCATTCTTTCCATCTAAAAAATTATTGTGAAGTCAGAATGTGTCTGCATCCTGTTCTTGCAATACACTTGTAAGTCATCTGATTACTTAGCAGAAGCGTTTTATTCAGAGCATTCCTGGATCATGACACATTTACTAAAGTAATAATCATTTGACAGAAGTGGACAAAAATAAGTAAACAGATAGCAACTATTCACGTCTGTTCACTCTGCATTAAAAAAATTAATTATAAACACAATTAAAACTTTACTGATCCAACTAGAAATAATCCCAGCAGATTACCGAAGCAAAAACTGGGCAGGCAAAATCTTGCCAATTATTAGCGCAAGCAACGGTATACAAAAGAATAAAGTATGCTGAGATTCGTACATGTTTTCTTCTCTGCAGATTATTCCAATATTACATTCTGTGTTTGTCAACATGATTTTAACAAATAACTGCCTCATTCCCTACTAAAACCCTATAAACCACCCCAAAAAAGTTACATCTGCATGCCAGTGAGTGGAAGAGCATCCTGGCTGACACACCAATGTCTGTACAATTGCACAAATAAGTACCCACAGACTGTCACTACGAGGGGCTGGGTTTTTATGCCCCCCGAAATCTTCACAAGTATATTCACTAGGCTGGGTTGTCATTTTTATTTTTTTTTCCCCCCCCTCTTTTTAAATGGAAACAATATGAGATAGAAGGAGAAGGGGGAAAAAAATAAGAAATTCACAAGTGTCGAGTGAAACAATCAAGATATTTACCAAGTATGCATTATAAGCCACATGAATAGCACTAAATTATTTATTACTAATGTATTCCGAGTACATGTCGGTAAAAGGTGGAGTCTTCTGCATACCTCACCACAAGGCAATGATTTTTGCCAAAAGATAACGAATCACTTTTACACTCTCTAAAATGCAATGAGTTCAAAATGCAGAAAACATTGGTTCCATTTGTCCTTTTTAGTAGTTTGGATAGTAGTAGTATGTGCAAGCAAACTTCAGAAGCTGGAAAGTGAGAATCCCCTCCCCACTTCCTCTCCCTACTTTCTGAATCATCATGCTGGCTCTTTCTCAGTTGTTAATGGCTCCATTTCCACACATTAAAACAAAAACCTTCCAACAGCCCCTCGAATATTTGAGGGTCGACTGCTGCCTTCACAGTCAGAAAAAGACCATTTTTAAAGAGTTGTCATTCATGAACAAAACTATGTCCCTTCCCAACCTAAAAGCTCAACACATATGTAATTGTTTTCAGTGGGATGATTATCCTGTCATTTAGCATGATCAGTTAAATCTCCATCTTATATTTTTGTATTAAGAAAACTCAAACTTTATGAGTTGAAAAATGGTGAGGAGAATTGCATTAGAAGAGCTCTTTTAACAATAATATTGTTTCTTGGTAAAACACAAAACCAAAAGTATTGTTTCCACACTTCTTGTCAACCCTGCATCATGTTCTTCCTCAGAGATGACACATCACTTGACCAATGCTTTCCAATTCTTAGGTTATATATTTCCCACTGCTGTCAGTAACTCTCAAGCTCTGGATGCACATTCCTCCCAGGAATCTTTACATCGGGTGATTTCTGGTCATGTGGTTTTGCTATCACCTGTACTTCGAAGTCCACATTACATGAACATTTTCATTTAAAACCTTTTCACCCTTGGAGAAACAGATGCCTTGAAATATCTGGATTTTTGGGGAAAAAATGTTATAAGAACTGGAAACCTACAGGACAAGGGCAAGGAGGAAAGTAAAATAAATTAATCTCCAGCAGATGGGTCATTTGATGTTTCCATGTCTTCAGGCAAACGGTCCCTCCAGTGCTCCCAGAAACACTGTGGGACCGTCAGTTTTGGTTCCAGACCACTTCAGGTGGTCTGGGTGCATCAGGAAGAGCATTGTCAGCATAACGAGGGAGGTGATCCTGCTCCTCTACTCAGGACTGGCAAGGTCACATCTGGAGTGCTGTGTCCAGTTCTGGGCTCCTCAGGACAAGAGATACACAGCTCCTGGAACACGTAGAACAAAGGGCTACCAAGATGATTAAGGGGCTGGAGCATCTCTCATGGGAAAAGGCTGAGGGTGCTGGGCCTGTTCAGCCTCAAGAGAAGACAACCAAGATGGGATCTCATCAATGTCTGTGAGTATCTGAAGGGAGGGTGTCAAGAGAATGGATCCAGGCTTTTCTCAGTGGTGCCGAGCAAAAGGACAAGAGGCAATGGGCAGAAACTGATGCACAGGAAGCTCCACCTGGACATAAAAGAGAATTTCTTTACTGTGTGGGTGACTGAGCACTGGAACAGGTTGCCCAGACAAGTTGTGGTATCTCCTTCCTTGAAGATATTCAAGAACCATTGGGACACAATCCTGTGCCATGTGCTCTGGGATTGAACAGGGAGCAGGGAGGTTGGACCAGAAGTCCCACTGTGGTTCCTTCCAACCTGACCCATTCGCTGATTTTGTGACCAACTTCATTAGAAGTTCCATAGTTGCAGAGCAGAAACAAACTGCACCTGCATAGTAATCTTCTTTCTCACAAAGGCCCCTTCTACCTGACCTTACTCTGACTTGCAGTTCCATAAGGGGCAGCTAAATTTTTTTATAATTAAAAAAAGCAAAATATGACTTAGCTTGTAAAAAACAGTTTTAAGAAATTTTCATAAACATTTCTCTTTTACTAGAAATCATTCTCTACTACCTTAAGGGAAAAACCCCTATCTTTTATGGTTTTCCAATTTAATTGATGATACTAAAAAGATAACAAAGTGAAGATGAGATTATTCGAAACGGCACAACACATTTCAAAGCAACGTCCTACTCACTTAATTGGCCATTTATGCTTTCTCAGAATGTGACCATTTTAACCAGACTCAGCAAGAACTGTTTTAAAGCTGTCCTACCTTGCAGTAGAACATGCTTATGTGTATGTAGGTACATAAAGTCTACTTTGCACTGATCAACATACTGCTTTGTGTCTCTTTCTGCTTTTGGAAGTTTTCCATGAGCATCACATTTGGCAAGGGCTTCTTCCCAACTTGACATACAAATTCTTAAATATAAAACACTGCTCTCAGGCCACTTATTTCTCCATATTAATTCCACTTCGGAAATGGGCTTTATATTTATTGCTGGGCCATCAATGCTTTTGCTAGCGAGCACAATTACTGAGCACATTTACTGAGCAGTAAATGTGAAATCAACTAGTGTTTTGCTGTACTTCTGTGGTCTTAGCCCTGGCAGTATTCACTAATTTTCATGGCTTCATTACTGGAGATCCTGGGCTAGTCACAGATTTGCAACAGTTTAAGCTGTTAGCTCACAACTGGAGGTTAAATTGGAGACACTTATTTTTATCAGAAGCAGATTACCACCTTAGTTTAGTCAGGGGTAAACCAAACAAACACACACCACACACCACGCACACAGACAAATGGATTCCCATGGGATAAAACAGAGTGTGAGCTTGCTTACACAAACCTCTGCATTTACTACCGGGTAGGAGCACACACGGGAATGGTTGCCATGGAATAGGAAGTGTAGCTAATTCACAGCTTTTATTAATTACCCTGCACAAGCTCCCTCGGCTGCCCACATGCTCTGGGCAATACTACACTGCTTTGCCCCGGCAGGCAGTGAGTGCCCACGGTGCTGGTGTTGTTCCAGGTTTGGATTCTCGAATCAGTGGTTCTGCTCGCAACAGGAGTTGAGTTCAGAGCAGCCCTGCAGCGCTTTCTGGCAGCCCTACCTGAAGCCCCGCAGATGATCTGTTTATGGAGAGAGGAAGGGATTTCCTGCTCACAAATTGAAGGGAAACACATTTCCAAGCCTCGAGAGCCGCTCACTTAACTTACAGCCTCGTCATCGAGGAGGAGGGCAGAGTGCAAACACAGCTATTAAGCAGCTTCAATGTTAATAAAATTAAATGGTTTTAAATAGAACATCTGGCATCAGCTGTTTCCATAAGCTGTTTTTATTTAAGTTTCCACCATAAAATATTGGACTTCTCAGCTATTTTCACATGTAAACCTGAATGCCAAATTAGGCTATCTTTAAAAAACGTTGTCCTAGGAAAAACTGTAAGAATTATTCAGACGCTTTTTGGTTTGGCACTTTATTTGGTATGTAACGGGCTGGGAGAGAGCTAAGCACAAGAGTATTTTTGCAATACATTTTACAATGGAAATTATTTTTGAATAAAAACACTCTTATTGCATTCATTTGCCAGCAGTAATCACTAAATTCAAAAACAGCAGATCTTCAAATGTTTCCACAGGTACCTTGGTACAGACGTAGATTTTTCCCTTTACAGCTGACTAAACTCTGGGGCAAAGTGGGAGAGAAAGAGACACAGCTGCTGTAGTATTGACAAACAAAAGCTGTAAAATCATGAGCCAAGCTCTTAAAAAACCCCAGCACTTAAACGCCATCACCAAAAAAATGCCCACCCACTAAAAACCCCCCATAGGACAAAACCAGACCACAGAACACTTCAGAACTTGGTATGTGAGGTGCTGTCTTACACCCCAAAAGCTGCCATGTGCTTTGGACACTACTCTCAGGCACATGGATTAAGAGCACTGTGCCCCTTCACATTTCTTAAGTGCCAATGCCAAGAGCTGCCCACAACCCGCCCCAGTCAAGTCTACCAATCCCAGGTTCCTGCTCACCCCAAACCAAAACCACACACAGCGTAAAGAGCTCATGAAGACTCCTTGTCCAAGCCAAGGGAGCCACTACTTTGGATGCTGGTTCCTTCTCAGTAGAAAGGAGTGCAGTACAGTTTCCAAGACTGGGGCATTTGGAGAAGAGCAAAACCAGCTCTGCTTCCCTTTGAAGGACATGTTTGGCACATCAGTGAAAGGTCAGTCTTATCCAGTATTGCAACTTTTCTTTTGTAGGCTACTTGGCCGAAGGTTCTCCATGTAGACTGGAATGAAGCTGTAAGGTGCACAGACTGCACCCTCCTCTGACATCCCCAGAAATCTACTACACACAATAAGTTGTGATTGCTGTAATTTCTGTGCTTACTGTCACAGTCCAGGTCCCTCCTAAACAGCACACACCAAAACAGGGCACCACAGGTTCTTTCCAAAAGCTCACTTCGACCTTGCATTTTGTGTCTTTTGGCGCAATCAAAGTGGCTTGCAGTCTCTGACCTCAATATATGCAGAAGAGATTTACTTCTGCACCATCAAGCCAGCTTTAAAGCTGAAACTATGTAAGAAAACAAGCCATGGCCTGCAGTAAAATTTATTCAAGTTTGCTATTATTTTGCAGATGCTTGTTTTCTAAACACATTTTATGTTCACAAATCAGTATTCATTTTTTAACTAAAAAAGTAGTAGCATTTTACTATTAGTAGGAACCTTAATTTGACAATCATTTCTTCACCAGATACTGTGTCAAGGAGATCCACTGACAAGAAATCCTTTTCTCTTAACTGGTGAATAATTTCCATGGTGGAACTTTCAACTGTTAATTGCCTCCATCCTGCCTTCAGAGCACATCCCTCAGAGTCGCATGTCTCATTTGTCAGGCCTACAAAATACATGCACATTTGTGTAATTATTTTGATTACATGCTGTGGAAGCAGGAATGCTCAGAGATGACTTGCCAATTTTCTGTACAGGGAAACCATATGGGACCAGTAATTTTATTTCATTTTGCTGTCAATGGTTATTGCATGATAACTATGAAAATGAATTACTACAGTTCCACCTAAAGATTAATTTCAATATTTTACCTAATTATTTTTTTACATAGAAACAAAGACATTGTAACAGGATTATGAAGCTCAAAAGCCGCATAAAGTTTTGAAAATATAGGTAGTAATAGTTATTGCACTCAATCTTTGTGAGGTAATTAAGAACAGCATCAACTTACTCATCCATAAAAACCAATTATTTCTTTAGGAATGTGACATCTTAATCTGTATCACCATTTATTCTGCAAGAGTAAGGTTTTAGCTAAACATCCACTTCAAAATGTGGTTCAACATCTCAATCTGATACATTTTAGACTGGAATACTGCTACCCTGTAGAAATTCTTACACCTTCCAAAAATTACCATAATCTCTCAGCCCAGGTTTTTTGGTTTAATGTTTCTAGGGAGCTGTTTTTCTTGTGTTTTTGTTGGGGTCTTTTCTTGCTTTGTTGCATGCTTTTTATTGTGACCATCAATTACATTTTTCAGATTCAGCATTTCATCAGACCTAATAGCTAAATGTCACAGAAAGCAAAATATTTGGGTGGACTAATATATTCTTCACAACATGAGTAAATAATGTCAATAAGCAGTCACAATCTCCTGTTTGGAGCAACACAATGACAATCTTTCACTGGCACTTCCCTTATTTTTCTTGTTGTTGGAACAGAGAAACACAGAAATGACATCAAGACAAAACACAGAGAGAAAGCTATCAGAAGTTGAGAGCATTTTCCACCTGTGAACAAACACAAATACATTCTGTTTAAACTCATACAAAATCAGCATAGAATCTACTAGTTTTCAGTACTGCTGTAAGAAATGACCCACAACATTTTTGTAAGACAAAAACTAAATTAACTTTCAAATGCATCCCCAACTTCCTTATGTAAACAAGTGACAGAAAGTTTTCATTCTCACAATTGTGCTATTTGCAAAGTCTAAGTGGGAAAAAATACAGTACATAAGCAGGAAAAGAATGGCAGAGATCCCTGCCAGACTCCATTGCCTCCAACAGATTCTGAATCAAGCCCAGAATGAACAGCACCATCAAGAGGGAAAAGGTCTGTCATGGGGCTCACCCAGACAAAATGTCTTGAGATAGGGTGTCTAGAAGGAATGCAGAAACATTAGCACTGAAGCCATTTGTCAGAAGTACTTTAAAACAATCCCTGCTGAACAAAAGTCTTGAAAACATATTCCCTGAAGAAATTTTAATTTCTCACAGCATAATGTCTAAAGAAACTCATGCTCTGCATTTTAGGATTGTGTTACCTTGTGGGCTACCATGAAGGCCTGTTAAGATACATCCATAAAGAGAGCTTGAGCAATTATATGGTAATTTAAACAGATCAGCTGCTTGACAATTCTTGCTTGCTCTGTGAAATCTCAAGGAAGCCAAGGAAAGGAGCTTCACCTGTCACTGACACCTTAAAGCAGCCAGCCCACCTAAAAAACCTCCACATCACCACCCTACACAATTAAGCATCCACTAAGTAATTTGTGTTGGAAGCAAGAGAAAAAAACCAAAACAGCTAAGCAACCCAACAAGCAAGTGAGCCATGAACACATTCCAGACTTGAAAAGAAATGTCATTTTCCTACATGCTCCTACTGACCCTTTTGCTGGCTGCAACACCTTCTGCAGGACCAGCCTCATTACTTGGCCAGATGTTCATCCTGGCTCTTCCAAAACCAGCCCCCATACAAAAGCAATCTGATTCTCCTGAATCCCACAGCTATTCCCAAGGGTGCAAATGGCAGCAGGTAAAATTGTGTAGACAGGAAAGCAGTCCAATCCACATACATGTTTTGCTCAGTTAGCCCTCCAGAGTACGAGGATACGTGTTGGCTTTTCTCCTTCCCTAGACAAAAGTTTTGATTCTGCTGGAGTGGACAGCAACTACCACATTCAGTAACAGAAGAGCATTCATTTGAAATTGCACAAGTACATATGTTTCTTATACAGGTTATTTACAGATACACATTATAAACCTCCAGCAACTGCCACCATTCTCTTCTTTCCTCTTGAAAAAAGTCCTTCATGTTTTCCACTATGCTCATCCAATCCCTCAGAGAAAAAACAAATTCCTACAGCCTCTCAAAACAACCAAAACTTTCAAGACTTTGCTTTCTGCTTGTTTTGTTTTATTTACAAGTCTCCTTTCAACAGTGTTAAAAAAAAAAATCTTCATCATCTTTCCCGGGACGAACAGGAACTTTTGGCAAAAAGATGCTGAAAACAGCCAGATTACAGGACATTCTAGTCACTTTGAATAGGAGTTTCCACAGCTGAGATTCTAAAATTTTAAAAATATCCACCTACTAAAGCTTTCACTCAGAGTTCAGCAAGCTTCAGTGACCCTGATGAGCACAGCAGCTTTGGCATGGCAGAAAGGCAGGTCCTGAGGTAGCCTAATCTCAGAAAATTAAAAGCTTTGAAGATTAAGAGCAGGACCTTGAAATGACCCAGACAGAAAAAGAGAGAGACTAAATGGTTTCTGCAGGCAGTCCCTCCCAGACAGCGGGCTGCTGCTAAGCTCCCAAGGTCTGCAGCCAGAAGCTCCAGCTCAGGAGCGCTCCAGCTCAGGAGCACTCCAGCTCAGGAGCGCTCCAGCTCAGGAGCGCTCCAGCTCAGGAGCGCTCCAGCTCAGAAGCGCTCCAGCTCAGTGCTTTGGTCTCAGAACTCCAAGATGCAAAACTGGAGTTTAAGTTGCTAGAAAGACAGGACTGAGGACAGCATTACTGACCTCATTTGATACCCTATGTGTAGAATATTCAGTTTTTCTGAATAACATCATGTAAGTTGCATTTACCCTGAAGTAACAATGCTAAGTCCTACAGAGGAGCTTATCCCACACACTTCCAAAGTTCTGGTTGTTCTTGTTTATATTCTCTTCTCTCACAAAATATGGACAAAAATAAGATGCAGAAATCCATCTGAATCCTCGCCAGTACAAAACTCCAGTTCCATGGAGCAGCAGTTCCACGTTTTTTGGTTTGGTTTTTTTCCTAGGACAGCCACCACTGAGAAAATTAGAATCATATTTCAGGAACAATTCGTATCATTGATTTTACATGCCCAAAAGGAGCATGAAAATAAAACTAGGTGGATATTGCCATTTCAAGAGCAAAGTCTGGCAGGAAAAGCACCAAGTGGTCTCTCACTTGCCAAATTGCTTGGCAGTACCAAATTGCTACTGTGGGGTATCAAAACTAGCAAAGTTAAAATTACCAAAATTATCATTGAGACACCAATGGAAGGGAAAAAAAGTGACAAACTCAAAACATATTGCTACAAAAACAAAAAAAAATTTCCTTCATATTACTTGTTTTCAACTCATCATAAAATTACCTGGAAATAGGAACTTGCTGTTCTTTGCAGTGATTTTTATCACCTCTGCATAAAACTGAAGACCATATCAGCTTCTACACTCAACACTCCTATTGCATAGGAAAGGAAGCTCAGTTCAGCTTGTATTGGCTACTCTGTCTATTGAAGATCTCTCTTTTAAGTGGCTTCTAATAGAACAGTTTTTATCTTGCAATGGTTGCAAAACATGCCCCAAATCCGTATGCGTGAATAAGACATACACAAATGCACACACGTGAGTATCTGGAACAAACATATTATTTAAAATTCTTCTCCACATAAAATCATCTTCAGAGGCAGAGTTTAAATTTGTAAGACATATTCATCAAAGGCAAGACAGCGATCAGAAAAAGTGGAGAAGGAGTATAAGCACAAGGGCTGCATCTCCTACTGTTAACAAACTCTGACCAATTCAAAATTCAGTTAATTATTAGGTAGAAGTTCTTCACCCAGAGGGTGTTTGGGCACTGATACAGGTTCCCCAGGGCAGTGGTCACAGCACCAACCTGACAGAGTTCCAGAAGCGTTTGGACACTGCTCTCAGGCACATGGTGTGACTTTTGGGGTGTCCTGCGCAGGGGCAGGAGTTGGACTCGATGATCCTGATGTGTTCTCTTCTAACTCAGCATGTTCTGTGATTCTATGAATTTCCTTCTGACACAGCTGCATTTCTCACATGTGAAGTCCATGCCAAAACGCACCCATAAAATAATCGCAACTATCCAGGCCAGTATAGTAACCAAAAAGACAAAAATAGATCTAGTTTTTCTGTTCATTTTACATCTTAACTAAGACAATTGCCTGAAAGGTCCAGAAAAGGAAATTTCTTCAAAAAGGAAGTTGTCTATGTGCATTGACACAAACACACACTGATGCTAACTTCTGCTTTCACTTTCAGTTCTCTTAAGAAGTGACTATGGAAAGCTGTGTCATAGCAATCCATGTGTGCCAGCAAGAACTGAGTGAGAGAAAAAAAGCAAGAGAGGAGAATATTCAAAAAACAACATGCACCTCCATCCCTTGGGCTGGCTTAATCAATTCCAGGAGTAAAAAAAGAAATCAATAAAGGTCTTTACTTCAAAAATATAAATGGAGAACTTAAATATCAAGGCAAAATAAATTGAGTTTATAACTTGAGGAACATCATCCCAATATAAGCCTCTACATGACTATTATCATGAGAAAGATCTCAGTGTTCTCTGAACAAACCATCCTCATTTATCAAGTTTCAAAGAACTATAAAATCTTATTAGACTAATCAAGATATTCATATTCATAGATTTCTTAACAGTATGTCGTCATCTTTTAAAGAAACTGTAAGAGTGAACGTAGAGAGAGAAGTCATAAAACTCTTAATCATACAAAGGGGCAGACATACGGGCATAGAAAGGAAAGATTCTTATCTTTTCTGTTCTTATGCTGACCTGAACATATGAAGTTAACCACATGCTTGTTTAAAAATGTTTAGTAAACCTTTACTTACCCAGCATCCTCCTGGAAGCCTTCTAATTCATCTCTTTGTTCTGCTAGGGTGGATTCTAGATCCAGATAGGTACCATTATGAGACAATTGCAGGGTGCAGTCATCAAGCTGTAGAACAAAATTCAGAGTGTTAGATTAGAGCAGTCATTCTCTCTAACATACCTCTGACGTTGCCTTCCCATTTTCCAGGTCCCCAGACAACATCTCCCTAAAACAAACTTTATGTTGGGAGCAGATAAGAAAAAAGAGTACTGTTTGGCAATTTATGCAATCCCAGATCCATGTTCCCTAGACCATACTTGCTCACAAGAGTATCAACACAACTAAAAAACAGAGAAATTTATTTGAACATACAGAAGAAGATGAGAGGGGTTTAGCACAGTGCCTTTAAAATGCAATACAGAAAGAGAAGTTAATTTCAACGTGTATCTAGGATATAAATGACTGCTCTCCATTCTTACAGTACAGTCATTAAGTAGAGTTTCTGAGCCTCTGGATGAAGATAGAAGGAAGAAGGAGCTGTTTTGTGAGCTACTGAATGGCTCCTATGAGGACAGATACAGCCAAGGGACAATGCAAAACATGGCAGACAAGCATTGGGGTCCTGCAGTGAGGGCGAGAACAGTCAACCAAGTCACAGATTTTTCTGGTATTCTGCTTTTAGGACCAGGCACTAACTGGCCCCGGAGGGTGCAGGGGAACATTCCTGGGCACTGGGTGGGGGAGGACTGGAAACCTGTGCCAGCTTCCTACAGAGATACTGAGGTAACCAAGGACCAGACCTGAGTGCAGAAACCTGCCTGCAATGATGCTTAAGAGGATGGGAGGTAACAATTAATAAACTATCTTTTTTTCTCTCCTGTATTCTCTCATCTTCAAGTTTTCCAATAATTGTTCCAGCTGTTGTTACAAAGAGCCAGATTTGATGAAAGTTAGAAAAGAAATTTTCTGGGGTTTTATTTGCAGGGTGCTCATCACAGTAGAAGATCTAGGAAGAATCATTCCAAAACTCTGGCTAACCCATTGACCAGGAATACAAAATAATTACTGGATCGAGAGGGATAACTAAAGAAGCTGGGAGAAGAGCTAGAAAGGAACATGAGCTCTTCTCTCACCATGACATAACTCAGTGTCAAATAACAAAGAATGAGTAAAAAAGCCTTCCCAGGGCAGGGGAACAAGACAACATTTACCAAGGGGCAGGTGAATGTACAGGGTTGTCCTGACTCACCACTAGGGAGGTAAGTGACCATCTGCTCAGAGAATCCAGCCCAGAAGCATAAAAAAAGACATCAGTGAGTCCAGTTGAACACACTTCTGGGACCTTCATGTGCAGCACTGCACTGGGGGTCCTTTTGTGACTGGTCCCAAGTTCACAAATGTTGTAACATCCAGACATGTTGTGCTACTAGACACAAAATCCAGTCTGACAGCCAAACAGAACAGAGAATCATTAAGGCTGGAAAAGACCTCTGTGATCATCAAGTCTCACTGTTAACCCAGTGCCACCATGTTAACCACCAAAGCATGTTCCTCCATGCCACATCCACATGCCTTTTGAACACTGCAGGGATGGTGATTCCACCACTTCCCTGGGGAGCCTGTTCCAACACCTGGACACCCTTTCAGTGAAGAAATTTTTCCTAACATCCAATCCAAACCTCTGCAGGATCAACTTGAGGTCATTTCCTCTTGTCATAGAATCATAGCATGGTTTGGTTGGAAGGGACCTTAAACATCACCTACCTCCAACCCCCTATGTCATAGTTTTCCTGCTGCACTATGGGTTCCAGTTCCTCCTGTTTGCTGCCTATGCTGCATGCATATGTGTAGATGCATTTCATTTGGGCGATCAATCCTGCTGCCTTTTCAGGGGAAGAAGCTCCAATTCCTGCATGAGCATTCGCAGGTGCTTCTGCAGTTTCTAGCACATCAATAACCCTTGGCGCTGCATGGATCTCCACCCCCTTCCACTAACGAGACAGCAGACCAAAGGACCTCACTAACACACTGTCTCTCAAACAGTGGCCTTGTGCCTCCAGGTCTGTCTTCAGTGATCATGATTTTATCCCCTCACCCCTTCAAATCTTGTTTAAAGCTCTCTCAGTGAGTGAGACCTGCTAACTCCTGTGTGAAGTCCCTTTCCCTCTCCAAGACACACGTACCCTGTCTCCTGACGGCAGGCCAAGTGTCATGATCAAAGAACCCAAAATGAAGACATTCCATTTCTCCGGATTTCGCAAAAACAAACTGACAGGTTCATTGCATGCCTCTGTCTACCAAAAAGCAACCATGGCAATGTTGGTGTAACCAACATCCCTGCTGCAAAGGCAACTTTGAGAAGAGTCGAGCATCTAACACCATACTTCATGCCAATCTTCTGCCACAGGTGGCAGCCAGTGACTCTCTGAAGGGGTAAGCAGGGGTCTGAAACAGCCAGTGACTCAAGGAAAGGAAATTACCACTCTTTATCACTTCCGTGGATTTTTCTTTCTGCTCTTTTTAACACTTAGAAAGAAAATCAATTAAAATCTATCCTTGATGAATTACCTCTTTTAATTTCCCATCAAAGTTTTGACTCCCAGGACCTGCTCAGGATAAGCATAATAAGCAGCTGCTCATCTTATCTGGCAGTCAATACCTAAACTTAGTCACCCAGTTTCCTGCCACTGATTCACATACAATAAAAGAAGACAAATAGTGTATTCTGGATTAGCTGCATTGGAAATAATGTAGAAAAGCTCGTTTATAACTAGAGTGCGACTTTTGGATTAGTCCACACCACTATGCTTTGTACTGTTTGCACCTTGAAAGGAAAGTTCAGCCTCTGGAAAAAGGGTAGAGAGAGGAGGTCAAGCTGTTTTTCAAACTTGTTCCGGTTTTTTTGCTTTTCTTTTTTGGATTTTTCCCTGGTGAAGGAGTAAGCCATTAAATAAGGTGACATAAGATTTTACTCTGATTCCTGGGGATTAAAGAAAGCAAAGAACCTGCAAGCGCAACCCTCTAATATTAAAAATACAACAGTATTGCTACTCTGTCTCTTTCCAGTTATAAAGGATATTATTAACCTATACTAATTCAAAATACACTCTTTAGAGAAGAAGGACTAAATACTACTCTGGGAAACTTTTTTGAAGTAGTTCAGGGTATGTAATGAAATGCTAATTTATTCAAAGTAATGCCAAAAGGCAAACTACTAATTAGATAAATGTTGTGCTGTCTCTATGGAGATTAGGATATTTGCCCACAATTTCCATTTATACTGCATAATTAAGGAAAAGAAGTTGTGCTTTACTTATATCTTGTGACTTTAGTGTACAAAAAGTACTATGAGAACAGGAAGTCCTTTATGGACAAAAAAAATAAGAATAGTACATTGTACCGATGTTCATCTCATTTTCATAGTTTCAGCTGAACATGGTATTCATTTGTGCTTTAAGGCACTGTACATTGCATGCTGTATTTGTTAATAAGAGTTATGGTAATGAGAGAAATGGTAGTATCTTTTATTTCCACTACTTAATGCTGAGTCTTGCCAAAAAGTTGGGGTTTTTTTCTTCCCTTTCGTGTGTACACACAAAGATGGAAGCGATCAAAACAACACTTTTAAAGTTAAGGTAAGTATTAAGGCAATCAACTCTTAAAATCTTCCTTATATAGGATCACTTTGCTACTCTGCCTCCACGTTTCACTTGCACACATATTTTACAGGCAGAATACAAAAAGAGAAGCCACTTCATTAATTATTTTTAATTAGTA
Organism: Corvus hawaiiensis; assembly: GCF_020740725.1. Classification (NCBI taxonomy): domain Eukaryota; kingdom Metazoa; phylum Chordata; class Aves; order Passeriformes; family Corvidae; genus Corvus; species Corvus hawaiiensis. The sequence continues at coordinate 88,697,006 of NC_063213.1, read as the reverse complement.
AATTGCCTGCATTTTTCAACACAAAGGACAGCTGATGTTCTCTCATTAGTGCTTATTAGTAACAATTCAGGATGTTGGTCCCTCCCCTCTGCTCAACGTTAATCCCAACGTTTATCTGCTACACATCACTTCTCCTCTCTGGAGACTGTCACAAATAGCCCCATCTAGTTCATTCATTACATGCTTCTCCCACTGATCATAATTCATATTGAAATCCTTATTAAAAACCATCTTCTCTTAGGAAAATCAAAAGGCAGAATTCATACAAACAATCTTTAAAAAAACATTTAACTGAGCTGTTTTACATCATCATGAATGAGACTGATATTCAGCTTTTTAGAAATTATTTTATTTATTTAACCTTTTTCTTCATAATTTTCTTTAACCGTTCAGTATTCCTTACTAGTCCCAAAATTCTGATTTGCATTTTGTTGTTATTAAACTGCATAATTCATTTACACTACTACCAAAAGGTGAGATTCACCAACACCTTTTCAAAATCTTACAAAGCTGTTTGTTCTAAAAATCTCTAACCCATCCCTTCAAATTGTTTATCATTTTTTGCATCACACTTTACGGTATTGCCAAGAAGAGCCAAAAGGTCGATACAAGTCATTCAAATGGAACTCATCCTGTAGGCCTTACAGCAATTTTCCATACTTCCCTATAGTCACATTAAAAGAATACTACAGGTATCATGGAACCATAAACAGAAATACGCACCATCAAATGGGACAAAAACAATGCTACTTCTCTGAGTCAAACAGAGGGTTACTCCATCACCAATCTTCTGCAAGATTTTAAGTTTTTTGATTAAAGCATAAGCATTAAATGATATCACAAAGCCATACAAAAAACCTATGTGTTCATTTCAATTACATTCTTATCTTCTCAAATGAACAGTTTCTTTGGAAAACATCCATGATATATTTTTGAATCCCTATGGAAATTTTTGAAATCTCTCGTCTCTACAAAGAGTGGGACTACCTAGGAGTAGTCTCATTCACAAAAGAGAAGAAACAAAAACATATGTAACAGTCAACAAAAAAAGTGCTTTAGTCAGAATCACCAGCTGTGCATAGTCAGACCTATCCACTGGGTTTACATGAAGGAAGCCATGAGAATAAGGCTGTCTTCATGCAGGTCTTCCTCATTAAAAATGTAACTGATGTGCTAGTTATCTTCAGTTTCATACTGAAATGTTAAGATCTGTGCTCTGTCATGACAAGATCAGTATCAAGAAGTAGTAGTTGCTTAGGTGCTGATTCACTGATTTATAGCTGTCTGTTTGGACAAGATAAGAACCTGGAAAAAGCTTCTTAAGCAGCACTGACCTCACTAGCTACTCATGGATTTTCCATAACTGACCAGAAACAGTGAGACAACCAGACGCTTGTGTACAACAACCTGAAATGCAAGTAGAGCAACTAAATTAAACCACTCTTTCTGTAATAAAAGCTCTAGAAGAACAGAGGGATGTTTTAACTTTTTCAGATTGTAGCTGGTATCCACACAGTGGTAACTGATCCACACCACACATACACTACTACAGTACCTATGCTGCAACCAAAACTGGCACAAATGGAAAACCGTGAAAGCACCATGCACACAAACCTAAACACCACCATCCCAACAGTTCCATATATATATGGATATATATTATGCATGCATTTTAGATATTTTTCCCTGCAGTTTTAAAAAAAAGCAACAATTGCCTGAATTTGACAGACACATTCAGACACATCCAAAACAGCTGACGAGGAAGTACATTAAAAGACCATAAGGTTACAAACAATATTTAGACATATATTTATATCTACACTTGTTAAAGTTTCACTTAGAGAAGTTGAGCACAATTCATTATGCAAAAGCAAACAAACATTTGATAAAAAGTTTAAATATGAGAATATTTAAAAGCAGAGCTTCCTACTCCTTCACCTTTTGCCATTTCCCCCATTACAGAGTGAAACTGTACCACACAAAAGGATACGGGTGTCCTGGCTTCAATTATAACCAGGAACAAGCATAACCAGGTCAGAGCTGCAGAGCTTGATCCTGGCCCTGACTCAAGGGTCACTCCCACCTCACCAGCACATGGAGAGCCCTCAGCAGCAACACACCCATCTGCAAAGTGAATACATACAGGTTGGAGAAAGCTAAGCAACCCACTCATGCAAGTGCTCCTTATAAGCTACCAGTAAATTAACAACATAGGGCAGAAGCTCAGTTTATCATCTTCTGTCTCAAGTAACCAAATCTGGCTAGTAGTGGCTAGTCCCTCGACCTGTGGGGCCAAAATAATTCATATTACAAGACTATCAAGCTTAAGAAGACTCCAAATAGATCGATAGTAGTACACCGGTGATGATTTTTCTTCTCAAGCACTGACCAACAGAAAGAGGTAGCATCCATTTTTCTTCATAAAGAAATCCTTGTTGCCGTGCAACAGGAAAGCTCATATTTTCTTTGAATTTCACAGTTGAAGTACATCACCAAAAGGAGCAAAGAACAGCAGGGGAAAAAAGAAGAGCAGCATGAAAAGGTGATGATCAGCCAGTTAGCTGATGCCAATAAATGACTGCTGCCACTTCCAGAAACTAACTGAAGTAAGAGAAATAACAGTAAATTTAAAAAAAAAAAAAAAAAAAAGTGCATTCAATCATTGTTTTCATCTACTGCCTTTAGCTTCTTACAATCCAAGAGAAATACCAAGAAACCAAGGGTGAGGCATGTGAGGAGAGAAGAACAGAGCAACTGCCATGTCCACGCACTGAGGACTGCAGTGTGCTCCTCCTCACGCACCCTTGCAAGGCTCCACGCACACACCAGTCTCCTCACTCAAGAAGCCCACTGGGTACATAATTCAATGCAAAGGCAACACACATTTTACTGTGCCAAGAGAAACTCCTACAAATCTGCTTTCTCTTCCTCCAGAAGGCTTTGATAAATTAGTATACATCCAAAGTGGGCTTTCCTCGGGTTTAATGTCTCTGTCCCATGGCAGCAGTAGGTTGGCAGAGGTTAAGTGGGGGGAAATGGCGGATGCACCCTCCTGTCTTTTCAAAAAGGCACAGCAGACCCACAAGCCATTCTCCTCTTCCCTGTTTATTCAAAGACCACAGAGTTGTATTTTTTCAAACAATCATGAGAAATGCTCTTTTCTCACCTCCCAACTCCCTGCCCTGAGAATCCATTCAGAAGAACATATTTTGAACAGATCTCTCTAAATGGCATGACCAGCAGGTCAAGTGAGGTGATTCTCTACCTGTGCCTATCTCAGACCCCAGCTTGGAGTACTGCATCTAGTTCTGGGGTACTCAGCCTAAGAGAGATGTGGACCTATCGCAGGATTCCAGAGGAAGGCCATGAAGATGGTCAGAGGGCTGAAGCACTTCTCCTATGAAGACAGGCTGAGAGAGCTGGAGTTGTTCACCTTGGAGAAGAGAAGGCTTCAGGGAGACCTCACTGAGGCCTCCCAGTATTAAAGAGTGGTTGTAAATAAAAGGGAGAGCAACTTTTTTTATGAGTGGATCATGAAAGGACAAGGGGGAAGAGTTTTAAACTAAATGAGGACAGATTTAAATTAGATATTAGGAAGGAATTCTTCACTCAGAGTAGTGAGGCACTCTGACAGAGAAGCTGTAGATGTGCCATCCATCAAAATGTTCAAGGCAGGTCGGATGGCCTTAAGCAACCTAATCTAGTGGGTGGTGTTGCTGCCTATGGCAAGGGGTTGGAACTAGATGATCTTTAAGATCTCTTCTAACCCAAACTAATCTATGATAAATGCAAAGAAAGTGTTACCAAGTCGGCAGCCAGTGTGTGCCAAGAATAGCCAAGTATCCTCTTTATATTACCTTGTATTTAAATAAAAGTAAGCACCCTTCAAAATTGAAGTTCAGACAGTAACCAAGGATTATATTCACAGGACAAAGGGCCCTACAGTATGAGATGAGAGGATACTCTTGTTTACTGGTGTTAGTATAAATCACCAAAACCACTCAACTTTGCAGTCTCTAGCTGGAACCACAGCCAGCTCTCACCAGATTTCCAGTAATTTGAGCTAGACTCACTGGACAGATTATTTTGTTCATTTGGTTGTTTCCAGAATCAAAGAGAAAGGGAGTGAGAGAGGGAGAGATTAGAGTAATCCAGTATCAAGCTGAAGAAATAAAAATCCCTCTTCAACTCTAGCTTTTGGCACTGTCTCTGAAAACCCTTATCTTACTCAAATGTCTTAGCTCATCTTTCATCTAAACATGATTGGGTTACAATTGTTCTTATTAGTGGTGGTGTGCTCCTTATTCACCTACAGCATGCTCTGCAGAGTAGGGTTGATGAAAAGCAAAGTTTCTTTACACTCAGTTTTCCCTTTCTAAATCCAAAGCCTTGTTTGGCTTTACACATCACAAGTCTGACACATTCACACACTTAAGCTATGCAGTTCTTAAACATTCCCCCTTCTGGTTCAGCTGTTTTCAACACAATGGGAATCCTGTTACCAAGGCCAACAAGTCTCAGTTTTCCTTTTGCATTGTTGTATCCTTCTTTAAGAAAACCAATTATTCCTCAGGAAAAAGAAGAAAAAGCAGCTCTTCCTACTCACCAGCCCAAAAGTATTTTTTATTTCTAAGCAAAGTAGTACAAACTGATTGGTGGAAATTAATATCTAATACTGTTTCTTCCAAGGCCAAGCTTCACACTGAGAATGATCACATTATTTTCAGAATGTGCCATATTTTAATGCTTTTCAAATTTTATTGCAGATCAGCAGATACAGGTTTTCTGTACCGGCACATGGCCAGTGGCCCTTTGGTGGCCCTTTAAAATGAAACAGTGTTACTGTCACTGTTAGTTATCATGGACTAATGAAAATATTAATGGTCTAGTTGCATCCCACAGATCACAGCAAACCCAGCATAATTATTCATCTGGCTTTAGAGTAACAACCAACTGCTCTCTTGATAAGGGCTTCAGTCTCTCCCTTCTCATGTGAGTAGGTGCTACCTGGTCTGTGTCATGTCATCATCATTTTGGGCAATATGATGGAGAAAGAACAAAGCATCTAGGCCAGGACTGATGGCACACAACTCATCTTGGGTGAAAAGCTTGACATCAATGAGGTGAAAGAAAAGCAAATAATCTGTATGTAAGCCACATGTTAGTGCCCAAAATTAGCAGTGAACACTAAAAACTACTCAAGTACTACAGCAACCCCACACACCATCACATCTTGATCTAAAAGCCCTGTGTGCCAAGTAACTCCACTGCAACTACTTGAAACAAAGCTATACTCCTTCCCCCATACCTTTCTCCTTTATAAAGCTGATTTTGTAAATCAAAGTATTTTCTTAAAAAAACCCAAAAACCTATCCTTTAAAATTGCAATTAAACCAATACTTCCATGAGGTCAGAGTTTTAAAAGAAGGTCAGGCACAGGGGCTATACAGAAGGTCATTTTTGGTGATGGCAACCGTGCAACCTTCAGTCATCCATGCTCACAGCTCAGCAGGTTTCCGAACTCTAGCAAACTCGCTCTTCCATACTCATTTAGAGGTTGGTGGAAAGACCCCTAATAACTTCCTAGATCTTAAACTTTACATTATAAGAAGTAATCCAGCATGTACAACAGCATTCCCAAATTTTTCAGCCCTTTAGGAGTGATTAGCATATCTTGTAGGAGTAGTTATTAATGCTAATGCACATGTGATTTATTTTTAGCACAGTAATTGCCATTGTCAAACTACTTCAGAAACTACATTTGCTTTGCAGAGCTAATGCGCACTCACATTGACCAAGCCATGCCTCCACACAAAGGATAATCCAAAGGTTTGCACAACTGGGCGTAGGGATGTAGGAGCACAATCACTTTGAAAGGAACTGCTACTCAGATATGGAAATGGTGGTATTTTGAACAGTCTGCACTCCTAGTCTGAAACTGCAGCTTTTATCTCTGGTCTGGTAGACGCCACAAAATACTCCTGGGGTCAGGTAATACAGTGTGTGAAGTGAAACAAAAATGCCACATTAGATCCTCAAGAGCCACTGGAAAAATACACTGCCAATAAAAATATTCTGCTGAAATAACAAAGACATTGAAAACAAACACAAAAAGCTGTTATATTAATATTATGGGTTTGGCTTAAGAATAACAAAAGGAAGTTCAGAGTTCAAAATTCTGAAACTGCTATTTCAGGGGTCTCAAACACAGCCAACACACCACAGGGAACACATAATGAGTGGATGCCTACCTGTTGCTAATCTTGGGCAGTTTTGTCACTGACTCTCAGACCTTTTGCTTTGCAATTCCCTTTAACACAGTGCTCCCCAGGGAGCAATTTAGAATTTATTACAGTATCTGCATCCAAGTGTGACACTATGGCTTCCAACAGCAGCCACACAGCCATTGTTAGAAAGCGTATGATTGCTCAAAATGTCAATAGCCATGAAACAAGAAAGCCAAATTCATTTAGTGTTACTGCAATGTTTAATATTAACTAAAAAAAAAACAAACAGAAAAAAAATTAAAAATAATTGCATTTCTGCATAAAAATACTGAAAACAGCATGTGGGATGGGGAACTAACACACCTAATTCTATCATTTTAAGTTATTTAAATTTGAGAGGACATGCAAGCCAAATTCAAGCAACAGAATTCAGCAAAGTCAGATTTAGACCAAAAAAAGCTTCATCTCTTTAACTCAAAAAAACCATTTTTCTCATAGTAAATATAACAAACCTACAGCATGAGCATAACTTTACCTCTGCATCTATTCAAACTTTTTGGCATCTAGATTTTTCAAATCCCTTTCCCCATCTGTATTCAGCTTTTCCTAACTAAGAAGACCAAGAGCTAGCTCTCCTCACCTTCACGGTTAAGGACATCTTCAGCTGAACAGAAAGGAGAGAGGCCATAAAAACAGGATTCTTTATTTGAAAGTATATACAGCTTTTTGGCTGATACACAGGGGATGCCTACAGCTGACAAGCTCTCATTAACATTTGGCTGGAATTACTGTGAAGGTATCGAAGGAAATGGAAATAATCTCAAGGAAGGAGATAGGTCAAGAAAAGTGAGAGGAGGAGGAGGGAGAGTATTAGCTTCAATGGAGTTTATAATCTGAGGAATCTTTTGTTCAGAGTGTGTGTATCTGTGTGTAGGAGAAGCACTGAGTTAAAAACTCAGAAGTCATTCTTTTAAAGGTAAGCAGTAGTCCAGGAAGGTAAAAATGGTAACTACTTCACGACAACTCCATCTGTCTTTTGTACATCTCTTATTAAACTGAAAACTGAACACCAACACAAAGGATTTTTGAAGCCATGTAGCAGAATGAACATATAGCTTGCAGCCTTTTATTCTTAACTCATAACTCAGAGAAAAAGCTTTCTACTGGTATCCTCCACCTTGTCTGAGCAATTAAACAGGTTGTTCCAAGGATTGCACCATTGCTATTCTAATTGCATTTGGGACACCACAAGTTGCTCACTATCACAAAACTAAAATACTGGACTACGTCAGAACCACCCACACAATTTACAGACATGCAGGAAAGCACACAGTAAGCAATCACCCATCTTTGGCTGTGGTGGTTTCATTGCCTAAGTGGCTGAACATCTACTAGACAATATACCACAAAGAGAAAGATACCAAACAATAACATAGTGTGCAGATGGCATTTCCATCTACATGACCCACATCAGCACTCGTTTAAAAACAGCGCAGCTGAAAAGTCAGTCCTATGGTAGGACGTACTTAAAATCAGTATTTGATAGAAGAGGTTATTTGCATCCATGAGCACTTCTCTACAAAAAAATCAAAACTAAGGAAAAATGAGAAAGTAAGGACAAAATACCAGGCCATTTGAAAACCTAGAGCAGGAAGATCCTGGGGAAAAGAAGACAGCTTCAGAGAAAGAGTAGGTAACGGTTCCAAAACAACAGCAGTTCTAGTAAAATTCACAAACCTTTGAGGGCCAAAAGAGATGGGCAGCTAATGAGAGTCAAAGACTAAGCCAGGAAAAGATTTAAGAAGCCCAGGATAAACTGTCTTGTTATAATCAAACTTTGACTAGAGGCTTCTGATCAGGTGTCCAAAAGCTAAAAAACCCAAAAACAATAACAACAAAAACTAGCACAAACCCATAGGTTTAGATAGAAGAAAATACATTAAACATATTCACACAACGGGTTTGCATGAAATACAAAAGAAAATAAAGTATGGAAGCACTGTCAAAGAGAACATCATACATTTGTCAACAGAATCATTTTTCAGACATAGCCTGAACCTTGGAGGTTTAAATGAAAGATCTGATCTATTAACAATATTATAATGAGTACAGTCATCAACTCTTCCTAATACTTAGACTGCCTCTTAAAAGCTTTGTGGTTTCTAAACCAAACATCAATTGGGATATCATTAAAAGAGCAAGATTAAAGTTTATGAGAATGAAACTCAGTACAAGAACACTGAAGAAATGGTGAAAATACATGTACCCTGGAGACCCTCTTCTTAACTGCAAGATTTTATAAAAGCACAAAGGCTCTCAAGTCATATTTTCTACCCTTAAGCAGAATTTATTTGGCACTTGTGCTTCTTTTTTTTTTTTTTTTTAATCTGTCATTTCTTCCTTGTTTGATTAGCTGCCAAGAAGTTTCAACTCTCAGCTTTAAAAGAGTTGTCTGGACTAGAACAGGCAAACAAAAAAACCCCCTCTAAATTCATTAGGATAAAATCTGAATAACACTAAAAAAAAAAAACCTGCACACTCTTCAATGCAGTTAAAGTAAAATAGTAAGTTTGTGGGGAAAGAATGAATGCAACACGACATTGAGCCATATCTCAACGAAACTCACTCCTTTCTTACACTCTGATCACCCTGTTTCAAAGTTCATCAAGAAAATAAGTAGAAACAAAAGGCTTTAATAAGAAACTCCTGATCTATTTTCCTTTATAGTGGACAGACTCTAAATGGTACCACGGAGGACTAGGTGATGCCCTAATAGGAAAAAAAAAAGACCGGAATACTTTGAGGAAATAGCAAGAGAGGATCATGATACTCAAGACCACTAACACAAAGCAAGTTAATTATGCTTTTAGCCTGAAAGAAATGCAAAACTGTTTAAGAGTGAGCATTCAAAAGAGTACATAAAGGACCAATAAAGCTCATAATTAGAGTTCAAAGCTTAGAAATCAAATGCAGTTAAATATTTCTAGGAATTGGAAGACTAATTTTTTGTACTTAAGAACAAATAAAACATGTCTGTTTCAAGACATCAGCCATGCTATACCTATTAGATAAATAGGTTCATTAGGATCTCAGTAGGTACTCAGTATAGGTTATAGAATCACAGGACGGTTTGCATTGAAAAGGACCTTAAACATCATCTAGTTCCATCCCCCTGCCATGGGCAGGGTCAACTTCCACTGCACGAGGCTGCCCAAAGCCCCATCCAACCTGGCCTTGAACACTTCCAGGGATAACATATCCAGAATTTCTCTGGGCAGCCTGTCCCACTGCCTCACCACCTTCACTGTAAGGAATTCCTTCCTAATATCCAATCTAAACTTACCCTCTTTCAGTTTAAAGGCATTCTCCCTTGTCCTATCACTACAGGACCTTGTAGAAAGTCCCTCTCCAGTTCTCTTACACCCTATTTAGGTACTGGAAGGTGCTATAAGGTCTCCCTGCAGGCCTCTCTTCCCCAGCCTGAACAACCCCACTTTGTAACCTGTCTACAAAGGAGAGGTGCTCCAGCCCTCTGAGCATCTTTGTGGCCCACCTTTGGACTCTCTCCAACACATCCATGTCCTTCTTATGCTGGGGGACCCAGAGCTGGACACAGTACTCCAGGTGGCATCTCACAGAAGCAGAGCCTGTCAGGGTCCCTCTGGATGGCATTCCTTCTCTCCACATGACATAGCTGAGTATCATCAGCAAACTTGCTCAGGGTGCACTCGGTCCCACTGTCCGTGCCACTGACAAAGATGTTGAACAGTGCTGGTCCCATTACTAATATCTGAGGAATACCACTCATCACTGGTCTCAACTTGGGCACTGAATCACTGACTGCAACTCTTTGAGCAAGACCACCCAGCTGATTCCTTATCCACTAAGTGGCCTGTCCATCAAATCCGTGTCTCTCCAGTTTAGAGAATAGGATGTAGTATGTGACTTTGCTGAATACTTTGCACAATGACACCTGCTGCTCTTCCCTCACCCACCAACACTGGAACCCCATCGCAGAGGGCTACCGAATTTGTCAGGCACCATTTGCCCCTAGTGAAGCCACATCAGCTGTCATCAATGCCCTCCTGATTTTCCATGTGCCTCCACATAACTTCCAGGAGGATCTGCTCCATGATCTTGCTGGGCACGAAAGTAAGACTGACGGGTATGTAGTTCCCTGAGTTATGTTTCCTGTTTTTCAAACAGTGAAAATTTCACCAGAATGCCACAGCTTCTCAGATACAATGGATAGTGGTTTAGCAACTTCATCACCAGTTCCATCAGGACTCATGGATGTGTCTCATCAGATCCCATGGATTTGTGCACCTTCCGGTTCTTTAGATGGTCTCAAACCTGATCTCCTACAATATGCAGTTCTTTATTCTCTCTTGTCATGGGTTAGCAAGCATAGTCTCGGAAGTGATGTTCTCGCAAAGGAGTGCTTCCAGCTTCCTCTGTGACTTGACAGAACCTATCAGATGGTCAGTTTGAATATGGACAATTCTCTAAGCCACTTAAAATTGTGACCGCCTCTGTGATCCACACTTAAGAATAGACAAACCCCAAGCAGAGCTCTCTCTCATTTCCGGTGCTGGGACAGGTGGCTGCGGGCCCGTGTGGGGGCCAGTGGGCACGGCCCAGACCCTGCTCAGCCAGGCCGGGCTGGGCCACGGCCATCCTGGAGCCAATGGGCCCTGTTCCACCTGTGGAACCCCCCCATAGCCTTGCTGTGGGCAGCCGGAGCGGCTCAGCTCCCCCTCTCCACTGCGATAAGCTTCATTCCAGCTGCAAGGCCTAGGTGAGATTAACCCTTTTAGTGCTGTGAAGAGCTGAAAACTTGAGGGAAGAGAAAGAGGAGATGCTTAAAGCTGAGTCTGTTGTAAAGCTATGATGTATCAGAGTACCTGTTGTAATTTCATGAAGATATGGGGGGTGGAGTGTTCAGTTCAACTTGTTAGCAAAAGCACCTGCGCTGAGATAGGCAGATGCTGACACAGCTGTAATTTCATGAGAAGTTTGGACAGGGAGAGATGGAAGCGATGAGGACTTTGGCTCCAAATGGGAAAGGAGAAAACCTCAGTTCCTAGAGATGCTCCCAGAGATAGTCCTAAAGATGAAGATGAGGAAGACCCTTTGCTCCCAGGGAAGGAGAAGGGCCTCTATTCTTAGAGATGAAATGCTCCCAGAGATGGGTGAAGAGAACTTTTGTTTCTGAATGGCTCAACCTTAAAATTGTACCCCAAAAAACTTCAAGAGTGGACCCTCAAAAGCAGTTGTGGGAAAAGCTGCAAGTCGAGGGAAGGGACTCACATGTGAGCAGAGAGACTCCTCTTCCTAAATGGACTGAACAAAGTTATTTGGAAGTGGGCGGCTGTCTTGTTGTGATAATGTGTTCATAGCATGGGCAAGAGAGACTCCTCTTTCTAAATGGACTGAACAAGGTTATTATGGAAGTGGTAAACAGACTGAACATCTCAAGGGTTGTCTTTTTACATTGTCAGTGGGAGAAGAGAGGAAGGTGGGGGGAGGTGAAGAGTTCTGAAGGTGTGGTATGATTTTTTTTTCCCTTCTTTTAGGTCTGTTAATAAATTTCTCTATATTCTTTCAAGTTTGGTGCCTGCTTTGTGTTTCTCCTAATTCTTATCTTACAGAAGGTAAACAGTAATGAGTATCTTGGACCAAACCACTACATCTCCGTACCTGCCTTTGCCTTGTGCACCTTGGGTGGTATGGCTGGAGCACTTGCCATTTAAGACCAAGGTAAGAAAGTCATTGAATACCTCAGTTTTTTCCATATCTTGGGACTCCAGGTCTCCTGTTTCCTGCCGTAGAAGGCCAACATTTTCCCTAATCTTCCTTTCATCACTGATGTACCTCCTGAAGCTTTCGTTGTCCTTGATGTTCCCAGCCAGATTTAATTCTGTCAGGGCTTTAGCTTTCCTAACCCAATTCCTGGCTGCTTGGACAATTTCCCTGTATTCCTCCCAGGCTACCCATCCTTGCTTCCACCTTCTGTATGCTTCTTTCTTGAGTTTGAATTTGTTCAGATGCTCCTTGTTCATCCATGAAGACCTCCTGGTGTTTTTGCCTGACATCCTTTTTTTGGGGTGCATCACTCCTGAGCTTGAAGAAAGTGAACCTTGAATATTAACCACCATTTCTGGGCCCCTCTTTCCTCCAAGGCTTCATTCCATGGTAGTCTACTAAGCAGGTCCTTGAAGAGGCCAAAGTCTGCTCTCCTGAAGTCTAGGGCAGAAAGCTTGCTGTACATCCCTCTGGCTGCCCCAGGGACCTTGGACTCCATCAATTCCTGGCCACTGGAGCCGAGGCTGCCCTTGAGCTTCACATTCCCCACCAGTCCCTTCTTGTTGGCAAGAACAAAGCTCATCATAGCACTTCTCCTCAATAGCTCCTCTATCACTCGGAGAAAGAAGTTATCATCAACACATTCTAGGAACCTCCTGGAGTGCTTCTGCCACGCTGTGCTGTCCCTCCAACAGGTAATGGGATGGTTGAATTCCCCCTTGAAGACCAGGGATTGTGAACGTGAGAATTCTCCTGTCTGTCTATAGGGGGCCTCACCTACTTGGTCTTCCCGCTTAGGCAGCCTGTAGCAGACCCTCACCACAATGTCCTCCCTTTAATCCTGACCCACAAACTCTGCGTTGTGTCCTCACCCACCCCTAGCCAGAGCTCCATGCACTCCAGCTGGTCATTGACTGAAGGGTAACACCCCCTCCTTGTGTCCCTTACTGTCCTTCATAAGGAGCCTGTATCCATCCATTCTAGTCATAGGACACATCCCACCATGTCTCACGCAAGTGGCCAGCTCCTGGCAGGTCTTGGCACTTCCCTGGGATTTCCTCATCTCAGAACCCATCCCCCATATGCTGTAATACCCCACTCTGCTGTGGAACGTGCCTGCATGTGCCGGTTTGGCACTGCATCACTTCAGTAATCCCTCTAAACCACCTGGCATTAGCTACTGTAGATCAATGACATTAGCTATCACTTTCTTCTATGCACAAAAGAAATACCAAGTACCTGTACTTGCTATAAGCATGAAAGTTCCTATGAACCAACCCACTTGGGGCTCTTGTTTTCAGTGCTTGCTGCCAACATGTAAAAAAAACCCAAACAATTAAGTCTGAATGACCAAAATAAAGCATCAAGAGCAGTTCTGATAGGCAAAATGGGTCAAACCCACTAAGACTGCACATGGCTTTCTGCAGTACTTGACTGGACTTACAGAAGTCTATCTAATTGATTAGAAGTGGATCTGCCTGCAAAAAAGGTACTGGAAATGGTCACAGACACCTACAGACCTACATATGCACATGGCACCTTTAATTACATGTCATCATCAGCCAAGCTGGAACTTGTCAGCTTCAGAGCAGTCTCATGTGTGTACTCCAGCCCCCATTCAGCAATTGTAACATAGATCATTTTGGCAATCTACCTCACAACAAATAGCTGGGTTTCCTGGCAATGCAACTGGGCATCAAGCTGTCAAAACAGCCCAGGACCAGCTGTTTGGAAGTGTTTGATGCAGACTTGCCACCAAACCCATGCATCATGGAAGACCTCTCCTTTAGATAGCTGAGAATTGGCGAGGAAGGGGAAGATGCTATTTTGAAGATCAAGCTGTCAAAATTATTTTAGAGAAGCCCAGGGCTATTGTGCAGATCTGGTCCTGAGGGGTGTGCTCGTACAAGCTGGCCTAGACTACACACAGCTCTCCATTCCCAAATTAATTAATGTAACATTTTGAACCACAGATAAGCCTTCACACCCTCGTGGTTGAGTTCAGATGCTCCTTGCAGCTGCCTGTAACAAAGTAACTTGGAATACCCTATTACAGAATATGCCTTGAGGCTGTATGGATTATCCGGTTTAATATTTCCCAGAAGGTGCAGGAACACCATACTTGCACCTTACAATACTAGGGACTTCCCAACTTTGTGATGCAGAACTTCTCTTAAAAAAAAAAAAAAAGAAAAAAAAGGATAAATAAAAAAATAATCCTCAATAAGCACACTGATTACACTGATTAATGGTTTTGAGTTAAATGAGAATGTGAATGTGGTTTATGAAAGGAGCATGGCTGCATGTAGACACCTTTAATACTAAAAGTTGAAAAGAGTTTTAATGTTTTCACATGGAAAAACATGCCCAATACTTGAAGTTTGGAACAAAGCTAGGAGCAAATTTGAAACAGTGGGAAGAATCACACTTCCCACAGCAGAGGCAACCCTAAGGTAGTTAACCCACAGTCACACAGCAAGCTTCTGGCACATTCAGAAAGAGCAAATGTTCTCCCAAGACTTAGATCAAGGCATTCATCACAAGCTCATCCCCTCTTTCCAAACATGGCCTTTTGGTACTTGTTTTGAGACTCAAAAGTCTCAAAACAAAAGTATATGCTTTCTTCTGACATGAGAATTAATTATATACTACCTTACACTAAAAAAAGCATCATGTTAACTAGTAATGATGATGAATAAAATAGGTTTCCCTTCCATAAAGCCGCTTTAACTTCATTACAAAGTATCTGGCTCGAATAAAATGGAAAACTCTTCCCTCTGATAAAAACAGCATTCATTTTGAGCAACTAGTATGAAGGCATACCTGTCACTCACTTCATATATTCCCTCTATAATTACCACACTCTTCACTGACTTAAAAGAAAACAGCACAGCCATAAAACACAAAAACAAGTAAATAACACATTCAAGAAAAGAAACCCCAGCCATTAGTCTCTCTCTTTGGAATTGATTTTACTGCAAATTAAAACAAGAACTAATTTATTTTCAGTGTGAGCTTAACCGCTATTTTACCGTAATAACATAACAGAGCCTTACCTTGGAGCTGTTGCTGCTCATCCTTCCAGTTTCATTCACTACATGCAAATGTCTCACATAGCTCACATGCTCTAGTGGGAGCTAGCTACAATCAAAAACTCTGAAACACGAAGCACAAAGCCCTGTTTTATTCATGGTGCTTTTGTTTGCCAGTTAATTTGAACGCAACTTTTACAGTGGGAAGAGCAGTGTGGCTTGGTTAAGCTGCCCCCTTAGACTACACAGCTAAAGGACAGAGGCATAACCCCTATAAAACTAAAAAAAAATAACATATAAACAACTGCAGTTTGCAAAGCATCAAAGCCTTTGGTGCCATTCTACATTCACAATGTATACACCGGTGTAACTTTATCAGCTCTGCAGGGATGATGTCATCTTCTCCAAGAGCTTGTAAGTGAAATAAGAAACTGGTTCTTTCAACAAGCAAGAAGGCCCAGTCCTTTTGTTTGGCTTTCATAGAATCATAAAATCATTAAGGTTAGAAAAGACCTTTAAGATAATCAAGCCTAACCATTAACTGTAGCACTGCCAAATGAACCCCTAAACCATGTCTCCAAGTGCCACATTTACACATCTTTTAAATACCTCCAGGAATCATGACTCTACCACTTCCCTTGGCGGCCTGTTCCAGTACCTGACCACCCTCTCCATAAAGAAATTTTTCTTAATATCCAATCTAAACCCCCCTGATGCAACTTGTGGCCATTTTCTCTTGTCCTGTTACCTGGGAGAAGAGACTGATTCCCACCTCACACTACAGCCTCCTTTCAGGTAGTTGTAGAGAGTGATAGGTCCCCCCTGAGCCTCCTTTCCTCCAGACTAAACAACCCCAGGTCCCTCAGCTGCTCCTCACAGGACTTGTGCTCCTGACCCTTCACCAGCTCCATTGCCCTTCTCTGGACACGCTCCAGCCCCTCAATGTCTTTCTTGCAGTGAGGGGCCCAGAACTGGACACAGCACTCGAGGTGTGCCCTCACCAGAGCCGAGTACAGGGCGACAATCACTGCCCTGGTCCTGCTGGCCACACTATTCCTGATACAAGCCAGGTGCCATCGGCATTCCTGGCCCCTGGGGAGGAACACTGGCTCATGCTAAGCTGCTGCCAACCAGCACCCACAGGTCCTTTTCCACTGGACAGTTTTCCAGCCACTCTGTCCCCAGCCTGTAGTGCTGCCTGGAGTTGTTGTGACTCAAGGGCAGGACTTGGCACTTGGCCTTGTTAAACCACATGCAGTTGGCCTTGGCCCCGCGATTCAGACTGTCCAGACCCCTCTACAGAACCTTCCTACCCTCCAGCAGATCAACACTCCTGCCCACTTTGGTGCTGTCTTCAAACTTACTTAGGGTATACTTGACCACTCATGCAGATCATCAATAAAGATATTAAGCAGGACTGGCCCAAATAATGAGCCCCAAGGAACATCACTTGTAACTGGCTGTCTTCTGGTTTGTAACTCCATTCACCACCACTCTCTGGACTTGACCACCCAGACAGTTTACCCATTATTATTTCAGTGCACACACTGTCCTCTCTTGAAACACTAGTCTTTCTCTATTTATAAGGTGCAAAACAAGGACTGAGTATTGGGGATGCATTCAAAAGGCAGTCCGTGAAAGAGGAGACAGTTTTGAAATTCACCACAGGTGCTTTGCTGTTGTAGTTGGTTGGTGCATGGCCATGGAAACCCTGGGCACCCAGGGGCATTCCTGTGGCTATGGATACTCACTCTTCTCCTGCTTGAAGTGCCTCTGGATGACCTTTCGCCTCCAGAGCAAAAAATAAATTAAAAAAAAAAAAAAAAAAAAAAAAAGGCAAGAGGCAACATTCAAGCATTCAAGCCCATTCTGGCAGTGGTCCAAAGGAAAAAAACCCAAACAAAACAGAAGCCAACAAACAAAGATCTACAGATTGAAAAACTGCTGACAACCTAAGTAGCAGGAAGTTTTTGATGATCCAAAAGCCATTGTGAAGCCCAACTAAAAAGAAAACAACAGCTATGGTTGCTCAGCTTGGCCAGGAATAGCTGACTCAATCATCCTAAAACAGGAGAGGAATGAACCTTATTATCATGCATGAAGAAGGTTCAAAGTAAGAAATTAAATATACAGTTTTCCCCTGCATAAAAAACAAAACAAGCCAAAAAAACCCAAAAAAAAATCAGAAAACATTTTCACTAAGTGTCAGCTCAGTGCAAAAAGCAACTGTGCACACAAGACCTTCCTACTCTTCCTTTATTTTGAAAATTTTACTTTCATTTCTGCAGCAGAGGCATTCCAGGTTTTGCTTTTTGTGTCCTTTTTTTCTGAAGCATTTCACTGCTCTTTGCTGGTAGAGCAAACATCCTGCTAGTTATTATGTTTAAATTCATGCTTCAAACAGTTTTCAGGTTATTTGGTTTTAGACAGAGAAATAAGCCCCAGATGTTTCACTGAGAAGGTTTTCCACCAGGAAATTCATGGCCCTTCCAGATGTCTCAGAGATTTAATAGTCCAAACTTATTTTTTCTTCATGACAGGCATGAATATGTTCTTTCCAACAAGTTGCTTATGAGATTATTATAAATATATCCATAGGCTATAGGTGCAGACTGCACCAGATGGATTTGGGATTATTTGAAAGAGTGAGCAGCAATTAAATCTTCCTAGTCCTTGCCTCTTAGAAGTGTTTTGCATATCTATATCCTTGTTTGGCATACTATGGCAAGCAAAATTTGACAGAAAGAATCTAATTAAAAAATACATAATCTCCATTTGTAATTATGTGAAGTAGGTAGAAATGAGGGCTGGTTTTCATCTCTGTAAACTTTGGACAGTCTTGTAGCTTTAATGATGTGCAGACCTATCTTTTAGGTAGTAAGATGAAGAACCCTAGATGATCATTTATTTCAGTAGCCAAAATTCATGTCTCTCTCTGCTTTTCCTTATTGATAGGTAACTTTTGGATGTCTCGCAGGCAGTAACTGCTGCCATTTCTCCCCACCTTTGCTAACATTGTCTCGGTAGCCCAGTTATCAGCCACCTTCCCTCTCAAATTGTTTGTCATGTTAACATGACCCAGTTAAGCTATCAGAGAGTGCTCTGACATTCAGGCCTCAGAGTTCCTACTTCTATTTCAAACCTGAGGAAAGGCTCACCATCTAAGAAAAAAACCCTACTTCTCTTTGCAGTTTTGTCTTTTTTGCCTGAGACAGGGGCAGAAGAATTCTAAAACAAGCAATGCTGGGAAGAAAAATTAATACCGCATGCTTTTTTTAAACAGGAAATATGTCAGCTGTCATCTTGGGAAGCACTATACAAGACGAGGTTTGCAGGTTTATTTAATGTACTCTTGTTGGATTTTTCTGGCAGCAGCACCTCCTACTTCTCATAGTTATACAAGTGCAATTCCCAAAGAAGATACTGGAACTCTACATGGCCACCTGTAGGAAGACACAGATTTTGCACACAGATTTCTTAGATGGCCACAAAAATGTATTGAGAAATATCAAGCAGGAAGAGATGAAGGTTCTGATTTTTAGGAGCAAACAAAAAAGCGTTGTCAGTGAAACAGGAGTCATGTCTCTATCATACTCATGGTTCTACACCAACTTCTCATTTACACCATAAGCACAGATCTTCCATAAATCTCCATGGAATCATCTTCAATACCTCCTGAATCTCAGAGCAAAGCAGAAAGCTCTGCCAACACAATTTAGAAGGATTTGCTTAGAGTATCTTCAGAGCTAGAGCTCTGAAGGCAGTCTTGTCTCAATTAGCTGTTTTTCCTGAACACAAAGAGAAAAGATAATATTTAACTGATGTATATTTTTTATAAGACCAAAAGTACAAAGCTGTGTCTTCAGCTGCACTAACAAAAATTTTTTGATTTCACATTCATTGGAGCACAAAACACTTCTAATAAGAGAATTAAACCTATGAGATTTCTCTTTTTCTCTCACCTTTTCCAATTAGACATAGTGTTTATGATATGAAATTGCATTATGTTTATAACTAGAAATTGCACTGATGAGTAACTGGATGAGTAACTGCAAGGCCTATGCACTAATAGAAAAGTTAATAGACGCAATTCATTTGTCCTGACTGCCCTTTCAGAACCATATGAAAATATTGATTACTAGTGAATAAACAGTCCTGCTTTAGAAACCACTTATTAAATAATTGGGGTGGGGGATTGTAAACAGCCTCGGGTATAGATCTGCAGTCAATTTCTACTATATTTTGCAATTATTACATAAGTGGTAACTTTGTCCTTATGCTGGAGGGGAGTCACAGCTCAAAGTCCATCACTGAAAACAAAAGCCAAGAATGCTGAAAATACATGATAGACAGAAATCCTGCACGTGAAGCTTTGCAATTTAAGCTTATGTTGGATCTCTCAGCCCCAGCATTAGGCTCCCCTCATTAGCTTTACAAACAGTGGATTAAAGATCTCAGCTGTTGGGCATATGCAGTAACTTTTTCGTCAGTACTTTTTCAGCACTGAGATGGTCTAAAATGCAAAGATATTTGTATACCTTAATGGCCTTGTGAGCTGTGGGGGTAGTAGGGTTCCCTGCTAAGCAAAGGCAACCATTCACGCATGTGTGACAGAAACAGCTCTCAGTCACACTGTCTGGTGAGACACCAAACCAGAAAACTGATTCCATAAAACAACAACAAGGCTTACACAGCACAGAGGGTCCTATTGCAGAAATGCATATAAGAGAACAGCAGTATATAAATGCATAACATGCCAAAGGCTAACCCAGGTACCCATACTTCCCTCCCACTACAGCCTTGGTTGGAATTTAGCTCCAGGTGACACAAGTCAATTGAGAACAGTGGTACATTTCACATAAAACATTCAAGAGATTATTCTCCCCAGCCATAGACCTTTTTGAAACACCATGATCATCTTTCAAAGGGTGCAATCAAGTCATTCAGCAATTTCCACCCCAGAAAGATCAGCCCTGATTGCTAAACAACGGTGTCATGATGACAAGTTGACCCTGCTTTGGCCTGAATAGACATAGTGGTTGCTGAAATCTCAACAGGATGTGAAGAGAAATGAATCTATATTCATTACTAGCTATGGCTGATTTTCTGCTGGGAGGGTTTTTGGTTGACAAACCACTCCGCTGAGTTACCCTTAAACATGTCCAGCTTCACATACTTCTGTGTTCTTTGGTAGCATTTCATTTGTTTGCAAACCTAAAACAATACAAAAAATGCAACAAATTTCATGTAAAGCCTATAGCAGTTGTTGGATGACTGTTATTATAAGCCTAAATGATGGCCTGCAACAAAACAATCATTGCAATACCAAATAGGGGTATTTACTTTTTCCAGGAAAAAGAAAAAGCAGAACTACCAGGTTCAATAGACAAGCATAAACCAGAAGCTGCTTATTCTTATAACATGAACACTGAATAATTTGACAGCATGATCAAAAGCCACTAACAAAGAGGTAAGAGACAACAGAAGTACATAATCACAAGAAAAAGCAGAAAAAAACATGCATACAGGCACTAAATGTTCATTCATCATTCACTCAAATTATATCTACAATATATTTGAAAAAGGTACCCTGGGTTTGAATAGTAAAACAATTACTGTAATTTACACAAGGATAGTGTTACCACAGAAACTTACTGTTTAGGCCATTATTTCACTATAAAGAGCTCTCGGAAAAATACCGTTTGACAATCCAGCTGAGCTGCATATTAAGGCCATACTCATGGCCCACTATGCCACCACATGCAATTCATGATGATTCAAACTTGCAAGAAAAATGTCTCCTCTGACCCATATCTAGAAAACCTCAGTGGAGATAGCTAAGCAAGTAGGAAAATGGCTTTCAAGTACCAGTCATTCACCACTGTGCTATGGAGACACACAGGAAAATACCAAAAGTAATCATTATAAGATCTGGAGTCAAAGTTTTAGCCAACACTGTGTATCAAGAGCATGGAAAAAATATCCCCACCTTTTGACAACTGTCTTGTTACAATCTGTTAAATAAGACTAAAATTAACCAAAATATATTTGCACTGAGAGAACCTTATGTACCTAGAGAGTCTACATATGTCACTGCATATGCCAACATGATGGGTTCATTCAACAGCAAGTATTTTGCAAACAAATATCTTCCCATCATTCATTTTCTACGGTCTCTCCCAAAAACTGAAGGTAGGTCAAAAAATCTTGATCTCAAATCAAAAGTTTAATTTAATATGATCTCTTTACTTAGGTTCCCATTTATATGTTCCTTCTTTACTTTCTTTAATTTAAATGACTTGAATTGAATAGCAAAAATATATACTGCTTTTTAAAGCAAGGTCTTACTCATTAATGTAATTTCAAATATCAGTAACATCCTCACAGGAAACATGACAGTTAGAAGACTCTTAAGCCCATTAAAAGAAGTACATCCCAAAGAGAAGTCTCATTAACACCTTCCTTGTGTGAATGATGGAATTCAATATTCCAAAACTAGGGCGACTCCAGCTTGAAGCATGGGTCATATTGTCAAACATCAACATTGTCCTGTATGTTGGATTTCTATTTTTAATACAGATGTGGAATGGTCCACATTTAACAGTGACAGCCCTCTCCTTAGAGGTGAGGAATGGAGATATAGATCCCTTCAGGCAAAGGAAACTGAACGTTGGTGAGAGCCCTGTTCAAAAATCAACTGCTTAAGCAGGTACTGACATGACTACCCTGACAAATTCTGTAAAGCTTTTCATCCCAAAAACTTTTCCAATAAGCATTCAACTAACTCCTTTCAAACACATTAGGTTTACACTTGAGACAAAAAGGTCCATCTAGATAGATACAGTTTTATTGGACTAACTGGGAGTTTTTAGTACATTGGACTAGTATATTAAAACCATGGCTTAAATATGTTTCACCTAATATACAGTAAAAAGCCAGTTTTCCTCACAGTAACTTTAGACACTTGCTGCTCTGACACTGATGAGACCATGATGTAAATATAATTTTTCCTCCAGACAAATAGAACAGCTGGATACCAACTCATTTGTGAAATGAGTTGTGAAAGTTTTCTCGGGAGTTGGCTGAAATAAAGAAGTTAGTTCAGGGAAGTTGGATAGACTTCCAAAGAAGAATTTAAAGACAGCAAAATTATTCCCCTGCCTCCAAATCATAAAATAATAGATTAAGTACAAACCTTCTTTATTCTGAACCAGAACAAAACAAGGTGCCAATAAAAGACTGCTCATCAGCTTAGTACTTTGTTCTGTATGACTTTAAAAGACTATGCTAAGGTTGTAATATAACACTCAAAGGAAAACTACATAAACAAAACATAAACTCTAGAATCTGCAGCAGTAATGTTGGTATTTAAGCTTCATGCCAATTTTGCCATTAGGAGATAAACAGTTGAAATGCTTCTCCTGGAATCTCAGGCACTGCTCTCCTCTATCAACCCACCTGCTCCTGCACCCAGAGAGACAATGGTCCATGCTCCAAAACCTCTTGAGTCTCTGGGAAGAT
Source organism: Corvus hawaiiensis (assembly GCF_020740725.1). Lineage (NCBI taxonomy): Eukaryota > Metazoa > Chordata > Aves > Passeriformes > Corvidae > Corvus > Corvus hawaiiensis. Next base: position 88,674,421 of record NC_063213.1, on the reverse strand, counting down.
GAAATGGCTATTTTCCAAGACTAGATACAGGAAAGAAAATGTGTTTTGCATTATTAATTTTATACATCTATACAAACACAGATTTACATCTGAGGGTGAGGTAGGCTTTGTCTGTATTACAAGGGTTTTGTTTGGTTCTGCCTTTTGGTCTAGCACAGTAGCTCTACCAGTTCTGCCCTTCTATACTGATGGGCTTCAAAGCTTCAACTCTTCTCTACTTCAAACAGAAGCTCTTCACTCAGGGACCTCAAAAAATTAACAAATCATCTTTATGTGACACACTGCAAGCACCTCTGCAACTAACAGTAAGTGTTTCTCAACCATAACTCAGGAATATGGATGGGAATACACAAGGCTTTTAATATTAGGTTGTACTGCACGGTTTAAACGTAATTTCATTACTTGATTATCCTTTTGTTAGCACTGGAGGTTACACCCACACCCCTTTCATAGATGGCTGTCCAGAAATTGATTCTGAGAATCAAGCATTTACAATGCTATTTATGGGTTTTAAATAGCCCTTTTCTTGAAAAAGAACACACTTTTCTTCCTCTATTACCTGTGAGGAGTAATAGCGCAAGAAAGGAGCAGTCCCTGGTTACTCAAGACAGTTGTCCCACGCACAAAATGCCCATCACCATGGTGTCACCCATCAAGTGTAATAAAGTAGTTACAATCAACAGCCAAAATCTGTCTCCTTGAGGAGGCTGACTCACAGCGACTCACAAACCCACATCAGTTTTAAGCTGAGCTTGTGCCTTCTGATAGAGCACAGGATGCAATACTGAAAAGCAGAAAGGGGATGGGTAGGAAGAATGGGACACGGCACAAACCATATAGCCTGCTTTGCTACACAGGCCTTTGTAATTGCCCAAACACCTCCTGTGTTTGTATAAACATTCTGTGGTTGGGGATTTGCACTCACCTCCCTTCTCCACAAGAAAAACAAACTAAACACAGTCATTAGCTTCAATAGCATCTGATTAGGTAAATAGGGTTTTCCGTTTCCATTAGTAGCTCATAAAGGCAGACACTAATATGAGCACCACTCAGGTCACTGCCCAGCTTTACAGTCAAGCCAAAACAGGTTCCACTGCAACAGCAAACGTGAGTCAAATTCACACAACTATGCTGTTATAGGCTACAGTAAGAACATTCAAGCCAAATCACTCAGACTTGCTCAAGCAGCTAATTAGAACTTCTCACAACAAATCCCATCAATATTTAAGAGATATCCAAAAATAAACAAGGGGTTTGGTTTGCTAGAACAGATTCTCCTACAAAGTATCTTGACATAACACCCATTCACAAAGTTACAAGTGACGAAGTACAGTCTATAAGAGATACTAAATTTGGCTAGCAACTTGCTCATGATTGTAGTCTTGTTTCTGGGCCAGGAAAGCTTTATAGACTTTCTTGTCTTTCTTATCATGCACCCTCACCCTACTCCATCAGTCTTTGGTTGTCTCAGAAACCTGCCTTCAGAAATAACTTGAACCATACAACCTATTAGTAGCCACATGGAAATACAGCATGAAATCAGTCACTTTATTTAAACTGTCAAACATCCAGCTGGTTAAAAAGTACCACGGGGCATGGCTTCAATAATAACCTCCTATGAGTCACCTACAGAACACACTTCAGTCTTGACTTATTTTGAAGAAATGGACAAAGAATCAACATGAGAAAACAAGGCAGGATTAATATTACTTTGATTGCATCTACGTAGACACACAAATGTCCAAGAAAGTAATCTTTTTACAGTAATTATTTGTAGCTTATTTTCCCTTCCCTGATATTAACAACTCAATGCAGAGACTGAGTATCTTCATCCCATGCTAGCTCCTTCAGAGGAATTCATTGAGGAAAAAAGGTTGGGTTCTTTTTCCTTTTAAGTATTTCTTCAAGCCATATTTTATGAATTGGTGCTTAATTATCTCAGACATTTAGATTACTGTTTTTACTTCAAAAAATCTAATTTGGTGGATGAAGAACATGAAAGCATAATTTTAATCAATCTCCCTTGAAACTTCTTAAAATAACACTAGCTGATGAATACTCACAAGATAGTAAGCTATTTCCCTCTTGTCAGCTGCATATATCTTTCTGAAATATTTGTTGGAATATCAATGACAAACCGTAATAACATAAAGGAAGTAAATATAGCTCAACTTACACTGCACTGAAAAATATTTCTAATCTCCTTTTTGTCACTCAAATCACACCTAGCTGTAATGATTTCCAAATGCTATGGTCTATCACCAGTGGCTTTCCCACAGAAGCAACATCAATCTAAAGAATGGGTTTAAAGCAAGGACATTCTTTCAACAGCCTACCAGAACTATCGAAGAATAGCATAGTAGGTCATTTATTTGAGCTGTAACCATGCGAGCCAAATTCATCAAGTTAAGAAAATACCTTCTTCAAGCATTAAATCCTAGAAATCATGGGACAGCATTCTGCCTATGGCCTTTGTCAACTTTTAATTATGTCATGTTACCAACAGACTGCCAAAGCAGAGTGCAACTGATAGCACACAGCATGTCTGAGTACAGCCTATTTTTAGCCTGCAATTCAATCAGCACTCTTACAATGGCAAGGATTAAAGTCCAAGACAGCCACGTTGCTGTATATAGGCCAATGCAATTACATGTTGAAACATGTTGAGAGAACGTGGTGGCAAACTGGAGTCAATGTTGGGAGAAGCAGCACCAGAAAGGCAGCTGCTTCATGGTAGCCAATCCCTTACTGGCAAAGCACACACTCCCATCTCGCCCATCGCTGTTAATAGACCACAAAGCAAAACATTAAAACAAATGACAGTTTTACCCCAATTCCTTGCAATGTGATTTAGCGCTTATGAAAGACAGACAACATTCTGGCAACCTTGAAAATCAATATCCTTCTACCTTCATTGGCAGCTGTTCAGATGCCTTTAGCTTTGCCAACGCTGAGCAGCCCCTTTCAATCCTGCCTAAGAATGCTGTCAACAAGGAGACAACTCTGTCCTCATCCTGTGCTCTCCTGAACTCTTGTGCTGAGGAGGCAGTTACAAAATTTGCAAGGATGCTTCTAAATATCTGTCTTTCCTAACACCAAAGAAAAATATTTTAAATTTTCAAGCCAAAATACTTTCACACATTCAAGTGCAAACTATTATTTAAAAATGTAACACTCTTGCTGGGTTTTTAATCTTCAGGAGTCACATTTTCAGGCTCTTCCCATCCAACTATACAGACTTTAAAAAAATTTTTGAAAAAAGAACCTTGCTGCGTAACAGACAGCATCAGACTTCAGACCTATAGGATCTAATGCTTTGAGGCTATCACAACAAAAAAAAGGTGACACCACAATGCAATCACTTATTCTCTAGGATATAGTTAAATGAGTCATCGAACAGTCAAGGCTTTCATACACTAAAACTGTGGCTGAATACTAATCAACGATGTGAGGAAGAGTACGGCTGTGTTCCATTACCACCTTCCCAGGACCATTAATCTTTTTTGATACAGCCTCTGAAAAGTAGCCTAAACAGTATCATCTTTATACAAACGACCATTAGGAAATACTTCCTTCAAACCCCTTGATGAGAGAGAGAAAAAGACTACAAGGAACATGCGCCTATTCTGAGGATTTTCAAGCTAAATGCCATATAAATTATGGGCACATCTAACTAGCAAAGAAAGAATTCTGTATATTGAGATAATTCTCTCCATTATAACAAGCTTCCAGGTTTCAAACTTACTAAAGGTGGTCATTTCTCCAAAGGGCACATTTTTGAGTGTTGATCACATCTCTTTAGCAAACTGAAATGAAGGCACGAAAAAAACCAAATTCAGAGTCTCTGAATAATAAGTTCAGAAACTCAATGATATGGGCAAACCCTAGGCTTAACATAAATTCACATTCATAACTGGTGGCTTTTTCATCCACATTTCAAAACTAAGCAAAAAAAAAAAAAAGATCCATTAAGAAGACAGAAAACGTAAAGGCATAATTCAGCAGCATCCAAACTGAGAAACCCATCTTAAGTCTCAGAAAGTATACTTCTTTAACTTCTGAAAGATGAGGATTTTCTTCCACCACTTTCCCCCACAACTCTCAGCTTTGTCAGAAAAATTACTTTTTTCTTCCCAAAGCTCAGTCCAGAAGAAGTGTAACTACAGTAATGCACACGTAAGGCAGAGTAACATCCAGTAAACCCACCATACAGTAGCTGAAACACTACTGCAGACAATTGACTTTTTAATTAGGCTAAAAAAAACAACAATTGAAATCAGCATCTAAACAAGAACACTTTACTGTCTACAAGGCAAGTATAATAAATCTAAGTGCATTACTTCCAGTATTTCGAGCTCACTTCTGTGCAAAAATAAAGGGGACAAAACCAAGCAAAAATAATGAGGAATATTGTAGTATAAAATGAAAGCTGTATGTAAGACACTACAGGAATGATCAGCTCACAGGCAAACAAAACTGTGGATACCAAACCCGGAGGAGATGCATTTCTTTCTACCTTCTATAGTCACAGAAAAAACCACCTCATGTATTATAATCAAACCAGAACAAAAAAATTCACAGTAAGACGAGAGTCCTTTAACTGTGACCAGCAACGATCACTGCAATACATTAATAATTTTGAATGCTAATGCAGGATAAATCAGTCATGTCTGTCTGAAATAAAATACCATGTTTCACTTATACACTGCTTTTCCACTTGTGAATGAAGCCTGCCTGCCTTACTTGTAGTCACTGGCATTACAGGCCGCTTGCATTTATAACTGAAGTTTGAATCAATTAGTACCATGGTAGAGTACTTGAAAAAGAATGATGAAAACACTAAAAGAACACGTGTAGAGACTGAAAAGCACAAACTGTAATTTAGCAGCACCTTTTCTTCCTCAGGAACAAAGTTTTTTTTAAAGACACCCGTTTTCAAATCACATTAAAATTTCCTATAAAGATGCCTAAAGGAAGGAGTTTGATGAAGTGTGCCTCATGAGGGGGACTTCAGAAATTCAGAAAGCCTTAGGACCAGCACAGTTTCACCCAGACATACATGAATCTGCATCTCCTTGGCACTCATCACTATCAAGCTTCCCAGTCCTTGCACCCTTTTGAAAGTGACCAACCTGAAAAAAAATAAAAAACCCCAAACCGAAACACAAAGAAAATCCTGCAGATTCACTTACTATTTATACACAATAGTCAGACAAAGGGGTCCTTCCTGCCTATGAGGCAGGGCAGCACAGGCAAACCTCACAATTTCAGGAATCTGAAACAGGTATCCTTAATTCTCTGCCTGGCAAACCTGGAAGGGTCTTCCCTAACAGAGACACCAAGGCCTCCTATAAAGAGGGCAAAGGACTCAAGATTTTCACAAGCCAAGTCCTTCACAATGCTAGAGCTGAAGGGGAAAATAACAACCCTTTGTGTGTGGAGTCAAAGGTCACGCTCCAGGGCCAGATGCTGCAGAATGGTAATAAACAGAGCATAGATATGTAGTTTTTTCAAATTCTTCACTTCCCATAAAATGCCAAGTCTTTCCAAGTACTAGAAGTCTATTTATGTCTGCCCCATAGCTAGAATGGGTTCATCACCAGCAGTTGGAGAAAACTCAGAACTTTTATTCCACACTGACAAAAAACAGGCACAAGTCCCCATTTGGCATTTCACTAACACAGATGAGATTCCTGTTGGTTTCCTGATTGCATACTCCACTTTTCTTTCCTTGCAAGCCTTGCAGTAACGAAGTAAGAAAGCAGACACAATGTGCTTTTTCAACTATGCCTTTACCTGGCATATGACCCCTTAGATAAGCAACCTGGCTGGCACAGCTATAAGAGCTGCAAATGCCTTCTTTGCCAGCCCCCAAATAATACCAGGTGGTTCACACTGAACATGCAGAGAAACCCCACCAGACAGAGTCCAGGGACTTCATCTTCTCCTTGCCGATAACACAACCATCAAAAAAAGCCTAAACACAAAATCAACAGGCATCTCACCAGCAGCCGGAGCAGCTGCTTTACCTCTGATGCTGCTACTTGTGGCTGCAATAGTATATTTACAAGTCTAAAGAAAACACTTATTTTCTCAATTTCACTTACAAAGACTGAAGGGCTCATTAGTAAATCTGAAGCAACTAGCTTCAAGGAACAGCACTGAAAGAGCCCTCATTTTTATTTTTTAACCAATATCAAAGTTACTTAAAATTGTATTTTTAACTGGCGCAGTCTGTAGCCTCTAAAAGAAAAGACAACACAGAAACCAAGATGAAGGTAAACTTTCTTTCTTTCCTAAATAGGGAAATAGAAGCTATCTGTAAGTGCATTTTATTCCAATATAATCACGCATGCTGTGTACAAGAGGAAAAGTGTATTGGTTTATCTGTATCACTACAGTTAAAGCAATACAACTGCACGAGATACAGCTTACTACTTCTGCAGCTGATGAACACAAAGCTTCAAGCTGTACACAATCCCCCGCTACAGCATGTAATCACACATACCTGACTTAACTTTGTATTACAACTTGTTTATTTACGCAGCTTCTTCTTATCATCCTAATATCAAGAGTTTAACTGTTAGTAAACACAAGACAACACTGTCCAAGTTTCATTTTTAGAAGTATATGTGCTTTGTCATAAAAGCCCCACTAGAACTACAACTAAAAGAAGACAAAGCTGCTTTTTCAGTCACCCCATCCTTTCTGTTCAGCCTAACGATCACTACCATGTAAAATGATGACCGATATGACCAAAAGATTAATAATAATACATTGCCCATGTTTAACGATAGCAACTAGGCATGAAGGACCAAAATTAGCAATTTTGCAGGTCTTTCTGGAATAAAATAAATAAATGTCCTCCTCACAAAATAGATAGAGGGTCAGTTGAGAAGTGTGACTTCCAAAGTCAAGTAGTCATACTGAAAGTAAAGGAAAAGGTCTCTAAGCCTTTTTTTTTTACATTTCTTTTTATTATTTTAAAGCATCCTTAAAATGCTGGGAATGACAGAATTGCTTCCTTTTAACTGTTTGGAATTGGAAACTGCAATGTATTTTTGTTGTACATACGTGTTAAGCTGATTACATGGACAGTGAACTTTCAAATTTTGCTCACCTTTACTTCAACAGTTCCATATGCCAGATGGTTGCAGATGTTTCTAGGTAGCTGGGCCTACTAGAAAGCTCACTGCTTACTATTGTTCCAACTTGCTCCACTGCTAAAAATATGTAACAACATTCCTTGCTGTCTTATTAATAACTGTAATACAATATAAAGTTAATATAACACAATCCAGGTTGTGTGGAAAGTGATGACAGACGTTTAAGTAGCTGGCACTCTTTCCTCTGAGCTGGTAATGAAGTAATATCTTAGCACATGAGTACAGCCTACTGAAACAGCACTTACCAAAGGAGCTGTATAGCCCCAGCCCAGACCACTTGGGGTCACTGAAAAATACAAAACACCTTTTGAAAGAGTAGAGGTACCAACCTGTCCTGGCTGAATTCCAGACAGAGAAGTGGACTGCAAAACCAAGCAGGGTTGTCATAAGTGATAATGTGATGGATGGGTGAGTTACAGCACAGCTGCCTTGCATATATTTGCACAAAGGTTGTAACGCTCATCGTCACAACCCAGTGAGTGAGATCAGACAGAAGGAAAAGGGACTGTCATTTACACCCTAATACTGGAGAGGTAGGATGGCTGTGGACACACTAGGAAAACTCTTCTTAAACATTGTGAGAACTTTTGTTCTTATTTAGAACTACACAGGAAGAAGAGGAGATTGCAATATGCCAAGTCCCACATCTCTGACTATTCCTTCACCAACATAGATATGAACTGCAGTCATCTTAAGTTTCTTGCTCAGTAAATCCACTAGTAATTTTCACACAAGAAGAATTTGGATGAAATAAGGTATCTATACACTGCTTTTGAGAGAAAACATCAAAATTTGCAAAACTTGCAAGTACGAGATTTGTCATAGGATAACACCAAGGTTGGACTTCTTCCTAATTATCACCTTTCTTTGATTAAGAACCTCCAGGAAACACAGGGTGATGTGAGTTTCCAGAGGCTGCATCTGACCAACCACTGATTTAAAAATTAAGTGGAATCCTGAGAACTACCAGCACACTCACTATTATTCTTGACATGGAGCTCCACGAAGACACTTGAGCTGTGATCAGCCAAACTGAGTGACTTGCAAGAGAGGTGTCAAAGTCAGGAATCTCTGGGATAGATCTGTGCTCTTGCTTTTACAAGACAGCTTTTAAGCCTAGATCAAACAACTGAACTGAACTACAACTTGTCCAAACCGTAACTTGTCAGAAGAACCTTGCAAGAACTTCAAAGGCATCTTACCTTAAACTGCCAGAGGTAAAGCCCAGCATTTGACAATTACTTTGTATCTGTTCTACAGGTATTTCTTCTCCTTTGAAGGCCCACACGGCAGAAGACAGTACGCTGCTGGAGACTGAGAAGCTTTTCACAGTTGTGCTTTAGGGCGGGTGTTTATACTCCCCCAAAAAAGTGTGCTTCACACAGGACTCTGATGCAGCTTGTGCTGTCAAGTCAGGAGACAGAGCAGTATCCTACCCTCCTCTGCCCTCATAAATAATTGCCTATAAAATTCAAGCACACGTGACTGCTACAGGGTCAATCTCTTGAAGCACAGGAATTTGTCAGCTCCAGAAATACTTGACTAGGGTAGGAATACTTTGGAAACCTGTTGGAAACAACCATTGTGTTAAATTCCCTCTTCTCTCAAAGGATGAAAAAAGGCTGATGTCCACCTGCCTCAGGGAGAACACGAAAGACCTATGTGTCTTGACAGCGCTCAACTAAAATATTTCCCAGTCCTCAGCAGCGACACTTGCAGAAGATATCAGCCAGTTTCCCCTAAGTGTGGGTTCATTTTCCCTAGTTTCCATCTTCTATTCTTCAGGTCCTATTAATGACATAATGGACTAACCCAAAAATGCTCTCTCCGGAGAACAGATGCTCTATTTACCAGTACCTCCATCAGGATCAGGATCCAAACCATACTTTCTTCTTTTTATGTCTAGCTTCTACATTATTACTTAATGCCAAGGAAACCCAGGGAAGAGGAGCCAGCTGGTAGGTTTACTGCTCTCAGAAAACCTGACACCGCTGCCAGGATATAGCCTGGCACAGAGTTCAATGCCAGAGCTGAGCTCCATGCCAGGACACAACCAGTGGAACAACCCCTGCTATCAGTTTACATCACACCATGCCTCAGAGTGAGCCCTGACTTTAATGCAGGGCTAAATCACAGCAGCTGAAGACGGAAATGTGGATGGCTTCTTTATGAATGAAACTCTTCAATCCCTCTAGTGCTCACCGGATTTATTTGCTTATACCACTGTTTTCTGAATTACACTGTTCCTAACTACAAACTCTTGAACAGATTTAAACACAGTAGTTGTCTCCAGTTTTCTCAGAGGGAACAAGAGGTCAAAACAATTATCCTTATGACACTATAACTCTCCATCATCACCACCAGTACACCAAATGCATGGAAAGGGCTTTTTTCGTTGCTTTCCATTGTCACACAAAGTATATAAATTACGTTTTCTTGATAAATTAGGCAGCGTGATGTCTTATATTATTGTAAAGATGTATTTCTTACAGAGCTGCCCCAACACTGAAGACTACTGTGGCATGTGAAAACAGACTATGGCAACATACTTTGCATGCTGTAATTATGTGAATAAGTTATAATGAAGAAGATTTCTAAAAAAAGCACACCACTTGACATCGGCCATGTATATATAGCTGCTCTCCTGAGCGACCCTATGTCAGCAAGTCATAAGTATCAAGTAACTCAAAGCAATTCAAAACCAACAAACCCAATGTACCAAATTAGATTCAAAGAGCATTATTGGCACTGGGCCTGAACCACAAATTTAGACCCAGTTTTAATTTTCCCAAGGTTCACAGAAATGGGCAAAAGGGACATCTGAAATCAGAGTCCAAACTAGATCCAGTTCTACTTCATACAACAAACAGTAAGAGTGACCTAAAATCCTCATAAACAATAAAAGCCAAATTCAAAATGGCACCTTAGGCAGCCAAATCTACATAGCCAACCCACAAAAGCTCTGCAACGTGGCGTAGTTACTCAGCAAGAATTTGTAGATGTGGCTAAAAATACTGTAACAGAATTTATGGTACTTCATTGCATCGTCAACTAGGATGGTGTGTTATCATCTAGAACCAAATCACTCACAACCATGGAGGATGGCTGAAACAAGCATTCCTGATGGCAGTGCCCTGCCCCATGAGGCTCAGTGTGCACACCAGACAGAACTGAGCACAACCCAATGAACAGCAAGCTGCAGTAGAGAAAGGTATGTGCACAGAGAGAAGCAGGGAAAAAAAGATGAGGGAGAAGGATACAATTCGGCACCCAATTCCAAGTGAAAGAAAGATTGCAGACACTCTTCTTAGCAGTTTTCCCTATCAACCAGCTTAGGTGCTCCACATTATTCAGGGTGGTTAAAGACCATCCCAGACATTATGCTTGGAACTCAGTTTCTTAACTTCCTTGTGAACCTCCATAAGGATCTAAAAACATTGCTGCTCAGAAGACAATTTGTAGATCTAGACTCAAGTAAAATTGTAAGTTTAAAGAAAAAAAGCAGTAAAAACAACATGTGAAATTGAGCTGTACTTTCAAAGAACTAGATTGAAGAAATCCTGCCCTTTGGAGTCAAGCTAGAACATCTGTTGGTTGCAAAAAAGCTACTAATGACATACTACGACAGGTCTTAATGTCAAAGCATTTTTCGTTTACTTTTTAAATGGTTTTCTTAATAATTGTCTGTAATGTTTAACTTACAATGATTTGCAATATACAAGCTGTTTTACTAACTACAAAAATACCACCGTCACCACACTGTCGTCATTACCAATTTCAAGACAGCAATGGCGAAATCTGACCCCACTGAAGTGAGCTGGATTCCTGCTACTGACTTCATCCTCTCAAGTACATCCCACAGCAGCACATCATCTACAAGATGTGCAAATCATCCAGTGATGTGAAGGCAACAAGTTGGCAGCTCTGTTCAGAGAGTAAGTGAATGTTCATCTAAGTCAAGAGATGGCAACTTAAAACTTGCTGGATAAAAACCTAGAACTGATCATTCAAACCTGCTAGCAAAAAGGCCAACAGTTTATAAGACTTCAGAAATTATTTAGACATTGATGTTCCTATGCATTTCATCACTATCATAGAAATGCTTGGGTTGGAAGAGACCTTAAAGTTCGAACTCTCCTGCCATGGGCAGGGACGCCATTTGAGCTAGAAACTCCTAGGTCTGCTTCAAGATATTTTGCACTGGTCACCGTGATGATACTAAATGGGCCATCAATCCATTAGCTCACTAATTTTCAAAGTAATAAATCAATCAAACCTCTGATGTGTCAATGTGAACCGACACCTGAATTTCAACCTATGCTCTGCTTTGACAGCTGCATTCCTCTGGGATCACAGAGTTTGCCCTGATCTCTGGGTGAAATGGAGCAAAATTCTTCTCATTAGTCAACTAATGTGGTGTACTTCTACTGACCAGTGAATACAGTCTTGAGGAAAAGCTGCAGAAAGAATATGCCCACCTCCCAAAAAGAAAACAGAAGAAAGCAACACAGATCAGTTTATTCTACAGAATTATGGGCACAAAGATGTAATGCCAAACACAGAAATGCTGCCCTAATTGCAAGTGCAAACAAGGAAATATGCTTTCCTTATAATGAATAAAGGTAAACAAGTCTAATCAACACTTCAGGTTTTTTTTTACCTTGTACAAGCCAAGAGATAGCCAAGAAACATAGTTAAGGAGCTCTAGAAAGAGGCAGTGGCTCTGCAAACACAAAGGTAACTGTAACCATGTAAGCAGATTTCAATGAGCCTGCCTACACCCTCACAACAGAAACAAAATATTTGGGAGAGCCAGAACCTCAGATTAACAAATCACTGGGCCAGGACTTGACTCTAGCAGAGCAGCTATCTTTCAATAGCCGGCTTTACACCACCTCTAGGAACACAGGCCATCTCTCACCCAAAGTTTGCAAGTCCACTTTCCAAACATTAATTAAACTTGAGAAACGCTGCATGCAGAAAGACTGGGCAGGAGTTAAGCATATAAAAGTGGTCATGGATTTTGGACGGCTCCTAAAACACTAAACCAAGGTGGTGGTGGTGTTAGTATATAAAGTTATAAAAAATTGCCAGGAAAGTATTCAAAGCAAAGCAAAACATAAGGCAGTGAAAATGAGGTTGAATTAACGCTAAATCCAGATTTTAAACTATCTATTTACTTCATCAGGTGTCAGAATCCATCCTGCCTTTCTTTTAATTAGCTCTAACTCCAAAAAAAAAGCCTCCCTTGAAAACAATGGGACCACTCTCTGAATTGGGGACAACTGAGCCCATGAAAACAGAATTGACCCAGCACACCAAGAGCTTCCAAAGTTTTTGTGCTTTAGGCAGAGCTCTGTTCACTGGATGCTGTATCCTTGGAAACTATTATGCAAGGAAGCCGTTCTACAAATGCAAAACTTCTGTCTGCTACATGAGCTTTTCTCTGAAATACTTTTATGGGGTTTTGGATATCCTTAAATCTAAGGGGACACACAGCCCTTTGTCATCTTCCCGCAGGCTCCCATGAGCATAATACAACAAGTGATGTTAAGAGAGTATTTTCCTCCCACTTCATCACAGAGCAAATAAAAGTTTTACAACTTTTACTTTGTAGGAAAAAAAAAAAAAAAGTGGGCATTTTTTCCTTTCTTCTTTGGTGCACTCTGCAGAACTAATGTGCAGATACGAGATAATAATGAAAGGACATTATTATTATGTCAATCAATGGCATTGCTTTGAAAACTAAAAATTCAAGGCTAAAGCTCGGGTGCCTAACTTCAAGGACAGAGCTACAGATGCCAGCACGTGTATTAGAAGAAGCATGCAAGAAGAGATAGGTAAGACAAGGGCCATGCCGCAGTTCTTCGCAAGAGGGACTAACAGCACCGATTGTTTCAAGGGCAGCAGACACTGCTATTTTTACCAAAGCCCCGGCTGGAAGTGCCTGGCTCATTAAACCTCACCACGGCAAAGCCCGGGTCCTGCCGGCTCGGCCGTGCTCGGCGCAGCCCGCCTGGCCCGACACACCACCTTACCCGCAGTATCCCCAGGTACCCAGACAACGCTAGCGAAGGACAGGCACCGAGTACTTGATACCCAACTTGGGCTTTGGTTTGATGAGGATTTTCTTCTCCTGGGGAAAGCGTGAGGCAGCTACAGCTAAAGCAGAGACTGTAGCTGCCCTTGAGGGCGTTTGGGAACACAGGAGAGCAGCAGACGAAACCCCTCCGCCGTCTCCCGGGGCCTCTCCCCAGGACTTACGGACACGCCGATACTGCCGGGACGAGGAATAGCGCTGGCGGGGGCACGGGAGCCGGCGGGGCAGCCCCGCCGCCGGGCGCGGAGCCCGGGCTGCCGCCCCGCAGGGGCCGGGGGCCGCCCGCCGGCCTCTGCTCCCCGCTGCCGGGCTCTTGCGGGGAGGCCTCTGCCCTTCGCCCGGCGCCCCCCCGCCCTCACAGCCCCCTGCCCTCCCCCGGTACCTTCTGCGGGGCGCAGAGGAGGCGGTGCACCCCGGCCAGCTGGGTGGCGAGCGGGATGTCCTCCCGGAAGGTGTACAGCGGCGGCCGGGTGGGCTCGGGGAAGTTGGTGCTGTTGAAGGGGTCGGTGTCATCCAGCAGCTGCACCCGGCATACCAGCGTGGCCATGGCGCATCCATCCACCGCCGCGGCCGGGCGCGGGCGGGGAGCGGCACCCCGAAGTCACCGGCACCGAGGTGCTGCCTGCGCGCCCGCCGCCGGCTGCGAGCGGCACTCCCTTCCCCGGCGCAGGCTGGCCGGCAGCCTCTCCCCCCGGCTCCCCGAGCGAGCGCCGGCCGCCTCACAGCCGCCGCGCCTCGGGGAGGCGGCCCATGGCCCCTTCCCCGCCGGGATCCACGAGTGCGAGCGCGCTTCAGGCCGAGAGAGGAGGAGGCGGCGCCGGAGCCGCGGGACGCGGGCAGAGCAGCGGCGGCAGCAGCAGCAGCTCCCCCATTCCCGGCCGCTGCGCGCCGAGCGGGCAGCGGGAATGCCGCGGCCGGCACGGGCACCCGCCAGCGCCGCGCGCAGGACCGGCAGCGCCCCCGCGTGGCCGCGCGGCGCCGCCCCTCCTCCCCCGACCCGAGGAGACCTCCCCGCGCCCGGCGCGGGAACGGGGAACGGCCGGGATAGCCCCCGCCTCCGCCGCCCGGCCCGGGGGAGAGACACAGGCACGGAGAGGGAGTGAGGGAGAGCGGGCGAGCGGGCCCGCCAGCCGCGCCCTCTGCACCACCCTTGGCTCCCGGCAAAAGGGTGCGTGCACTGAGCTGGGTCTCGCTGTCACAAACATCCCAGATGTCCCAAATCTTCAGTGTAGTATTTACCCCGTTCCAAACAGAAGCTTTAAATAATACCTGCTTAACAAAAAAAAAAAAAAAAAAAAAGTTTTAGAAATTGACCTGAAACCTCGGTATTCGACGCAAGATCGTTTTTCAGTATTTGTACAAAATCCTTTCTGCCATTAGAGTTATGCACTCTAGAGCATAGGGCCTGGGCAGACTTCCCACCCCACACAGGAGACTGCCTGTCTTTGCATCTTGGCTCTTTCTTGCCTTAGGGCTGCTCTTTCCTTCTTTCAGGGGAAAGTGGGGACAAAATGCCAAGCCCCAGAGCACTTTGTGCTCCTCGAGGTGAATCTGCGCTCTGTCACCCTGTCTGCAACCTCATTGCTGGGCATTCAGGATGCACACCCTGGTCTTCACTCTTGGGGGCCTGGGGTGCAGGAAAAGAGCCATGAAATAAGTCACAGGTGAAATACAGAGAATGAAGGGTCTCGCTGTCCTGGGGGAATGGCTGCATTTGAAAAGGCTGAGCATCGGCCCAAGGGGATGCACCGTGCTTTAAAGCCGTGGTTCATAACCTTGCATCCTTCACAGACTGGGCTGTGGGGCAAGATCTGTAGCACTGTGAGAACTGGGGGATTTACCACAGAAGTGTGTCTTAGGCAAGAAAGTATGACCTGTAGATCATAGTGTTTTCATGAAGCAACAGTTTCCTCCCAAAAGGATTACTGGCTCGGGAGTATTTGTCAGAACTGAGGTGAAAGGGGATTTCTGTCCACATGTGTTCTGTCCTTCTCTTTCTGTTATTTGTGAGACTAACTTGTCATGATTCAGCTTTGCCAGCAGTTACACATATTTTCAGAAAAGAGAAGTTGTATGTGGTGAAGTCCTCATTGCGATTTTTGCATCTAATTAAATTAAATTTCCTATTTTACAAAGAAATCTATTTTCACATCTCCCTTAGTAACAGGAAGGAAGTTTCTAGAGAAAACAGTACTGCTGTATATGTCTGCTTATTTATGTTCTGTATTTTTGTCGCCATGTGAAGCGAAGATTAAACAGGGTATTTTGGTTTTCTGAATCATAATTTACTAAATTGCCACTCAACTTCCATTTTTGCAAAGCAAATGTCTACATTTGCTGTTAATCAATCGTTAATATGAGGTGGCATAAGATTGCCATCCTTGCTATTCATTGGATTAATCCTGATTTTTTCTAAATTAATATATGGCACTTGCTTCATTGCACAGGCATTAATACTTAGAGGGCAGTTTTAAATTAATCATGGAAGCCAAGATTTTGTGTAGAATCTATGTGACAGCATCAGCTTATCTTTCCTCCAATACTGGAAAATGAAAACAAAGGATGGGTGCAATCCTTGGAGCTAACAGAGATCGGATAACTCTGAGGCTCAACATCTAGCCACAGACTCTAAATCCCGTAAGGAAGAATTACACCTTGTATATTATGATCTTCAACTAGATTTCCAAATATAAGGTGGCCAGTGGAGATAAATTTTATGACCAGGAAGGAAGAAAAATAGAGCAGTACAACCATGAAAGGGCCCTGAGTTAGCTAGAGCTTTGAGGTGCATCTTTTTATTAATTGCAAACACTCCCAAACCACTATAAACCTATGAATTTTAAAATCTGGGTTTTACTTGAATTTTAATTCAATTTATACAGATAGAAAGAGAAAACAAATCTGCTGGATAAAACAGAATAACATTACAAGGTCTGTGAATGTAGAGGGAGAGATACACACCTAAATTCCACATTTGAATGGTTTCCCACCTTTCTACATATTCTTCAGAGGCCTTCTGAACCTGCAGTCTCTTTCCACCAGCCTGAGCCAGGGCTGTACACAGTTTGCTCCCTCCTCTTCCAGTCACCAGTTTATGCTTCTGCTGCAAAGCTGTACCTTTGGAAACTCCTTTCCTCACACACTGCCTGCTGTGCAGACTGAAGGAAAGTGCCCTCTCCTCTCTCCTCTCTGCAGGTTTTATTTATTCAACGCAGCAGCTAAACCAAGGCAAGCAATCTGACTTTCCTTCTCACTGTTCTGCTACAGCTTTCAAATGAATGTGAGATGACTTTTAAAAGACCTTAACACAAATGAAGACCTCAAATGCAAACAAACAGATACTGCTTGTTAGAAGTATCTGTGACATGAGGCACCGTGGGCATTGCACCTGGAAAGACAGAGACATGACAAGAACAGCCTAAGTGGTTGCCTCAAGCTATTCCTCATCATGGAAAGTAAGGCCTTCTCAGACAGAGAGAGAGCATTTGCATGCTGAACAAAATCAGCACTCAGGAGCTCTGAGGAATCATCAGCGAAGTCCAGGCTGTGTTCCTTGTGCCTTCAGTGGTATCATGGACAGCCCCATTCCTGGAGGATGCAGCTGAGAAGGGCTGTGGTACTTGCTGACCTTGGGGTCCCTGACTCCACCTTGCATGCCCTTTCCATGAAAACAAAGCTTGCACACTATAAAGTTCAGTTTCAAGCTCCCAAGTTTTTTGTTTTCTGGCGGGTTTTTTTTTCACAAAATCATAAGGGGAAAATCCTTCATGTGCACTTATTTCTCAGGAATGAAACATAACTTAGGAGTTTTCGTTTAGGGCTGTTTTATTCATCTTAACTCATCCTGTTATTGGCATTTCTTAGAAATACATTGTTGAATGAGTTAAGATGGTGTGTCAAGCTTAAATTTGAATTTCATTATTGCTGAAACCTCAATGTTAAAATAACATGGGGTTTTTTGTGTTTAATTTCCTCTTTTTTATTAAAAATAAAAAATATCTATTTGAGGGAAAGTTATTGAAAGCATATTCTTTAACCCAAAGACCACCCAGAAACAATGTAAATGTGTATTTAAGCAGTTTTTAAAAAATGATACTAGGTATTGGGGAAATTGGAAGAGCTCCACAGGAATATTATTTTTTCTGGTATATCATCATGTCAATACAGATCTAGATGCATGATTGTGAGACTGAAGTCTAAGTATGTGAAGTGGCCAGTCTTTTGACTTTATCTCTTTCTTTTGGACAAATTGAATTGCTCCCCTAATTTTGTTGTTTGAACTTCAAGCCAATTTTATTTATGGGAGAAAAAAAGCGATTTTAACTTCCACGATTTATTCACTTAACATAAATAAAGCTGAAAACTAGCAGTCTATTTGGTAATGGTAATCAAAATGGGCTTGCAAACCACTGGAATTAAAGTATGATAATGAAAGTGCTGACGGATCCTTTACTGTAGTGATGGGAACAGTATTTCTGCCTTATCCACACTATAATCTGTAAACAACGCTCCGTTCTCTTAGTGAAATGTGGAGAGTGATTCATTCTCATTGTTAGCATGGACAGGCAAATAACCTGACACACTTCTCAAACAGTGGTGTGTAAGTGAAATCCAGTCTATCGCAAGACCAAAAAAAATACTGTGGATTTTGGCCTTCGTCATCCAAGGATCTCAAAGCGCTCTGCTACCATTAAAGGTAGCCTGCTTATTGCCACCCTGCAGATGGGGAAACTGGGGAGCTGACAGGTCAAGGATACAACGCTAATATGATTTTTTTGTTTGTTTTAACTGATTGCAATGGAACCTGAACTGGGTGTCATATGACTGGATCACTGAAAACATCCACTGTCGCAGTGACCGCTCTCTTCAGCCCAGCCAGCATCTGCAGTGTGCGGCAGCAGTGGGGAGCAGCCGAAGGCTCCAGGCTTTAAAGCTGCTCCTCTGGAGCTCAGCTCTGCCCAGGGGAGCTGAAGCTCCAGGCGCTGTGGCTGTCAGCAGCCCCGACGAGGGAGAGGATAGAAAGTTGCGGGGAGGCTTGCCTTTGGATACAGTTTCAGGTTCATGGCCCAAACGGAGTCCAAGGAGCCCAAGCACCCACCAGATCTGTGCAACAACTTATAAAGAGAGGTGTTACAACGGGGATGGCCTGACAGGGGACCAATTCCTATTGTTTTCTGTCCTAGTATGGCAAATTCTTTAAGGATCCCCAAAAATTTCAGTAATTTCCTGCCCAGTAGTTAGCTGAAAACATAATTTTTTTTGGCTCAGCAATGGATGTTGATTGTTTCTTTTCAGTGGGATAAAGAATAAAGCATAGTCATTTTTCTCCATTAGAAAAGAGCACACGAACTGAAAAAAACCCACATGAAGCAGTGAGAATGGCTGCTAAGGTGCTTCTTATTCTTTGATGTATGAATTCTGAAATAAGGTGACATTGTTTTTATCAAATATAATATTATCTTGCTAGTATAAGATCTTACCATAAAATTCAGCTAATCAGTCTTTCTTGGAAAATGAGAAGACAGTGCCATGGATTACTTTACTTAGCAAGTAAATTATATTTTCAGGTGTAATTTGTGTTATTGCTCTTTTAATTTTTTTTTTTTTTTCCAAAGCAGAAAAGCTTGTGTTTCACACACATTTGTACAGAAAGCCTCTATCATTAGAGAACTAAGGAGAAGAAGGAAACGGGGATAAAGTAACCTGCTTACAGACATGCTATAGCTGTGGTGGCCTTTTTTACATTTTCAGCTCTGTAGGAACAAGTGCCAGACAAAAGCATTGCAGACATGTAACAGACAGCAGCCAGGAATGTGGTGGCCATTTGCTGGCACATGACCATAACTGAGAACTACTGAAAAACTGTCAAGACCCAGTTCACTTTTAAAAGTGTTCTCTACGATAAGAATACCCTCACCTTGAGTAAAACAGTACATTTCAGTTTGAAATCTGAGCATCTGAAATTAGCTTTAATTTGTCTTTTACCATCAGCATTAACCCAGTGATTAATTGTTATCACATTACTTCATATCTTATAAAAGAATGCTGGGTTTTGCCATGTTGACTTGTATAAATTAACTTCGGAAGAGAAAAAAAAAGGGTCATAATTTTACATTTTGGGTTTCCACTTTGTATTGGGGATGCTCATTTGATGCAATTTGATCCAGAAACTGGGAAGGTTAAAAGAAACAGATTTTACAGGGAAAGTGTTTATGGAAAAAAACAAAAACAAAACCACAAATGCTTGGTGTGCTTGACAGTTTATCAGTCCTTTTGTCAATAAAATGAGCTTCTGTAGCTTTAAAACTTGTCTTCATAGTCAGACATTTACACCTTAGGTTAGTTAGCTGCTAATTAAGATACTAGTTAAAATATATTTTCCCCAGTTAATGCGCACACATCCAACAAGTGTGTTCCAGGATTGGACCAAGAATAAATATTTGTGGTTTGATGAAAACACAGGGGAGTGTTCATATCAACTTTTATAAACAAGTGAAGTGACTGTAGATAACCCAGAATTATTTATTTTGACGTAAAGGGTCCTATGCTGATATAAACATCCTCAATGCAAAATTACTTGTGACTGGTTTTGTAAACACTAGATCATAAACAAATTTCTGGGGACAGTTAAAACAGGAGAATATTAATCTTAGTGACCAATGTCACCTCCCCCAGGAGGAAGAGCAGGAGACTTCATCATAAGAAACTGCAAGATAATTTGTACATACCCTTTTAATGATAAACACTATTCAGCAGATGATTCTGTATATTCCACAACAGTTTTGGTTTCAAATATTCTTCTTTCATACACTTTTCTAGGTTCATATGTTCCTATAAGTATAAACAATCCCTCCTTTCTTGAATGCAGGCATATACTTGACCTCATGTCGGTTTCACATTAATAAGTTCCACAGGATTTTTTTAAATCCTTCCTCTTCATCATTTTGGAATTCCCCTATTTTCAATTTTCTTTAAAGCTTGCACTATCAGACAGCTGCATAGATACTGATACTTTTCCTTTTACAGCTTTCATTGTTTTAAATAGTTTTTCACCTTTTTTTAAAATTCAATTCCTTTGTAAAATAAACATGTCCAATATTTTATTCCTTTCTTCAAATGAAAATTTTACATTCCTGTGCTATTTTTTAGTCTATCCCTGAGCATGCTGTATGCTTGGCTTGTATTTTGGGGAGTGGAAAATTGAAAATTGGACAGAGAATTGTAAGAGTAAAAAAAACTATAAAGCCATTGTAATGTTTTCTGTATTAGTTTTTATCCTATTCTTTATGCATCCAAATAGTTTTATTTATTAAATTTTTGGCTTTCCAGCCCCTGGTGTACATAGAGCAGGAGTTTCTGAGTAAAGTAATGCTATTTTCCTGGAATGGGCACAGTTACTATAGAACATAGTAAGACTTTGTAGCAGATGCATACTGCTTCTTCCAATGTATAGCAGAAACACATTGCGTATTTTAAGTTTTCTGAATAATTTGTTGTAATGCCTTGTCTTACCTCATCTCTCTTGTGTACATCAATCTGCTTATAAATTTGATTATAAATATTTGTATGCATAGGCAAACAGAGAACTCCTGCATATCCCATACTTATGGGAGCAATTAAACATCTTTCTTGAGTTGCAGGTGGCCATTTTGAACACTAGCTTTTTGAAGACTTGCAAAATAATTCCCTACTAGAACTCTTATTTAAAATACCCTGCTTGAAGGCTGAATGGCACAAGAACCCTGTTGCCTCTGGGCCAGTGAGCTGTTTTCTGTTTTGCTACTCTGAAATATCTTATACCTCAGGCTGTAGCCTGAAGTTGTGACTTGCAACTCGGTAAATGTTGTTTTTCCTTTCCTTGAAGGGACATGAAGGGATCCCTAGGTATTCTAGACGGATAGAAACCTGTTCTGCTGGTTAAAGCCTGCAGGCTTAATCCTTGGACCCGTGCCACTTGATACCAGCCAGCTAAGGAGTTTGCCTTTCTGGATATTACTTTTCAGTTCAGTCTTTTGGACTTCTAAGAAAAAATCCAACGAACCTGCAGAGATGTTGCTTGTCTGTCTCCTAGTACTGTATTTGGTTAAGAGGGAAAACAGTTACACCTCTCTAACCATTTCCTTAGATGCGTTGGCAGTACCAGATAATCACAACCACCAGGCTCTTCTCCAACAGACTCTTCACTCCTCAGTCTGCATGTTGGGCACGTGCCTTGGACAGGGACTATGTGTTAGAAAGCCCTTGATGTGCTCTGAGCCCAAAACTTGGAACTATTCTAGTCATATGAGAAGATTTTTATCCTGGTGGACTAGTCAGGCTCTGAGTAAAACAAAGAAGCAAAGTTTGTTGATGCCTTAGGTTTTAACTTTTATATTTTTCAAATTCCGTACTGCCTAGTGTGTAACTCTGAAGTTTCTTGTAGCCTGTTAACTTCTGCTCTCTCATGCCAGGTAGACATAACAAAGCCTCTCCAGGCCTGCTCTCCAGGGACATTCAGACTGTCCTAGGCCCAAAATGTGTAAACCAAAGAGCCTCTAAGGGGGGTAAGCTGAGGGGAATTGCATCATTAAACTGAAGCTTTAATTGGAGAATTAACCCTGATATGCAAATGAACCAAACCTATAAAAGTGTGAAGAACTCGTGACCTGTCCTCCATCTTGGGGCCCATCTTCGCAAAAGCCTCTGGCTCCCCAGGCATACCTTTGAAGGCCTTTCAAATACATACCTACTTTTATTTCCTTACTTCTGTCTAGTCTCTGTGTCTAGGAGGCCTCTTAAGGCATCAGTAGGATCAGCCAAATGTTTATAGGATGCCAAAATTCATCCCCTAAAAAGAAAGAGTGATAGCAACATCTCCTGTGAGCACTTCATATATGCAGACAAAGATTTCACTTTTTGAAAATATTATTCAGTTTTTATCAGCATTTTTAATCAAAAGAAGGAACTCCCTGAAGGAGCTGTTTATTTTGTTTACTTTGTGCTATTCCTAAAACTCTGGGTACCAGCATATCCTGCTTACCACTTGAACTGTTAAGTCAGAAGGCACTACACCCTGTAGTTTAACGTGACACTGTTTCCCCCCTTCCATCTTAGGAAATCACTCCCAAACCAAACCCACAATGTGTAATTCTGGTAGTCTAGTCCTCACCCCATATCTGCCATCTGCCAGCATCTGAGGCAAGGAGCAGAAATGACACACAATGATTTAGGAGGACAGAGAGCATTTTCTTATCATGAAACATTAATTTTATAAAATATTTTAGTATTAGTATTGAAAATGTCCTCTGGTTCGAAACTCATTTGTGTCAGCATGCTGCCCTCTCCTCTTGTTATTCTTTCTACTGTAGAAAGGTACTTCTCAATGTTATCTGTATGAAAAGCTTTTAGATTTACTTTCTTTAGTTTGTGGGATTTTGTCCCCTTAACTGCTGAATAGAGCAAATAACCTGTAGATCTCTGCTGAGATAAGGAGTAGTGAATGGAATTTTTGCTCAAGGCCACTGTGTTCAAGCACAGCAGCTTGGAGACCTCCTACAAACCCCTGTAATCAAGATTCAGAAAATGACCTTGTCCTACCTTTCCCTTCAAGCCCCCAGGGGGGTGCGTGTGAGACTGTGGATACTGAAAGTTAATGAACCTGCAGCTAGAATAAGTCATATGTAAGACTGTGGATGGAGCACAGATGGCTGAGGAGGATCACAGACAGCTTCCCTGTTGGAGAGAAAGATACGGAGGCTGCAGTGAAGTTCAGCCAGGACTTCAGTAAAGGCGATGAGAGTCCTGATTCCCAGTGGGATACAGGAATTAGGCTGATGGGCTCAGTGTATCAGTCAACATGAAGCAACTCATTTTCAGTACTGCATTAGCTATAACAACTACCCCAATATCTGCACTCCCAGTGCCTCACGCTGCTCCGGTTGTGCCATGCTCGGATATACCCAGATGAAGAAGTACATACCAATGCACAGATTTAATATGAATTTATTATGAATGTTGCATCAGAGGAAAGTTTTGGATCAACCAAGTGACTGATCATGGACTCTGGAATTCAGGACAGTGACATTCTTTTTTGCTCTTGGCACTGAATCTTGGTATTTATTTAATACTGATTTTCTTTGATTAAAAAATTTGTTGAGCTATCACAGACATCCTTCCTGCCTTTCTGTCCTCATCTTTACTTGAACTGGCTATGCAGCAAAAATGAAAACAACTGTCAAAACCCATGAAGAACAGTACTTCAAAAGATCTGTGGGGTAAAAAATTATAAACTCCTGATAATACACAGTTTGTTTCCTTCTTGATTGTGAGACTGACTTTCATACCTGCAACATGAACCACTGTTTTGTTCTGTGGTATTCAATTTAATAGGTAGTCCATCTTTTGGGTGTTAATAGTCAAAACCAGTTTGGAATACTTTTCCTTGATGTGGTCATATTTCTTCCAAAAGAGAACAAACTTGAATATGATTTTGTCGTGTTGAGGAGATAATAGATTTGTGTTCCTTTTTTAGGGCGTAATCTCTGCTCCATGTTCAGAGGAGATCTGCAGGCATATTCCATGACAGCAGAGTTCAGCCCCCACCAGAAAAATAGGACCTTCCAAAATTCTGATGAGAGTTACCTTGTTACAAATGCAAGCAAAGCAAAGAACAAAAGCTTAAATATTCATGTTAAAGTGATGCAACATCAAGAATAATAACAACATATGGATATAATTTCTTCCTCTGAAACTGGCAATTATGATTTATGATTAATGAGTTTTTGCACTTGCTCTATCTGCTGTTTCTGAAAGTAAAGTAAGGTTAAATGCAGCTGATAACTCTGAAAGCCAGGAGCCAATCTGTCAACTGAATTCAGAAGGATGACAAAGCAGAGGCATCATATTAAAACAATTAGAAGATCCATGGCAATTAATTATAAAGAATGTCCTTACAGCTGAGCTCAAGAACAGAGGGTATTGTTGTAGTATTGTACAGTCATACAGCAAGCAATATATCCTAATTGGCTTTATTGCTAATGAAGAATGACACAGAATGCAAATCTCTTATTAATCTGGATTAAGCAGAGAAAACAAACTTGTTTTAAACTTAGCCTTATAAACAGAAGGTCTAATCCTGAGCCTGCTTATATAGGGGTGTTAAACTAAATACAGTAGAAATGGTGTGTTTGCTCAGTGGTGGAGAACAAAGCAGGAGGCAGCCCTACACACTGCCAGTGAGGAGTTACTCTTTGCAGTGAAATATGAGTCACGGGATCACAAACACAATTAATAAGCCAAAATCAACACAGGCGGGAACATTAGGCTCATTTGTTTAATTATTCACAACAGGCAAAGTCTGTTGTTCATTTGATTTCAGAATCTGGGCAGAACCGTTTTGCACTGGATCGGTCCCCATTCAGATCTGCCTCTAGACCAAACAAGGGAGTTTCTGATCCAAGCAATGGCCACATCTAAGAACTTTGGATAAAGTAGTATTTAGCTTTTGTCTAGGAGTTACGAACTGTCTGCAAGGTATAATGGCTTAAATTGACACATGCCAAAAGATCACTAAACTTTCAACAGCTGTATTATGTATCAAAAAGCATTTTTATATATAACATTCACATGAAAAACAATACCAGACTAAAATCAGATTCATTCAACACTCAGGAATTCCGTGAGAATCTCGATTATTGTTTTTTGAAGAATGCCTATGTCATTAAAATACACCATTTTGGCTACACGGAAATATTTCACGCGGAAGTGTCAGTGGTAACAGCAGTTTAAATGGACTATTTTATCACATCTATAGGAAGGTTTTGAAAAGGTAAAGATTATTGGTTTTGATCATCAGAATTAGTGTGGCTGGAGACAATTTTGTTCTGTGACGTTCCACATACTTGTGTTCAGCCCACTGTGAGCAGAAAGATGCTCACACTTCATAATCCGTCAGGAAACTGAGCAATGATCTGTAAACCATCCCTACAGGGCAGTAATTATTTTGCACAAAGGGAAACTAAGGTATCATTTATCTTTTGACCATGAAACACTGCCTGATAAGAAACCAACATTGAATTTTACTATTCGTTTACTTTCTAAAGGAAAAGTGAAATAAACTTGTGTCCCTTGGGTATTAACAGTAAGATCTGGCCACCGAACTAACTCAACGCTTGTATGAGAGAATTGATGGCAAATGTCAGGCATCAGCTTTTCTGCAACAATGAAGAAAATAATGATTACCCAGATAAAACTGTTACTAGCTCAAAATATACACTAAGCCAAGTTAAAAGGAAACACTCTGCACTATGTTCCTGTGAACGTATTCAGGCACTTAGTGCATGTCTGGATGTTCAGGAGTCCTGACCTCTCTCAGCTGGTCTATGGATTTCAGTATTTAAGTAGCTGAGCAGGAGCTTGCAGGCTCAGCACTTCTGTGCATCAGGCCACCTGTTGAAGTGCCTAAATATAGTCCTCTGAGCTTAACCTCAGGCTTGACAACCTTGGCTATTACAAACTGCTATTGCACCTCTAGCAGTTATTTTGAAAAGCAGTTCAATGATCCTGTGGATCAGGAAATAAGCAGGAAGACAGCCACAGCTCTCTCCTTGTGGAGAGAAAGGCAAAGCTGAATGAATTAGCAAATAATATAATGAGATTTGGCAAATAGCTGAAGTGTGAGGAACCACGGTGTTACCACTTAACACTAAAGCTGATGCCCGGCTGAAGCTTGCCACTAAAGAGCTGATGCAAAATGAGCTGTACATACTTATTTTAGTGGCTGTATCATGTTTAGGCTACCAAAGGATAAAAATCTAACTGTGGTATGTAGCTTAAACATGGAAACGCATAGAATTTTTCCAGTACTGGATGCATCTCTCTATCTCTCCTGGTAAACATTGATTTAGTTAGGGAGCTGTGAAAGTGATTGGAGAACAGATTTTCATGATTAAAATAAATCAGGCTGTCTCTAAGCTCTAAAGATGGAATTTTTATGCACAGGAATGCTTTCATGTGACCATTTGGTTTTTAAACAAGATAATTGCAGCAGCATAAGTAGATAGATCTGTATATATAGCTGTAGTGTTATTGAGGAGACTCACACCAGCCTAGTTATTCCACTTCTGCTGAAATGACCACTGGCAATCTTGAAAAAAAAATCCTTTTATAGTGCTAGGTCTGCAGAACTATTATGTTCGTGTACGTTTCTGTGTATATTATGTAAACAGGGCCACTACCCTTAAAGGGAACACAGCCCTTGAATTAGCAGTTTTCACGAGATCATCAGGCAGACCTTGTCAATAGGATTAGCTCACCTCATTTTTAGAGTAAGAGAGAAAACAAGAAGCTGGTGTCTCAGCACACTTGGTAATCACACACAAAAATACCACCACAGTACAGTCACTTCTCTGTTGAAAAATAATACTGTTTTTCTGTCCTGAATGCCAGAGGACCCACTGAAGAACATGTGACAAAACACCAGAAAAGAATACAGCGTTACAAAAGGAAAAAAAGCCAGTGCAGTTACGGTAATGCATGTGCTGCTCTGCTGGGGGTCTTGCTCAGAGACCGCAAATTCTGGAGAACAATTTCAGCTGGTCTTGATTAAACAAAGACTGGCAGCACAAGTACTGAGATCTGTTTCCAGTGAGATCTTTGAACCTTGTTTATGGCTAGCTGCCTCCAACAGCAACCATCTGACAGTGGGCGATGTTACCCCCGTGTCTGCCGAGCCTGCCGGATGCTCCCATACCACGCAGCTGGGGAAGCACAGCCTCCAGCCAGGACACCAAACATCACCGCTGGCATCTGTATCCCATACCATGTGCTCCCATACAGCTGTGCCCCACGTACATCTCTGTCATGCTCTAGTTTTATACCCTGGAGATCATTATAGCTGCAGAAAGTTACCCCTCAGAGACACTTTTCACTCACAGATGGCTGCTGGACTGCTATGCAAATAACTTCTAATTACCAACTTTCATATGCAAATGTTTTTCAATGAACCTTACACTTAAATAGAAATTATGAAGATCATGCAGAGTCAGGCTGCAGGACTTGTCTGATGGATTGCAATATCCTCAGAATAGAGGTTTTGGTCCTATTTTACCTTCAGTTAATTGATTACTAATTAACTTGAGTTAACTGAATTCAACACTAAGTGCTGGTCTAGACATGCCACAAATGTTTGTTCCAGAACATTCAGAAGAAAAACCACAAGTATTTGAATCCTGAAAGAAAAAATGTGTGGAATATCCAGACTAGCATTTGCAATTGTGCTATTAGGTCAAGTTAGTGTTGCAATTAATTACTGTAGGGTAGAAGGTACTAAAAATGCAGGCACTAACATTACCTAATAAATTTGGTGTTCCAGATTGCCACTGACAGAAAATTAATTCTTTCATGTCATTTCTAGGTGGTCAGTAGGCATGAGAATTCACTGATCTCAGAGTATAAGGTTGTAATAAATATGTAAATGTTTTGGGTAAAATAAACTTAGCTACAAAAACATTAGCAACTTTCTTGTTTGTAATTTCTATGTGTTACTTAAAGTTCTAACAATGTATTTACATTACATCTTTGCTTAGGTATGTTAATTAACTTAAGCTTAACAGTCATAAACCACCAGGAATGTAATGAAGAAAACTAGTATTTGCTTTACTACCTTTTTCCATACTTTAAAATATTGATGTAAGCTCAGTTTTTACATTCTTATGCTTTCCCTGTCTTTTAAGTCTCCCCCCTTTGTCTTCTTAAATCTTTGTTCTTCATGGGTGGGAGCAAGCAGCTCCACATCTCAACCTTTTCCAATTAAAGTAATATAAAAAACAACATTGTAATATTTTCTTTGACTGACATCTTCCAGAAATAAGTGTTATGATCAAATGATAAGCCAGTTCCTGCCCCATGCACTGCACATTTATGTTCTTAGTTGCAGCCTCCCACAGCCCTGCTGCCAGCCAAGTGGGATATCTCATGGTATTTGCAGTTTGCACCTAACATTTTATCCCCTGCCTTTCCACAGGCAAACCTCCTAGTTTCCTTGTGTTATGTGAAAAAGCAGTGGCAGATGTCTGGCCTTTGGCTCTTCTGCAGACATGTAAATCCCAGAGTCTCACAGAGGAAGAGTAATTAGCGTTATGCTGCTCTCTGGGGAGTGGGCCTCTCAGAAAGTCTCTTTGAGCACAGGGCTCAAAGAATCCCCTCAGCACCCACAGTGAAGGGGCGCAGCGTGCGTCCCGCACAGTGCTTGTAGGATGGGAGCCAACCACGAGCCTCATGCTTAGAGTACATGTCATGATGAGTTTGGGTGAAGAGCCTATCAAAGAACTTGCCTCACATCGAGGTTGACCTACCATGGACTAACTCACACACTGAAGATCCCACCTGCGATGCCAGCTTCCATAATTCCTTTCTGTCTCTGTCCTGTACATGAGGCAAACTCTCTCAGAAAATCCCTGTACTCACAATCCCACATGTAAGTGAGATATGTGGAAAAAAGGATGACAGCAGCCTTCCAGTACTTAAAGAGGACTTGTAAAAAAGGGAATTTTTACATGGGCACATAGTGATAGAACAAGGGAGAAAGGTTGTAAACTGAAAGAGAGAAGGTTTCAATTAGATGTTAGGAATAAATTCTTCATTCATATGATTGTGAGGCACAAGCACATGTTGCCTAGAGATGTTCTGGATGCCTTATCTCTGGAATGTTCAAGGTCATGTTTGACGGGGCTTGGAGCAACCTGGTCTAGTGGAATGTGACAGGGGGTTTGGGACTAGATGATCTTGAAGGTTCCTTCCAACCCAAACTGGTCTGGGATACTGTGATATACAATGGGATGCATCAGCCAGCAGTAAGAGCAAGGGCACTCCATGAGGAAGAACAAGTTGGGAGCTGAGGATGACCACAACACAAACAGGAGTCTCACCCACAAAATACAGCCCTTGAGCAGGGGCAGTCAGAGAACAGAAGAGCTACAAGCTTCACCAGGACCCCACTGAGCACAAGCAGGTGAAATAAAAAGTCAGGTCCAAGACCAGCTCAGGAAAACCAGCAGCAATTTTAAGGACCAGGAGCTGAGAGAGGGCTTGCTGTCAAAGGAGGTTACTGGTGAAATCATCAGCCCTGCTGGCTGCTGAGGCAACACTTCTGCTTCTGCTGAAATAAGTTAAAGTAAAAAAACCCTCTTGTAGTTAATAGTCTGGCTGCTTATACCCAAGATTTTGGAGTGCGTGAGCTGGCCTGGTGATGGAAAAGGTTTAGGTGATATGACTTTAGTATGGAAACATGGAAAAGCTAGATAGTTTTCCCTAGAAAAAAATTACATAGCAAGGACTGTGGGTGCTCAAGGAAGTTTGTTATTGGATTGATGTGATCAGCAGTGGAAAAAGGCTCCATATAAAAATGGCCTGGTTTGGCAGATGTGTTTTCTAGAAAGCTAAACCTGGTTATCTTTGGTAGAAAATATCTGGAAATGTGTTCCTGCTGGCCCTCACAAATTCTTCTGGCCTTATTTATGAGGAGAGTATGAACATGGTGAGATTCGGCAAGCAGGCTACAGGAATGTGGGAAAGGGCTGGAATATTTTGGCCGCAGAAATGAACAGAGGATGAACAAAGGATGGAGCCTGTGGTATGGGTATGTGGATATTATTGTCATAGGTAAAACTCCAACTGTTGAGGGGAGGTAAACCAGCCATCTTGGAGACAGCTCGTGTGATGATAGAGACCTTGTTACAGGATTTCATTCACTGTCTTTGTGAGTGAAGCAGAAATGGGGTAGAAATCAGTCTGCCTGCCTGCTGGTTTCACAAACCCACAGAACAGCTGAGATTGAAAGGGACCTTTGGCAGTCACCTGGTCAAACCCGCTTGCTCAGGAGCATAGGCCCATGTCCAGGTGGCTTTTGAATATCTCTAAGGAGGAACACAGTTTGGGGATGGTGCAATGAGGGCACGGGAGTTTACACTTGGAGAAGACCCATGAGTTTCTTCCAATACGTGTCTTTGGCTTGGGCCTTACCAGTCCTTAATGATGGGGCAATTATTGCTTATTAGGACCTTTGGAGTGCTGGTAAGATTCTGGGCTTCCCCAGAGTAAAATAATGGCTATGAAGGAAAGCTAAATGATGCTGATGGCTTTTCTTTTTTCTGAAAATCACAAGAAAAGTGTTACCTGATGCTATTCTTTAAAGTTGTCATGCAAAGACTGCATGTTTAATCTGGGAAATTCTTCCACACTGACACTCTTGAGCCCATTGCTCTTTCTGTAAATTCAGAGAGATCATCTCCCTGGCATTTTTTTAGTACTGTCCAAATCAGGTTATGTGTTTGATGATGTTTTCATCATATCAAATTACTAGCTGCAAAAGCCTTTACATCCTGTCCCTAGAACATATTTACTGTTAGGCATTGTTAGTTGTATAGCTGTTTTTCATTGAGAAGTGCTTCTTTCAGAAAGGGAAAAGGGACTTCATGCCTTTGGGTGTAGCTTATAAACTTCTTAATTCCCAACCAATGTTCTTATTCAGCATCTGAGTTTGTGTCATCAGGTAGCTGTGCTTCCTGGAGGTCTTGTAACCATATAAAGACACTTACTGCTTATTTTCTGTGTGACTTTTTAAAATCCACCTGTATTCTGAATCATAGGTTATATAAATGACAGCTCTTTTATCTTGATTTTTATTTTCTCAGATTTCATTTTACCTATAGAATGGTAACTTGGAGCTTCAGATGGACTCCATTATGAATCAAATATTAATTTTTGAGAATAGCAAAAAAGCAAAGCTATGGAAAAACCTTCTTTCCCAATTTTGTTGTTTTTGATAGGCTTTTCATGCTTGGTTTCATAAAAATGCCAAGATATCAGTGGGAAATGGGGTCCCACTGATGTAAGGCTCTTTCCAGATATGTATGAGAATGTCTCCACTGAAGTGATTATAATATAACAGCTAAAATACTTACAAAATGGAAAAAAAAAAGGAAGCATATGCTCTTTCTGGAGCTCAGGAAGTATGGGAAGACATGGCATGTGCCTCTGCCTTCCAAACACATGGAAGAATATTTTAAAGAACTGGATATACATGAATATTTAGGTGCCCTCAAAGCTTCAAGTCCTAAGTATGGAAGCTACAGCTTTCTTAATCTAGAGAAAACAGGTGTACAACACCAAGGGCTGATTTTCATGCTACTTCAGATCAGTAAAGTGCACAGAGTAGCAGTGCATGCAAGATGGTTGTGATAACTTCTTTTTTAGATAAGAATCATTGTTTTCTACTTAACGGATCAAACACAGGCTTTATGCAGCTACTGTGCTTGGAAGAAAGGGAACTAGTGAGGCCTTACTGCGTTCGAGGTGACTGATTTCTTTACTAGGTGTAGAGTGCCACCTGCAGCACCAAGTTTGAAGCTGAAAATGAGGTAAATAAAGCCATATCCATAACTGAAGTGATTGTAATATTATTATTTGGGTAGTGTATGGGACAAATTAATGGGACTGAAACTGAAGAACATGAAAAAAAAAACCATATCAAGGTGACTCTGTCTTTAAAATGACATAAGGAAATTAATGAATAATCAAAATGAAGTAAATGAATTGATAAAATCAATACATCATTTAATAAGAAAATATATTGTTAATTTTTAGGTGGGATGTATCCAGAAATACATGTGAAAAGACATAATGAATGTCAAATATATATTGCAATTGCATTTACTTCAAGGAGTCCTTAATAGTCCTTTAAGATTCCTTAAGACACAGAAACTTAGACTTTGATTACTGTTAATTTAAAAAGTGTATTTGAAAGCATACTGTGAGTATTCATCACTGAAATGGATGGAAACTCCTTAATTCATAAGTAGTTAGATAGGATCCGAGCTTTAAACAGATTTCAGAGTTGTTTGTCTCTGTATGTGGACAAACTACCATCCCATATTTCCATACACTTGAAATCTGAAGAAATTGAAGCCTATTACAGATCCAAGCTTTAAAGCTTGCTTTAAAAATATTTACAAATTAATTTGGAAACATCTCAAACATATTTTACACTTTAGCAGAGTAGCGCATGCAGTCATTAAAGTAATCTGCAGATGGAAGGTGATCTTTAAAAAACTCAGAAGTACAAGAAATCTGTAAAGGAGAAGGAAAAAGGCAAATGGGGGTGGTAGCTCTGGCATCTTTTCACTGATGCCTTGTAGCCATCATATCTCTGGCTTTGAATGTAAAAAATAAAGCAAGAAAAGGCACTTACATAGTAAATATGCACTGGGCTGGAGCCATGGCTCTCAGACGCTGACAGCAGATTGCTAAGGATTTACACAGAACAGTACAAGGAAACTACCATGCTAACCCTGAAAAACCCTGGTGGCCTTGGTAATTCCTCTAAGAATTTTGTTTTAGTTACCACCAATCTGAGTTTGTTATAATATTGTTTAAAGGCCAGTGGTAATTTTTATTGTCAGGGTAGAAGGACAAAGGCATTGACCTCTATTTTTAAGGCTGAATTAAATTATATATTGTTTTTTTTAGCAAGAAAAAACTTCTTTGCTGCTGTAGTCAAAGGCAAAAAAAATGGAAAGCAGGGTATGATACAAAAACACTCAGAGGTACTCAGTTTCAGGGACAAATTGCAGCTTTGAGGTTCAATGATGTTTGTAAAAATACTTGTTGTGATCTACTAGCCTGAGTGACACTTTTTAATTTCCGTTTTTATTAAATACCCTTTGCAGGATTTTAAAAGCAAATAATACTTCTCTCCCCTGGCAATATGTCTGCTGGCTTCTAGGCTAAACAAAAAAACCCCCAAAATCCAAGATGAGAAAAACACAGTCATTAAAATCACCTTGGGAGCTAGGTGTTGTGAATAAGTCAATAGGACTCTGAAGACATCAGTGTTCTTTCGATTAGCGATTTGCTTTTTCAAATTGAGCAAAAAAAGTTGAAAACTCTAATGGAAAACTAAAATGGAAGTATAACCAATTTCTGACATATGGTTTGCTTCTAAAAATGTCATCTATTTCTTAACTTTATTAGGCACAGACAATTTAATCAAAATAAGCCAGTCACGGTTAACAAGGCTATCAAGAGTGGAAACACATTTTACAAGTTCAATTACTTAAAGGACAGAATGAAGTCTTTTAGTTTCTTAATAAAGGATCTGAAGAGGTGATGTCATATTTCTCAAAGAAAAAATAGGAAAATAACTCTGTCACTCATTCTGAAAAAAGCCTTAAAACCATAAGAGTGGATTTTCAGCAAATATAAAATATTCAGCTAATACAAAGTGTAGCAGCTTGCATTTCTGTCCCATTATTAGTGGTTTTCAAATGTGAAAATTCCCACTATGCAGTAAAGGTAGAATTGCAGTGGAAGATTGGAACACTTAGATTTTCTCTTCCTGTACTTTCAATTTTAGCATAACGCTGATTTTTTATATATATACATTCATGCATTGTGTTGGGTAATATTCAAGGATTCTGAAACTGCAAATTTTGAAAGTCTAAGGTACAATAATAAAATCTAAATAGCTCGTAGTAGTGTTACAGCTCTATCTCTTACACTGCTGGTGGAAAAGAAGGGAGGACCCTTTTATCCCATGGGACCTTAGAGAGAAAAACCTAAATTTGTGATAAGGACATTTCACTTATGTCTGACTGTGGTATGGTTTGTACACTTGTCCCAAATTCCAGTTTACTCAGTGGAAAGGCCATGAGTCTGAGGTAGGCTGCGATCCCAGCAGAATTTTCTCTTTCTTTTTTCAGAAGATGCACAGTTTACAGACTGGCAAGGCAGACTTGGGTAGCTTAAGCCACTTAGGTCCATGCACCACAGATGAGAAATAACTGATCTTTATGCCACGCGGCCTTGCCAAACCCACAACCCATCAGCAGTGGTGTCCCCATCTCTTCCCTTTTACATTACCTGAGGTACAAGGTGTTCCCTGGAGTGTGTGAGAGAAAGCCAGGCAGAGCTGCTGCAGGGAGTTTTGGCTGCGTCTCTAGGGAAAAAAACATCCCTGTGAGAACAGCTGATTTTGACTGAGTCTTAAAATAAAAAAAATCTAGTATTAGAATCTCCACAAGAGGGCATTATTAAATATTAAAATAGCATTAGTTTCCGCAGCCTGCGTGTGGAAATGCTGGTGACAATATGATTCATCAGATGCAATCTATTTTCACTCAGATTTTCATGGGGCTACCCGAGTTCTGAGATTAAAAACTCTTAAGACTGAGATAAAGGCAATAAGAGGTAGCAAATATCAGTCCTCCATGTTATCTGTAGCACAGAATATGCATGTACTATTGCCAGTTCCCATCATCCTGATGGGACGGAAAAAAAGATTATGAAATGAGATCCTGGGGGTCAATGCTCCACTAAAAATAACCCCTGCCCAGTTAATTACATGAGACTGTGCTTAAT
Source organism: Corvus hawaiiensis (assembly GCF_020740725.1). Lineage (NCBI taxonomy): Eukaryota > Metazoa > Chordata > Aves > Passeriformes > Corvidae > Corvus > Corvus hawaiiensis. Next base: position 88,639,762 of record NC_063213.1, on the reverse strand, counting down.
ATTAGTTACCCTGTTAGAAGAGAATGGATTTACTTAGAAATATAGGTATATAGTTAGGTTGCTTGCTGGACTCACAGTCAATCAGAGGACAGCAGGAGAATTTGATCTTGTAGGAAAGGCTAGAAAAAAAAAGGTAAATGGAAGGAATAATTAGGAAAAATAGGTTGTGATATCTGGGAGGGAATTGTAGCAAATCCTGAACAAACAATACAAAAAGGGACAAAAAACACTGAAGAAAGCTTAAGAGAAAAAATACAATGAAAATAGGTGTCCTTGGTGTTTTAGTTATTGCCAGGTACAGAGAATTGACCATGTCCTCGACTGTGCTTGCTCCAGGTGCTGTTCAGTGATGGGCACAGGCCATCTAGTCATTCTAGTCCACTCACAGCCCTGTGTCCTTCCATCCCACATGCTCCTGTTTATTTGCCAGGGCTGTGCATTTGATTGCTAGCCCTGAAAGCTCAGCCATGTCAAAGGGTGTGAATTCAGACTTAAAAGAGAGAAGAAATAAACAGAAGTGATTATAATAAAGAAAAAGAGCCCCAAGTGTCTTGTGTTTACAGAGACTTTACAATTTAACCATACGGTGCATTCTGCTTGTACCAAATGCTTTTTTTCCATGCAATAAATGTTGCCTATAACCACCAAGATTCAGCCTGAGATCTGCCACAAGAGTCTTCTAAATTGCAATATCCTTTTCTCTTGAAAGAAGTCATCCAGAAAAAGTGAAGAATTGAAGCCAAATTATTTTCCCCTGCCAAAGAGTATGTATACACAGAGCAGCACTGCGCTGTGTATCTTGTTGATAGGGTGTTTTCTTCTTTAGAGTACAGTTAAAGCCACTTACGCTCACAGAACCTGAGGAAAATATTCCCCAGATCCCATATTACAATATCATTATATTCAATTGTGCAGAAACAGCTCCCTACCACACTTTGCTATTGGGTCTTTGTTAAAATACTTACATTTTTATTGCTCCCTCTCCCACCTGATTTATTTGTTTATATATTATTTTGTTAACTTGGAGGATCCAACGGCTTCTGGTGAATATATAGGACTGACTGAACTTGAAGTAATTATTTTTCAAATGAGTTTTCATGCTTGAACGATCCCCTGTTGTGAACAACTTCTTTCGGCTCTGAACTTTTTTTACATAAAACACATTAGAAAAACAACTTGCAAGAAATGATCACACCCTTCAAAACTGCTCTTCTAATAATGCTTCTAACAAATTTGCTGTGAGGAATATTGTTAATATTCTTCTGAAAGAATTAAAGTGTATAAACCAAACAGGGTCTGTTTTTTAATGGGAGGGGAAGGATAACACTTAGAAACCCTGTGTGCTCCTAAAGGACTGAAAGTGGGAGAGGAGATACTTTCAGCACCTGTAAGGAAAAGATGGGGCTAGATCCAGCTGGAGAAGTAATCATCACCTTGATTGTAAGCAACCAAGAATGGGTCAGGAAAAAATTAAATCGTTTTAATTCTAGAAGAGTAGCAGAAGGCAGAAGCACCTGGGCCTTCCCCCTCCAGATAACCTGAAGCATCTGGTGAGCTCTGACCACAACTCGTGATCACCTGGAGAAGGTCTCCAAGGGCGCACTGGACTGCACCGAGCCAGGGACTACAGTCCTGCTCATCACTGCTATCCTTCTCCAGGACTACTTGAAAATACATTAAAAAGCAAATGTATTCTGCTTGCTTTTGCTGTTCTTGCACAATTTCTGGTGCTAAACATAGCACCTCCATCTCCACCGGATCTCTAAAGTATCCACAATTTAAAAAGAAAATCAAGTAAATTTTCCTCTTTTTCCTTTCAAAATATGCATGTTCTCTCAGTTCATCTTTTGTGATATCAAATGCTGAAATTTTTCATTCATGTATTAGAGGGATTTTTCCACATGTAACACATTGCAAAGATTAAAATGATTCTGCAAGGTTTCTAGTATTGTGGCAAGGAACATTTTATCTTTGCAAAGGCAAATTCTAGCTGAGTGCTGGGATTTGCTACTTATTTCTTCTAGTTGCGGCAGCAATCATATTAAACTCACTTTTAATATAGAAATACTTCCATTTGTGTCCAAACTTATTTGTGATTATTTTACCATCTCTAAGCACCACTCCATGTAGTGGCACCAAAAGTAACAGAAGAAAGCAAGAAATGGTTCCAGAAATTATATTAGGTACCTGACACTTCACTGCTTTTTGCCTATTCATTGCTTACACATAGAAATATTAATATTTTCCCTTCAATTTGGAATTACTCAAGTATAAATTTAAGTTAATGCATGTAGGACCCCAGAGTGCAGAGAATATTTCTTGTTGGGGTCCCTCCCCTGCCGTGTAGCCCTGGGAGAGGGGCCCTGAGGGCACAGACACGGGGTTTCCCTGCCCCTGCTCAGCCTCGTTCCCATTGGTTGGTTTGTGTTCCCTGCGCGGGCAGAAGGACCCTTGGTCCCGTGACTGGAACAGTTCCTGGGCAGAGCTCCGGCCATGCGGCTGGAGAAATAAACATCTCTGAAACAGCTAGCAAGAATCTGTCTGTCCGTATATATTTCTTTTCCACGGGACTCCTGGTTTGATATATGCGTGTTGCAGGATCCCCACTGCAACAAATGGTGGAGATTTGAGAGCAGAACGATCCCCGATCCCTAAGCGACTGATTTGTGTGAGTAAACCCTGGAAACTTTGGATTCCTCTTCTTGGTTTTGCTTTGCTATTCCATATCTAAACTATGGAGGAACCGTGGGAAGACTCTTGGCTCTCAGAGCTGCATATGGACATTTATCTTAAACTTAAAATGATTCTTGAACAACGATTTGTGAATTTTAGCTTGATTCAAGCTCAGAAAGAACTGAAACACTTCCTGGCATGGTTGTTTAAGAACTTTTTCTATGTTTCTTGGGATTTAATTCTTACGAAGGGCTTTTGGAAAACCGTTTGGACACAGTTAATACTGGAGTCAAAATATATGCCGATGGAAGAATATTTTCGTGAATATTATTTAGTTACCGAGAGTGTTGAGCAATGTCAGCTGTGTCCTGGCGAAGGGAAGCCTGGCGCAGGGACCGTGCGGCCCAGGCCACGTGCACCGAGCGCTCTGCGAGCAGCAGCGAGGCAGTTCCCGCGCGCGGGCGGAGCCACGCGAGCCGCAGTGTCGGTGGCGGAGCGAGGCGCGGCGGGAGCGGCGGGACCCGGTGGTGCCTGCCCGGCCCTGTGCAGCGCGTGGTGGAGCGAGCCCCGTGAACGCCCGGCCGAGAGGGGCGGCGCGCGGGCGGCGGCTGGCGGCGGTGGCGGTGGAACGGAGCCGCGCCCAGCCGAGACGTGCGCTGGAGCGGGGCGCGGGGGAGTCGTCGCTCGGGGGCCCGGCCGAGACGTGGGTGCAGCGCCCGACAGCGGCAGCGAAGCTGCGACCAGAGGAGGCGACGCACGGAGAACTGAGCGGCACGGCCCGGCCCGGCCCGCGCAGCCCCGAACGCGACCCCGGGAAGAGCGCGCAGGCACCAGCAGCCCCGACAATTCCAACACGGGAGCGACCGAAAGAGAGAGCAAAGACGCAGCGAGACAGAAAACAGCAGCCAGTCGGAAAAAGGAAAAGATCATAGTAACTAAGATCTTAGGGATAGTAAAATGGTATAATGTTAAGCAAAATTATGGTTTTATAACAAGGTGTGACAACCAGCAAGACATATTCGTGCATAGAACTGCTATTAAAAAGAATAATCCTGAAAAATGCATCCCAAGCTTGGGAGATGGAGAGGTGGTGGAATTTAATATTGTACTAGGGAGAAAAGGGTTACAAGCATCGCAGGTCACTGGGCCTGATGGTGTTCCTGTAAAAGGCAGTATATATGCAAAAAATCGTAGTCATGTTAGACAGTATCTCCATTGTAAGCCCCCCCTACAGTTTCCCTTTCCTAATCCCACCTTTCCCTTTTACCCTATGTCCTATTACTCCCAGTGTATTCCCAATCCGTTTTTTCATCCATGGTTTCCCTCACAAAACCATGCTTTTGCCAATTGTTTCCCCAAAAATCCCTTTCCAATGCCGAGTGGGGGATGAAAAGGGGGAGGGAAGAAGTTAAACCCTCTCCTGCCTCAGTTTCCCCACAAAGCATGCTCAGAGTTCTGTCTCCCTTCTGTCAGCCCTAAGATGTTCCAGAGAATCTGTTTGGACATTTAAAGACTCAGGAGGGTGGCTTGTTTTGTCTTGAAACGGTTCTTGTTATGTTTATCCAGTTGTTTTCATTCTCCTTTTATTAAAATAAAACGGGTGAGGTGTTGGGGTCCCTCCCCTGCCGTGTAGCCCTGGGAGAGGGGCCCTGAGGGCACAGACACGGGGTTTCCCTGCCCCTGCTCAGCCTCGTTCCCATTGGTTGGTTTGTGTTCCCTGCGCGGGCAGAAGGACCCTTGGTCCCGTGACTGGAACAGTTCCTGGGCAGAGCTCCGGCCATGCGGCTGGAGAAATAAACATCTCTGAAACATCTAGCAAGAATCTGTCTGTCCGTATATATTTCCTTTCCACGGGACTCCTGGTTTGATATATGCGTGTTGCAGGATCCCCACTGCAACAATTTCTCTGCCTGTTTTGAAGGGTTCTACCACCCTGGACAACACTGGTTTTGGCCTTCGTCCTTGGAGAAAATTGCCTACCCTCTGGGAAGTATTAGAATCTACACTGGTGTGAACTAGGTGATAGAATACTATGTAAGATTGTCACAGAGTGAAAAATTTAGAAGATTTGGGTTTGTTAATATAGTAAATAGATAAAAGCAAAAAAACTTCAAAATGGAGGATTGTTGTTGTTCTCCAGACTTTCTTCTTCTTCTACTACTCCATAATCTGCAGTAGAAGTAGTTTGGGATGATTGGATAGAGAATTCCACAGTTCCTGTCTACTTGACTAGATGAATTCTTATACATTGGTAGAAAAGTAAAAATAATGTACGTTTTTAGTGACCATTGGTTGATTTACCTTTAAAAGACTGTGTAAATCTTGATAAGGGGGCTTTCTCCTGCATTCTCTGCTCTGTGCTATGTCTGGGTCATGTTAAGTGGCTCTATTTCTCTGATAAGACTTAATAAACAACTATCTGAAAGCAGTGAAGGCTGAATGTCCGTTCGCCTCCCAAACTCCTGGCAAAGACTCTGAATTTCTCCCTCATCAGGGGAGGTGTAATTACAGCACGGTTAGTGTCAAACGCACAAATATTTTCAGAGCAGAAAGACGCTAGGCATTTGCTGCATGAGCCTTCTTGTCAGCTTTGCTAAGGAAGCCAGTCTATGGGAGTGCAATGATGCACAGTTTTACTGAGAGTGGCTGTATATGGGCCCATTTGGTGCCCTTGGGTATTTTCTGGGCCTATCCTAAAACTTGTGATCTGAACATAAGATGTGTGTATGTATAAGGATATTGGCAAAAACATTGGAGTTGGATTGTAAGAGGAAACTGTTATTTGTTCACTGTACAAGCTAGAAATTGGAAAGGACAGGAGTCACCAAATGAAAAAGAAGAGTAGTCTAAATTGCAGGACATGGACTGGGAAATGAGTTTAGTCTCTATTTTGTTTGTGGTAGCCAGGAAGGCCAGAAACAAAATTCTGAGTTGTTTCTGAGGATGTATCTTCAGCAGAAGATGAGAGCTGGGGTTGATTCAAACAGTTTTTGATTGAGGAAGAAGGGGAAAGGTTTAGTTTTGACCAGATATTTGATTGTATTTGACTGTAAAAGGCTTAATTAAAAAGTGAGAAACCACAGCAGTGACAATAGGTGGCAGTGTTGTCTCAGAAAAACCCATTTCTTATATTTTTGCTTTTGCTTGGATTTCCACTTTTGAGGGGAAGGGAGGGAATAATAGCCCTCTTTTGCCATGGAGAGCATCAGGAGTCAGGAGTCAAGATTATTACTAGCTTTCATCTGAGGTTAATTTTCTTCCCAGCTTTTTTTTTGTCATCATCTTGAAGATTTGTGTGAAGATCTCCTATTTGGAATTGACCTTGAATCGTACAGTTACAAATGCAGACCAAAAGGTAGTTTTTAATACTTGGTCTGTATTCTGGGATTTGAAAGCCTACGGGGCTCAATGAGCTGGAAAGAAATTCAATTGATTAAGGGATGAGTTGAAGTTGTTTAGGATGCTCTGCCTGCCTGTCAGCTCTTCTGGTGATTCCTTAAGGTTTCATATTTCCTGGCTTTGCAAGCAGCAATCTCTTCTCCCCCGCTGCAGTGTGAGACCTTGCATGCAGCAGCAGTGGGAAATGTCACCAGGCAGATGAACAAAACTACTCACAAAGTTGGTAACACCTGAGGAACAACTCTGCCTTCCAGGCTCACAGAAGTAAAGCTTTCCCTGTTCTTTTAGTTACAGGCTAAAGGAAAGTGATGTTCTGCAGCTTTGAATAGGGTTCAAGGCATCTCAGCTCCTCACGCTATCACAGATGTTTTCTCGTTTGACCTCTGGCAACTTGCCTAATCTTCTCCTCTGCTGCTTAGCCTGTACAATGGAGATAGCAGTTTAATTTGCCTGACTTCGGGGTAATGCTTGTCTCTCACTCTGCTGTCCTCTGCTAGAGGAGTTCTGATATTGAGTTAAACTTTCAGTTGTGTAATACAAATAAAATTAGCTGTATCTGTATAAGGGTTTCCAGGTTTGAGGGGAGCAATAGAAGCAGAGTAAAGGTAGCATGTGGGTGAAATCACCTAATACAAAGTACTTCAGTGGACCAGGACCAGACTGGAAACCAGCAACTAGACGCCTGACCCAGAATATGGAAAGATCTAGATTAAATTTTCTCCACTGCCAGAAAATGTTTAAAGTTTCCAAATTACCTGAAAGAGCATTGATTTGTAGGAAATGGGCTATTTATGGGAAAACGAGCTTGGAATCTTCACATATTAATTTTGTGCATGAAAGAGTGAAAATCATCATATACTTACATACTTAGATCACTCAGATGAGTAATAAGAATTGCAGCACAGTTTTTACTGGCTCAGGCTGATGTAGGGAGTGCTGCTTGTGGATAGGTAGCAAAAACACCCAGACATGGTTGAAACTGCCCTTTGTTATCGCTCCCAGGGCAAAAAACTCGACCTTGGTTGCCTTTCCCTGCTAGTTTGCTGCACAAAGCTATATTGGGTAAGCCCCCTTTTTTCTTCCCTGAAGAATTTGGGCATTCAAATTCTGCGTGGATTTTTTTTCTCCCTCTATATTACCACTGGAATCTTTTTGCTGGGCACCTCCTGGGTTTGGGCTAGAGTCAAGGTGCAGTCTCCAACATTGCCTCAGGTATATGAGAACCTCTGCTTTCAGTGGGCTACCTGTTCTGCATTCCCTTCTTTGTACTAGATCTGCAGAGGGTGTAGAAAGCCCAGGTATCGATGCTGCTGATGGGGGATGGCTGATGCTCAGCTGCAGACATTGAACATGTTTGGACTCTGAATCCTATGGTGAATTTAGGTAAAAGAGGTCTTGCTTCAGTGACTGAGCTGAAAGTTGTAAACTGTCACTCTGCTCCTGTTGTGAAGAACTGCTGATCCATGTGGCTAAAAATTAGGCTTCTCATATGTTTCCCTCTCAGACTCTTGAAGCTGCTTGGTGTGCAGTGGGAATTAAGTCTCCCTGTTGACATAATAGTTGTGAAATACCACCCTGTGAAACTTATTTGCTATGCAGTTAGATGGATTCTGGAAAATAATTGAGCTTTTCTCTGGCTGTAAGTATGTGCACTGGCTCCTACTGCGATAACTACTGATCTTGGAAATGCTTGGCTTGGGGAACTGGTGTGCCTTGGTGGAGAGAGCTGACACTGGTATCACCCACAGGTTCTATCCTCTGGATCCTTTGTTATCAATTGTGCTCTGTAGAAAAGAGGTGTGCATGAATGTAAATGCCTTTATGATTCTATGAAAATAGCTCCTCAGTAGGTCACTGCTGCAAAGGAGGGAATTTCTGTGTGCTAGGTCCCTGACAGATAACCTAGGAAAATAAACCCAGAATAAATATGGAGAACAGAGTTATTCTAGCAACTCTGAACAGCAGTGAAATGTGGAATGCTGTTAGAAGGAAAGAATCACTTCTTAGCTCATAATTTTGGGTAGCTGTGGTATTTTAGATATAGTATGATTATTATCCAGACTAACAATTTTTCTCCATGCCTGATTCTCATGGAAACTGTATCTCCTACTGGAAGGAGTCCTGAATATTTGCTTTCTTTGTATCTGCCCTTCCTGAAGTCTGTAGGGGTTCATTGAATAATGACTGTTTTCAAGAGCCCCTGAAATACGAAAATGCTTAAATCCCACACCACTTTCAAGAGGAATTAAGTACCTAAACATATGTGGGTATCTGGGTTCTCAGAATAGTATTTTTTTATTAAAAATCCCAGATATAAATATTCAGTTTTGAATTAATATGAAACTAAGAGGAAATATATGGTTATTGTCTGAATTATTATAATATATAGCACATAATATATTAATCTGTATGCTATAATTCATGTTTTTATTATAATTGCATATGAATTATGAATGTGGTGTGGTATGAATGAATATGAAATCTATGGTTAAATTTGCACCAAGCTCCACTAAGTTAGATAGCTGTAGAAGAAAGAGATGTCTTTACCCTATTCCAAGCAGGAATGAGGTAGCAGAAGATAAACCATGAAAGCAGTTATTCTCTGGTTCTTATTTCCTCATCCACTGCTATTTAGTTTGTGCTGCTGCATTTCTCACCATGGAGTGGCTATTTGCAGAGGATGAGCTGTCTTCCTGAACTGTTTTCTTCTAAAGCACTATCAAAAGTAAATGGAGATGGGGAAGGCTCTCCCACATGGGGCCTTCTACAAAAATACTGTCAGCTATTGAGATGAGTTAGATACTTGAGCCAGCTATGGGAACTTGGATGTGTACTACATATTCCTGCTGCATGAACAATTTTGTGGGGTATTTTAGCAGTAGGAGAACAGGAGGAAGACACCAAAAAGGTGAGCTTGCTAAAACCTCCCACCTCGCAGCCTTCAAAAATATTACTCCAAATAATTAAAATTATCTGATAGTCAGCAATAAACAAATGAATTATTCCTTCAATGTTCATATCAGTCCATCATGTCTGCATTCTTTTGCATTATTTCTTTAAGAACAAATTATTCTGCTTTCTGTTTACATATGAAGTCTGAAATTGTGTTTACCATACCTGTCAGAGCTGGCCTGGAGCACTTCCAGTCCTGTCTAAAGTCTTGATATATAAAGGAGAATGTAACTTTATTATACTTTTCTCAGTAGAGAAAAACACCATTATTGGTTTCCTTCTATGTTCCTTTTGGGTTTTTTAAGCTGGGGAGTGGGGAAAAAAGGAAAACCAAACTTTTAATAGCAGACTACATTATGATGTATATTAAAGCCGTACCATTCCTGTGTTAGTATCTGTTTTATTACTAAAATCTAGTCTTGCAAGAGCTAAATAAAGTATTCATAATATTTCCTTCCCCTAATACTTAGAAATACTGGTAAATGATAGAAATATTCCCTTGTGTAGATCATACTGCTAGCTGCTAAAGCCTGAAAATCTACTAAATCTTTACTCTTAAGAAAAGTAGTATTGTACTTAAAGCAGTAAGCCTTTAACTGTAATCTTCCCTCACTTATCCCTCACATGGCCTCACATCCCTGTGGCCCCAAGTTATACCATGACAACTTACTGTACTTGGGAAAAGTAAAATAAATAAGTTCAGTATACTTCTGTCTATGTGCAATTACTGTATTGAGGCAATTGTCAGCAAAAAATACCGACAGATGGTGAACCTTTAACTGATCTCTCTGTGAGTAAAACCTGGGGCAGATTTGGTCAAATACATTTATATGTGCCTGTATTTCAAGAAGTTAAGAGAAAAAAGAGAAATATTATTATAAGCTAAGTGAACTTTTCTGAACTTGACTTTTAAAGCTTTATCTTAGGTCCAAGCAAAACCACAACTAAATATTTGGTCTGAACTAGCCTATTTCAAGTGCAAATACTGATTCTTTCATATCTCCACATGTCCCTTTGTTCCTGATCTAATGTGCATTTCCTGTCAAATTACTTTCTGCTTAACATCTGATTATCAATGGTCCTTTCAGTATCAAATCGATTACTGATCAGAGGTATAGGTTGGCTAAATTCTGTAGAAATCTGCCTAGGAGACCTTGCTGTGAGCATTTAGGTGGGAAGCCTGAGTGCTGAAATAGCTATTTCTTTCATTAATATTTAAGAACTGTCTTAGAGGCTGTCATAGCTATACAAAGTAAGTAGCTAAAGCTGTAATTTCAAGTCTAAAATATATCCAAATACATTTTCAGGAGAAACTGCTCTCAAACCTGGAGTGTGTGTACAAGCCGGGTTATGTTGCCTGTCTTCTGCAAATACAATCTTTTTCCTTTCCATGCTGTTTCCAGTTCCTGTTTCTCCTGTTTGCTTATGACTTGGGGGTGTCATTTCAATGGAGTAAGCATTTAATGTGAAATGATCTTCAGCATTTTGTAGAAGCAGAGGTGGTGACACTGGAACTGAGCTAGCCTGCCTCTAAAAGATAAAGTTTTAATGAAAGAAATACTGTAATTGCCAGGTCAGTCCAAAAGTACCAGGAAGTTGTTTCAATTGTTAAATGCTGTATTTAAGAGTACAGATGGGGAAGATTGTTTTTGTTGCTGCTTTGGACAGCCTTAACAAGCTACCTATTTTCCTGCATCCCAGACCTTATTCTTCCGAATGCTTTTGAGGAAGTACGAGACTGTTGCTTTTATATTTCATTTCCTCCTCCTGCCCTGTATTGGCTGAGAAGAAAAATGGATTTCCTAATGGGCTAAAGTGAGAAGGAAAAGAGAAAATATGATTCAGGAACCAATCTTGCTGTTTGTCAAACTTAGTAAAATCATTTTAAGTGGCCTCATGTACGGATGCATGCAGATACCAAATTACTGTTTTGCTCAGTGCTTGCTTTTTGGGTCACCAGGTTTGGAACGCTGTAGACTTTATCCTTGAAACAAGCCTCTGAGCCAAATGCAGAAGTTGTGTACTAAGTGTGATGGAGTTGTTAATTATACTGTAGCACACGCAGAGTTATTTAAGTTCCCCATGTGACTGAGAGGTGAGGTACTGAAAAGGAGCATTTTATTTTGCAGGATTATTTTAATTTCCTTGTTGTAAATAACAGCCCAGGTTCCATCAAGAAAGATGCTCACAGTTGGGTTCTTCCATGTTTTCAAAGTCTGCTCTTTCCCACTGTTTCCTAAACAGCTACTCTTTGAGGGCTTTCTTGAGCACCTGTGCAAGAAAAAGGAAAAGCTGATTTGAGATTTAGTTTCCTGTTCAGTGGGGAATGGCAGTGACAGGATGGGAGGGGGGAGGAGGGATTAGTCCTTCTCACTATGGAACTAATGAAAGTATGCTTCTCCATGAAAGAAATTTGTTCTGCTTTGAAGTCAGTGGAAGGACTAATGATATGGAGGAGTTGACTAGTGATGTGTAACACCATGCAAATGTCTGTATTTTAATCTTTATACTGAAAGTAATTAGTGCCTTCTGTCTTGTCTTCCAAGGAGGCATTTTTCTGCCACCTGCTGTGGATATTGTTCCCAACGCATCCCAAGTACACATAGTACTTCATCCTAACATAAAGACCTTTGGTCTGAGCATGGTGCCTGCAGGCATAAATTCCAGTATGTCCAACTTTTCCTTACAGAAGAGGGTGTGAGCAGGGCTAACAATATTCTGAAGGAAGCAAATTTCCAAAGGAGTGCATTTTCAGAGTCTTTCAGGTATTTATTTTCTCTTTTGTGGAGATAGCTTATGCCAGTCAGATGGTTTAAAGTCTTCTGGGACCACTAGACAAGGAAAGAAACTCTTTCATACCAGTTTTGAGGAAAATCATCTGAAGTAAAAGTCAAAAAGAGGCACTACAATGCAAAGTGTACTAGTGGTGCTTCTGGCACACTGTGCTGCTTTAGCCAAATAGATGGATGCCTGCTGACTGTCATTTGTCAAAGCATTCCCTCTGTTCCCTTCACCTCTTCCTTCCCCGTTGGAATAACTGTGGAATTACTTCTTCATTTTTATTTTGCTTTTTGATGAAGGCATCAGTAACAGTTCACACTGAACCTTTTTTAAAACAATTCTACTACATATCTGTGTCTAGGGGGGATAGAGAATGATTTTACACATGTATAGATATACTGCTTCTGGTTTTCTTAAAAAGTGAACTTCTGCACTGGCTTCCTCTGAAAGCCTTGCTTTCCTTTTTCTAGTACAAATTCCAAATAATTCTATATTGAATTGAAACTCTCAGCTGGGCCTAAGTTCAAGCAGGTTTATGAGACTGTCTTTGTCATATAAAAAGCTTTAGGCAAAATTTTAGTGTTTAAACTTCACCCACAATGGAGAAAGAAGAACGAATTCAGAAAATCTAATTGCCTTAGCAAAAACTGAGGAGCCAAGGAGTACTTTGGAGTTAAAGCAATCAAAGAAGGATGACCCATTTTCTTAAAGAACCATAGACCCTATGCTGATGGGCACTATAGAAAAGTTTTATATAGTTTTTGCTGGTTTTTTTTGCTTACAGCTGATTTCAGCCATCTTCTTCCTTTCCCCGCCTTTTCTGTAGTGGACAAATGATGCAACTCTTCTTGATGATTACTTTTTGAAATACTACTTTTTCATGCATTTCAATATATGTTTTAAATAAACACATTAGTATTACAACTGAGAGTTGTTAATGCCAATTTGTGCATGGAAAGCATGCTCATCCTAGGCTCTGAAACATTCATTTTTCTCATAAGCTGTAAATGTTGCCTCTTGATATTTTACTGGGAATAGTTTGCTAGCCTTTAGACATTATGTATGCTTGTCTAGGACTCCTTCTAGCAAGATCTGTGTCAGAGAAATCACTCATTCCTGGAAACTTCCAGCAGCCTCAAAGGAACAGGGAGCAGATTTCACATATTTCAGTCAGGAAAGCAAGGTCAGGAAGGAAACAAACAAACTTTGTCTTAGTTTCCAATTGCTACTGATGTGAACATAGTGTGGTGCTGGAGAGAGGTAGTATACTTACAGAAGAGGCATCTTGCAGGTATCTGTCAGCTCATTGTTCCTGCCTGCAGTGGCCAGTCCAGTGGAGTACAGAAATGGAGCTGTCTTTCCCAGCACAAGAGAGAAACAAGAGTTGCTCTTGAAAATGGCAGCTGGAGTGTTGCACTTGAGGGTGCACCCTGCATACCATATTTGGATGGTGGTGTGTTGTAGGCATTTATTCTCCATCTAACAAGGAAGACAAGTGACTGCCTAAAGCCCTTCCTACAACCCAGGCACTGGGAAGGCTGGCTGGGCAGCAGATGGGAGTCAGATATCTGCAGCCCCACTGCACCTTGCTGTTATTGGGGTCTTCAGCTCCTGTGAGAATGATGACATCAGCCTCTTGCTGACACCTGACAAATCACTTCTGTAGGTTATTCTCATTGAACTTGGCTTGCTGGCCACCATGGAAGCTACTTTCCTTCTGCAGGAAGGGCTGGGAGCACCTACACTGCACACAGTCTCAGTTATGCCATGTTTCCCTTTGGGTTCTGTACCACTTTCCCACTGAAACGTTACTCCAGGCTCTCGACCATGGCTGGGAGAGTTACCAGCTGTACCAGCACTCCTGTGCTATGTGCTTTAAGATCTGGGCATCTTGTAGGAGCTCCTCCAGGCCTGGAGCCAGCTATGTGTGCTCAGCAGTGGGTGTATGGCCATCCCACTGTGCTCCAGGAGCTTGCACTAGCCAGGGGCAGTGCTGTGCTGCTGGCTGGCATGCACACAGTCCAGAGAGGGAGACTCTAACTTTTCTGCCTCTGGGGCTCTTCAATCGGTAGAAGTGGTGCAGAGGTGATGCAATCAGTTTTCCCAATTAAAACTACTTTGAAGCCATTATAAAAACTTCTGAAAAAAATTCCTGATTGCTCTTCAGGGTGTAAGTGAATGTCCTGTTTCCCAGGAACGTCACTAAATTGAGACTATTAATCTAAGTTCTTTTTGTTTCTCTGACCCTTGATTTAATAAGTCTTTTCCCCTCAGAGCATCATCTATGGATACAAGTTTCATACTGCTCCCTTGGACATGACTGTTTGCCACCTGTTCTTCAAATCAGAAAGCAGAGAGATTGTGGTTTTGCCTTACAGAACTAGAACTAAAATTTAAGGCTGCTGCCAGAGTTGTAGCAAAACATCTTGTCATGTGTGGGTATTCCCCTTTGTTGTGGCTGAAGCCAGGACACCCTTCCACCACACAACCCATTTTCCTACAACTCACCTGCTAGTTGAACTGGCAAGACTTGATATATTTCCTATATTTCCTTTTGTTGGCACCCCTGTACTAACAATGGCTTTTAAGGTGAGGTGTCATGTATGGGTCCCCTCATGTGGTGTCTATTCCCCCATCGCCCCAGTTCTCTGTAGCTCTGCCTGTTTCCAAATATGCCAGACTGAACTCATTTGCTTTGCTATGAGTTCTTAGCACTGGGGACAGACACATGTGATGATGCATAGGGCATACCTTAGGTTATATGCAGAAATGTAAACTCCTGCTGCTGTCATGATTCCTCAGATTAAATGTTCAGGAAATCCAATTAAAGCATATGTCCACACAGCTTGCAATTTCAAGATTACAAACTATGTTCACAGATAGAGAAACCTAATGCACAATCCCATCCACTCCTGTAAATGTTAAACATCTGAAAATATTTGTGTGACTAACAGAATTGTAAATCTGCCAAACTTCCCATTTTTCACTCTTGCTGCCAGTAAATAATTTGTTACAAATGTGAGACTCAATTCAGATCCTGCTTATGACTGGCATGAAGACGGGGGTGATAAAAGGGTAGATTCCACAGTTGTCTTGAAGCAGTGGGTGCTGCTAGGAGCAGCAACAAATGTGAACATTTCAAAAAGCAAACCTTGTCACATACAGTGCGTACCTGCTGAGCATCACTAAAGTTACAGAGCTGTCCATCCACAGGATGGTTCTTTTACACTCCCCTGTTTGCTGGGTGTGACTGTCTTGTACCTGTTCTAGTCCCAAAATTCATGATAAAGGCACTGCTGTAGGTTTTGTGTACTGTAAGGTGCCAAATGGGAGCTAGAGTGCAAATTTTATCAAGGCTACTCTCTAATAAACTCTCTACTCTCTTTTCATCACTATCAGGTGCTGAAAAGTCTGAATATGTTATTTCCTGTTCTTATTAGAAACAATATGGCAAAACCCATGTAAACAAAAAATTTCATTTGAACTTGATGAGAACCCCAATTTAACCCCAATGTTTTTTCTTCAATAGCATTTAAGGCAAGAAATTTATATCTTTTGCTCAATATATTTAATTTGTTCCCTCAACTAGTTCTAGTACATGGAAACCAGTGAAGCTAAGATTATGAAAACAAAACAAGCAATGTATTTGAGTTGACAATTACAGAAAAACATGCAAACAAGCAGAAGGAACTTAAGAGCTCCTGTCTGAAATATGAGGTCTTTATTTCTTGATTTTGTTCAACCTTGTCCTTTCCTGTTTTCTCTCTTGTGTGAAAACACCAGTTAACAGTCTCCTGGTCTTTTTAGGAGATGACATAAGGGCCCAGAATGAATTTCTCTCCCTGCCACCCCACAACACTAATGTCTTTACTTTGTGCGGACCTGTTTGTTAGTCAATTTTCAACACTTCTTGGATCATAGTGAAGCTATGGTGGAACAGGAGTAAATTTAAACCTGTGGAAAACTGTCAGATCAGATTCCTAAACAAATCTCCCACTTGAGATAGTTATTTACATTATAAAGTTGCTGGCTGGTGACTGGTGACTACTCCTTACATTCAGCATATGAACAATACCTCCTAGTGATGCTGGAAAAAAGGCAAGGCTTGTAGGATGACCAACTCTGTGTGACTTTCATTCAAAGACTCCATTTTCTTTCCAAATGGATTATTTCCCTTTTTTCCCTCTCTCTTCCCAGACCCTTTATAGCATTTAAGAATGAGAGAAATAAATACTAGTCTTGGAACCACCTTCTCCAGTACCCATGTGAATTAAGAGCAATGCAGAGTCAGTAAAAGGAACTGAATCCCAATTCTCCAGCACCTTTATGCCTTTGCAGAGACATCATCTATGCAGATACCTCGCTAGTTCCTTGTTGCTGTATTTACCCTGTGCTGTAACCTCATGGAACTGCTACCACACTGTCTGCAGGTGCTGGGTTTCTGACACCGCAGCATCACAGACCTGCTGGCTGGAGTACTGACTTGATTGCCTGCCTTCCCTCTAGGGAGAAAGTTTATAGCCTCCTGCCTATTTGTAACATGGCAGTTTAGAAATGCCAGAGACTGGAAATTGGACCAAATGTGCCGTTCATAGAGTTACAAATGGGAATCATTTAACGCTAAAAACATCTCCTGCTTTTCCTCCCCTCTCTCTTTTCTAAAGGTCAAGGTATTTGTATAGAAACATTAAGCCAGCTGTAGAGAGGTTGCAAGACCATTCCAGCTACACTGTGATGTGATTTTTATCTCCCACCCTAACAGGGAATGTCAGTCATAATTAGTGTTACACATAAATTTCTCACTGGGATTCAGGTTTCACATGATTAGGAACTAAACTATGTAGAGTGCTGCTCTTCTGACTCTGTAGTTTCAATTAACAGATTCAGCGATGGAAAACCACGGCGAGACATAATGGCTGAGGTCAGAGAGGTTATCTTTTTTTATAGCAGTTGTCATCTTAAATGAGAAAACACAAACAAAAGAGGGTTTCATTAACCCAACTAAGGAAATGGCTGCCATAGATAGTGTGTCAGCAGGAAAAGCATGATTGGGACAAAATCCTTTCCATGGCCTTGGTCACTGCTATGATCATCTTAATCCTCAGTGGATATGGTGACGATGTGCAGTACAAGCCTGCTGTAGCCTAGCTCTGTTTCACTGATGAAGCATGTAAGCAGACTTTCACTGATCTGATCAGTGCTCTTGCTGATCAAGAAACTCTCGTTACTTTAGAGCAAAGCATAAGAAAGCCAGAAGATGTAATAAATACTGCAGAGTGCTGGGCAGAGACAGAAATCCACCACTGTAGTCCAGGAAAGTGACCCTGGATTTCTTCCTTTTCTTTCAAGGGGCCTTAGAGCGCAGGAATCCCATCCTAAGAAATATTCAAAGGATAGAGTATTCAAAGGAGTAAAAGAAAGAAAAAAATACAATTACAGGGCTGGCATAAGCATTGGAAAAGTAGCTCTGCTTGGGGTAGGAGACTATCAGCAGTGGCAAGGCACATGGACATGCTCCATGCTTGATCTTTGTCTGGATTTTGGGGAGCTGTGTGGGGTGACTGCCACAAAGAGATATTATTATGGAACTGACTCACTGTTGGAAATGGTGATTGCCAAGAAATAGAAAACTTCCAAAGAAAGATCACTCAACCTGCAACTTGGGCATAAAGATGCTGACTTGACCCTAACATCAAAATCTATCAAGAAAGGCCTGATCTTATGGAGGAACAAATGTATTCTACTTCTCATGTCTGTTTTCACAGCATGGAATTCTTCTAGGGGTCAGGAACATCTGCCTGACATTTCTGCTTCTCTCTTTTCCTTCAGGAGAGCAGGAGTGTGCTGGCTGGAGGGAAGGGATATTCATATCTTCCAGGAGTTGCTTGATCTAAGTACATGAGTTAAAAGGCTATGCAAATATGTCCTACAGATGCTGTCTGTGTGCTATTCGTAAGGTCTTAGACCATCAGGGAAGACCTGGGAGTAGTTTCTTGTTCAATAGTCTCCTCACTACACACACAAGAAGGCTTTGGATATATCTGCCTTCAAAAATCACTTGTAGGTTGAATGTTAAAATGGAGGGGCAGAAGAGTAAACAATCCCATTTCCCCTCAACTTTTTAGTTCGTCAATATCACCTAGTGCTGGCACAGAGTGACTTTTGTGTATGCAGATAGCTCAGAACTTTGGCTGTTCACATCTTTCAGTATTAGAGCTCATTTGCATCTATAACTGTTCACCTTGATGATTGCTCTCTGTCACATGCTTCGAGTGGTCTGCAGTTTCCAGTCTGCATCACCTAACTCCTCTGGCTGATCTTCAGGCTATTTCCAAGCAGAATGCCTATGAAATAAAGTTATAAAATGAAAGGTCTCTCTGCTTTCAACATGGATGTGCAACTGTTGTGTCCAGAAGACAGATGAGTTTTGATTTCACTTTTGATTTTTAATGACAATAATTGAATAAGAAAAATTATTTTTAAAAATTGTAATTGCTTACAATTTAAGGAAGGGACTGAACTGTTCTCTTCCAGCTTGTCTCTGGTTGTTACTGGTCCTTACTGGTTGTTTGAATCTGGTTACCAGCCGTTCTTGAAAGGCTGTCAGCTCTCAAAGCAGACCCCTAGCACTTCTTTCCCTTCATTCAGTGGGAATTAACTAGATATGTCTGGGGATAGTGAGAGATAGGGGATTTTTTTTCCTAAATCAGAGCTTTTTGCGTGGTAATGCAGGGACAGTGGAGAGTCTTAACACCGAATTGCTTAACCACAGCCTTCCTGACTGTTATGAAGGATCAACCATAATATGGGAGAGCAGATCTGAAGTTACAGAGAGAGAGTTGCTTTCATTTGAAAGTAGCATCATTAAAAGAAAAAAGAAGAAAAAAAAATGAGAAAAGAGAAAAAACATTAAACATCTGAAATACGTTTTAGAAAGATAGAAATAAATGTGAGTTCTAGTACTTTTGTAAGGAGTTGTATCAAACAAATGCTTTCAAGAAGACAGCATAATGGCCTATTAGAGAAACACAATGTCACTTGTAGGTGACTAGAAGTACAAAGTAGGAAGATGATAGCGTCACTAAATGCTTTTCCCAAATTGCAAGGATGGGTGCTCACTGAGATGTTTCTGGCTGAGTAAAGATACAAGTGCAGATAGACGGGGGCAGGAGAAGGCAAACAGAATGTTTTCCCCAAAAGGCTGTCTCCTGTCCCTTCATCTTTATTCTGACTCAGGCATCCAAAATTTGTGCGTTCTTTACTGAGGCTTTAACATCATTCAGCTATGAATAGACACCCAGTGAACATAGAAAAGTGTCCATGTTGGTTTCTCTCTCCCTTTAAAGCAGTGTCCAGAATGCTATAATATTGCTGTCATTTTGAGAGAGAAAAGGAAGCAGCAACAAATTCTGTTTTCTGGAGTATGAGGGAATTTTTTAGTTGTTTTATTTTGGTGGTACTATAGAACACCAGGCATATCTATAAGCTGTGCTGCAAAATGCAGTGTAGGTTGGGAATGTCTATAATAATTTTAAAGGACTCAGCTTGAAAAATCAGGAGTTATCTAGCTGTCATTGTACAGTGCTCTGCGCTGGCTCATATTGTTGTGTTATGCAGGCAAACTACTCGTAAAGAGTTAACTCGATAAGTGCATCACCTTAGCAACCAGAATATTAACACACTACAGCAGCAAAGTATAGCCAGTTTATAGCTTGATTTCAGGCACAGGAGTTTGAGGTGGTGATATGTGTGCTGTAGTGCTGTGCAGGATTGGGATAAAAAGTAATGGTAAAGCTAAAGAAGAACCAAGTGTAATATTTATTGTGTATCCAATGCTTAGGCTGTTCTGGTTACTGGAGTGATTTCAAAGCAAAAAAAAAGTGAAAATAATGCATGAGCCAGAATATATGGGCAGATCATTCCATATTCTCTTTCCGCTACCTTCGTTAATTTTACATTTTATTTCTTCACGAGCAAAACTTATCGTAAGGTTTTCAGTATCCCTTATTTTTTTCCTGTCATTCACACATTTCATCCAATATGCAATATTGCACAAATGGAAAATACTTTTAAAGCAGCAAAGATGTAGCAAGAGGCAGATAGCTGGCAGAGCATCATCTAAGAGAATAAACTGAGCACTTACTATGCCTGAAAGATAAGATCCAGTTTAATTTTTAGATGACTCAGTATTTTTTTATGTATGGATGTGAAGTAGTGAGAAAACCACTATGAAATGCAACACTGCCACCCAGGATAGCCCTGATTCACCTTGTTTTATTGCTTGCTGCAGCTGTATGTACACTTTACATTACTTCCTCAATCCCAGTGTGCCCCACATGTACTTTAAATAAGACACTGTCTGAACTAAGAACAAACAACTATATTCCATCTCCAGACAGACTGTTACTTCCCATGCACATGACCCACTATTACCCACCTCCAGCCTCGGCCCAGAGGTGTGAATGTGACTGACTTCCACTCATGTAGGATGCAGAGAACTATTTTTACTTCAAACTGTTATCTTGAATATTGAATTCAAACGCAAATCAAACTGAGCACAAGCAAACTCTAGAGCATGCAAGTGGCTGCTCTAAAGCCATATGGAACAGCTCCATAGAACTCCTCTGATGATCATCTGTGGGACAGTTTTATGTTTCAGTTCTGTTTGGTCCAGGTCTCCAGAGTTATGTTGTAAAAAACTTGCTCTGGCATTATATCATCACAACAAAAGTCTTCCTTTGCCTCTATGAAACAGCTTTGTTTATACAAGCGTTATGCTTCTGAAGGCTGGGATCATACCTGTAATTTCTTTTAAAGAAGAATTAAAATGTGATTTTTATTTTTTTTCTTACAGTATTTCTTGTTCACTCCAGTCTTAGATGCAAAAGGAACTCTCAAATTCTGTTATTTGAAGTCTGACTTGGTCTATACAATAGCGACCTAAAAAAAAAGCCTGCTTAAAAATTATCTTGTATACTATGTTTATGTCACATATTTAATGCTCTTTTGACAGCCCCTTTAATATTGTGTTCTGGTGATACCCACAGAACTCCAGGCAGTTTGACAAACCTGTAAAAGATTGTCAGTGAGATGCAGATTTGCACACATGGAAGCAGATGGTAAACCAACTAGCAATTCAGGGAGAAAGGCATCAGGAAATTACAGCAGTGGCAGAAATTAAACACTTAGTGCCAGTGGACCAGTTTCTTAAGTGGTGTGAATTGCTGTATGTGATGGACACTGTATTATGAAAAAAAAAGAGAGAAAGGACTGGACACTGCATGTTATACTTGCTCTTTTAAAATAATCTGATCACTAGGCACTAAATGTCCTATGACAAAGTCTCTCACAGTGGTTAAAAAAAACCCCCAAAATACCCAAACAAACCTAACCAAGTCTAGATTTTGAAAATTGTTTTCATTGAAAAAATTTGTGGCCTGCCCCATTCTTTAACTTTTCCACAAATTTGACTTGCCACTTTGCTATTGTGGGAAACACTGAATGTGCAGCCCACAGGGACTCACTTCTGGGAGGCTCAAGTTAGAATGAGGAAGTCCTCGTGCTGTGTTAGAGAAGCAGTTTGATGGATGAAGAAATTACTGCCCCTATCAGCATAAACTGTCTGGAGGTGAATGCAGCTGGGACATAAGCCAAGAGTAAAAAGATGTTTCATACAGGTTTTCCAGCTCACCTGACTTTACATCTTAGATAAGGCATCTCTTTCAACAAACACTGCATTCTAAAAGTAACACAGGTACATCCTGAAAGAAACAGCTGACTACTTCTGTTTTACTTTCTGTGTAGCTCTTTTCAGGAAGGAGGAGAAGGTAAGGAAACTCCTTTCATGCCTCTCTAAGTAGCCAGGACCCCCTTTTCAGTATGTTCTCTGTCTCAAAAACATCTTCTTCGCCTCATTTCTGCATCTTCAGAAAGAAAAGAAGGTCAAACTACTGTCTCAATTCCTGCAAGTGCACACAGTGTACAGGTCCTTCTTCCATGTAGGGCAAAGTAGTGTTTGGCATGTGTTGATGCCCAGCATCTGTGTTTGTGAAGCAAACTGCTGACTTGTATGACTCCTGTCAGGTACGCTCTGGAGGAAAACTCCTGTTTTTATCCAAGTGAAAATAAAGGCTGGGCAGAAAAGATTGGGGATAGGGAGGAATGAATGGGAGGAGGGTGGAGAGGAGTATATTGCATTTACTTGATTGTCAGGGCAGGAGGAAGGAATAGAAATTTGAAGGACTGGTGCTTCAGATTTCAAGCTGTCTTTCTGATCTATAACTCTGGAACAAGTATGAGCCTTCAACTAGCTTGGATGCTTTCTCTAATGACATTCAGACCACAAATTCTATGGAAATTCTCTGCTTTATGCTAATCCTGTAAAAATCTGGCTAAGAATAACTGAACTTTCTGTTTTCGGTTCAACAGAAAGCAAATTCCCAGACATTTTGCACTCTGCATAAAGGTGAACAATGCTGCATTGTTGAACAAACAGGATAGCTCCTTCAAGCATGATGGTGTTAATTTGTTTGTTTGTTGGGATATTTTTTAGAAATTAATTTCATCAATGTGAACAGCTTAATATTTTTTCTGTTTTCTCACTGAGTGTTCATTGGGTGGCTACAGAAGACCTGTTCCACCATTTATGGAAAAGACAGAAATCTTAATTCTGGGGTTCTAAACAGCAGTTCTGCCCGTGGCCTGGAAAGAAGG